>NC_047661.1:76133233-76733233 GCF_011762505.2 Arvicanthis niloticus | reverse complement strand
AACACCCCCCCATCCAAAAAAAAAAAAAAAAAAAAAAAACTAAATGAACGTGACTGTGGTCTTTGTTATTTCTACAACTTAATCTATTTTCTAAAGATTGATTCTAATTAATTTAATTTGCATGTATGTGTGTGTGAGTCTGTGTGTTTATGAATGTATGCACTCCATACATTCATACATACAAATGGACTGTATGCCTTGGAGGTTGGAAAGGGGTACTAGATTCTTTGGACCTGGAGTTACAAGTAGTTGTGAGCCACCCAACACATGAAATCTGGTCCTTTGGAAGAGCAGTAAGTATTTTTAACTGCTGAGCCATCTCTCCAGCTCCAAATCATTTGTAAAAGGTATGTCCAGTCCCAACTCAGAACATTAGCATCTCAAATAAGTGTTATTATTGATCTGTTTGTTTGTTTAGTGTGTGTGTCACAGCTTGAGTGAGATCAGAGGACAACTTGTAAGAGTCAGTTCTCTCCTACCACCATCTGGGGTTTGAGGGCCTCTTTACCCACTAAGCTATTTCACTGGTCCCAATTTAATTTTTAAACTATTTGACTAGAACAAATTTACTCCACACACACACAAAAGATCTCCATATACTTGGGGGTTCACCCTACTAAGTTATCTTTTTGTTATCCATAAATTTTAGATCCAACATCCACTATGTATGGATTCAACTACCTGTGGCTCAAATGTATTCAGACAAATAAAGGCCCATGCTGAACACGTAGAGACTTCCACCAGTGTTCCCTGAATAGTTTGGAAGAGCTTCAACTTGTATAGCATCTCATTTGTATTGAGTGTTACAAATAATCTCCAGATATGATTTAAGGAACACAGCTGGATGTGCTTACATTACACACAAATACTGTGCTGTCTTATGTAAGGGCCTTCAAAGATTTTGGTGTGAACTGTGTGCTGGTTCATTTGGATCCTGAACAAGATCTGGCATCACCTAAACCACAAGCTTCTAGGCACGGGTGAGGGCATCTCTAGGTTGGATCAATTTAAGTGGGAAAATCTACCCTAAATGTAAGTGGTACCATCCAATGGACTGGAGCGCTGGACTGAGTCAGAAGGAGAAAGCAAGCTGAACATAAGCACCCATCTCTCTTTCCTGACTGCAGAGGCCACGTGACCCACTGCCTCACGAGCCCTCCATACTTCCTCTCTAAGACAGACATGAACCAAAACAAATGGTTCTTTTTTAAAAATTCCTTTTGTTGGGTATCTTCTTGCAAAACTGAGAAAAGTAACAATTACCCCTTACCACTCACTCCAATATTAGGGAAGCACCAAATACATACTTTGCAATGTCAAATGCTTGCCAACTGTAAAGTAGTGGTTCTCAACCTGTGAGTCAAGACCCCTTTGTGGGTCACAGGTGCACATCAGATATTTATTTACATTATGATTCATAACAGTGACAAAATTACAGTCATGAAATAGCAACAAAATAATTTTATAGTTGGGGGTCACCACGCCATGAGGAACTATATTAAAGGGTCGAAGCATTAGGAAGGTTGAGAACCACTGGTCTAAGGGCTAGGGGCTGGCTGCTCAGAGTCTTTACTGGGAAGCTCCATGGAACCATGTGGAGGGAAATTATGGCTTCAGAAGAAGGTTCTCTTCTCCAATAAGCCTGTACCCTCAGCTTATTTGTTTTTATTTTAAGACAGGGTTTCATGTATCTCGGGCTGAACTCAAGCTTCCTATGCAGCAGAGAATGGCCTTGAACTCCTGATCTGTCTGTTTCTACCTCTGGATGCTAGGGTTACAGGTGTGCACCATCATACCCAGTTTATGCAGTTTGATTGCAGGTCTTCATGCCTGCTAGGCAAGCACTCTACCAAATTAGCTATATCTTCAGCTTATTTCCCAAGCAAAGTTCCTTTCTGGGGAAAATTCAAATTAACCAGACTCAGTCAGAAGTTGAGCCTGGGGACTGGTTAAGAGCAGCACCTCCAGAGGACCAGAGTCAAGTTCTCTGCTTAAGCTGCTCACAGCTGCCTGCAACTCCAGCTCCTGGAGAACTGATACTCTCTTCTAGCCTCCGTGTGCACATCCCACCCCACCCCTGACATACACATAACACACATACACACACACAACACATATACACACACACATACACACACAACACATACACACATACACACACACAACACATACACACATATACACACATATACACACACATACACACACATACACACATACATACATACACACACATACACACACATACACACATAACACACACATGCACACACATACACATACACACATATATACACACACATAACACACATACACACATACATAACACACACACACAACACATATACACACACACATACACACATACACACACATAACACGTACACACACATAACACATACACACACATACACACATATACACACACATACACACATATACACACACATACACATACACACACATACACACACATACACACATACATACACACACATATACACATACACACATACACACACATACACACATAACACACACACATGCACACACATACACACATACATACACACACATAACACACATACACACATACACATACATAACACACACAACATACACATGCACACATACATGCACACACATACATACACATAACACACACATACACACATATACACACATAACACACATACACACACATATACACATACACACACATATACACACATATACACACATATACACACATACACACACATACACACATACACACACATATACACACATAACACACACATATACACACACATACACACACACACACATACACACACTCTACATTTCTTTAAATCACTTTTTTAAGTTGAGTATAAGGGGAGAGATTGGGTCTTATTTCTCTTTACATAAAACTACTAATATTTCACACTAAACTGTTACAAGTGCTTTCACATACAGTATCTTATTTGATACATATATGTGCACATGCACACACTCATGCATACACACACTTTTTTAAAGTGGAAAATGAATTACTGTTCTCATTTTACAGAGAAGGAAGCAGATGTCTGGAAATCAAGAGACTCCTTTAAGGCTACACAGCTAACAAATAGCCGAGTGCAGGAATCGAACCCAGGATTTCTGGTGCCACATATGAAGGTGTTTCAAAGAACCCAGCTGTGTAGCTCAAGGCTGATGTACTATGCATGCTCATTACCTTTCTGTTTTGTTGGACTGCCCATGCCTTCTGTTACTCCTAGCCAATGTTCCATTTCTTTAAGTAACAAGGAGTTAGTTGGTCTAGGCTGTATTAGTTAATACATTGTGTCAATGGGGTAATGACTGTTGGTTCAGTTCCTCACAAAGAGGGCTCACATCTATGTGGTACGAGGACATTTCACTGAAGGCAAAGCTGCCAGTCTCCTCAGACATCTGTCAAGTCCTAGGCCTAGGATTGGATAAGGCGGGATGGAGAGGGATCAGAGGAAGGGGAGAGGGGAAGAAGGAAGGACAGAGAAGGAGAGAAACAGAGGGGAGAGACAAACGGA
Source organism: Arvicanthis niloticus (assembly GCF_011762505.2). Classification (NCBI taxonomy): domain Eukaryota; kingdom Metazoa; phylum Chordata; class Mammalia; order Rodentia; family Muridae; genus Arvicanthis; species Arvicanthis niloticus. The sequence continues at coordinate 76,729,685 of NC_047661.1, read as the reverse complement.
GACAGAAATCAGAGAGCAGAAATCTTCAGCCTGCCTTCTGCACTTTGAGGGTCTCTTGTCCACATCTGCTTTTTCAGGTTGCAATCCCAGCACTTGTTGGGGAATCCCCTGCTGACAGCCAAGCGAGACAGATCACTCAGCCCTATGGTTCCTGTCTTCCACAAAGACTCCCACTCAGAAGGGTAAGCCGCCGTCTGGCTTGATCCTGACAAGGACAGGATTGACTGCTGCTGAACATAGACCTGGTTGAGTTTCCTGTCACACACGTGACCACCAGAACCTTAGGGGTTTCTACGGCAACCATAGGACTGTGAGTTAGAGAAAAGCTGAGGGCTGAATCCTAGAGGAGCCAGGCCACTGAACCTAGAGGAAAAGAAGGGTGTGCAATATCGACTCCCATCCCAGCCACAGAAGGGAGCAGTGCATGAGAGAGGAGGGCAAGACAGATGTTTCCTCTTGTGAAGAAAGTGAAGCCTTGAATTAGATAGATAGATAGATAGATCGATAGATAGATAGATAGATAGATAGATAGGAGGGAGCGGATGGGAGGATGTAGAAAGCAGTTTTGGGTACTGTGAAGTGCTCAGTTAGTCAGAGATGTGTTCAGCAATCCCGAGTCAGCGGTGGCGGTAGTAGACTTGTTCCCTCAGAGATCCTGCTGGTCCTGAATGCCCTTATCAAAGCTAAATTCTACCTTGTGCAGGGGAAGGCATGGGAAAGGAAGAGGTAGGTCAACAGGAACGAAGAGGTGAGAGATGGCAGCAGTAACTGCTAGGCATGCCTCCAAGTCAGTGCCGTTCCCAGTTCCCACCGCCAGCATCCTCACACTGCCCTTTGGCCTGTCTTCACAGACAGTAGAGTTGGGGACTCAGAACACTGGCTTTGGAATCAGAACTGAGGGGCCCAGTGCCTCTGGTTATAGGCTGGTCAATCCTTATCAGACAAGCATTTTATCTTCTCTTCATCCTTGATTTCTTCAACTACAACAGAACACCAGAAAGGCAAGGGCTTTGTTTGCCTTCATCACTGGAGTAGATATTCTAGAAACTCACAAAGTATCGTCAAATATATCTGTGGATAAATCAAAAATGCATAAAGCCAGAACAGTTCTGACGCTACTTCCAAAGGTCAAGGGTCGCAATGCTAAAGAGCCCAGACCCTGGAGCCTGACCGGTTGCACTGAAGTGAGATTCAGGGGCTGTGGGATGGTTCAGCAGGTAAAAGCATTTGCTGTGTGTAAGCGTAAGGACGTGTGTTCAATCCCTGTCACCTGCAGTAGGAGAGACTCCGATCTCCCAAACTGCTCTCTTACCTCCGCACATCCCACAGCTCGAGCGAGCCGTACTCACACACATACACAGACTATAAGTTAAAATATTTAAATGCTAGGATTCAGCCATTTCCTGTCTCTTTTACAGGGTAGATAATCTTTCTGTTTCTTCATTGGTAGAATGGCAACCATGACAAGCACGCTTACCCTAAGAGGCTGCCCTGAGGCTTAAAACACTTTACTACAAACAAAATACTTAAAACTATAGCTGGCTGACTGTGGTGTCACACACCTTTAATCCCAAGAAACAGAGGCAGGCAGATCTCTGTGAGTTCAAGGCCAGCCTGAGCCAGAGAGTTCCAGGCCAGTCAGGGCTACCCAGTGAGACTCTGTCTCAAAACAACTGCAACAACAAAGAATCAAAACAAAAAGAAAAAAAAAACATATCTGGGGCTGGAGAGATAACTCAGAAGTTAGGGACACTTGCTGCTTTTGCAGAGGTTCCCATGTGACAGATCACAACATCTAACCCCAGTTCCAGGATGTCCAGTACCACCTTCTGACCACTGTGAGAGCAAGGCACCCACAGCACACAGGCATATATGCAGGCAAAACTCTTTTTTAAAAAAATATTTATTTATCTCACATTCGTGAGTGCTCTATCCGTATGTATACCTGCATATCAGAAGAGGGCATCGGATCATATTATAGATGGTTGTGAGCCACCATGTGGTTGTTGGGAATTGAACTTAGGACCTCTAGAAGAGCACACAGTGCCCTTAACCTTTGAGCCATCTCTCCAGCCCACAAAACTCTTACCTACATACAAATATATACCTGACTATGTATTTTTAGCTAGTGTCACTATTGTAAGAATGCACAGACTCCAGAGACCTGCTCTGCATGTCACGTTGACTCCATATCTTCTCAACTATCACACTTTAGCGTGCTCTGGTAAACTGTAACGGAATAGTATTAGATTCAAATGTAGAGAATACTTTTTCGCAACCACCTCTAAGGGAAACGGTATGACAGCTCGCACTAAAATGCAGGCACCCCCGTTATGTCTGGAGTCATTCTGACCTTACCAGTCAGTCTTGCAGGATGATGACAAAGCCAGGGCTTTGCCTTCCAGATCAGCTCAGCGCAGACGCAAGCGGTGGGGGCGGAGGGAAGGAAGGATCCCCAGGAAAACTGCTGTTGGCATGAACTGAATGAGCCGAGTGGGAGCTGGGAGCCGAGCTAACTGTCGTGTTCAGCTTAGCCGCAGGCTATAGAAACAGACGAGACTTGAGTAAGAGCAAACAGAAAAGCAGCGCTGTGAAGCAGCACGCGGGCCGGCTAGAACTGATTGTTAATGCACCAGACCAATTTCTTCAGTACAGTTACTTCCACGCCTGGTCAGAGGGGCAGGTGCAATTCTTCAAGAAGTATTTACCGGTCTGCTCTGTTTCTCAGCGCTGTCATGAGCAGGGTGAGAAAAGAGTAGGCTGGAGGCGGCTCTGGTTCTTGGGCTTACGATCTCTTGCTGAGAGAATCCATTAGATACTAAAGCAGGATTGTTTATGATTATACCCGCAAACAGCCAACTGCGGCAATCAATTAAGGCAAAGAAGACATCACTTCATATACATACACATTCATTTACAGACTTGTGTGTGCATGCACGTGCGTGCATGCGTGTCTGTGTGCGTGTGTGCATGTGTATGTATGTGTGTGAGTTTTGCCACAGAACAAACCCAGGGCCCTGCACCACAATGCTACAGTCCCACTGTTTGCTTTTCTGGGATGAGGTTTCATTTTGGGAAGGCTGGCCTTGAACTTGCTGTGTGGCCCAGAGTAGCTTTGAATTCACCTTTGAATCTACCCATCTCCATCTCCCCAAAGCTGGGATCACAGCCCTGCAACTCTACACATTTATTTACATGAGCTCGTAAGCCAAGTGGGACAAAGCCAACCCTGGCATTCAGTATGAGACCACAGGCCAGGATGTGATCGTGCTCTAAGAGGCTAGACGCCTATTTGGTGTTCACATGAGGAGAGTGGCCTGTTTGGGGAGCGTCTCACTATGTAACCCTGGCTGGCCTGGGACTCACCATGTAGATCAGGCTGTGTTGGATCCAGCCTCAGCCTCTGAATGCAGGGAATAAAGGTGTGTGCCACCATGCCCAGCTTGAATTTTCTTGATTAAGGCCTGAAGTGAGAGGGTTCAGGGCATTAGAGGTGATGTCATCCCTGGGACGGCAGTCCTGAGTGGCCTATGAAAGCAGGCTGAGTACGGATGCAAATAGGCAGAGTTCCTCCTTGGCCTCCACCTCAGTTCCTGCCTCTGAGCTCCTGCTTGGGTTCCTGCCCTGACTTCCAGTCATGATGAACTACAGACTAAGAATAAACTTGGGTTCTTCATTGATGAGATAAAGTTCCCCCCCGGGTTGCTTCCCCTCGTTGCGTTTCTCAGAGCTGTAGAGAGCAAGCTAGGGCAGCATGCCACTTAGAGAGCTGAAAGAAACCTATGGAAGTGAACAGAGGTGGAGTATAGGAATTAATGTCTTCTATACCCCAAAACACAGCACTGCCATTAACAAAGACCATACTTCTGGGGGAACTGCTTAAAGGCATTTAATAAGGTCTGGTGACATGCAAAGAGGACAGTGGAACAGGGTACCAATCCAGATATTTCTGTAGTGGTAGCATGATGTACACTTTGGTAGAACCCACAATGCACTTCTCCTTTGGCCCTCTCAGGATTCTGTGGTATGGTTCTGCTGTGATCAGTTTACAGGTCCTGCAGCCCAGGGAAGTAAGCAAACACTAACCTAAGAGGTCCGTTTGAAAACCTGGGTTTTCTCACTGAAAGCCTCTAAGAGAGAAAAGAAAGCCTCCTGTGAGTTTATTCATGCCCTCCCCGCTCTGTGGGATGTTGCTCCAGGGAATAGGGTGTTGGCAATATCAGCCCACAGGTGCCAGTGAAGGCTCAGGCTTCAGAGGTGATCCCACAGGAAAACCAAGCTGCACCACCTGAAAGGATTCCTCTGGGCTTTGGAAGGGACTTCCCACCGGGAGCTGCTTCCGGGCACACCACACTGAGCCTTCCTTCCACTGGGTCCCCGGGTAACTTCTCATAAAGCCTGCTCCAAAAAAGCCGTCCTCTGATTCATGCTGAATGAATTCCTGGCATGCACTGTCAGAAAGTGAAAGGCAGGTGTAGCTCCCCTGATGTTTTGAGTAGGTACTTGTTCAAATCATGTAACCTCTCTAGGAACGGTTTCTCAAAGGAGTGGTGTATAATTTCTCCTCTGTAGCTGTGGTGAGGGGGTGGATTCAGAGGAGGAAATACTGATGGAGGAGGCAGGGAAAGAGATGCCATCCTGAGTCAGAGCTGGGGAGATCAAAGGATAGGGATAAGCCTCACCTCTGGAGATGATAGGCTAAGGGATGGAAGGGTAGGCTGGAGGGGTGGTGGGGGTGGAAGTCTGTAAGGGGAGGGGAGAGAAAGGAACTAAAAGTGTGTGGGAAGGAGGAGAAGCAGTTTTAGATTCCCCAGAGGATAGCTGGGAGTCTGGACTTCCTGAGGATGCTTCTCAGGGAGTTCCATGTCTATGGGGCTGCTCCTCTCACCCTCCCTACCTCCCATCTCCACTCCTGCAGCTTCCTGCCCTTTACCCTTCAGGTAGCAAGTGCCTTCCAGCTTCTTTGTTCTGGTTTACTCTCTGGGTCACACACCCTCTTGCCTTTGTTCTACCTCACGGATCACAACCATAGGCAAGTGCCAGTGCCCCAGCAGTCTGGACCTCCAGCCACAGCCATCTTTGCTGCTTACACTGGTAGGTCTCAAACTCTAATGTGCACCAGAATCACTGGCAGGGCACAACACTTGTAGTTTATAGACAGAGGCTCAGGCTAGCCTCAAACCTTGCAACCAAGGACGACCTTGAACTCCTGATACTCCTGTCTTCATTTCCCCAGTGCAGGGGTTACAGGGCTATACCACCGGTTAATCAGTGCTGGAAATCAAGCCCAAGGCTTCCTGAATGCCAGGCAAGCACACTACCAACTGAGCTACACCCACAGCCCCATGAAGGATGCTTTAAGAGTGTTTGTTGGGAAGTCCTCTGAGGATTTACACAGCTGATAGGTGCCCAAAGGGTGGGGATGTTCCTGATCTGAGGACCCCAGGCTTTACTGTCCATGCAGCCAAAGTCATTAGCTGGCTCCCGTTGATACTGTAGCAGTGTTTATGGGAAGTTGGGAACAGACTGAAGGTAGGTATATGATAGGTCCTAGACTGTGTCTTCCACCGCACCGAGCTTCCTCAGAACAGGGACCCAAATCCCTCCCACTGGTCGGATCATGTAGCATGAAGGGCTTGTGTTGATTTTTTAGGTACCATTAATGAAGCAAGGAAGTCGGTCTTCAGGAACATTCCACTTTTTTTTTTCCTTCCAAACCTCAACCAACTTCTGGGCTGTCCGGTCTTTCCTTTCCAATAAACATGTTTTCTTTAAATACTACGAGTTCTCCCATCTGTCTATCAAAGTTCATAAGTAATTCTTTATAAGGAGTTTGGCAGAGGAGAGAAGTGAGGTAATCAGTCTCTGCAGAGGGTGCAAGGCCCCAGAAGGCCTGGTATTGTACTGAATTAAGAAGAGACGACTTGAGCTCATTTAAATATCCATGGAGAGAAGCCAAGAAGGACGCTAATGTGGGAGAGAGGCTGAGGCCCCTGAGGAGAGGGAGGTGGGATCCAGAGTACAGAAAGAAAAAGAGCTGCTAGGACCAGGGCAGGGACACACGTCCCTCTGTTGGTGGAAAAAGAAAAAGATGGGCTCAAATGCAGGAATAATGGGGCTGTAGACTTTAGGTGACTCCCAGCTCTAAGTCCACGGAATTAAATTGCCACAGTGTCACTGGCTTAATATGTCACCTCTCCTTGGCAGAGCTCTAAGCCCCAAGAAATGAATCTTCCACGAGAGTCTCTCAGGCTGGAAGACGCCTGCCAGTGGAACAGCAAGGACTTCCCGGTGGCACAAAGTGCAAATGGAAAAGGAAGGATAAATGCACCCAGCTGTGACAAGGGCAGGACCAGAGCAGGGTCACAGGCTACTCAGTGCTGGGGCCAGACTTAGAGTCACACTCAGCTTAAGCCCCAGACCCAGCTGCCTGGCCCATCCATTCACACTCTCTAACCACCTCACACTCAGCTTAAGCCCCAGACCCAGCTGCCTGGCCCATCCATTCACACTCTCTAACCACCTGAAATTTCGAGGAGCAGGTGGAAGGCAAGATGGAGAATAGCATTTTCCTAACCCTCAGAATGGGAAGTTGGGGTATCATGGTCTATCCCTGACCCACACAGAGTCTAGCCCATCTCTGGGGCACCCGGAGGTAAAAGGAAATAATAAAAGCTCTAACAATTTGCCAGATGCAAATTTTTACCTGAACTGGCATGCAAAGAAATTTCTGGATCACAAATGTCAGTCATACTCTTCCTCCTCCCCCTCTTCTTCCTCCTCCTCCTCTTCTTCCTCCTCTTCTTCCTCCTCTTCCCTCTTCCTCCCCTCTCTTCCTCTTCCTCTTCCCCTTCCCTGTCTTCCTCCACTCTTTCTCGTCCTTCTTCCCCGCTTCTTCCTCTTCCTCCTCTCCTCTTCTTCTTTCTCTTCCTCTTCCTCACTATCATTATCTTTATTGGGTGCCAGGGACCATTCTAGCTAATAGAAATACTTAATTTTAATTTTTCTATGGTTTTCCTGACTATAAAAGTAACAGATGGTCAGTGTTTACAAAGAAAAAAGTATAACAAGAAGTGCATTCCTAACCTAAGACAGCCCAACGGGATGTGGAAGAAGGTTAGCACCAAGTTCAGAATCTGTCGACATTCAGACTCTTCTGACTGCGATTGTGTGATCTTGGACACACAAGGCTTCCTTTCCTCTGTTTCCATATTGCTAAATAACGGCAATGGTGCCCCCTCACCCCCACCCAGACAAGGCTTCTCTGTGTCGCCCTGACTGTCCTGGAACTTCTCTAGAGTAGGGTAATGAACTCACAGAGATCCGCCTGCTCCTGAGTGCTGTGATTAAGGGCTTGCACCACCATGCCTGCAGCTTTTTCTTTTTTTTTTCTTTTTTTTAAGTTTTAGTTCTGTTTTAAAGTTATATGCATGAGTGTGTATGTCTGTGCCCTTGAGTACAGGTTTCTGAGGAAACTAGAATAGAAAGTCAGACTCCCTGGAGTTAGGTTACACACAGTGGTGAGCCGCTCAGTTTAGGAGCTGAACTAGGGCTCTCAGCCCAAGAGCCATTTCTCCACCCTGGGAATAGCAGTTCTTGGAAATTTTAAGTAAGATGAGATTCATAAAGTACTGAGGATGGCACCTAGTGCATGGTCAGCAGATGGTCACTATCGATGTCAGTGCTGATATTTCATACCCATTTACAAAGCTAGAGTCTCAGGCGTAAGTAACCAATGGTAATAGCTCATGGCACACTTTTTCAGACTTTGTGCTGGCTACTTTTATGTCAACTTGACACAAACTAGAGTTATCTGAAAGGAGGAAGACTCAGCTGAGAAAATGTCTCCATTCGATCCAACTGTAAGGCATTTTCTTTTAAATTAATTATTTATTTTCATTTTATGTACATTGGTGTTTTGCCTTCATTTATGTCAGTGTGAGGATGTTGGATCCCCTGGAACTGAAGTTATAGACAGTTGTTAGCTGCCAAGTGGGTACTGGGCATTGAACCCAGGTCCTCTGGAAGAGCAGCCAGTGCTCTTAACCACTGAGCCATCTCTCCAACCTGTATTTCTTAATTAGTGATTGATGAGGAAGGGCCCAACCCATTGTGAGTGTTGCCATCGATGAGCTGGTGATCCTGGGTTCAATAAGAAGGCCAGTTGAGCAAGCCATAAGAAGCAAGCTAGTAAGCAACACCTCCATGGTCTCTGCTTCAGCTCCTGCCTCTGGGTTCCTGCCCCGTTTGAGTTCCTGTCCTGACTTTCTTTGATGATGAATTATGATCCGGATGTTTAGCTAAATAAACCCTTCCCCCTCCCAGGTTGCTTTGGTCATTGTGTTTCATCATAGCAATAGTGACACTAACTCAGACAGACTAGTCAGTATGTACGTACACACACACACACACACACACAGAATTTCACATGTCCTGGTCACTTGCTGAGTATTCCATAATACTCTCATAATGATCCCATGGAACCGAGGCTATATCTCTGTGGTACAGCGCTTCCTTGGGATGTGCAAGAACCTAACTCCATCCACACATATAGAGTTACATAAATAATCTTAGAAATGTGGACATGTCATATGGTCTTTGCCAAGAAGCATCTTCACATCATAAACGTCCAGAGGAGATGGCTGAAGGCTGCTAAAGCATAGAACATGGGTCAGCAGCCTTTTCTCTGCAAAAGAACAGTCAGGAATAGTTGAGGCTCTGCAGACCATAGGGTCTCTGTTGCAACAACCACTCACCTGTGCAGCTAACACTGAGAAACAGCCAGAGAATGCTCAGATGAAAGAAAGCAGAGACATCCCGATAAAGCCTTACTTTGTTTTGGAGATCGAAATTTGGATTTTATATAACTTTTGCATCATAAAACATTACTCCTTTCATTTTTTCCCTTTTCTTTCACAACCATTACTTAACAATCTAAATACCATCCTTAGTGTGCAAAAGGCATCAGGGTAGATTTGGCCTGAGGGTCACCAGGAGCAAAGGGACCTACCATTCTGGAACCTAGTTGAAGATTATAGAAGCAGCAAGTGTAAAAACAATGTCTTCAATTCCTTTTTTCTTTTCTTCTTTCATTTCTTTCTTGTTGTTTTGTTTTTGTGTTTCAAGACAGGGTTTCTCTGTGTAGCCTTGGTTGTCCTGGAACTCACTGTGTAGACCAGGCTGGCCTTGAACTCAGAGATCCACCTGCCTCTGCCTCCCAGTGCTGGGATTAAAGGCGTGCGCCACCACGGCCCAGCGATCTCTATGCCTTCTCAGTGGGAAGGGCAGGGTCCTCAATTTGTCCCGCAAGACCTGCTGAAATCTCCTGACTTGTCAACATTTACCTCAAACATTGCAACCTCTGTGAAAGGTTCCTCAAACTTCCCAGAGAATGAAAAGTGGTTTCTCATTTCTCTGTACCTCTTTTCTGGTGCTAGAAACAATCTTCTACTTTTCCCCAAATTCCTACTAGAGCACTGTAGTGAGAATTTTTGGAATTTTGGTTTCTTTTAAAAAAAACACAGAAATAAATATTAGAATATGTTTTTGTTTCAAACCCAGGTGTGCTTCAACACAGTTGACTATGATTTGCCTGTGCTTTAGCAGGGGTATGATTTTGCCAACTGTGGATAGTTTCTGTGATTGTGTTTGGAATTCTGGGGACTCTTCAGAGGATATATAAATGTTAGGGCCCAGAGAGGTTGAGTGAGTTGTTGTTTGTTTGTTGTTTGCTAATGGTTGCTGTTGGTTGTTTGCTGTTGGTCCATATTTGTTAAGTAGTCATGTGCAAAAAAAAAAAAAAGAAAGAAAGAAAGAAAGGAAGGAAGAAAGAAAAGAAAAGAAAAAAGAAACAAGAAGAAGAAATTAGGTACTGTAAAGATCAAACTTGCCCCAAGTAATGGGAAATCCCTAATCAGAAGAAAGTGGTCTAATGATAACGTCCCTCCTTTCCTCTCTATCCTTTTTCCCTCTCTTATCTAGTGTTAGGGGGTTGAAAGGGTGGAAGAAAAGAGGTGGCGAAGGTTGGAAGAAAGAAGCCACAAAGTAGCAAAAGTCTGCGAACAGACCACAGATTCTTTGTAGTAAGTTGCTATTCTCAGCCAAGCATCTGGAAGTGACTTGGCAATCACTGAGTGTCTCCCTTACTCTGGGTGCAAGAAAAAGGAGCAAGAGAATCAGACAGAGTGGAGAGGAAGGAAGAATATACAAAGGAACCCCCCTCTCTCTTCTGCCCTTCCCCTCCCCTTCCCTCTCCCCTTCTCCTTCCCCCTCTCCCCAGGATAATCTCTTAGAACAAAGACACTGCTTTACTCAAGGTAGTCCCTGGCAGCAGCCTGGGCATAATGATTTTGAATAAGAGGCAATGGCAAGCATTCACCTAACTAAATTCAAAACAATGCCTTTGGTTCAACTTTTAATATATCTTTCATCTTTATGAAAGATACACATTTCATTTCTGAGCAAAAGATGTGATATAAAAGATAAATTTCCTTTTCCTGGCTTCAGTTCCTTTTCTGACCTTATTAAACTGTGTTTCACAGAGCTAATTGCAATGATTTCCATTTTGGGTGTCCTGAGGTCAAGCAACCTGGGGCCCCCGAGGAACTAAAACACGGCTAGAATATTTTGGGAGCTTTTATCTCCTGGCTGCTGTGTGGGGCAGACCGACATGAACCCTTGAGCCAGGCTGGTCAGAAATCCTCCTTTAAGTACCGGTCTCTCTCAGAATGATTTTAGGTTGAACTCAAGACTTAATGACTTAACTGTAGCTTAGTTGTAGCTAGTGACCTGTGTATCCGTTTTCCAAATAGCCCCGAGAGCCCCGAGGGCCCAGGTCATACCTCAATACTTTTGCCCATTCAAAGCTGCTCATGTTCAAGGCCAAGATCAACTGAGAGAGGTAGTCTTTTTTTCTGCCTGTCTCCAAGAATTGTTGGAGTTTTTTGTGCTTCCTCTTATCTGGTCCCTTGGGGAAGTCGCTTTGTTTACCAAAACCAGTTGCTCCCTCTGTAGCTATGCCACACCTTTCTGCTCTGTTGAGCTGTGAGCTACACAGAAGCAAGTCCCAGGGAAAGAACATTACAAACCCAGTCCGTGAAGGTTTTAATATTAACCCCCGTTAATATTATAAGCCTGTCCCGGGGTTTTCCACTCTTCCCCTCACAGGAGAAGGAAAAGAACAAAATGGTTTTTCTGACCAAAAAGTCCATTCATTGTATTATTTACTGTACATTTACCTTGGCTGTAATAACATGTTAAGGGCTTCATGTTTGGACTACTTCACAATGTACCATCGAGGCTCGTCTTCCTTGGCGGTGTGTATGAAAGTACGCCTACTTATGATGAAATTTGCACACTCCAAATTACTTTTAGTTAGCCTGTCCAAATAGCATTACCCGCATGAATCAACCTCACAGGACTTGAACAAACCTCTCGGTCCTTTACGTTTTTATCAGAACTTTTGAAAGCCTTCTGTAGATCTTTGGTAGGAATTTCAATTATCCAGAGCCTAATTGGCCAGAAAGACAGCAAGATAAAAACTACTTAGGGAAAAAAATGACATATCAATCTCTTGGGCATTGAGTCTGTTGACCGGCACAATTCCTCACTCAGTCTACCCCAAGTGAGGCTGTTCTGAGTGTTTGGAAATGATGAAGAATGGAGAAGCTGTGTTCATTTATGCAAAAGAAGATGTCTTTACCTGCTTCCTCTTGCTGGAGCTTAGTTATCTACAGCTCTGCTTAATACATATTTTTAGCTTACTTGTGTTCTTATGAACATTTTCTTTTTTTGTTGTTTTGTGTGTGTGTGTGTGTGTGTCCTCTGTGTAGCCCTGGCTGTCCTGGAACTCACTCTGTAGACCAGGCTAGCTTTTGAACTCAGAGATCTACCTGCCTCTGTCTCCAGAGCACTGTGACCAAAGGTGTGCGCCACCACTTCCCAGTGAACATGTACCTTTTTATCTGCCTGTATAAACCGTGGTTCTCCATCTCTTAGCTGTCTGGAAGAGGCACACTTAGCTTGGTTTCCCAAACACCTGGTTCTTCTTCCTTCCACACTAACATGTTCAGCCACTTGTGGTGCTCTTTACTGTTGTATAACTTAACCAAGAGAAGACAAAGTAATAACTTGCAAGGCCTACAGAACATGCATTTGAGCCAGGCAGTGGTGGCATACACCTTTAATCCCAGGCAGGTGGATCTCTGAGTTAGAGGCCACCCTGGTCTACCTAGCACATTCAGAACAGCCAAACAGCCAAGGTTACAACAGAGAAATCTGGCTTCTTTCTTCTAAGACACTCAGCATAGAAAATATTTTCCTTGTTTGTTTACACTTGCAGACTAGAATTCAAGGGAGGAGCTAAGGTCTCTTCAATCACCTGTGGTCACAGAAATCTATGGCAATGTAGACAAGATAAAATAGCAGTAAAGATCAGGGGGTTGGGGTCAAACAGAGCCAAATATAAGTCCCTCATATTTATGAACTATGTGACCTTGGGCTAAGCACTGATACCATCTAACATTTGCAGATTGCTTTGTGTGCACTGGGCAGTGAGCTAACTCTGCCAGATGCATTCATTATCTCATTTCATCCTTAAAATAATTTCATAAGGAAGGTGCTATTAATATCTTCATTTCACAAATGAAAAGCTCAAAGCTCAATAGGTTGGGCAGTTAGTCCAAAAATCACAGATACCAGGTTTCAAAAACAAAGCATTCGATTGCAGCCCTGTTGGTTGTACTTGACTTACAAGCAAGAGTTATAGCGACTGAATGGATGATACATGCCAAGAGTGTGTCTACATACAGCTGTTCCTACTATGTAGTCTTCTCTTTGTTTTGTTTGTTTGTTTGTTTGTTTTATTGTTTGAGACAGGGTATCACTATGTAGCCCTGGCTAGCCTGGAACTTACTGTGTAGACCAGGCTGGCCTCACACTCACAGGGATCCACCTGTCTCTGCTTCTCATGAGCTGCCATGCTGGGCCTTCTATAGTATTCTTATTTCACGGTGCCCACTAGCGTTTGTCCAGCACTGTCTATTTATAAAGATCATTTGCATAGTCAACCACTAGAAACTGGCTTAGAGAAGTGATAAACACAGATACACAAAATAAAATCAGGCTTGGGGGGAAATGGCTCAACAGGTAAAGGCGCAAGCCATGAAAGCCTGGAAACCTGAGTTCTGTCCCCCAAACCCACTTAAAGGTGGAAGGAGAGGACCAACTCCACAATATTGTTTTCCTCTAACTTCCACACATGAACTATGACATGCACAGCCCCACATGTATATCACATGCACACATGTATATGATTGGCACACAACCATTAAAAATAAAAAATTAAAAATATAGCCTGGGTCATTTTGTTTGTAAATACTCTTTTAGTCCCAGATTGCAGAAACCAGGTCCAACTTTCAATCAGAGAGAGAGAGAGAGAGAGAGAGAGAGAGAGAGAGAGTATTTCTGTGTAATACATCTCATATATTATGAGACATGGCTATATTTTAGGTGGATTCTAGTCCTATCTACCTCTAAATTGCTTCCTTAGCTTGGCAAATCTGGAAACTTCTCTTTTTCTTAATTTTCTGCTTGATTCTCTCCTTTTTGTCAGACAGTTCTCCTTCCAGTGATGTGAAGAAATGAGAAGCCCCATTTGTCTGACACCCACATTCTTTCCTAGTTAAATATATATGCAGGTAGGTAGATGTCAAATTATAAATGGACTTTTTTGGTTAATTTATAATTTGGGATGTTTGGAAATCTGAGGATTTCCCCATGTTTTGAGTGGGACTCAAGTCCCACAGGGATTCCAGAGGAAATCATCCTCTGTACCAGATGTAAAAACAGGAAACCAAATGAAGAAAGATAAAACAAGGGGTTCCTCTTCCTGTTAGCCAAGACCTGTCAGGACTGAGTGAAGCTTACTGAGCCTGCACCAGGCACAGGGAGGTGGAGCTAGGGTGATCACAAGTTCAAGGTCAGGGTTCCAAGACACACACACACACACACACACACACACACACACACACACACACACACATCCCTTTTCAGTCTTCATTTGTTTCAAATAAAAGCTTGTCTTCACCTTCCATAGCCCCTCAGAATTTGCTCCATCTTAAGGATGTTCTTCATCTTTCTGGTATTTTAAGCAACCTCCACATCAGATCTCGCTTACGCCAGAGGCTTCTAAGTTCCCAAACTTTAGCCTGCTTCGATTTTGTTCCTCTAATCTGAATGGCTATTTGATATAAACTAGCTGTTTGTAGCAAAGTAGTGTAACAAAATAATTCACACTAAAGTATGAATGGCTGATTTGCTTTACTTTCTTCACAGGTATTTGCATTTTAAAAAGACTGTTTTCTATGCAAATGAATTTGTAATTGGTGAGAATTCTCTCTGGTGACTGCAAAATAAAGTAGCAGAAGGCATTTTTGGAAGAAGTGAGCTGTAAGCTAAGTAGAACAACTGACCAGACACAGTGCACTAGCATCCTTTTCTCCTACCCAAGAGTCTGAGGCCTTTGCTTTTATACAGTACCTAGCATTCAGAGATGCTGTGAAATACACTTAGGAACATTCAACATCTTCATCCCGAAAACAAGCACTGAGAGTCCATCCCTTTTTGGAGTTGTTTCATATGTGTGCATGTATGCTTGTGTATGTATATGCGTGAATGTGTGTTTATGTGTGTGCTCCTGTGTATTATATATGTATGTGTGTGTATGTATCATGTGCATATGTTTATGCATATATATACATGTGTATACATGTGTATGTGTGTTCATGTGTATTATTACACACGTACATGTTTGTGCGTGTGTTTATATTGCATGCATCTATATTGTATGCATGTGTGTGTGCATGTGTGTGTGCATGTGCACATGTGTGTTACTATTGTTGTTACCACTATCCACACTTTTGCAGGTGTTTTCAGTTTTTAAAAAAAAATTCTGAAACAGCATTTTTTTGTTGTTGTTGTTTAAAAATGGACAGCTTTCCTGGTCTCCAGTGCCTTTGTCCATGGCAGGGCAGTCTATGGCTGGTCACTGAAGGTTATGGCGACCCTTTATGCAATTACTGTCCAGGAGGCCTCATTGTGTGCTGTGAGTCACCTCACCGCTGCTGCTGCTCAGAAGTGCAGGGTGACTCAGTAGCCTGTTAGGGAGAGCTTAGAAGCTCCCGGGATTATCATTAAAGGACCACATCCACGGTCCAGAAAGAAACAGTGCACTTGCTTAGGCAGCCAGAGAGCCTGGCGTGCCTGATTCTGAGGTGCCCTAGAGACTGCGGCTCCTCCAGCGAGAGAGCACAGTGTGGCAGGGAGTGCTTGTTCTTTGGAGTCACATAGGGCTCGGTGTTAGTTCTACTTCTGCTCTGCTCTGTGGCCTCAGGCACCACACACTTTCTCTTGGGCTTCATTTTAAAATGTATTTATTTTTATTATTTTAAAATAATGTATAAGAATAATGTGTGGGGAGTATATGAATATTTATGCATATACGAATATATACATAAATATGTAAAAATAATGTGTGGGAAGTTATGAATATGTATACATGTACCCAAAGAGTCCACAAGAGGGCATCAGGTCCCCTAGACCTGGAGTTACAGACAGTTATGAGCTGCCATGTGGGTGCTGGGAATAAGAATCTGGATCCTCTGACAGGGGAAACGGTGCTTTTAACCACTGATCCATCTCTCCGGTTCCATCTGCATCATGTTGTATGTGTGTGTAAATGCACATGTAGTGCACATATACACATTTTCTGGCATCGTAGTACCAACACAGGAGGCAAGGCAGGTGGATCTCTTTGAGTTTGAGCCCAGCCTAGTCTACAGACATAGTGAGTTCCAGGCTAACCAGAGCTACATAGTGAGATCCTGTCTCAAATAAAACATAGAAATCTATCTGTAAGTGAAAATGGTTTGTCTTAATAAAAATTACTTCATGATATAAATGCTCGGGCAAACGTTGAGAAACATAAAGGTAGTTATTACTCCTATCACCATTGTGGTTGTAAATTGGAATCCAAATACACAGTTCCCAGAACTAGTAAGAATGGGACCAAGCTAAGGGGGAAAGTAACAGGGCACGAAGGTCTTTGTCATTGTTTCAGGCACTGACAGGCCATTTAGCGAGGTTGAAGCATGTGAAGTCATTCTTTATTTCTTACCATGTGCCTGTCAAGGGAATCGTCATTTGTGTCCACAGCACTTCCGCTTTGGAGAAGAAGATTCTAGAGAAGGGGTCCAAATGACCTTCACGCAAAAACAGAGCTCAGGCTGAGCTGTGGGTGGTTCACCAGGACAGCCATGTAGGCCTAGCTCTGTGAGACACCAAGGCTTGCCAGAGGTATGAGTGGTGTAATCCCCTGTCCCCTTCCCAATCTCTACCAGGCGTGCTGGGTTCCTGCTGTCTACAAACCTTCGTGATCCTTTGTGGGTCCACTGCTCACAGTTCGTGCCTTCCTCTGCTGTCTCATGTACTCCTCATGTTCATGGCTCGGTGTCTGAACTTCCATTTTTTTCCTTTTTTTTTTAAGCAGCCTTAGTCGTGTCTCTCTCTCTCTCTCTCTCTCTCTCTCTCTCTCTCTCTCTCTCTCTCTCTCTCTCCTTCCCTCTCTCCCTCTCTCTTTCTCCACCACCACTTCCCACCTCCTCCCTCCAAACCAATCACGTTCTGCTTGCTTCTAGCCCTGTTCATTATCCTACCTCACTCCCCTTCATTCCTAGAAAACAGCTCACCCAGCCTCCCCCTCCCCCTCCAGCTCATGCCCACCTTCCATAAATTCCAGCAGCCTGGCAATCAGTAACTTCAGCAGCACACTTCCCAGCTCTCCGAGTTTACACTACTTACCACGCTCCTCGCTAGTGCTAAGATTTGGGTTGTGGATGGGAGGGGGCAGGGGGTGGGGGTGGGGAAGCTTCACTTTAAAAAAAAAATTCTGGGCACAAGTTGAACCTACAGTTAGGTTGACTCCCACATTTCCACGTTTCTTTTTCTTTCTTTCTTTCTTTCTTTCTTTCTTTCTTTCTTTTTAAATCAGTGGCTTGGGTCTATGCTCTGTAACATGGTGAAAAACGACTAGATCCTTCAGGGAACAACGGGGAAGAAGTAGAAAAAAAAAGAAAAAATATATATATTAAAAAACCTAACCCGGTTCATACAAACATTAGCCTTGGGTCCACCCACCGCATCTCCCCACTCCCCCCAACTCCAAGCTCACGGGCCTCGGCTTTTTCCCTTCTGGGTCGTTTATTCCACTCCTTCTGAGCTCGGCTTGCCTCTGAGTCTATATGTGTGCACACGTGTGTGGCCACTGCTGGCTTCCAAAGGGCTCACCTCTCTACTGCCATTTTGCGAGGGCACCCCTCCTTCGGATCTTACTCTGCCTCTTTCTCTCCCTGCCCCCAACTCAGCCTGAGCCTTTTCCTGTCTCTTAACTCCACCACTGTAGCAGCAACTAACCGAGCTGCTGGCGTGAGTGTGAGTGTGTGTGTGTGTGTGTGTGTGTGTGTGTGTGTGTGTGTATGTCTGCGTGCGCAGCTAGGCCAAGCCTGCAAGCCTGCCTGTCACTGGAGAGTTTTAGTTTGCATTCAGAAGAAAGGAGGAGGGGAGACAAGAGGGAAGGAGGAAAGGTGGAGGGGGGAGGAGTGAGGGGGGGTGCGGAGAAGGGAGGGAGAATGTCTTGTTTGTGGCTTGTCAGCAATTGCTTGAGACAAGCTTCCATGTGTGAAAGCTACTTGGCATGAATGCCTGGGCCGTACCAAGTGTCACCGCAGCAAGAGGGGGAGACAGAAGAAAAACAGATCAGACCAGAGCAGACAATAGGCCCCTAAAGTGTTCCCCCTAAGTTGCTTTGATGTTGTCCTGGTGTCTTGATACCAGGAGGCCAGGGATTGCTGGAAAAGGGTCTTTTTTGTCTTCGTTCACTTCCCCTCCAGTTTCTGCAATGATTCTCCAGAATCTCTGCTCAGGAAAAAGGTAAGCACTCTAACAATTCCTTCGCCTGTGGCGAGCTTGCTCGCCCGTGCTTGGAAGTGGGGCTCTCATTCCTGCGCTGCTCAGGAGGAGCGCTTGGGTCCTGCGATTGGAGCTGCTGCTGTGCCCCTGAAGTCTTTGCCAGACGCTTAGGGCTGGGGATGGCCCCTCTTTCCAGGGAACCCCAGTAACACGATCTGTGCCTCTGGGTTGGTGGGGGGAGAAGAGGTGGAAGGAGAGGGGTGGGAGGAGGATGGGAGGGTGGAGGGTGGGAGGGAAAAAAAAGAGAGAGGGAGAGAAGCCTGGAAGAGAGGAAGAGAAGGGCAGAGCCCTGTTTCAGAGAAGCCCCAACCCGGAGCCCAAGGAGGCCTTGGGAGCTCCGTGCTGTGCATTCGCAGGCTGAGCGAGCCTGCCTGGAGCTGTACTCAGTGACTGCAGAGATTGCATGGCGCTTTGTGTGTGCGAGTATGCCTGTGGGTCTGGGTGTGTGTGTGGACCTCCCACACACTGCCCTGGCGTGTCTCGTAGTGAAGGGGAGGTACCCCAGTCCTGATCACCCAGCCCAGACTCGCAGGAAGAGAGCGGCATGGCGGGCCAGAAGGGTGAGCGAGAGGACTGCCCCGAGACATCCACAAACTTTTCCAGTTTCGGGGAATTCTCTGCTCCAAGACACTATAAAGGAGTTGTTGGGTGCTCCGGGCCTCAGTTTACCCAATCTGTGAAAGCGGGAGAGCTGAAGGGGGGATGCTGCACGCCTCCCAGGGGTGAAGCCAAACAGAGAGAGCAGCCCACTCCATGTAATTGTATGGCAAAATCTTCTGGCTGGCAATGCTGTGGAATCACAAAGTGGAAGTGTGACCATTATTCCTGATTATCGCCGTCATGACGATAAAACCGTCATTAAAGACACGGGGAGACAAACAGACCGGCGAGCACAGATCAAGTGTCTGACCATTTCTAATGAAACAAAACCCCCCTTTCCACCTGTTGGCTGTCCTTTTCTCTTGTGTCTTTTCCTTAGATTTATTGGCCGATTTGTAGAGAAAATAGAGTGGGAGGGGTTGGGTTTTTCCTTTCCCCCTCCTTCATCATACATATATATGTATTTAAAGGTCAATATAAGAATCTCAAAGAGGAAACCTGCCTCCTGTTAAAGCCTTTTATTCAAGACCTTGTGTTTTCTGGCGCTGGCAGGGTGTGCGTGCACATTTGTGAACTACCTTGGAGGTTAAAGATTTTTATTGCGGCTTTTAGAGATTAAATGAGATTTATTTACAATCGCCATTTATCAGAGAGTAAATATCAGTGTGGAGGGGGTAAGAATGTGATGGCTGTTTATTCTCTGGCGGTTTTGTGGATAAAACCTTTTGCTTTTTTAAAGTGGCGTCTCAAGAACTGAGAGAAAGGGAGGCTGAAATCAGCATCTAATATCCGTCTTTCACATGGCTGTTTGGGAGAAAAAAAAATGTCTGCTTATGTTTTTGAACTGTGGATTTCTTTCCGCCTTTACATGGTTCTAGCCTCTTGAAATTCCCTGGGGGTTTGCTTGCCTGGCTTTAGGTTCTCTGGACTCTGTCTTACTGTTTGTTCAAAAAAGAAATCTCTGGAGGTCTGCCTGGCTGCGACCCCTTCTATCCTAACTCAAATGTTTCAGATGGTCTGTGATAGCCCGAGATGGAAGCACAGAGCCATCCCTGGCTAAGAGTATTTGTGCTCTTCCCGCAGAGGCCTGGAAGCCTAGATGCTGGGTGTGGGAGAGGAGGAGAGCAAGGCATTAGGGGCCTCCACCTGGCATGAAGGTCCCAGAACTTCTTTATTCTATTTTAATGTCTTACATCTTCAGACTTAATCGTCTTCTGCTGTGAAGGCCGATGAGCTAGCTCCGTATGATTTGTCTTTAGCAAATTTGGGTCCAGATCTCTCTTTTTAAAATGTTAGCATTTCAGAACTGGAAGGGAGACGAAAGGTTACTTGTCATGTTTTTAGATGAGGGGTGTTTGGTGAAGCTGACTGAAGCACAGGGTCCCATGCTCCATGAAGGTCGTCACACCGGTCACTCTAACCTCGTCACCGCTTGCTCTTGCACACCGATGGGTAGGCACCTTTCCCTGTTCCACTCAACGCACTGGGTTCAGCCGGCACCCTGTGCCAGGTTCACGTCACAACAGGACACAAACACAGGAGGCATCGGTTGTACCGCTGATTTGCAACAGGCACGGTTTTTGAGGATGGAGGAACGTTTAAGGTGCCCATTCTCAGGCGATGTCTGGTCTTGTTAGTATGATCCACATGAGACACAGAATCACACAAACCAGTAGTTCCAACACTGATAATGCATATTAAACAGCACGCAGGCATCACAACGCAACATAAAGCTGGAGAAGTTATTGGCCTTCCAAACTGTGGTCCCCTGTTCCCAGTCTCATTGAACCCAAGAATCCCAATGGCTGAAGAAAATGCCCACCCGGACCCCTGCACCCTGTACACATAGTACACCAGAGACAGATAACATCTGTTAACCCTCACTTCACACTTGTTGTGATCTTGCCTATATAACAGTCATTATCTGGGTAATTCACATTCACTGCAGCCTCTTTGTAAGCCCTAATGGGTGTTGGAAGACTGTAGTCAGCCAGGTTCTCTTTACTTCTCCTATGGTTTCTGGGCTGATACTAAAGACTTAGGTCCAAGAAATTTCACCATTATCATTGTCATTTTGGAATTCCAAAGACAATATTGCAGTAAAATGGTCTTCCCCATCCCTCCCAGCAGAGCCCGTTATCTAAGTATACGGCAAAATCTTACCAAAAACCAGTTCAGCCAATCCCATTTGGGGTCAGGTTTTTAAACTTTTACTGGTTTGGTGATGTCAGAAGTACCCCCTACTTCCTCTTTATAGTCTGCCTTGGAGAGAACACACACTCATGCTGCCAGTCACTTCTAAAGAGTCACTTAGCTCATCCTAACGTCTTCTCCGTGGTGTCTTTCTCTAGTGCTCAGGGTAATGTTGTCTTCAGTGCTGTCAACCTGTTTCATCTTCCTTTTAAAGATTAACTTAATGGTTTAAAGAGAAGACAGACATGCCCCCCACATACACATAAATCACAGGTTCAGTGCCTACATTTCCGGAACCCACACATATTGTGTGGTTAAGTCACGTCACGGGCAAACCGAGAGTCATTTCAACGCACCCAGAGTTGTTACGTAGTGACACGTCAAGCCCACGTTGTAGCGACTACCTAAATCAGGAGCTTGTCATGACTGCATTTGGGACCTGTGGCTCAGGCCTTCTCTCTCAGCAGGATGCACTCAATGTCTTTGATCACTTCCGGACACACTCCCCTAGACGTGTCACTGAGTGTAACGGAACCTGTGGGGGAGGCAGCTTGAGTTGGTGCTGAAGTCACCCAGAGAGTAAGGGAGTTGAAGAATGAGTAAAAGGAGAATTTGGGTGGAAGGAGATTTAACAGGCAACCAGAGAGCAGGTATATAGGTCAACCTTAGGGAAGGCTGGTAGGACATTTTAAAATGTTCTGTGTACAGACACTTGTGTAAGTGCTTCTAGTCCCATTACAGGCAAAACCAACACGGTGCAAGGCACTCCCTAAACTCATGAGTCACAAATGATGTTTTTGCATGGAGTTTTACAGAAGGAAATTGGTGGGTTCTCTCCCCACAAGAGACAAAAATATAAGATATAAAGTGGAAACTTCATTTCTTTTAAGCTTTGGCATTTCAATGCGAATTAAGACCGATGCCTTAGTCCTCTGCCTTAGTGGCTCTTGGAAGTAGGTGCTGTTGTTAACCTTGGGTTATATTTAAGTAAGGTTCCGTGAGCCATCCAACCCCTGGGTGAGATGGCTAACCAATTAAATGGTCCTGTTAGGCCAGCAGTTTGGGTTATGACCCCCTTGAAGGGGGGGGCAGTCAAATGACAGTTCCACGAGGGTCTTCAAAGACCATCTGAAAATGCAGATGTTTACACTGCAATTCATAGACTAGCAAAATTACAATTATAAAGTAGCAAAAAAAAAAAAAAAAATAGGCTTATGGTTGGGGTCGCCACAACATGGGGAACTGTATAAAAGGGTTACAGGGTTAGGAAGGCTGAGAACCACTGTGTTAGAGCATCTCCTCAGGAGATGGGAGGCAGAACTGAGGGCCACACAATTTGGATCTAAGGCTCTGTGGTGACAAGACAGAAAAAGCCTTAGTTTGAACTTCCCACCCCCTGCCATTTTATTTTATTTTATTTTATTTTTAAAACAAAACCCAAAATTCTAAGGATTTTTAACAATGGTTTTAGTTAGTTAATCAGAGAAAGGGATTCCTAGTTCTGACTTAATAATGACATGTTTTCTATAAAGGGAATCATACCAGCATTCGGCTTGGGCTTGACAGAATCCTTGTTTTCTCACTCTGGATTCTTGTTGGAGTGAAGGCTTTGAACTAAGTAATCTTTATGGTTCCCTTCAGCTTTGCTAGTCAGTTGTTTTTCTGATTCTATGAACAGGCTAATGTGTCTAGCCATCTACATGAGGCCCGATTCAAGAGCTGCGCTTGCCAAATAAATACACTGGGCTTTGTGGATATATAGAATAAATGTATACACATATGCATCCATACAAACTATATTGACATTTTGAAGTGAAAGCACATTAGGAAAGAGTGGAATTTTAATTTATGGATTGCAAGAGAATTTGCCAGTCAGCATGCAGGCACATGTGCAAGCGACTAAAGAACCATTTTCAAAAGAATAAGCTGTTTTGAATGCACGTCTTCCTGTATAATAAGTATGAATTTAAAATGGATGGGCACTGGGTGCATCTCTTAGCTTCGCTGTTCTCACGTGCTCTCTCATGGCAACTGCGCCGTTCCTTTTTGTATTATGGTCATGTGCTGTTTTGAGGGTGCAAAGGACCTGTTTAAGAAACTGTAGTGCTGGCCGTCCATGCCATGAATTTCCTACCCGCTCTGCTCTGGGGGATGGCAGGCCTAGCAACAGTCTTTACCCTATGCAACTCACGAATGTTCTCGTGGAAGAAGAACCTTCTGCTGAGTTACTTGCAGATTGTGTGTGTGTCTATATGCCTAGCTTAGGGTGTGAGTAACAGATTGAATAATGACTGAGAGCAGACAGAGAGACTGGAGAATAAATGTCCCCTTCATTCATTACGTCCCCTCCATGAGTCATCCAAGAACTATCCAATTAGAATTGGACAAACCTTTGGAAGAAAATATTTAAAAGTTTTACATGATAGCTCTTGCTTAAAAAAAAAAAAAAAGATTTATTTTATTTATACGAGTACACTGTAGCTGGTTGTGAGCCACCATGTGGTTGCTGGGAATTGAACTCAGAACCTCTGGAAGAACAGTCAGTGCTCTTAACCATTGAGCCATCTCTCTAGCCCCATGATAGCTCTTAATGCAATTTTTAGAGCCCCAGAATAAATTCTTCTACCATGTTTTAGGAATATCATCTTGCCCGTGGCAGGGGAGCCCATTTCAAGCCTGTGTTGACAGTTAGTAAACCAGGAACTCTTTTAATTGGTCTCAATTTTTTTATCTGAAAAAAAAAATATATATATATATAGTGTATAAGATATAATGACTTTCTAACTCAGAAAGGGGATTTGAGGAGTGTGTATAATTATGTTGTACTTATTCTTTTATTCTGAGTTGTTAAAAATTCCTAACAGTAGATCTCTTGTTTATTTCATAATCATTCTAAAGTGCGCATGATAATAGAAATATATCCCTGACTTAAGAGGTGGAGAAGTGGAATGGGTTTATCAGCGCGTGTTGAGGCCGTGTGACTGTGCGCTGTAGACATGTGTACAGTATTTACTGATGATGGATGCTAACAGGGTAATGAACAAAAGGTGCTCTGTGTATCACACTGCTCAGCTCGTTTTCCGTCATCCAAGCAGTTACCAAGTGTTTTAACGTCACTCACTTGATAATTAAAAATACCTCGACGTCTAAAGCTTTGGAGAGCTTTTATAATTCCACAAACAAACAAACAAACAAACCATAAGGACTCTTTTTTTTTTTTTTTTCCTGAAAAAAAAAAAAAGAACCCAAACAGCCATGAATGGCCTTTGGAAGGAGCAATGCCTCCACCAGCTAAGAAGGAAAGCTTTTGCCCCCCCCCCCCCCCCAGGCTGCTATCCTGTCATCGAGGTATGCTTGCCTTTGTTGTAGGCGTTGGCTGGTGCAGTTATGGGAGAGCTGTTACTGGGGATCTGTGGACAAGGGACAGGTTGACTGAATGATCAGGAGCTTGCTGCTCTCGTCGTGGCTGTTTGGTGGTTTACTGGACTGAAGTACACGAGGACTCAAGTATCCAAGAAGGCATAGTCTAAAAACTCAGGACTTGAACTTGCATATCCCTCTGCTTACACTGTCTTCTGCTCTGTCTTTTCCAAACTAGTTCCCTAGACCCACTTCTGGACCACCTAGGGTGAGTGTGTATTTAGGCAGTCCTGCACTGGGTTCATCTGCCTCCTCTGTTCATCTGTTGTATCGTTAAGGGTCGGGATGAGTTTTTAAACTTTGTACCTTAATGCCCAGAGCAGGGTGAAACAGAAAAGGGAGCAAATCAATGTTGTTGAATAAACAGTTTTCATTAGAAATAGCTTCTTATGACACTGGAGAGACAGATCGGTGGGTAAAGTGCTTGCCTTATAAGCACAAGAAGCTGAGAACCCAAGTTCAGATCCCCAGCACTTATGTAAAAAGCCAGACCTTGTAACATGTGTTCGTAACTCCAGCACTGGACTGGGGTGTGGAGGGGAGGGGTGAGGCATGTGGAGACAGGCAGCATTCCTAGGTTCGCTGATTCAGCAAAATCCAAAATCCAGGGATTCCTTTTTTCCAGGTTCTGTGAGAGACCCTAACTCAAGAAAAAGAAAAGGTGGAGAGTAGTAAAGGAAGACACTTGACAGCCACCTCTAGCCTCTACATGCACACACACAGGCAAGTTCACCCTAACACACAGGGGTGTATACACATGCAACACAGACACACGAAAGGGGGAGAAAACACACCTACCGAATAACTTTTTTAAAAAGATTTATTTATTTATTTATTTATTTATTTATTTATTTAATGTATATGAGTGCTCTCTTTGCATGTATACCTGCGTGTCAAAGGAGGGCACCAGAACTCATTACAGATGGTTGTAAGCCACCATGTGGGTGCTGGGAATTGAACTCAGGACCCCGAAAGAGCAGTCAGTGCTCTAAACCACTGAGCCATCTCACCAGCCCTGCTTACAAGTAATGTAACCAGCCAAGTATGGTGTCACATACGTTTAATCTCTGCACCAGAGAGGCTGAGCAGGGGGATCTCTGTGAATTCAAGGGTTGCCTAGAGAGACCCTGTCTCAAAAACCAGAAGAAGAAAATAAATTAATGTTTAAACAAATACAAAAGATAATGGAAAAGATATGAAATCATCAATCTTGTATGTATCTCATCAAAAAAGGAAATGTCTTATGCAGTATTCATTCTTTTACAAAAGAATGTCACAAAAGAATGAATTACTCATTCATCCTGAAGTACTGGAATACCCCAGTCTATCTTTGTCTTATGGCTGTTGCTCTAGCTTCTCATTCTTGAGCCTTGCAACTCCTGCTAAGAGGAATTTTTGTTTATTTATCTTTTGCATATGAATGCTTTATCTGCATGTACACCTCCATGCCAGAAGAAGGCATCAGACCCTATTGTAGATAATTGTGAGTTACCATGTGGTTGCTGGGAACTAGATTCAGGACCTTTGGGAGAGCAGCCAGTGCTCTTAACCACTGAGCCATCTCTCCAGCCCGAAAAGTTTATTTTTTATGTCAAAAACAACCCCCAAAACAACAACAACAACAAAATACTAACAGTCAGTGTGATGGTTCCCCTTTCCTAACCCTTTGTAGAGTCATTTACTGATATTTAGGCAACAGCTAATGAGATGTTTCCTGAGAAAGTCTACACAGTCAGACAACAGCAAGGCAAATGCCTAGCCTCCAGACATCTGGACTATCAGAAATAGAAAGGCAATTGTATGCTTTAATTTTGTAAACATAGGTGTAAGTGCAGAACCCTCCAGACAAGGGCCAAGGGCTTCTAGTTGCAAAGAACTGATTTACTCAAGTTTCCTCAAGCAAAGGGGCGTTCATTCGTGGTGAGGAGGCCCACAGCCAAGTGGAAGTCACAACTGGATGCCTCTCCAGGACTGGGCCAGCTCCAAGGACAGCCACCTGCCAATCTCAGCATCTTCCTGCTGCTTCTCTGTCTCCTTTGGTTCCCTATGACCTTAGGCTTTTTACTTTATTACAGGAGCACCTTTTAATTTCATAGCTTTTTTTTTCTGCTGATGCCTAACTGTTGCTTCTTAGACTTGCTTTCACTCCCATGTCCAGCTTCTGCCTGACTGGCTCTGAAGCTTCTTGGTTCAGTTTTCGGTTGTACTTTTCCTGATGACTGCTTTATCCTCCCAGAGTCCTTTCTGCTTAGCGCACATTCCTGAGAATCCAGTTAGACCCTTTTATCTTTCCTTTGTCACGCCTAGAATTCTTGGTTGACTGTGGTTGTAGTTGTTCCAGTTCGAAGTTCTCCCATAGTACACAGAGGAGGGGGGGCAGAGCTGTCTCTGTCTGATGTAAGCAGAGAGTCCTTTTGGTAGAAACTATGGAAGGGCTCCCTTCCTTCCCGTGTAGCTGGCAACAACACGTTTGACATATCTAATATAAGCCCATTATGAGAGTCTAAGTTAAGAACAACCAGGTTATTAAAAATTAAAATATTTCATCTGTGACAATTAGTATAACTGCGATAAGAAAGCCATGGGCCGAATAGCAAACTCATAACCAAGGAAGAAACGGGGAGATGGAAGAGAGTTATCATATCTAACAACATATCGTGTTGTACGCTTGTTGTTAGACAACAAGAGTAAGCGAATGGTGAGCACAAACATATGCTGACACAGATCCCAGAGGCTAGCTTACAAAGCAAGCAGAACCCTGGAATTGAAGACCAGGGAGACAAAGAGAAATATTAAACTCCGTAGGGAGTTTGGGCCTGGACGTTCTTCCTGTGTTTCCCCTAGGCTTCCTGAGTCTATTCTTGATCCTTTTTATCTGAAGTTCTGAACAACCTGAACTGAACCGGTGATAAAACCGTGGACTGTTCTCTCTCCAACTCACTTTACTCCCCTGTCAAATATGGACCATACTAATTATTTCAATACCTTGTAATATGAATTAAATTAGCGGGACCATATCTTTAAAGTGAGTAATATATTACTTGGCATTAATAAGTCCTCGCTTGATTGTAGCAATTACTCTAATACACAGAAAGGAAGGAAATGTTGATGAGATAATATGCTGAGGAAAATTTCACTTGTTACATCATTGACTCCTTGGAGTAGCCCTGAGAGACTTGTGTTTCTACTTTATGAATGAGAAAACAATAACACTGTTGCTGGGGATGTCGCCTAGGGATAGAACATTTGTCTGGCATATACAAAGCCCAAAGTTTGACCCCCAGCACCCCACCCACTCCCATAACAGCAACATAAGCCCCAAGAGGGAAAGAGTATATAATTATTTGTCATGAGCCCAATGAGCCAAGCTAAACTTTTTCAAACACTGCTGTTACTAATATTTCCATCTCATAGTTGAGGACACTGGGATCCTGGGAATGTAACTTGCCCAAGGTCCCACAACTAGTAAATGATAGTCACAGCTGCAGTCTATGTGTTTTAAATCCAGGCAGTCTGGCTCCAGAAGTTTCCAGAGTTCCATCTAACTGAGTGAAGGTTCAGATCTTATTAAAGGTGCTAGTTCAGGTCACTCCCAGAGATATGTGTGGATTGAATGCAGGGCTGTGGTAGACACGCAGCTGGAGTGGGCACCTGTATCCAAGTCCTGTGATGCAACAGGCAATGGCGACTTTTGGAACAGGTACAGACAGTTTTAAAAAATAACTTAAATGAATCAAAATAAGGTCTCTGAGATACGAAGAAATGATTTAACAAGCATGTGAAGGGCATCTGTTGTATCAGGCAATCAAAAGTGTGCGTGATTTGGTGAGGAATTAAAGACGAGTGAGGCTTGAACACCTACCCTTAAGGTGCGGTGTGTTCATCCTGGTGGAGGGAGACAGATAATCACACAACTAATTATAAACCATATAGCAATGGACAAAAGAACTGCAGCAGTCAAGGGAGTGATGGCAGTGATGAGCATGGTAGAGGAACCGGGGAAGGCTTCATGCAGGAGATGACATTTGCAATTGTCCTTTAGGGACAACTTTAGAAGTACCAGAAGCCTTCTATAATTTCCTTTTTCTTCACACTAGTGATTTTCTAAAGTTAGTATTAAATAGATAACTTTATATTGCAGTATAGCACTCATATAATATGTATTCAGTGTTTTCAAAGATTAGGTTCTTTGAGGGTAAATGGAGAAATATCTACTCTTAATACTCATATGACAGTATTGGTATTTCCCTGGTCTGCACTTAAGCAGATATCTATTTATGGAGTCAGAAAATGGAATTGTCCAGTCTGTGCTTTCATGGTTGGGGCTCCAAAGC
Organism: Arvicanthis niloticus; assembly: GCF_011762505.2. Taxonomy (NCBI): domain Eukaryota; kingdom Metazoa; phylum Chordata; class Mammalia; order Rodentia; family Muridae; genus Arvicanthis; species Arvicanthis niloticus. Next base: position 76,701,114 of record NC_047661.1, on the reverse strand, counting down.
TGTGTGATAGCTGCCCAGGGTCCAAATGGTGTATTTGCATGTTCTCAGTAACACTAAGGAAGTCTTAGGGAAATCCAGACAGGCCATTTGTCTCTTCCTCTTCCTCCTCTTCCTCCTCTTCCTCCTCTTCCTCCTTCTCTGCCTCTTCCTCTTCTCCTCTTCTTCTTCCTCTTCTTCCTCTTCCTCCTTTTGTTCCTCCTCCTGCCTCTCTTGCTCTTCTTCTCTTTAAAGTTTACTTATTTATGAGTGTTTTGCTTGCATGTATGTCTGTGTGCCATGTGTCTGCCTGGTGCCTTCGGAGGTCAGAAGAGAGCTTTGGATTCTCTGAAACTAGAGATATGAATGGAACTGACTGCCATGTGAGTGGTGGGAATCAACCTGGGTTCTTCTTCAAGAACAAGTGCTCCTAACCACTGAGCCACCTCTCCAAGCCCCTGTTTATCTAGTTCTTTGATTAGAGATTTTAGTTTGTAATTAGAAATTCCCAGTTTTCATTACATTTAGGACCAGGTTTTCTGGATTTTTTTTTTAAAGGCCACACCAATTTGTGATATCATATGTTGTCTCCATAAACATACCTGTGACTGTTGGTCTGTGTGTTCTGGTTGTTGATTAAATTGAGTTGCTCCATCCCAATTTAGCCCAAAGAAGCCACCACATAGACATCTGCTGCATTTGGTTTCAACTCACTGGCATATTCAGTTCTGCACTGTAAAACAGAAACCCAAGAAAGAGCTCTTGACTGGGTTGGTGGATCCTCGGCTCAAGTCTCCTCTCCACAAACTTTTGTTGATGAGTGTTATTCTCTTTCTTTCTTCCAAAGACCCAACTCAAATGCTATCTTCCTCAGTTCTTAGAGGGAGAGGAGCTACAGTGCCAGCGTGCCCATGTTCTCTTCCAGTATCTTTCTAGTGGCCACACCAGCGTCATGTATTTATTACCACAGATCACTTACAGGTAATACAGAAGGGAGCTGATGTGCTGGTTAATTCACTGTCAGTTTGGCACAGCTCCAGGAAGAAAGACCCTCAACTGAGAATACACCCCCACTGAGTTGTCTGTAGGCAAGTCTGTTGGGTATCTTCTTGATAACGATTGATGTGAGAAGACATTGCAGGCAGAGCCACTTCTAGTCAGGTTGTCCTGGGTTGTAGAAGAAAGCACACTGCTCAAGTCATGAGGAGCAAGCCATTAAGCTGTGCTCCTTCACGGCTCTGCTTCAGGTTCCTTCCTGCCTCCAGGCTCCTTCCTTGACTTCCCTCCATGAAGGACTATGACCTGGGATGTGGAAGCCGAATGAAACCTCTCTTCTCCAAGTTGCTTTTGTTTAGGGTGTTTACTGCAGCAGCAGAAAACACAGCAAGACTTTAGATTCCATGCATCCCACAGACCACAGAGCCACAAAAACATAGCCTTGACTAGCAAGTGCTATTCAAAATCACTTATTGAGCTCAACCAAATTGAATTTTTGCCTTGGTTGGCTTGTATTTGGGCATGATAATCTGAATGTCTGTGCTTCATGTCTCTTTAGGGGGAGAAAGTCTTTTAAGCCAGTCATGGTAGCTCATGTCTTACCTGTACTACCAACACTTGGAGGCTGAGGCAGGGGAATTGCTGTGAATTTGAAGCCAACCTAGGCTACATAACAAGTACCAAGCCATCTTGGGCTACAGAATGAGACCCCTAGTTACAAGTAGATGAACAACAAACAAAAAATGTCAATGACTTTAGGATGGAAGAGATCATGCTCTGTTACCATTTATTGCAATTATTATTAATAAGCATCAACAAAGCAATATGAAGTGATAAAATTACTTCCTTTGCTTGCTTCTGCAGGCAGAGTTGGAAGGCTTGATAAACTAACTGGCCCCTTCCATCTTTAATATCTATGATTCTTTGAAATTTTATGTAGACAAGTGCAAGCTAATGTACACTGGAAGGAACAATTGAAGCGGTTCATACTCGCTGATGGGCTCTGAATTACTCTACTTGTAAGAGCTCAGGAAAAAGATCTCAGATTCATTGTGGATTGCTCAATGGAGACATCTGCTCGCCGTGCAGCAGCAGTCAGAAGAATGAATGAGATATAATAAGCTGTATTAACTTTGAGAATGGAATAAAGAAGAATGCAGAAAATAATATAGTGCATATAATTTGGCATTGACTATTTCTGTAATTACAATAAAACATTTTAATGATATACATTGATGTTATGACTTCACCTTAAAATCAGAATTCAGCACTGGGTCCTTTCATTTCAAAGAAAACAAAGCAGAATTATAAAGGATCCAGAGAAAAACAACAGACACTCTCAAAGATGTGCAAGGGACTCGCCAATAAGAAGGCATTGGAAAGACGAGGACATTTTAATTTGGGTAAAGGAGGGTGGTGGTGGATGACATTGTATAAATTTATTTAAAATTAATGAAAGTTTTGGAAAATTGCTAGAGCTACCTTCTGATTATCCTTGGTAATGGAGGTCAGAGATAGGCAGGATAATTGAAATCCCCGATTATCTCCTACCTTCAGTTTAGCCATTAGCGGTAGCATCCTGCCCTGGCACAGTCTTAACAAATGAGTAAAAATGGAAAGCCCAACAGCCCAGGGCTTGTGAAGTGGACAGCCATGGGAAAGGCAGCCTGAGGTACAAGGCTACTGTGCAGTACGCCACCAGGAAGCCTGATTTCCAGTTCCTGCTCTCTGCCTGTCATCTGCATAACCTGGAGTGATATACTTAACTTCTGTCCCCATGCCTAGGGTTGCTGGAAGAACTAAATGAGCTGGTTGGCTCCTAGCTCCCAGGTCTCACACACTCTGTGGTCCCTCCACTCAGCATCCCAGTCTTATGCTCTTGGAAGGCAATTTCAGAAGGTTGTGAACAGATGCCGTTATCTTTAGAAGCATCCTCCACGACCCTGGCTCTTGGGGAGCCTGGAGGGAATTTTGCATATGTTTTCATTTTATTTTGAGATCCTCTCATGTAATCTTCCCAAGAGCCCACCAAGGTGGGAACCCCTCCTCTCCTCCTCTTTCAAATGCAGACCCTGAGGCATAGGAGACTGGCTTTAGAGCCATGGCCATTACAGAACAGAGATGACATCAATGCTGCTGGCCTCTCCGTTCATTTAGAAAGCTGTTCATTATGTGCCTCTGATTCACCCAGTGAAAAGATAACTGTCCTTGCCTTAGTCTCCTGGAATCTCCTGTGTCATTCCTTAGCACCCAGTGCAGAACTCACCCTTCCCTCAAACCCTGAGCCTTCTCCCCTAAAAGGGCAACATGTCTGCCTAAGCATCCCCTACATCGCAGTTCTTAACATATTAAGTTACTGAATCTAGAAGCCCCTAAATCCAATTCAATAATAGTTAACTCAAATAATTCAAACCTAATTCAAATAATAGTCAGTGGTTTTAGTTAAGCAAGTTAGTTAGAACAGCAGTCATACAAAACAATGAAATCATTCCTTAGCCTTTATTTTAGCTTAAAACTCCCCTTGGGGTTTTGTTGTGGGCCAAAGCTTTGTCCTTAGGGTTCAGGACTTCCCATGAGAAACCTGATTCTTTTGTTTTATTTATTTATTTATTTATTTATTTATTTATTTATTTATTTTGAGACAGGGTTTCTCTGTGTAGCCCTGGCTTTTCTAGAATTCACTCTGCTGTAGACCAGACTGACCTTGAACTCAGATCCACTGCCCAAGTGCTGGGATTAAAGATGTGCACCTGTTGAGAACCCTGATTCTTAATTCTGTGTAAACCCCAAGCATTGAAGTTTTCTCAATCTTTTTTGCTTGCTGTCTTCAAAGTAGAGTAATATCTGAAAGAGACTGGGGAAGCAATTGAGTTTTTCCAGACATAGTGATGTTTTACAGCTGGCTCTCCCACACTACTGACAGCACACTGTTTATTTTTAATTGTGTATGTGTGTTGGGAAGGGATGGTGTGTGCCCATGAGTGCACATGAGTACACGAGTCCCAGGAGGCCAGAGGCATCAGATCCTCCAGAGCTGGAGTTTCAGATGGTAGTGACTCATGTAAATGGGGTACTGGAAACTGAATTCTAATCCTCTGCATGCGCTATCTGCTCTCTTAACCACTGATTTTCCACGCTAGGCTTTTAGCAACCCACCTTAAAGGCCTGTCCTATACTTAGAGTTGTAGACATGGTTTCTTTTTTACACCTATATTTCATTATTTCAAATACATTTAGTTAAATCATGTTATAATAATGCAAAGAAACAGTGCAGATAGTCTGCAAACAGAAACTCTTGGTGAGCAGAAAACTCCTGCAGAGGACAATGTCCCAGGGTAACCTTTTGCTCGAAGAAGTGTCTCAGCGCACCATGGACCTTTGACGTGTACATTGAAAGAGGCAATGGAGGCCACCGATGAATCAGTTATTTGCCTTCACTGGAGGGGGCCTCAGCTCATCATGGCTTCTGTTGCATACTTCTGACCTGAAAGCTGAGTTCCCTGAAGGTCTAACTTTCATCTCTGTAGTAATTCCCCAAAACCCAGCATAGTGATGGGTATGTATTGAGCCACTAATGAACGCTGACTAACCAGCCAGCTAACAGGCTAAACCAAAACTCAAATTGGCCACTATATATCCTCTGGTGGGAGTCTACCAAGCCTCATGCCACTGCATAGAAAGAGCTGGAGAATGAATTTCAATTTCAAATGTTGCTGCAAGATTAGCTCATGTATACTTTTAGATAGTTAAATAATGTAAATCAGATATTAAGAAGTGGATTCCATGTAATATGTAATTAACCTAGGTAACTCACCAACATAAAATAACAGCAAGGCAACGCTTGATAACATTTTATAAGGGATTAGATATGTTCTTACATGGGGAAAAATCTGTACTTACAACACAGTGACTGACTACAAAAAGCCTCTGTGATGATTACGTTCAGGGCCAAGCCGGGTCAAGAAAAAAAATCTCCCCTACCAATGTCTCTGTGCAGCATCCAGTTTATTATATGCTTCTGTGGCAAAGTGAAGCAGCGTGAATTGAGCACAGGAGAGAGAAGTCGGACCTGAAGGATATTAAACTTGACAAAGACATTCTGTGGTAGGTGACTGGTTGGGAAGATGGGGGTAGGGGAGGATAGAGTGTTGGTGATGGCAGGCAGGGCCTATTTCCCAAAATAAAACCAGATAACGCATTTAGGCTTGTATTCAACAAATGAGTTTCAATTTGAACCAAAATATACTGAGTGAGCACAGTTGGAACATTACAGAATGTTTAGGTGACCAAAGGAGAGACGCGACGGGAAAGCCTACACATGTTACATGTACCAGCACGTGCTCATGTGTGCAGAATAGAAATGTTTGGAGAATGGGTGTGATCTTACTCGTCAATTTTTCATATTGTGGATCTGTGGGCCAGTTCCAATGATTAGCTCTGGAGGACCTATCCTTCTTTCAAGAGGCTGTGAGATGGTTCTCTGGGAAAACAGAAGTGGGACTAGCATTGTCCGGAGTAGTCCTTAGGTCCAGTCTGTATGCTTAATAAACGGTAGCATATTTTCCTTTGAATGTAAATTGCTATTGATTTTCTTTTTTCTTTGAGACATGGTCTCACTATGTAATACTGGCTGTCCTGGAACTGACTATACAAACTAGGCTGGCCTTGAACTCAGAGCTCTACTGTGCCTCAAGAGTGCTGAGATTAGAGGTGTGCCCCACCATGCACTCCACCACTGAGGGTTTTTTTTCTAACGAGATCTATTGAATATGCTATTGTGAAAGAAGAAACCCCCACTACCAATTAAAATTACAAGTATGCTGTACCTCCTGTCAATATCAGAATGTCTGAACCACTTTTAGAGCCACTAAAATGTAAAAGGCATGCATGTTAAAATCAAGGAAGCATGGTATTTGGATTAATCCCCCAACAACTGCTAGTCAGTGATGCGTGGGGATGAAGAAAGCGAGGCTCAGAGAGGTCAAAGAATTCACTTCAGATCAAACATCCGAGCAGATGTCAGAACCGGGCTGGGACGAAATCTGTCTCCAAGTCCAATTCTTTCTCACAGCCCCATGCCACAGACTGAACCAGTATTTCCCCAGATCTCAGAGATGCAGCAGCAGCAGCAACAACAACCCCCTAATATTCTGCCAAGCGCATTATTTCCTTCTGGATCTGGCTCCCAAACACCTTTCCTCTGAGGACAGCTGAAGGACACCTGAGCTTGCGGGGGGCTGTCTAGGTCGAGAAGGGAATTCTGAGTTCCTGGGGTCTGTTCTCCTGATTAGAACCTGAACTCCTAGTATCAACATCCCCCTCCCCAGGGATCCCTACAGAATCTGAGAGGACCAATCTGGGTCAGGCCGGGCAGCTTGGTCGGAGCCCCTTTGGCAGCTTTATTTTCATCTGTCCCGGTCCTGGCTCTGTTTGTGAGACACAGTCAGTTTTATCCATATTAGCAATACCGGGCTCTTCCCATGCTTGGGAATGAGTGTGAGGTCCTCTTAGGACTCCCTCTCTCTGGGTGTCGATCTCTAAGTTCCTTGTACTCTGTGGTATAAAAACTGCTTTGCCATTGTACGAATGCACTTACGGCTATCCATACCCCTTGTTTTGCTTTGTTTGTTTGGTTGGTTTGGTTTGGGTTTTTGTTGTTGTTGTTTTTTTTAAGGCATCACTATTGATGTCTGTGCTCCTTTGGAGTGAGCATTGTCATCTCACTAACCTTGAGTACACTCTTCCCTTGGTGCAATTCCCTGGGAGAATGCTTGTTTTTTCCAGCATCTAATCTGAATGTGTAAGTGCATGCTCCCCTGGGCGGGTGAGCTTCTCTGTCTCTGGCTGTGTCTCTCTTTCACTCTATCCACATGCCACTGTGTAGGCAATTTGGACTTTAGTAATTTATATATTTAGATTTAAGTTGGTTTTGCTCTTCTCAATTTTGAAATTAATTTTATGAGGATTGACATTCTATTTATTTTTGATAGTGTGTGTGTGTGTGTGTGTGTGTGTGTGTGTGTGTGTGTGTGTACATGCACTGAGAGTGTGCCCATGTGCACAAATGCATATGGGCACATTGAGTGTAGGTACCTGAGGAGGCCAGAGGGTTCTGGTCTCCTGGAGCTGGAGTTATAGGTGATTGCAACTCTTGCGTGGGTTCTGGGAATCAAGCTAGGCCCTCTGTAAGAGAAGTATCCTCTCTTAACCATTAAGCCGCAGATTTGGCATTTTGAGAGTCATTTGTTGAGGGTTTGCGTGCTTACTTTTGATAGCCATGCTTCCAATTTTGTAGCATTTTTAAAAAAATTTTTTTTAAGTTAATTTTTACTTTATGTGTATGAGTGTTTTTCTGTGTGTGTGTGTGTGTGTGTGTGTGTGTGTGTGTGTGTGTGTGTGTGTGTGCTCGCATGAGCCTGGCCCTCGTGGAAGCCGGAAAAGCATGTGAGATCCCCCCAAAATGGAGTTACAGTTTGTTAGTCACCATACAGTACTGGGAATCAAACCTGGATCCTCTGGAAGAGCAGTAAGTGCTTTAACTACTGAGCCATCTCTCCAGCTCCCAATTTCATAGTATTCTTAAATGAGATTTTTTTTCTTAAATTCTGTCAGCAGTTTAAGTGTCAGCTGTGTAGAGATGCTTAGCAGAAGATCATTCCTGGTTTTCATCCTCTAATGACCTATTCAGAAATCTATGGCTTTAACCACATCGCTGCTGTTCAAACAGAGCAGGGTGGGCTTGGGATGGAGTAAGAAATCCTGTAAGGCTAATTGACCAGATCACCTGATTCGCCTGTCATTCAATGTCACACCACAGTTCTCCAGCCAGTTTGAGAGAATGATAGGTATTTTACATCTCACACGCCACTGTAACCAGCTTGACGTCTGCATGTGCCGGGTGTGTTCTCCTGATTTAGCCCTTCAGGACCACCCCTACTTCCCAAATGGAAGCAGAGTACTTCCAACCCCAGTGTTGCAGTAGAGAAGCCCACTCTTCTACCATCCCTCAGAGAATCGAAGGCAAGAGAGCAGAAACCCCTTTCATCTCTAAAAACAGAAGCCAACACAAGCCAACACTCAGCTTCCTGTTGATATCTCAGAGATGCAAAAATTGTAAAATAGTTACTGAAAAAGATTACTGTGGGGATTCCTGGGCTGTGGAACAATAGTTGGGTCTGTAAAACCAGGAATTAGGCCAAGGCCAAGCATGGTGGTGCATGCCTTCGATCCTAGCACTTGGGAGGCAGAGGCAGGCAGATCTCTGTGAGTTCAAGGACAGCCTGGTCTACACTGGTCTACATTCTGAATTCCAGAGCATCCAGAGCTATAGAGAGAGACCCTGTCAAAAAAAAAAAAAAAAAAAAAAAAAAAAAAAAAAAAAAAAAAGCGCCCCAGGAATTAGGACCCAGAGAGAAAGCTGATTACTAAACTTTTGGAAATAAATACTTCTTCACATACATACTCAGTGAGCACCTTCTAGAAATGAGTCAGGAAGGGTGTCCTTCACTAAGTCATAATGATTAAACTGCAGGTTTCCAAATAAGTCACTAGTGTGAAATCAGAGAAACAAGAATGAACGTAAGCACGTAAACACCATCTATTTAACCAAGCTTGATCAGCAAGAGAGAGTTAGCATAGATGGAAGTCCAAGGTGAGACATCTCACACCTGGGAATTATCTGTGCCAGGCTTCTTCCTTGATGAAGGAACTATCCTGGGATGATCTTTATCTCCCGGAATGAGTGTTTTAAGCTCTTATATTAAGTAATAACAAGCTCTTACTCCATTGATTCTTTAAGATTCACAGACATAATTAATAACAGGCGGCTTGCAACTAAACAATGTACTAGAAGCATGTGTGAGTTCGAAGGCAACGGTTTGCATGCAGTTACTCTCATCCATAAAGGAATTGAGGTTTTTGCAGAAAGCCAAGGACAGCCAATGAGGAAGGATGTCAGTCTGCCACTGGGGATGTCGTGGCTCTCCTGTGTGTACACAGAAGTCTTTGCTTCCTGAAGTTCACCAGGGTTTCTTTCTTCCTAAGTGAAGTCACTTAAACGAACTTTGCAGTTCCATTAATTGAGATGAACCCCAACACACTAACTCAAGCTTTCAGGAATGCCAACACAAGACTGAAGAAACAGGGAATTAGCTGAAACTTTTACTTTTTTTCTGAAAAAGATTTGCTTGACTCAAATTAATTGCTGAGGGAAATGTTGTTTTTGTTTCACTTTTTTTTTTTTTTATTCAATGTGAGTGCCCTGCTGCACACGTATCCACATGCCAGAAGAGGGCAGCAGATCCTCTTATAGATGGTTGTGAGCCACCGTGTGGTTGCTGGGAATTGAACTCAGGATCTGTGGAAGAGCGCGGCCAGTGCTCATCATATCCACTGAGCCAACTCAGTAGCCCCAGGAAATGGTTTTACATTATTTCCCATAAACTCACCACATTGGGGTTGAAGGAGTGTTAGTAGCAGGAGCCACAGACACTGAATCTGTGTCCTAGGGCACTGTGGGCACGATGTGTAATTCTCGGCAACTCTCGGGTGACCTGTTCTGAGAGCCACTCACTTGAAAACAATGGAGAACTATTTCCATGCTTATTTATGTTTCCACAGAGCTCTAAAACCACCATTGTGAGGTTTAAAATGCTTCTCCTTCTCAGTCCCTCTTAACGATTATTCATGGTCTTCTAAAATTGTCAAATTGAGCCAGGCGGCCCAAAAGATGAGTTTTAGGATCTATTTGTCTATTTGTGCATTTGTTGACCCATCCATTTGGCACGTGTTTATCAAGCACCTCCCGGATGCCACAATCTAATAGGTACTGACAGGCAGGAAGAGTGACGCTGACTCCATCCCCATGCTCAGGAAGCTGATTTAGGAAGGGTGTAAGACACGCACACAGGCAACTAGGACACCAAAAAGAATCCAACAAACACTTTAAAACAGGTTCAGGTAAAAATCCTCCCACAGGTCCACATATTATCAAGCAAGAGCAGAGCAAACGTCCAGGAGAGATGGTGTCACTGGACTCCAGGGAACGCATAGCCTAGGATGCCCACAGCTGTAATTGGAGGAAGGGCCAATGCAGAGCTGAAGCAGCAGAAGGACAAACAAGCCTCGCTCAAGAAGCGTGAGTCAGTACAGGATGGACGTTGGGAAGTGCAGAGAGAAGTGGAAGGGCTGATTTGGGGATCTATTTGTTCAGGCTTCTCAGGGCAGGATTTAGAGAGGTGCAGTTTGGTTTCCTGGGTGCTGGAGAGCTATTGAGAGTTCTTGAGTAGGAGAGATGACTCAAGCAACCCTTTCTTTATCTAAGGGCTGGGATCAGGCTGCTGGCTGTACAGAGGAAAGGCTGCACTCCATAACCACTGTCAAGGCACTCATGAGATCCAGCAATAGATTGCATGGGGGCGGGAGAGAGACACAGGCAGGTAACCAGCAGTGCGGTGATGCTCTTCATCCAGCCGAGCACTGGTGCACACGCCTGAGTCTGGACAGAAGGTGGCTGGATTAAAAGTAATCTTTTGAAAAGGCAGAACCAGTCTCGTTGTTTTCCTGCTTAATGTTCAAATGGCCCTCACTGCATTTAGAACAAGATCCAGACTGCTTCCCATGGCCTAGCATAAACCCAACATAACCTGGCCCAACTTGTCTCTCACCTCATCTTTTAACCCTCTGTGTTCCAACTTCAACCGTTCAAACACTTTCAGTCCCTCAAATGCACCAAGTTCATTTCTGCCTCTGGGCCTTTGTGTGTCTTATAACCTCTGTCCATAACATTCTGCCCTCAAAGTTTCTCAGGGCGGAGCCCTTCTTTGTCCATTTCCCACTGTCACCTCTTCTGAGAGGCCTTTCCTAAAGCATCATGGTGTCACAGCCATGCTCACAGACACTCTGCCGCATGGTTTCCCTTTCTGTTATTGTCAGAATCACCGTATGTAATCTGTAGTAGGTCGGCGCTTAAGAGCACTAACTGCTCTTCCAGAGGACTTGGGTTCGATCCCCTGCACCCACATGGCAGCTCACAGCATCTGTAACTGCAGTCCTACAGAGATTTCACACTCTTTCTGGCTTCCACGGACAATGAGTGCACATGATAGACAGACAGACGTGCAGGCAAAACATTCATACACATGAAATAAAAATCAATCTACAAACACAAAACAAAACCAAACAACAGCGACAACGGGGGAAGAAAAACACCTAGCATAGCACATTCCAAGCACTTGATAGTTAATCAATAACTGGATAAGAGGGAGCTGTCTGTCAGAGAGTCTGACTTGGCGTGTGGGCGCACGTAATACTCAGGTAAACTAGGCAAAAAGTACTCAGGAAGGAAGCGGGAGGGGTTTAGGGGACAAAGTCTGACATCATTGCACAGAGAGATGAAAAGTCAGGAGAAAGCCGCCCCACCTGCCGGTCCATGATCCTGTCTGCAGCTGTTTAAAGCCTGCAGGGCTTTCATCCGTTTTCACCTTCCACTCCCAAGCAAAAGCCCCTTGTCTTACCGGGATCTTTCCATACTACCTTCTCTCAATGTAGTTTCTGCAGGTCCTATTTTAGAATCCACAAGAATCTGCAGTGCCTAAAATGATGTAAAATATTAATGACTACCACTCACATGCACGATGCCGTGGGGTTTCACGGTGTCTCTCCATTAATGTATTCCACCACCATCTAAGATTAAAGAAAGTGAGCCCCTGGTTTTGCAGAAGAGGAAACTGAGACTCGGACGTATTAAATCATTTGAAGACTGTCAGGTCTGGTGCTCAAGTTTAGCCTGAGTGGCCACAGAGTATGTGCTCAAGCACTTTGTAGGGTGTTCAGGGGGGTGGGGTGAGAGACAGACTCTTCTTTTTGGTGGGACTGTGACTTTTGGAAACAACCAGAAGCTCTGGAACACAATTTGGCTCTGTGATCTCAAAGGAGTCCCTCCCACATCCATGCCTTTCCTCTTGTTTCCCATTCTTATATTTAAACATATTTTATAGCGTGTTGCCGTGTTGCCATTTCCACGATGAAGGGATGTGGGGGTTAGGGGTTGGAGGTCGGGGTAGGATGCTTAGGAGTTACCTTGTCTGTGAAAGGAACTGGAGAAAAATCAAGTCTAGAGCTTGGTTCAAAACATTCCTTTCCCACTCTTTGAAGTCTGTGGCCTTAGGCAAGTATCTGAGTCTAGATTTCCTCATTGTAAAACGAGAAACTGTTACTCAGTTTCCTACATCACAGCCATGCTTATGCTCAGACCACACCCCATGAAAGGCCTCTGCAGAGCTTTATAAAGTTATACATAGTTTCGAAGACCCTATTATCACTGTCTTCATCATAACCCGTGAGTGTCCTCTTTAGAAGACCTAAGACACTCATTGTGCCCTATTTGGCATTACCTAAATCAAACGCAGGCCTCTACTCTCTCCTAGAAACAGTTCCCAACCCTTTGCTCAGTGGACCTGGTGTCCTGCTTAAGCAAAGTTGATGTTTGCCCTGACTGGTATGGTAGTCGCTGGCCACACATAATCATTTATGTAAAATAGGATGAAATTAGATATTAAAAATTAGTATCTTAGCCACATTGCCTTCATTTTAAACATTCAAATAGTCTAATGTGGCCAGGGGCTACCGTCTTGGACAGTACATGTAGGGACCACGCCATGTTTGCGAAAGGAAACCTCTATTAGACAGAACCATTTTCGCAATCTGATAGCTCTGATAGAATCCAGCATGCCTGCTCCTCCGTTAACGGACATCTTCCATTCACTCCTCCTTGGCTACGTTTTCTCATTCCTGTCATAAAATACTGAATAAAAGCAACTTGAAGAAGGGCTGTTTGAGGGGACAGCGCCCATAATAGTGGGAAAGGCATGGCAGCTGGAGTGTGAGCAGCTGGTCACAGTACATCTGCAGTGAAGAAGCAGACACATGGGTGCTGGTCACAGTACATCTGCAGCGAGGAAGCAGACACATGGGTGCTGGTCACAGTACATCTGCAGCGAGGAAGCAGACACATGGGTGCTGGACACAGTACATCTGCAGTGAGGAAGCAGACACATGGGTGCTGGTCACAGTACATCTGCAGCGAGGAAGCAGACACATGGGTGCTGGTCACAGTACATCTGCAGCGAGGAAGCAGACACATGAGTGCTGGTCACAGTACATCTGCAGCGAGGAAGCAGACACATGGGTGCTGGTCACAGTACATCTGCAGTGAGGAAGCAGACACATGGGTGCTGGTCACAGTACATCTGCAGTGAGGAAGCAGACTCATGAGTGCTGGACACAGTACATCTGCAGTGAGGAAGCAGACTCATGAGTGCTTGTGTTTGCCTGTGCTTTTCTTTCTTCTGGGACCTCAAGAACAGTGTCACCCACATTCAGAATGGGTCTTCCCTTTTTAGCTAACACTTTGTGGAAACACCCTTACGGAGGCACACCCAGAAGTATGCCTGGTCAAACTGACACTCACAATCAGCCACCAGGACTTCTTAAGACTAAACCATAGAAAGGCAAGGACATTAGCCATTGTCTTCCAGGGTCCTGATTTTTAACATGAGGAGACTTAAGCCTGAAGTGATGAGTTTGCCAGCTCCAGCCCATGCATCTGTCCATTGGATCTCACTGCTGATCTCTGGGTCTTGGATTGAGTGGCAGAGACTTCTGTCCCTCTTACTCGACTCCTGGTGCCATCTGCTCAGGAAGAAATGTTGCCTGAGACAGTTCTCACTTGAGCTGCCCGCTCTGACAGTGTACCTGTTTCCTTACTCCTGGCCACACATGGCTGCCACACGTGGCTGCTGAGCTCTTACTACGTCACCATGGAGACAGGCTGGAAGGCACATGTACCCACACCACACTCTTGCCTGCCCCACCCCCCACCCCCCAAGCAGGCACTTGTGCCCTTCTCAGCTGACTGCTTAGACAACTGGAGTTTCTGGTGACTAGGAACAGGATTAAATTCCTCAGGCCCAGCTCCATCCCCTGAGATTGCCCTGGCTCCTCCTCACATGTAAGTTCAAACCATAAAATAGGGAATCATGATGCAAAATGCCAGGAAGTTGGAATGGGATTGTTGTCCTATCCTGTGAGTCAGGATCACATCCAATGTGGATATAAAAGGCTTTGTACTGAGAACTTGGGACATAGTAGGTGCCTGGTGGGTTTCATTCTTTTCTTTCTAAATAGACCACTTCCATTCGACCCTCATCAACTGCTGGCCATTCTTAGATGACCAACACAACACTTGCAATTCCTTGCAGTTGCTAAAATCTCTTTAGTGTTTCTTAAAACTTCTTATTCCTAAAAATAATCCTCACTGAGAGTCCACAACCAAATGACCAGTGTACTACGAGCAACAAAGAGATGAGAACCAGACAGGGTGGCTCTTGGGAGACAGAGGCAGGCAGATCTATGTGAATCAGGATAGGCTGGCCTATATAGCCAAGTTCCAGGACTACATAGAGAGAATTTGTCTCAAAAATAAACAAAAAGAAAATGACATAAAAGTCTATCATGAAGACACTGAGTGTCTTATTGGTATAAAACCACATCAAGAGATAACAGCTCACAACATGTTAAGTAGTAGATACTCTGGAAACATTACTGTTTGGTTACTCTAGCCTTCTAATATCTATCTGGTCTGACTACCTGTAGGGCCCATTCTTTGTGGAAAAAATGGATGTTAGGCCTGAAGGAGATGAACTGATTATTTGAGGATGAAATATCCGTACAGGCAATGCAGAGTCCAGGCTTTGGGGAGCTATTTTATTGAGTTGGGAAAATGGGGTTTTAGAATAAAAAAGTCAGAAGAGTTAAATTTCCTTAGGAGAGTTTCCTCAGAAGGAACCCATGAAGGCAACAGGCTCTGAAGCTTAGGTGATACTGGTTACTTTCATTTCTGTGAGTTCTGTGGTGATGGTGTGTATGTGTGGTGAATTGAGGAGAAAGCTACACACAGAAAGATTTCGGATACCCAAGGCTATTGCATCAGATGGCCTCATTACCTCACTTCTATTGGGTGCGTTAAATCGGGCCTCATGGGAAACAGGCCTTAGAAGATGCTGAGGGCCTCTTCCTTTGTGGGAAGGATTTCCACTTCTGCATGGATGGTGCTTGCAATTTTATTTCACTTCACAAGGGAGTATCAGCTTCTGGTTTCCCTCCTTTAAATTAAGAATATATGTTTTATTTTTATATTTTTGTGCATGTGTGTGCTTGTGTGCATGTGTGCGTGTGTGCGTGTGTGCGTGCGTTCGTGTGTATGTGTGTGTTTGTGTATGTACGTGCACACACACGAATGCAGGTGCCCAGAGTTAAGAGCTGCCTGATACAGGTGCTGGGAACAAACCTCTGGTCCTCTGAAAAAAGTTAACCACTGAGCCTCCCTCTCCATCCACCGCTCCATCCACCTCTCCATCCTTCCATCCACCCTCCAAACCCGTTTTTCTCTCATTTTTCACAAAAAGCAAGCTGCTCCTAGCCTTCCTTCGCTCTGTCAACACCCACCAACTCCAACAAGTGGATTTTCGAAGCCCGTTGGCTGTGATAATAAGTTCTTATACCGGAGAGCTCATAGACAGTATGAAGTTTAGGAAATCACCTTTTGCAGAGAAGTGCTTTGCTCTTGTTTAGCTTCCCGAGCCCAAGCTTATTACTATTGCTCCTACTGCAATAGCGGCAACAGCGTAGGTTTGGGAAGAGCCGTCTCTACCCTGGCTTGTTTTTCAGAAGCATAGATAACTTCCAACATATCCTAATTGAGCTGACATTTCACACATATTTGGTCTATGCCTAAGGGAAATTTAGGAGGGAGAGACAAAATGGAATCCATTCATTTATTTCTGAATCAAGTAATAGCCATGAGAAAAACATTTCACTTAGGAAGGAAGGAAGGAAGGAAGGAAGGAAGGAAGGAAGGAAGGAAGGAAGGAAGGAAGGAAGGAAGGAAGGAAGGAAGACAGGCAGGCTCAACAATTAATGGTAGACAACTCTTTTTTTTTTTTTTTTTTTTTAAGCATCAAGCCTGTCCTATAACTGATCCTCCATGAGAGAGTTAATGCCTAACTCTGGGGAAGGAAAAGTGTGTAGGGAAATATATGAGACCAGAAGTGAAAGCAGGTAGTGTTCTTGTACTGGGAGCACCCCCCACCCCGAAATCTCAGGAGCCAATCGCTCCTCCCCCTCCTAAGGCAGAGCTCCCTTATCTCCTAAAGCGGCAGTGCTGGTGACCCGGCAGGTCCATCGGCCTTTCTGCTCAACTGCTGGCTATCTGTTTCAAATGTGAGGTTCTCTGTAGTTCTGGCAACCGCACTGGGAAAGTATGTGCAAGTCACAGACACAGAACCATTAGTAGCCTCCAGTGTGTTCCTCTCTGTGGCGGAGCTTGCCCGCCCCTCTCCTAAGAAAGCTTTTGCAAATCAAGCTCTAGATATGCTAATGATCCACCTCCACAGCCTGCGCCTTATCTTTGTAGAGAGTCCAGGCTGTCTTCACTAGACCTAGTACTTTCCCTAGACCTCTGTCATAGGATGGCAAAGCACCATGATCAGATCATTTCTGGAGACAGGTAGCCTTGAGAAACTTAAGACACAAGAGGGTAAATTCCTCCTAATAATGGCCTTTTGCTGAGGAGAAAAGAAAAGAAAGACCAGGCATGAAGATGATTTTCCATGACTGTGAAGACTCCACAAACATCCTGGTGATGACGGCTGGTGGAGCCTGTGGCTGGAAATATCCAGCTAGACTCAGTTTCAGCAGACCTGTACCGCTTTCCCTGTCAGGTGTTATGTTCAATGAGGTGTCCGCCTGGAGATACCAATTTGAGAGCCATCTGTTGGCGGGCAGCAACCGAAGCTTTGCAAAACCACCCACAGAGAGCCTGTTGAATGAAAAGAGAAGTCTTAGGGTGGAATCTGGGAAATCCTTGATATTTAATTTAAAAGGCAGAAACTGAGGAAAGGTGAAAGAGGGGAGGGGACACTATTAGTGTCCCTGAAAGCATTGAGGAGTCAGTGATGCAAACCTTCCTAGGAAGGCAGGCAAGATGCAGGCTGGAAGATTCAGGCTGGAAGGCAGGCATGGTGCAGACCAGTAGGCAGGCAAGACACAGGCTGGAAAGAAGACAAGATGCAGGCTGGAAAGTAGAAAAGATGCAGGCTGGAAGGCAGACTTAAAGCAGGGCAGGCAAGATTTGGGCTGGAAAGCACCTCATAGGTTTGCCTGAAGCCATTTGTTTCTTTAGCCAAACCAGTTTCTATGGAGTAGAGTGGGTGTGGCTTTGCATGAACCTCTTTGTTGTGCTGGGACTACACTTTCCAGTTCTCCCCAGTAGCTTCCCTGGGTGCCTAGTGGTTAGGACTCAGCGATCTCAAGTTCTTCCACGTGCACACTCTATTGTTTGCTCCTTTACTTCATCATCATTCTGCCTCATCCGAATTCAAGGAACACATTACTCACTGGTTCCTTTACCTTCTCAAAGGTTTTCTGTAGCCTTTACCATTGTCTGGTTTCCCTAACACTGCTCCCTCTCTAGAGTTCCTGACTCCTTGCAGTTATCCACAAGCATGCCAGCCTTGCTCTCTTACAGGCATCTTCAGCAAAGAACAAACAAGTAAACCACCACCACCAACAACAACAACAACAACAAAAAAAAAAAAAAAAAAAAAAAAAAAAAACCCAAAACCAAACCAAAACAAAAAAACCAAACAAACCCAAAAAACAAAACCACACACACACACACACACACAGAGAGAGAGACAGAGAGAGAGAGAGAGAGAGAGAGAGAGAGAGAGAGAGAGAGAAGCCACGTTCACTTTATTTTACAAAGGCAGAATCACCACCCCATTCCCTTTCCCAGTTAATTAATAAACACCACCTTTCATCCAGTCCTCCAAGGTAAAACTCCTATCCTAATGATTTGAATTCTTTCCCCTCTTAATTTCTACATCCAAATACTCTCCAGAACCTGTTGAATTCAACTGAGGAACATCTCCAGATTCACCCATGTTCTTTCTCCACGTGGTGCTGCGTACCTCTTGGAGGACACTTTTCCCCTTACTTTTAATCTTTGGGTAACCCTGGTAACTGTGCCCAGCATCCCATACAAAGCTCATCCCGTATCAGCTGAAGGAATGCTAGGACCTTTTGCTGTTCGCCTCCCCTGTCCCGGCCCCTCCCTACCCCCCCCCCCACCCACATTCCTCTGCTTGTACTTCTTCCACTGTGCTCTCTGAAACATCTGCCAACCTGGTCCCTTCACAGTCCCTTCACCCTCCAGCAGAGAACACCGGTTATCAGATAAGAAGGACCCATCACCTACTCTTCAGGGGATGGAGGTGGGGGACAATCACGGGAGAGTAGTTGCTCCTGGTCAAGCACATGATCTTCCCCTCCCCCCAGTGGAGCTCGGAATAGGAACCCAGTGTCCGCTGAACAAATAAATAAGCGAATAAGCAAGAGTGTGGATGCTGAGGAGAATTTGAAGAAGAACCTGTGTCAAAGAGCCAGTCTCACACCATCATTGAGGACATTTTAGAGACTGTTTAGGAAGACTCATTTCAACATTGTAAAACCTTCAGATAAAGCTCTTTAATAGGGAGAGTCTAGCCTGTTGGTCCTCAGATGACAGTGTTGGCTATAGATATTACTTAAATAGTACTGTATCCTACTTAATATTATCAATTCACTTATTATTAATTAGTTTATTTAATAACATATTAATAATGATAGATTATACTTAAATAATAGATATCTCTGGGACAGACATGTTCTTTAAAAGGATTCTCCAGTCATGAAGAAACCCCGCCCCATTGAGATTCATTGTGGCCACATGGGAGGGAAGAACAGCTAGGTTAACTTAACCAAATTCTCCCTTAGATGTGCTTCGCAGGGGTTTGCTTCTGGGTATTTCCCCAAGCACAGAGGTCCCCTGCTCTTCGGTGTGTTTGTGTAGTACGAGAAGCCAAGGTCCTCTAGCTATATTAAGGGATCAAAAACGGTGCTTTAAGCCTCTGTCTGTGCATCAGAACAGTAAGAGCCAGGAAGACGACTTGATGAGTCACATTATGAAAGGTTTCCCAATCTGCCAAAGCAGTTATTTATTTCTTTTTCATGCTCTTAGATTAATCACCTAATATATTTTAAGGCCTGTTCTTGAGAAAGCTGTCAACCCTCTTTCCAGATTCCTTAAAAGCACACTCTTCTTCAAACTGGGGTGCTCTGTGCCCAAGGACCTCACTTGCCAAAGCTGATTATTCTTATAGGAAGGATGACCAACCAACCCTTGTGAACAGCAGAAAAATGGGGTAAAAATCCTTAGTTCCCATTGGTCTTCTCTTGTACAAATCCATTCCCCCCGGGGGAGGAAACCCTACAGAGGCTGAGAAGACACTTTAAAAAATGCACTGTCCCCCATGGTACCATCCAACAAAGATTATATATGTGGTATGTGTGAATATGAGTAGGGGCACATGTGTGTGCCTATGTATCTGTGGGGTCTAGTGTTAGACAGAGGTGTCAGCATGTTTGTGTGTGGGGTGCATGTTAGTCCCTGTAGAATGGAGCATGTATCAGACACACAGTGAAGACTTGGTACTTGATAAACACTGAAGGCTTTACAAAGACGAAGACTGCAAGCCCTTCCATTGCAGGGCGGGATGAGGATAGTCCACTGCAATGGTGACTGGAGAACTCGCTGTGAGTGAGGTTCTGCTCCCAGACCTGCCATTTAGTAGCAGTGAAGGTTGTTTTTATTTTTAAGTTCAGTTATTTGTTGAGGCCTCAGTTTCCTTATCTTGAATGGGGAGTATTGTCGTAAGGATGACTTCAGAAAGTACGTGTAGGACGCTCAGCCAAGTGCTGCTTTTCCTAGGAAGGAGAAGTAACTTCCTCAAGTTTGACATCTGCTTACAGAGCAACCTGAAAAATAGCCAGATTTCCTAACTCTGTGCCATGTGTCTTCTGCTCGCTACCATAACTCTGGTCCAGGAAATAATGCAGAACAGGTATAAGTAGAATTTAGTTCAGATCTGGGTATAACAGTACCCATGAAGGGGGAAATTTTTTAAAAAAATCATATTACTTTATTGATAAGCACCATGTACCAGGCACTCCCTCCATTCCACGCTGGAGATGCCGTTCACCTTCCCTGAAGCAACCCAGGATTCCATTATTAAACCCTGTCTTAGAGAGAGAAAGTGAGGGTTAGGCAGCAAGGGAAACCTTGCTGCACAAACCTCAGTCTGTGTGCAGAGCCCAAGCCCTGTGTGCTCTGCCCCATGGAGGATAGAACAGGAATGCAGACACAAATGAACTAGAACTGCAGGTTAGCGGGAGCCAAGACCAGGCTGCATCGGATGGCCCTTTGCCACAGCCTCTCTCGGCAGCTGCTGTTTCCAACACATTTGTGGAGAAGTGTAGAACGCCTTCAGTGGATGGAGCTTGTTTCCCTATGTAGGAGAATCTGGGGAGACAAATGAAGAACCCGTTAGCATACCATCCAGAACTCCATAGAACCAACTCTGAACCCACCTTGATGTCAGGGAAAGGTGCTTTATTTCCAGAATGAAAAGCCAAATAGTCCAGGAATGATAAGATCACCCTAGTTTTTCTTATGAACTCCTAGAAGTCATCTTTGTTGGTATAAATGAGATCATTTAGCCTAATTAGTTCCAAGCTTAATTAGCAGTAATTATCCCAACATGGGAGTAATATCCGAGCAGGAAGTGCCGAGTCCTCGATTAGATAGATCTCTAATTGGTGTTACAATATTGTAATTAAAGCGTGTTTGTACGCCTCTGCCGCAGCACGCGATTTGTTTCATGTCTGATTAAACAGGGAGGAACTGCAGTCTTTGAAGGGGCCAGAATTTTAGATCTGACTCATGTGACATATTAACCCTGTGACTAAAGAGATTTGGGACCTGCTTTTGTGGTCAAGGTGAGCACCGGGCATGCTGGGGGGAAAGACGTATTCTTCCACTGTGGGTGGTGGATCTGCTCATCTCTCTCCCATGGTGCATGTGTAGAAAATGGAAGCATTTGATTGGAAGATCAGTTTATAAGTGTTGCATTTTTTTAGAGGAAAAACCTTTTTTGTTTTTTGTTTTTTGTTTTTTTGAGACAGGATTTCTCTGTGTAGTCTTGGTTGTCCTGGAGCTCACTCTGCAGACCAGACTGACCAGACTGGCCAAAACTCACAGAGATCCCCCTGCCTCTGTTTCCTGACTGCTAGGATTAAAGGTGTGGATTACCACCACCCAGAGAGAAGATTCTTGATATAACCAAGGAAGGCTGTAAAAAGAGTAATGGCAGCTATCATTTGTTGAGTATTTACTACAAGCCAGAAGCTGTGCTAACTGCCTTAAATATCAACACTCATTAAAACTTCAGAGGAACCCCCTGAGATGGCTTATTATAATCCCCATTTCAAAACAAGGACCTGAAAAGGAGGAAGTGGCTCTCTGAGGTTAACTCTTGATTAACCCTCTGGCTACAAGTGAATGTCACCTTCAGGCTACTTCTGATTCCAGGCCAGGTTAGCTCACACAGGCAGGCAAGGTTAGCTTCCAGAACAGACCAGATTAATTCCTTGGAAGATACAAGGTTCAGGCTGGAGAGATGGCTCAGTGGTTAAGAGCATTGACTACTCTTCCAGAGTTCAATTCCCAGCAACCACATGGTGGCTCACAACCATCTGTAATGGGATCTGATGCTCTGGTGTGTCTGAAGACAGAGACAGTGCACTCACATAAAATAAATAAATAAATTGATCTGAGAGAGAAGAGAGAGAGAGAGAGAGAGAGAGAGAGAGAGAGAGAGAGAGAGAGAGCAGGTTCACTCACCCATATAGACCAAGTTAACTCATCCATGCCAACCATCATTCATCATCATTCAGGTTAGCTCCCTGAAACAGACCAAGTTAGTTCCTCTATACAAACCAGGTTAGCTTCCTGATGTAGATCAGGATAGCTCACCCCTGTAGACCAGTCTAGGTGCCTGATATAGTGTTGATATTTACAGACCAGGTTAGCAAATGCACACAGAGCAGGTTAACTCTCCCATGTATACCAGGTTAGCAACTCCGTGCAGATCTTTGCTATTCTTTCACACCTCTTTTCTGTTGTCCTCACAAAACCATGTTATCTCTGCTCCATTGCTTCCTGTTTGCCCAGCACCCAACAAAGTGCTAGCAATACAGTGATTGTCAACAAATGAGAGCCAAATTAACCATCAGTCACCCCATAAACTAGTCACCTGCCTTAATGGTGGTTGTTTAGTCTGGTTCCCACGTTTCATAAGCAACAAACAAACCTAACATTGCACTTCTGGGTAGCAAAGTACAATAAATACGTGTCTGGGGGAAAGGGCGGGAGGGTGGACGTCTTAATATTTCAAAAATGCTGTCTTAAAATCGTTTAGGAGATCCTTTACCTTCACATTTATGTTTATCTGCTTAACGCTTCAACTTTATGTTACAATTTAGGGGTATTTTTTAACCCATATCTAATAATTGTTAATTGAATCTAATAGCCCTGAGAGAATTGGAATAAACCAGATAGAATTGATGTGTCTTTGCACATCACTGCAGTTGAGAGTCTGCAGAGTCGTTAAATGTACCTAGCACTCTCCAAATCTGTTCTTCAGTCATCGGCAGTGACAGCTTTTGACAGGTTTCAAGAATATTCAGTTATCATGATCAGTGACACAAAATTCTCAGGACTTTTTTCCAAGTTAATTTTGCTGGTGTTTAAATCAATATGTTACTTGATGCACTGTGGAGGAATAAGAGGCTGGCTCAGGATGGAGGCAGGTGGCTTTAAAGTTTGAAAATCACTGTTCTTAATTTTTAAAAAATTATTTAGCTAAATGTGTGTATGTACACAGGTGCACATGAGCCACTGCATGTGTGTGGAGGTCATAAGACAACTTTTGGGAGTTGGTTCTCCTTGCTGAGTCACCTATCTCCTGTGGTTGATTTGCTATGCTGGGTAGTCCAGGCTTGCTGGCCATGGCTTCCAAGCAATTGTCCCATCTCTGCCTCTCATCTCAACACGGAAGCACTGCCATTACAGATAAGAAGCAGCACCACATTCAGCTTTATATGTGGATCCTGGGTTGACATTTAGGCTGTAAGGCTCAACAGCAAGCACCTTTACCTGTGGTTGCTGGCTCCCGCAAACCATTGCCTATTTAATTTCCATCCCCACTGAAATGTATTTAGGGACTAGGAAAGTCAATGATAACTTTTGTTTATTTAAAACATTTACGTATTTTTATTATGTGTTGCTTAGGATGCCCCCAAACTCCTGGAACCAGACAATTTTTGCTTCAGATTCTCAAGTAATTGGGACTACAGTTGTACACCACCATGCCTATCTAAAACCACATTTTCTAGACAATGAATAATGAAATCTGGTGTGTGTGTATGTGTGTGTGTGTGTGTGTGTGTGTGTGTGTGTGTATACTATCAAGATCCAAGGAAAAATGAAATCACAAAATTTTCAGGAAAAGAAAGAAGGAAGGAAGAAAGGAAAGAAGGAAGAAAGAGAGAAGAAAAGAAGAAGGAAGGAAGGGGGAAGGAAGGAAGAAAGGAAAGAAGGAAGAAAGAGAGAAGAAAGGAAGAAGGAAGGAAGGAGGAAGGAAGGAAGAAGAAGCCTTATATGGATCCTAATTTATACATGTGTTTAAATAAACAAGCATACAAGTAGCTATAGTACAGCATTTAGAATGGAAGACAAGAAAGGATAATTTTTAAAAAGATAAGGGTTACAGAGATTGCTCGGCAGTTAAGAGCACTGGCTGCTCTTCTGGGGATCCAATATTCAATTCCCAGCACCAACATGGCAGTTTACAACTGTCTGTAACTCCAGTTCTAAGAGATCTGACATCCTCTGCTGGCCTCTGAGGGTACTGCATGCTCCTGCTACACAAACAGGTGATATGTCTGTCTCATATAATCACTCATACAATCAAATCAAATCAAATCAATTAAAAGCAGAACGCTTAGTAACGAACTCACATAGGCAGTACATGTCCTGTGAGTCACCTGGATGCTCTCTCAAGGTGTAACGGTTGTCACTGCAGAATACCTCCTTAAATGCGGTGCCCACACTCGATTCCATAAATGGCTGTTAACCTGCTGGGAGACCTGGATTTCAAATTATATTTCACCCGGACTATTTCTGCGAGAGGCAGTTCTTTGTGAGCACTACTGAACTTACTGCACTTTATTCTTTAGATCAGGATTTTAGCTGTTCAAACCATAGCATGTGAAGACGGTTATCAGTATATTTTGAATATAAGTTTGTAAACCCTGAGACTACCTGAGAATGATGATTTGTTTGTTTGCCTGTTTGTTTTTGTGCCTGAATTTCGAAGAGTAGTGTGCCAGGAATCTGCAAACTCCAAGAAATTATTTGTTTTACTCAACATCATAATTCTGAGTTATATCATTGTTGATGAATAAATATACTTTTTAAATAAAAAACACATTTAAGAATATAAAGATTATCAGCTTAGTAGATATACACTTGCACAAAGTATAAAACTCACAAGAAAAGTAAAGAGCCCCATCTTTCATTACATAAGCAGTTCCCTATTTTCTGTGCATATGCTAATACTATATATTTGGTCAGGGGAAGTAGAAGCTACTGAGTCCTAGGTCTTTTGCAGGTGAGCCCTTTAAAACTATCTCATACCCACAGCCAAATCTATAGGTATTAGCTTAACTGGAGAGAGAGCCCAGGACCTCTGCCTTCTAGGCAAGTGCTGTATCACTGAGCCATACCCCCAGCTTTTGAGGAAGCAGCATAGTTCATACTGAACTTACAGGCAAATTAACTCACTCTCTAGTCTGGGCAAAAACAGAGAGTGAGCATGAGACCCTCACTATACAAAAACCAAAAGCACAAAGGCTCCTAGAGACATTTTTCTTGCAAAGCGATTATGAACCGTTGTGTAGACACCTGGCATCTAGGGGTACGTTTAGATCCAGTACTAATAAGAGGTACCACTGCTCTTGTGACAGTGGTGTCATTGGGGGGATGGGGGAGCTCTGAGGTTTGTTGGGTTTTTGTTTTGACTAACTTTAAAATGATGTTTCTAGACGTTTCTCTCAATACTGGCCATAATGAGGCTGAGTCTAAAGGTTACGATCTCTGTTAACAAGACACTGCTGGTGCCTTGTCATTGGAGAAGTGGCATGTGTGAGTAAAGATGCATCTCATCACTCTGTGGAGTCCCAACAAATGTAGCTCAACTACACAATGTAAGGCAGCCCAGTGCATGTGTGCAGTTAGCACAGAATCCTTCATCATGCGTCTTTTTACATGCTTGCTTTAGCAGAACATGCTTTCTCCTGTATCCACTTCAGCTAAACGTTCCTTGACATGTTTGCCCCAGCTGAACACCATCCAGCACAACTGACTTTCCAAAGAACCCTTAAGTTTACACTTCATGCTAGCCCTTAGGAAGCTGAGGTGGCCTGGGGGTCATCTGCTTGCTGTTCCTATGGCTTTTTGTTTCACCTGTGGCTCTCCATGGATGGAATTTGACTCCAGAATCTGATATTTCTTTTTTAACTACCAGTGAAAAGCTCTCATGGCTGAGCAAAGTGTGACCCCTTTATTGGATAAAAAGGGGTGAATACAGCAGAATGATCTGGAAGCATCATCTCAGTTCAATGTAACTTTTTATTTATTATTTTAAATATTCTTTTAAATTATAATTTCATAAAGTATTATGAAATATTTAATCATTAATTATTTAATTCACATTAATAAATAAATCAAAATTTTAAAATATTTTTAAAAATATTTTTATTTTAAAAATTGTTTCATTGTATGCACAATTGTATTTTGTGTCTTAATTTTTGGCTTGGAAACTATAACTGACAGTTGGAATAGGCTGGTTTTAGACTAAACACTTTTTACATCACATTTTTAAACACACAAGTCTTTTAGAAGGCCAAGTTTTTGATTTGTTATGTAGACCTTGATTTTTGGTTTTGTTTTATTGAGGCACGGCTTCTCTGTGTAGCCCTGGCTGTCCTGGAACTTGTTTTGCAGACCAAGCTGACCTCAAACTCAGAGATCTGCTTGTCTCTGCCCCCCACCCCCAAGTGCTGGGATTAAAGGCATGTGCCACCGCACCCAGCTCTAGGCCTTGAATTTTCAATTTGTATCATGCTGGGCCAACTGCTGTCTAACGCCACTTTTGGAATTTCCTGATCCTACCATCTGAGCTTTTAAAAGATACTGTGTGTGCTGTGTATGTATGTTTAAATGTCTTCATGACTCTAATCCTGAATATGGCTATAACCAATATGTTGACTCAAACCCTGACTGTATTAGTCAGGGTTCTCTAAAGGAACAGAACTGAGAGAGTAAATATATATTTAAAAGGGGCTTATTATATTGGTTCATAGGATGTAGTCCTAGGTAGTCCAACAGTGGCTGCCCCCCACTGGAGAGGTCAAGAAGCCATAACTCCAGAAGACTGAATGTCTTAGCAGTCCAGATCTGATGTCGAAGGCCTGGAAGATTCTGTTGATCTTCTATTTACAGTGGAACCCTGAAGAAGTTAATTCTAATATCAGTAACAGAATATTGTGGCAGCAGTATAGATGAACTTGCCAGCGAGAGTGAAGGCAAGTAGGCAAAATACAGTTTCCATCTTACATGAGCCTTTATCTACACTACCACCAGAGGTTGCTACCAGCGTCTGGAATGGGTCTTAATGTTTCAAACAATCTGATCACGAAAATCCCTCGTGGGAGTGAGTGCCTAGCTATTTGCATTTTAGCTGATTCCAGATGTGCTCAAGTTAATGATCAATACTAGCCCCATAGCCAAATATTTTAAAAAGGTAAGTTGGTCCCCGATACCACACCCTCCCAGTTTCACTAAACTTACAAATCTTCCTTTTCTGAGTCCTTAATACAATTTTAATTTTTTTTCCCTCAAGCTATACCCTCTCGATATTCCAGGCAGTGTGTTGTTGTTTGTTGTTGTTGTTGTTGAGACGGGGTCTCTCTCTAGCCCTGGCTGGCCGGGAACTGAGAGATCAGATCCACCGTCCTCTGCCTCCCAAGTGCTAAGAATAAAGGCGTGCTCTCTGGGCTTCATGAGCTCCGGGCTTCAACCCCAGCTCCGGCCTGCCCCGGCTGCGGCCCCGGCAGCTCTGACTGTTCTGGCTCCGGCTCCAGACAGTTTTCTCTGCTGTCACAGTATATCTAAGGGTCAGCTTTTCCCTCTTGCTGGCTAATGGCTGCATGACTCCAGTTCCTCCCTTAGCCAAAAAATTTGGCTCAGCTGTCTTCAGAGCAGGGCCTTCCTCCCCTCTGTGTCATACGATTTGCGTATATTAGGCATTCCAAAATGGCTGTCGAACTGGAGAGAGTTTGAAACAGTCTGCATGTATCACTTTTTTTTTTCCTGGGCCTTCAGCTGAAGACACCTTTCTGGACTAATTCATGTCAGACTTCACTTTCTGCTGAGTTTCTGGGCACCTGGCTTGTGTCACCGAGTTGCATACTTAGTTTCTTATTTGTTCTACTTAGTTCTTCTGAAGTATAAGGAAAGGGTACCAAGTCTTGGAGTGGGGAAATTTGGTTCCACCCTGCAGGTGGGACAATCATTCAACTCCTTTAGGTTTTGATTTTTAAAGTTTTAATCTGAAAAATGAAAGAAAGGGCAGAGGGATGAACCAATGTGATGCCTAAAGTCTTCTCGAGACTTAGAATTCGAATTTTTGGTTCAATTCCTAGTACCACCAGAGGGTAAATTCTTACTTAGGGTATATTGGTTCCCGGAAGAGGTCATAAACCTCTCCAAAGCAGACTTCTTTTTCTGCCAGGTGAAAGAGAAATGCCCTCGACATAGATGATGTTCAATAGATTCTTCAGATCTGACTGCTACTCCACCCCACTAATAAGGAAGTTATGCCAGAGGTGGGGCCTCTTACAGTCCCTGCTATCCCACAGGGCCTCTTGGAACCAGTCTAGGAAATGCTGGGCACCTAGGACCACCTCACAGAGCCTCATGCGCAGGGCACACCTAAGAGCTTTTCTGAGCAGTTGTGTTGATGGTTGGTGCTGTTTTCCTCGGTAAGATCATTACCTTCCGAGTAATGAGAGCTGTGTGTGATATGTTTGAAATCGTGTCCCTCGCCTGAGATGGAGAACTCACGTGATGCTGAGTGGGGCCCATTATCGCAACAGCACTCACAGGAATGCTAAGTCTGGCAGATATTAACTGGAGAACCGCAGCAGCCACCAGAAACCCAGCCTGCCGCCTTGTCACTTGGGGGTGTTTCCTGATTTTCCTTTCCTTGGCTTCGCCATCACATTTATCTCCCCCTTCATTCATCCTTCTTTCTCTTACGAAGCAAACACAGCACACCCTGTTTCCTCCCTCCGTCTCTACCTAGAAATCCCCATGTTCGCATTCATTCCAGAGCCAAATATGTTTCCTCTTTTTACTAAATAATGCACAATCCGCTTATTCATCCGCTTGCCTCTGTGCCCCCGGCCTGGGTATTGAAATCACTCTGAAGAAGTTGCTCCTGCAGGCAGCTGTGGGTGAAATAGATGAGCATGGGAAAGCGCTCAAAGCTTCAGCTGCTGTCTGCTGGGGAAGCTTTCCTTGGAGGGATCGGAGGGATCGGAGGGATCGAGGGAAGAAAGCCCAACTCACATCTCAATGTATATAAAGCAAAAGCTCAGACGGAGTGGGGAGGAGTTGTGGGTTTGGTACAAACCGCAGAGGAAATGAAGGACGTTGCCGCTTTCCAGATCGTCCTTTGGCCATCTCAGGCGCTCTCTGAGATTCAGGCAGTATCTAGGGAAAGTGGCTCGTCCCTACCCACCTCCAGAAGCACCAAGCACGGCTCTCTGTGGTCTCACGGAGTTTAGACATGATGTTTTAAAGTATAAGCATGCTATTTCGTGTATCCATTTCTACACCTGTTCTAAATGAGAAAAGGAGAGGATTGGAGGGCTCCAGGTGGGAGGAAAAGTCCTCTTCCCCTGTGACCTTGCAGCTGCCCTCCTTCCCGGCAACTCCCCTTTGTTTTCCTAATAGAGACCTTGTGACTGTTTTGATTTGGCAAAGGTTATTAGTAGCTCTGGGTCTTTTATTAAGGGTCTATTGTGTGCTTTTTCCCCCCTTGTATTATTTCTGAGTAGTAGGTGTTATTACTGCTCCTGTTTTTTTATAGGTGAGAAATTGAAGCCAAAAGAAAGAAAAGAAAAGAAAAGCCAGTGAGTCACTCTTGATCTTGAACTTTGTGCTCGGGTGTATTTGATGAGAACACTTGAGCTCTGCCTTGCCACTTTCAAATCTAGTTTTAGAAATATTTCAGGCATCAGGGTCACACCCTGGAAATTCGGGTTTCAAATGTGGATAATTACAAAGATGACCAGGGGTGAATTATTACCCATGTAAGCTGCACGAGAAGTGCTATGTCTGCCTGTTATGACAACCACTTAGGCCTCTTTAGTGGAGACTTCTTAGAACTGCATGGAGAGACAGACTCACAAGCATCGTACTGCTCAAAGTGATGCCCAGGCCTTCCTTGTGTGTTCACCTTCTGAACAAGCCTGAGAAACACTAAATTGCTTGGGAGAACCTCCCAGACTCCTGTTAATCTCACTCTTGAGAAAAAGGTACATCAAAATATGTTAACCCCCAAAGACAGAACCCATGATTCTCAACAACAAAGCAAAAGTGTTGGCTGTTGAATTCCACTCCTATGAAGTCTGAAAGTGGGGGTGGTGTTTGGGTTCTATTGTTCCAGGTATTGGAGTAGAAAAAGAAGTATTCTAAGACCCCAGCCTCCCTGTGCATGCATGGGACCCTGGAGCCTCGATGCAGCCTTGCCTCAGGTTGCTCTCCCTGGATGTGTTCACTGGAGGGCCAGTTGCAGATTCCAGGCCTCAGCTGCTTTTGATCAACCTCCATCCCCCATCTCCCCCACCCCCACCCCACCACCACCACTTCTGTGGTGATTTTTGCATGAGTTTTAGACGCTGGTGACTCTCAGTTGCCTGGGTCTGGTTTTCATTGCAGTTTTATCAGGATCGTACATCTAGGTTGGATTTGAAAAGCTTTTCTTTATTTCTTCCTTGAGTGTTCTATACCAACTTCCAAATCTGGATGTTTTTTCTGGATTTTTTTTTTTTTAGATATAATATTTGTATATTTTCCTGATAACAAAAGTAAGCACTCACAGTAGAGAATTAGAACAGTCAATAAATGAATAAATTGAACTTAAGAACTTAAAAAAAAAAACCTCTTAAAAAGACTAAAAACATAAATAGCCTGAGTTAAAAAAGAAACAGGAAAAGATCCCTGTTGGTATATGTTTGCATGCAAACATGTTTGCAAAACTGGTGCAGAAATGTAAACATATTTTGTGTCCTAGTATTTTTTTCTGAGCATTTTCCTGAGTTTTTTCCCTGAGCATTTCCTTGCATACCATAAAGATTTATATCTATATAATATTCCACCTTATGAATGTACTGAGGTTTAACAATTTTAGATGCTTTCATATAAAATTCTGACTGCATTTTCTATTTTTCTTTGCCTTATAAATTATCTCCAGAAAAAGAATTATTACTTACTACAGCAATTAAGACAAGGAAGATAAGCTTGATCTTATTTTAAATGATGTTTGTACCCTATTACTTTATTGCTGACAAGCCTGTGAATGGCCTTTTAAAAACCTCCCTGTAGACAGCACTAACTGTAGGATCTGGAATACTCACTTTGATATGGGGGTTAGCAAAATGGCAAAGGAACAACAGATGGGTTTGAGTTGTCCACACCTCCCCACCCCCCTTCTTCTGTCTACATGCTTACCAAAGTATGAAAGGAAAGTAACATTCCAGAACACATAAAAGTTGTGTGAAATTCATGTGGTGTTCAGAGGGAGACTTTTGGAACCTTTAAAAGGTGAGTTTCAGAGCTGAAACTCAGGCAACCTATCTCAGCAGCAAATGCTTTCACTTGCTGAGCCATCTCACCAGCCCAAGAGTTCCTTATATATTAAATGAATGCAGTGCATTTGAAGCTCAGCCATGTTTCTTTATTTACATACTGTCTTTGGTTGGTTTTGCTACGAAGACTATGTGACCTGCAAGCTCCAAAACAATTTCTATCAGCCCTTTACAGAAATCAGTTTACTGATTTGTACCCAAGCATGCAATCTTCCATGCTGACTGTGAGAGTGTCCATTTGGTAACACACTTGTTAGGTCGAGTGCTGGTCTTGCATGTGTGCAGCCCTGGTTCAGCCCCTCAGCACTGTATAAACTAAATGTAGAGGCTTTGGCTCCAATCTTAGTGCTCCCATCTTGGGGGGTGGGATACCCAGTGTCATCCTCAGACACACTAGTTTGAGGCAAGACTACACTACCTGAGATGGTGTCTGAATAGCCCAAATATTTACCCCATGTTCACCTCATGCTAAGTACTTATGAAGAATAAAATGCAGGTGTATTTTCTTGATTATTAATTATAAGGTTTTTTATATGTCTAAATGATTTTTTTCCCTCTTAGTATTCTGCACGAAATGTTAAAATTAGACCCAGGCCCATTTGTATTTTATTTGGTTTTTTGTTTTTTTGCCAAAAAACAAAAAAGAAAAGGAATTCTTTTCTTAAAGCTTTAAAAATTACATGGATTTATGCATGTGTGTATATGTGTGCATCCTCATATGTATGTGGTGCTCGCATGCTATGGTGTACATGTGTTCAGAGGGAGACTTTTGGAACCTTTAAAAGGTGAGTTTCAGAGCTAAAACTCAGGCAGCCTATCTCAGCAGCAAGTGCTTTCACTTGCTGAGCCATCTCACCAGCCCAAGAGTTCCTTATATATTAAAACATTAATTAATTTTCAGCCGCATTTGTTGGAAAAGCTTTGTTCCCATCAGGTCTCCTGCCTTTTAATTTTGTGATATTTTTCACATACAGAATTTTGCATTCATATGAAATAAAATCCAATTATTTTTTTTTTCTTTGAGCTTATTCTAAGAATATCCATCTTTCCCTGTGGCCAAGTTTACATCAATAGATACCTATATCTTCTTCCTTTTATTTTAATGGAGTCATTTTTTATACCCACTTATGTCTTCTGCTCTGGAAGTTGTGTTATATGAGATGAGACCTTAAATTTACACCTGAACAGGAGAACGAACCATTATTGCAATATTATTTGTTGAGTAATTTTTTTTCACTTCTGCTAAATGCCTGTGTCCTTGGTGTGTTTTTGCCCCACATTCCAATTATTATCAATTGTGTGTGTGTGTGTGTGTGTGTGTGTGAAAGGGTGTGTGTATACACATAGTCATTGCTAATTTCTTGTGATACACACTTTATATTTTTTGTTGTTGTTGTTGTTGTTGTTAGGCTATACAAGACACAGACTCAGGCTAGAATTTGGGATTTATGGTTTGTTTTTCCGTTCCTCCTATGCGGGGGTGGTGGGAGTTGCCTCTTGTGTGGCTGTTGATTCTGATTCTCCCATTGTGATTTCGAGTTTCAGTAGCACCATCCCTGCCCTTGGTCCATAAGTCTGGAATGTAGTATAAACTTATCTATGAAAAGTACACAAACTATCAGGAGCAGTCCTACGCAGCCAGAGATAGAACAAGGGCCAGCCAGGTCTTCCCATACTTGAGCCAGGAGCCATTGGGCTCATTCACAACCAGTCCAGGTGATAAAGGCTTAAGCTTCCTACCCTCACAGGTTAGAGGTTTGCTGGCCAAATAGCATCAACCAGCATAAAAAGAGCAAATCCCAGGAAGGGGCTCCCAGAAGAGCTGTTACATGATGCGGAGCCCCTAACCTTCTGTTAGCGGCTCACCCCAACCTGCCCTTGGTTCACAGTGGAGTTATTTCATTTACCAGGTGTGAAAATTGGATTTTACCACAGAGAAGGGGAGTTATTACCTACCAGGCCTGCTCTTCAGGGGAGCCGAGCTTGTGATGGGATTTAGTAGGAGAGCTTTGCTATGCGTGGAACATATAATTAGAGATGTGCACCTTCCTTTGTCAGTTTAGTAGTGGATCTTTTTTCCTTCCTTTTCTTCTTCTTCTTCTTCTTCTTCTCCTTCTCCTTCTTCTCCTTCTCCTTCTCCTTCTCCTCCTTCTCCTTCTCCTTCTTCTCCTCCTCCTCCTCTTCTTCCTCCTCCTTTTCCTCCTCCTCCCTCTTCTTCCCCTGTGTTTCTGACAGCATCTCTCCTTGTAGACTGCATGCATCCTACCTAGGGTCTGAATATTTTATATGGCACCATTCTGCCACGAGCCAGACCCTCAGGGGTGTGACAAAGAGTGCAGCTGGGGGAGGGGTGGGGGGTGGTGGAGATTGCCTGTGGTGGGTCTGTTGATATTAGTGGCATAGCAGGACACTAAGCAAGGGAAGGGATGATAAAGTAATGTTCATGTTAATTAATTGCTATATAGGCCGGGGCCTCAGTTTGATGGAACGTATTAGGGTCACTCTGAGACCCTCTAATGAAAGAACTCAAATCAGGGGTTTAGATTTAATTACCTGTTGTTAGAGGCTATATAACTCAAAGTTAGTGCCTGGTTAACTACATTTGCTCTTTTAAAAGACACCTTGCTTACTGTCTTGGTGAAGGTGGCTGAATTTATTATTGTTTAGCGTTTCTAGCACACTTCGCTCTTGCTGAGAGCTTTAAGCTTATTTATGTGTGTGTATCGGCTGCTCTGTGCAGCACTCCCAAGAGATGAGTGGGGGATAAGTTTTATTATTGCCTGGTTTTTCAACAAGAAAACAGACTGGGAGCTCCTGAGAAGTAAACAGGGAGCTCGCCCGAGTTTACAGCCCACAGTTCCTGCCTGCCCTCTTCTTGGGGGACCCTTAACAAAATGGTAATAGGTTCAGCCTGTGTCCCCTGTCATTGTACCACCTGTGCCCAAGCCCACATCCCACTAATTACAGCAGGATGCTCCCCCACGAAATCCAAATTATGACTTACTGGGCCCTCTGTGCTGAACACTTCCTGACTAATGCACAGGTCTTCCTTCCTGAGCTTCTCAGCCTGCTTTCCTCACGGAAGACCTCGGGTATTCCCAACACCCGTCTCCACTCTGACATTACCAGTGACTCAGCCTCCCCTCCCGCTTCACTTACTCAGTGAGGAACATATCTCCTTTCCCTTCCCTTCCTCTGCTATCTCCCCACTCCACCCCCTTGCCCTTACGTGGGCCGGTGGAGTAAGCGAGATGAGTCTCTACCTACTGCGTCCTAAATTGTACTGCCCCCTCAAGTCCTGTCATGGCCGTGATCCTTCTGACTCCATTCCTTCCTCTTCCCCGGCCCCTCCCGCCCCCACCCCATGCCCACCTTTCTGGTCAACCTTGTTCTAGGCACCCAGCAACAGGAACACCAGTAGACTTAGGCAAGCCCACTTTGCCCACAGAGGGTCTGCTCAACAGATCTACTCCAGGGCCCTGAACCTTCACAGTTACCATGCTTTCAGGTGAACCAACTAGTTCTGTGCTTTTGGAACCCCATAGTACTCTGGTTCAGTTTATACCTATTTTATCAAGCTAAGATACACCTTTTCCCAACCCTGTCTCCACTTATGGAAATTTTTCTCATGGTAAATGTAAGGACAAATCAAATATATTTGACAACCTTCTGGCTGTCAGGAAAGGGTCAGATCTGAAGCTCTTGACATTGTACTCTGCAATACATGATGGTCCTACATGGCGTACCATCTCTTGCCTGGTTGCCCCTCTTAACTTTAAAACTCCTAGAATCCACAGTATAGGCCCCTTTTAGGCTGCCTTCAGGAACTCTACAGGACTCAGCTCACTTATTGGATATATTTATTACCATGCTAGATTCACCCTGGTCCCAGGAAGCTCTAAGTCACTCTCTTGTGTGTTTATGTCCCAATAGAGAAGCCAACAACAGCAACTAACTTGTATTTATCTGTATCCTCAACCCTCAATGTGGCAAGCACAGGACCTAGCACAGGTCTAGCTGACTCCAGACTCAGCCCTTCTAGAACTTACGGAAATGCCTGCTTTGTCTCCTCAGCCATCTCTCCCCGCCTGAGTTGACTTTGTTCTTTGTAAGTCTGGGAAAGCGGGTTTTTCTGCTCTCTTTCGAACCTGTTTTATTTCCCCTGGTAGACTGCAAACATCCTTGAGGGGAGGAACAGGGGAGGATCGATGGGCTCCCAATCCCCAAGCCTGGATCCTTCCCCATGGCCGCAGGTCAATAAATGCTTGTTTAATTGAATTGTAGAATGCTGCGCTCAGCTAGCTGCTAAACAACCCCATTTAAGGGGTTAACTAATAACACTCAGAGAAGTTCTTCTCCTTCGGGGGCATTTGCATTTTAATGGGAATCTTAAAAACCCAAAGGGAATGTTCTCTAATGGTGGGATCGCAGGCATTGGGTAAGGCTTTTTTTTTTTTTTTTTTTTTTTGGTAGTGGTTCAAGATGAGGACTAGGAAAGTTTCCTCTACCCTAGGGTCACTTGAGGGCTTTTGTGCAATGGGACCCCAGTCTTGTAAAGCATAAGAACAGACAGATTTTAAGTACATAAAGTTAAATACATGCTATTAAAAACTAGTTACAGTGAAATACAATGGTCTAAATAAACAAACAAAATTTGCAATATAACAATATTTATGCTTCTTATTAGGGCATTAGTAAAAGCCTGTGCAAGTCCAGTAACTATTGTAATATTGTCATAGTGATGACTAGTTATGGTATTTGGATTATCTGTGATTTTTATTGGCCAAGAAAAAAAATCTTAGACTGTTCATACTGCCTTGGTCTGTTACTCATCTGGGGTTGGGCATGGGGGTGCTGGGAACCCCCCTATGGTAGCAAACCCTCTGCCACTGAGCTGTAGTCCAGCTCCATTACACACCCATGGCTGAGTGAAATGAGATGTGCAATTCACCTCAAAGTATCCATGAGTTGCTTCTGTTCTAGAGTCCAGTACTGGGACCAAACAGCTTGATCCCTGGGTACGGGCAGGGCTGCCATCTTGGTGATTGAAAACTGAGAGGGCCTGTCATTTTATTGCTGGGGGAAGATTTGCTGGTGTGATTATTAGTTTGGGTGTAAGTACTTTTTGTAATTTTCATTTTAACAACAAAACAGTGACACGTTTTCAATCTATTTCCAGTTACCCTGTATATTTACTTACTTAGAGGTGATCGTCCACAGGCAGATTTACCCCAGGATTACGGAAAGGGTATGCACATACCTCTGCTCTCAGTGAATGCGGACTTCCAGTTTCTAAAACCTTTTCTATTTGTGACTTTTTTCATCTGATAAATTCATATGCCTCCCTGGATATGTAGGCCTATAAAATAGTCATATAGCTTAAACATTTACTGGTAATTTATCATACGAATATATTTTAAAACAGTTCTTTAATATGCATATAATTTTACCATTTATTAAAGGTGAAAGCAAATTTGCATACTAATGAGATGGATGGGCCTGTTTATTTTTATATAAAGAATTAAATCCTGGCGGAATATTTGACACTGCAGGATGTAGACCCTCTCCAGTGTTTTTCAGTGTTGATCAATAGTTTTGATTTTGTGATTGTCAATGCTGAGAACTCCACATCACTTAAATATTCAGTATATAATGGCAGAAGTATGTTTAAGGCCATTTTGGATATTCTGTCCTAATCTGAAACCAAAATTCATTTAATGGCTTTTTATGAAACTCAAGCCACTCGGACAGGAGGTTTTTAGAGGATGATATAATTTTTGTTTGAGCTTGATGCACAGGAGATAAATGTAGCTATGGCTGTCTTCCAGTTTTACCAGGTACGCTTGAACTGCAAGTACTGTGCTGTTTAGAAAGAAACCATACCAGTTACTGAGCGGTTACCACAAGATAACAATAACTTGAGCCAGATTTTTTTTTCAAATTATTTTCCAAGCAAACAGCAAAATCCAGTTTTTATAGTCTGACAGATCAAGTTACTTACATTAGTTGGTTGGTGGGCGCAGGCCTCTAGTCCAAGCACCCCCTAGGAGGCAGAGGCAAGCAGATCTCTGAGTTCGAGACCAGCCTGGTCTACAGAGTGAGTCTAGGACAGTCAGGGCTACACAGAGAAACTCTGTCTCGAAAAACAACAACAACAACAAAAGTTACTCAAACTAAAAGCTTGAGAATATAATTTTAACAGGTTCCAAAGCAGAATGAAAAGCAATGTGAACATCCACATGCCTTTGTAGTACACAGAAATGACTTTTTCTAAGTGTTGCCAACTAAAAGCAACAGATAATCTATATACTTCTATCTCTTAGACAAGCAAAGAAAGAGATAACATTATTATATTAAATATTTATGAAATTAAGGGCATGAATAGGACTTTCTTTTTTTATTTTTAAAAATTTATTTATTTCATATTTTCAGACACACCAGAAGAGGGCATCAAATCCCATTACAGATGGTCATGAGCCACCATGTGGTTGCTGGGAATTGAACTCAGGACCTCTGGAAAAGCAGCCAGTGCTCTTAACCACTGAGCCATCTCTCCAACCCTAAATAGGACTTTCTTAAATCAAGCACATGATTATAATCCTGCTCAAAGTTACACTCACTTGATAGTTACATGTTGAAGAACGACAGGAGGAAAGTAAGCAAAGGTTTTTCTTTCTTAAACCAAAGATCAGAAATCTGTGTGTATGTTCCGGATAAACCACTGCGGTCCATAGCATACAGCAGCCTGAATTGTGAGCTGAGGTGTTTCAAGACCCTTTTGTTGGTATCATGATGTGGACAGGATAGACTGAGCATGTTTTGTGCTCAACTTGGGCTCATTATGCATTCTATTTTGAAATTAGTTGTGATAGTGCATTTAGAAATCCTTCGCTACTGCCAATGTTTCAGGGACACCCCCACCCCCTTCCATACTAGGCCACAGCCCACACTTTAAGCAGCCAGGGCTTAAAGGAATGTTTGACATGTGTACATGTGTGTACAGTTGCATGTGCCTATGTGTACATGCAGAGACTAGAGCAGGCCATTGAGTATTATTCTCTGTCACTCCAGCTATTCCTTTGAGGCAGGGTCCCTCACTGAACCTGGAGCCTGTGTTTTCTCAGCTACACTGGAAGACAGCACACCCCAGACATCCTTCTGTCTCCACCCACTTCAGAGCTGGGGTTATTGGCCATAGGTGGCATGGGACAACCAGGATGCGGGTGCCAGGATCTGGGCTCTGGACCCCATGTTTTTGCAGCAAGCGCTCTTGACTACTGAGCTACCTCCTTAGCCCTTAAATCATTGTCTTAAAAACAGTGACTCCGAGGGCGTTGCCTACTGGGTGGTCCTCCTCCTCCTCCTCCTCCTCTTCCTCCTCTTCCTCCTCTTCCTCCTCTTCCTCCTCTTCCTCCTCTTCCTCCTCCTCTTCCTCCTCTTCCTCCTCTTCCTCCTCTTCCTCCTCTTCCTCCTCTTCCTCCTCTTCTTCCTCCTCCTCCTCCTCCTCCTCCTCCTCCTCCTCCTCCTCCTCCTCCTCCTCCTCCTCCTCCTCCTCTTCTTCTTCTTCTTCTTCTTCTTCTTCTTCTTCTTCTTCTTCTTCTTCTTCTCTGCATACCTTTTCTTCTGGGGAGCTCATCCAGCCTGTCACCTCTGTGTTTCCAGCTTTCCCTGTCACTTCCCGGGGGTCTTTTCTTCCATGTCCAGTGTTCACTCATAAGTTTAAAATTTAACTCTGTTTCTTCCTAAATCATCTTCAATTTCCTAAAACAGCTGGTTCCTTGTACTATCATCCACATACCACAAAATGTATATGCTTATTGCAAATTAGCCAAGGCTATCATTATGTGGCTCTAGAATATTTGCTTCATATGATCTCGGCTTGTTTATAGGTAAGAGATGTAGCTCGGTAGATGATTACATGCCTAGTACACAAGGCCCATGGTGTTATCCTCATACTAACTAAATAAATAAAAATAAGAACATTACCATTGTGGTCCATCCTTATTCCTCCTACCCACACTAATCACTTTCTATATGAATTTTTCTTTTCTGGGTATTTCATGTAATTGAAATCAAGTAATACGCAGGACTTTGGTTTTGGTTTGGTTTTTTTATACCTTGCCTTTTCACTTAGCACAGTAATTGTGAAGATATATTGATACATTTATACTTTAATGTGTCAATGTTTCCTTTTTTACTGATAAATAGTATTCCATTTCACAGATATATTACAGTTGATTTACACATACATCAAGTGAGCATTTAGGTTGTTTTCACTGTTTGACTAAGAATAACCCTGCTGTGAGCGATCACAGTCAAACCTTTGTACAATATGTGGTTGTACTTCTCCTAGGAAGAAACCTAGAGGGAGAGTTGCTGGGTCACATGGAAAACTCAGGTTTAACTCCCCTGCCCCCAACCCCAGAAAGGGGTTCTCTGTGTAGCCCTGGCTGTCCTGGAACTGGATCTATAGACCTGAACTCAGAGATCAGCCTGCCTCTGCCTCCCGAGTGCTAGGATCAAAGGTGTGCATCACCACCACCTGGCCAGGTTTAACTTTTTAAGAAACAAGTAAACTATATTCAAGGTGGCTACATCACTTTATTTACATTCCTATAAACCAGGTTTGGGGGGGGGGGGACAGAGACAGAGAAACAGAGAGAGACAGACACAGAGAGAGACAGAGAGACAGAGATGGTGCCTGTCCTCATCAACACTTGGTATTGTCTGCTTCCTTTCACTGTGGTGGCATCTCACTGAAGATCAGGGTATTTTTTTCAAACCTTCCCTTTCTGACCTTTCTACTAGTTCCTAAGCTAGACAATTCGGTATGCTAGTGTTGTGTGCTGGGCCAGCTCCAACATGGCCTCTTTTTCCTGGAAGGGTCTACGTCATCTCATACAAGGGTATCTGACCCTAGACATGTACTTCAGTTGCTTTCCTTGCCACTTGCTCTCTCTGCAAACCTCCCTCCCCAAGCTGATGGTTAATGGCTAGAATAGCAACATTCGAGGGGCAGGCGTAGGTGTGACACCAGGGAAGCCTTGGCGTTCCCAGCAGCCCTTCATTTTTACGTGGCTGTGAACTAGTCCTGTAACTTCTCAAAGCCCAGTTCTTTCATTAATGTCCCTGAGCCTTCCCTCCCAGCCCCCCCCCCCCGTTTTCTCATGAGCAAAATGCGCTAATAATAGAAGCTGAGTTATAGAGTTGTTCTCTAATAGAATTAGCTTAGAAAGCCCTTAGCATGATGCCAGGTATAAAGAAAGCACTCAAACCAGTGTTGGTTTAGAGTGTTAGTGGCCGGATTATTATTGCTTCTCCAGATCTTAGCTATCTCCTGGTCCAGTCACATGATTTGCATAAGGATCACATGTGCCTGTGAGTGTGGAAATGCTTTGAAGAATACTATGCAAATGTCAGCTGCAGAGTTTCCCTTGCTCAAGGGTTAGGTGCTGTGGGACAGCAGCTATTACACAGGTTTTACCACAAGCCTTACATTTAAGTCTGGACCTTTCGTGGTATTTAACAGCTGTGAGGCCTGAGAAAGTTATTTACCCTCTCCAGATTGGTGTGTTCATCTGTAAAATGGGTGCATAGTTATAAGTCACAGCCAGAGGGATGCCGCAAGAAGGAGGCTGTTGCACAAGCAGTGTTGAATCAACTGTATGTAGACTTTTCCTTTCTTCTTCTTTTTAAGTAACAATGTATCTTTTTTATGCTTTCCCTAGATTGTTTCTTTTAATTAATTCTCATTGCATTTAAAAGAAGAGAAAAGAAA
Source organism: Arvicanthis niloticus (assembly GCF_011762505.2). NCBI lineage: Eukaryota > Metazoa > Chordata > Mammalia > Rodentia > Muridae > Arvicanthis > Arvicanthis niloticus. The sequence continues at coordinate 76,660,370 of NC_047661.1, read as the reverse complement.
AGAAAAGAAAAGATTAGGCAGTAGTGTAGCTCAAGCCTTTAATCCCAGCACTTGGGAGGCAGAGGCAGGCAGATTTCTGAGTTCGAGGCCAGCCTGGTCTACAGAGTGAGTTCCAGGACAGCCAGTCTGTGAGAATGTATGCCCTGTGTGCAGGTGCCCTTGGATGTGGGAAGAATGGGTAAGATCTGGAGTTAGGCATTGCAGGTGGTTGTGAGCCAACTGAATGCACGCTGAGGATCAAACCTAGGTCCTCTGCAGTAAGTGCTCATAGCTGCTGAGCCACCTCTGCAGTCCCCTTTCCGTTCTATCTCCCCAGCTGTGCTCCCCACTGACCCTACCATGTGTACAAACAGTGGGGACACAGCCAGCTCTGCCTCAGGCTGTCAGCTTGAGGACACTCACTTCTCCCATAAAGCAGTTCATACCTCATGGGGTTTCCCTGTGTATGAAATAAGATAATCTAAATTGTTTGGGCGAGTGGTTGGCCCATGCTGATTGCTCGGTAAGTGACAGCTGCCACTCTGACCATTCTTATTTTATAATTCACAGCTACACATCTACTGTGTTCTTTCCTGGTGTCTGACATGGCACCTTGTCTGTCCCTCCTGGTCATCTTTTCTTCCTGCATCCACCAGGTCATAGTTTTACAAGGCTGTTTTAACCTCTGACCCTTCAAGAAACTGTCACTGCTTTCCCCAGACTCTCTGCCCATGGTTTATTTTCCTTTTCTCTGGAAGTCTGTGGCTTTTAAGCCTGCCTGTAATTCAATTAAGGTCTTGACTGTTATTAAACATTTTTTACAGTTGTTTCCTCAGTTGAGCTATATGATTTCTTCAGCTTCTAGAGCAGTCTCCCTCACTCCTGTGAAATTTAACACATGATCAATGGTAAAAGATTAAACACGTAAAGCAATAACAAGTTTAGCGCAGGGGTTCATCGGGCATCTGTATGTTGCCCTCAGTTCCTACCAGTCAAGACCAATCCTGGCCAAAATGACTTATTCTCAAACACAGAGTGGAGCAAGGGGTGGGTGATGAGGAACCCCCCAGACCAAAGTCAGAGCTGCTTGAGTTGGCAAAGCTTGCTTTTCTGGGTACTAAAGAGCATGTTTTTATTTTCCTCTGACTTCTTGGCATCTCTCTGCAATTTCAACCCCTTCCTCTAATCCCAGAAGGGATGGTTGCCCTCTGAGCATCTCTCTGCCTGCCTTCAATTTCTGAAGGAGGACCTCTAAGTTTCAAAATTAGCTTTTTCTTTCTTCCCACAATATTCCTTTGGTGCAGTCTGCAGCCTCAGAGGATATGACTATGGTCAGATAATTTCTTAGACTAAAGCAGAGTTAACCCTTTATTGCGTTCTCCCTGCAAGGGCTTGGGGGAAGTGATACCGTAAAGCCAAAGGTATTTCTAATGGCAGAATTTAAAGGATCGGGCCACGAGCATTAAAGACATCTCAATGAGCAAGAATGGGTGTAAGAATGAAATGAGCATTGTGGGAAATTTCTCAGGGCCCCTAAAGTCTCTCCCTCCGATCCATCCCACTTTGGACAATCATAACCAAACATAACAATAACAGACATCTGGTGGGCAGTCACTTTGTCTACTTTGGATAGTATATGTACTATCTGTATGTAACCACTCATAGTCACTTATTCCCAGGATGCTTGAGGGAGAAGACCATCACCCTCACTCCATACCACGAGGTCTGGCACGGTCAAGCACCTTCCCCAAGTCACAGCTTACTGACCACGAGCCCCTCCGCCCAGAAGTAGCTTTCACCAGATACGCATTTTGAGAAAGCAGAGGAGCAACCTCTCTGAGGAAAACCCATAGCAAACAAGGTACGGCCCCTCTGCTGTGAGGGACACTGCATGGAGGAAGGTGTTGGCTGAGGCGCCTGTCTGAACCTCTTGTGCCTCTGCCTCAATGAAGCAGGGTTTCCTTAGCCCTGCCCCCTCAAATAATGGCTCTCCTCTGATTGCGACTCTGCTTCCCGCCTCTGTGCTGCTGCTTACTTATCGCCCCTTCTTGCTTTGTGGCTATTTATATACACTGTCACACAGCCGAGCCCCGGCCCATTGCTGAGTCCTCTGCTCGGCTGACTCCTACGCATTCCTTAAGATTCTGCTTGGGTCCTTTTGCATTAAGTCTCCTGTCTACCTAGATATGTCTCTGTCGCACATATCCAGCACCCAGTATTTATCTGTATCAGTTATTATAACTGAGTATAAATGTCTACTTATCAGTATCTCTAACTAGACTCCAGATCCCAGCATCAGGGGGAAAAATGACTTATGGTTTTTTTGAATTTTTAGTACTTTTCAGGAGGCACATAGTAGGCATTTACTCAACATTTTAATTTTTAAATGAAAGAACTGTCCAAGTCTGAGAAACCTCACACACAGGATGGCACATCTACATTTTTTTTTGATCCCTTAATATGTCCTGCATTTAGTAAATCCTTGATGAAAATAGCAATGATACATGATTCAAAAGCAAAACAGGCGTGAGCGTCTGTTCTCAGGTGGGAAACTGGGATGTGCAGAAGAGGAGCATGGTGTTCGAGACTGCACGTTTAGATGTGGTTTCAAGTTGGTGATGTAAAGAACTGAATTGAATGAGAAAGAAAAAGGGAGGGATGTTGACTGAAGTTCTTTCTTTCCTTCATTTGTTCTTGTTGGTTTTTCAAGATGGTTTCTCTGTGTAGTCCTGACTGTCCTGGAACTAGCTCTGTAGACCTGGCTGGCCTTGAACTCATAGAGATCACTTGCCTCTGCCTCCTGAGTGCTGGGATTTAAGGAGTGTGCCACCATTGCCTGGAGTTTCCTGGCTAAAAAGTATAGTCCAGTATCCAAACTCAGGTCCACATGACTCTGAAGCCAGTATTACTTGGTATTATACCATATTGTTAGATTTTCAGAGTAGATGGGCACCGAAGAACCAAGGTGGCCTCAACAGTGAGTTTTGGCTAGAGGAATGGGCACCGTGTAAACGGGAGGATATGTGGGCATTAGGAAGTTCTGTTAGGAAAGTGACTGACAAAGGGAAAGACTGCAACCAGGATTGTCTGTCCAACAGTCCCCACTTGGAAAACAGAAAAAAATAAATGGATTAAAGGAGGATTTTCTGGCTGCTGGTGACTAGGAACACACAGAGCAGGAGAGGTGAAGTCAGGATTACCCGCAGTTTGGGGCTAAGTAAAGATACAGAGAATTGAGAAATGTGACTTGATTTTGAAAGATGGTGAATTCAGTTTTGACCTCTTCATGGAGATAAGCTGAGGAGCTAGAAATACAACATCAAATTCAAATGAGGCTTGAACTAGATCTTGAGGAGGGGGAGTTAGAGGGGATGCTGGTCATATGCAAAAAGAGATGGCCAAACTTGGGAGAGCAGAAGAGAGAAGAGTCAAAAGACCTTCCAAGCATCTGCAGTGAGGGACAAGCAGAAGAGCTTCCGTCAATAAAGAAGACACACCTAGAATAGCATCCCTGTGGGAACTGTGAAGGCTGGAGGAGAATGTTGAGGTGGGAAACCAGTTATTGGTGGATGTGGCCCCTGAGTTAGGCTGTATCCGGAGTATCTACAAAGAAACCACAGTGTGGGTTGTTTTTTGGATGGATTTGGATGAAAAGAAAGGGGAAGAGGGTATCACTTTAAGATTTCACTAAAGAAAGAGATAAAAGCGAAACAGAAAGCAAAAACAACTTTGCATGGTTTTCCCAAGGTGGAATGAAGCAAGACTGACCGTACAATGTAGGAGCAGCAGGGGTCACACTTGGAATAGTTTCTACGGGAAATGACACAGACAGCAGTGAGAACGGATAAGAGGATTACTAGGCAGTAAGCAAAGAAGTTTAATTTATGTTTCATTATCTGAGTTCTACTTGGGATCCATTTTCCATCTTCAGATGGTTCTAGTGCTGTCCGGCAGCCCAAGTGTAGACACTAAGTCCAGTTACACACAGGCAGCATTGAGTCCCACTGCTGGGTGCACGGTCAGGGTTCAAGGGAGGCTGCCTGGATAAAGACTGCGGCCTGCGAGCAAAGTGTAATGCTCAGGACAGGATTCCTAAGAAATGACTGGGAGGTAATCAAATGAGTAATAGAAGCATCTAGAACCATTGCTTGGGGAAGCAGTTGACAACAGAAAGTGAAATAACAAATTAGTGGAACTTAGCAAGGGAGAGGGAAGTGGGCCTCTCGGGATCCGTATGAGGAAGTAGTATGAAATCGGAGGCTATAGTCCAGTGGGAAAGCCCCTGCTGGGCAGGCATTTAGTCCCTACCTTTAATGCTCAGCACTGGAGAGATGGCTCAGCTGTTGAGAGTACTGCTGCTCTTCCAGAGGACCTGGGTTCGATTCCCAGCACCCACATGGAGGCTTAAGACCATATTTAACTCCAGTTCCAGGGGAATCCAACTCCCTCCTCTGGCCTCTGAAGGCACCAGGCACAAGGGTCTGTAGACATACACGCAGGCTGAATATCCAGTCACGCAGCTTTTGTTGTTGTTGGCTCATTTGTTTTTCTGTATGAAGATGAAGAGCTTTGAGGAGAAGTGGGTGAAGCACACGAACGCTTAGGTCGTGTCTTGTTAAAGCTGTGTGGATTCCAGTCAGATCAGAAAAGGAGGAGGGGTGCATCAGCACAGAGTCAGCCTTTTAGAACTCTGGGACATGGCAGGCCGACTGTCACATAGCTGGGATTTTAGGGAGTAGGATGAGGAGGCCAGGGACAAGGCCACATAGGTTAGAGGATGAGATAAAGCAGGGTGTTACCTTCCCGGGAATCTGCCCATCACCCTGTGTCCATGAGAGCTTCGTAAGTAGGATGGTCCTATACACACTCTCGGCAGATCATCGATGGTTCCAGGAGAAGGTGCAGGAGGGAAGGCTAGGGAACACAGACCCCAGCCTCAGGAAAGAGACAGCCCTCCATTTTGTCAGGCAAAGATGAAGCTCTGAGATTCTTCTGTGAACTTTCATGGAGAGCTGTTTCTTCTCCTTCATGGCAGTCTAAAAAGGAGGAATTCCAGGTTATCTCATTACAGCACTGGGCAAGTGACAAGAAGCCATCCCATGCTAAGCCTGCATTTTTCCGTCAGTGTGAGCCTTGGTGGCATTCCTTCAACATTGAAGTTCACCAGTTTTGAACACTGAGGAGGATGAGCTGGTAATGGATGAGCACAGAGAAGAACCTATGGGCTTGCCTAGGGCCTTGACCCTGGCGAGAGTTTATTAGGAACTACTGTAACCCTGGCACCGGCTGCCTGAGTGGCTCAAGCTTGCTTAGTTTTAATTCCATGGTTCCTAAAGTAACTAACTGCCTGTTTTCTGGAGGTCACTAACACTGTTGGGAATGGACAGTTCCTAGGACTTAGGACAGTGCTGTGGTGCACCAGACTCAGATCAAACCCTCACAGCAAGAGCAACCTTGGCAGATCATTAAATTTCCACATCAAAACCGTCATCTAAAAGCACAAAGAGCTGGCTCGGTTGTTAAGAGCACTACTGTGCTCTTCCAGAGGACCTGGGTTCAATCCACAGCATTCATATGGTAGCCCACAGCCTTTTGTAACTGTAGTTCCAGGGTGTCTTGTAGCACCCTCTTCTGGCCTCTGTGGGTACTGCACACATGTGGTGCACAAATATACATGCAGCTAAAACACCCATACATATAAAAAAAATTGTAAATATTTTTTTAAAAATCTGTCATGACTGGGCAGTGGTGGCACACACCTTTAATCCCAGCACTTGGGAGGCAGAGGCAGGCAGATTTCTGAGTTTGAAGCCAGCCTGGTCTACAGAGTGAGTTCCAGGACAGCCAGGGCTACACAGAGAAACAATGTCTTGAAAAGCCAAAAAAAAAAAAAAAAAAAAAAAAAAAAAAAAAAATCTGTCAACTAAGAAACAAGATGGGGCTGGTGAGATGGCTCAGTGGTTAAGAGCACTGATTGCTCTTCCAGAGGTCCTGAGTTCGATTCCCAGCAACCACATGGTGGCTCACAACCATCCATAATGAGATCTGATGCCCTCTTCTGGTGTGTATGAAGACAGCTACAGTGTACTCATATACATAAAAATAAATAAATCTTTAAAAAAAAAAAAAAAGAAAGAAACAAGATGGATTCTTCTCAATTATAGTATTTAGGCATGCTCATTAAGAACTGATGAAACAAGATTTAGAAATAGGTGTCCATGGCCAGGTGGTAGTGTTGCATACCTTTAATCTCAGCATTTGGGAGGCAGGCAGATCTCCTGAATTCGAGGCCAGCCTGGTCTACAGAGTGAGTTCCAGCACAGTCAGGGCTACATACTACACAGAGAAAGGTTTTTAAAAAACCAAAAGAAAGAAAAGAAATAGGTGTCCCGATAGACAAGCTTGGAGGCAGACTTAAATAACCCGACAAAACACGATGGTCTGTTGCAGAGCTAAGTAGTCAGACTTCCCAGCCTAGAGGCTACTATGTGTTTATGGTCCTTACAAGAAGCAAGATTCAGTGTGAGGAGTCCAATCCAGTCTATGAAAAGCCTTTATTTTTAGCAGTTTTGCCATTTGGAGGAAGGAGGATTTCACAGAGTTGCTGGAGTAGCAAAAACATCACGAGACTTCTGTTTACAAGATGCTTTTAGAAGGATCTCTTCGTTATCCACTAGTGTTTATACATGCACAGTCCATCAGGCCCTTTACACCAAAAGCAAGTCTTTGTCCAGTGAGAGCAGATGTGCAGAGCTTAGAAAATTCAGAGAGCAAATACTCTAGTGAAAGAAACCATTGAGCAGAATATATGATATATTAAAATGCATTTCTGTCCTGTGTGTAATATAGCTAAACTAACATTACCGTGAAGCTAACCTTTGCATTTCCTGATTTTTCAGCATGCTGAAGGTCTTGTTGCCATTGCTTATAGCCTAGTGTCGTGCATGTGATCCTCGTCTTCATTCTCCTTCCAATTCAGTAAATAATTTTTGAACTTTAGCACATAGCTGCATGAGAGTTTAATGCCTAGCCAAGAGCAGTTAAGTTGTTGTTGGGTTTTTTTTTTTTTTTTTAAAGTACATTATTGTCACAGTCTGCCCCTTACTTGACCAGCAGTGACCTGAACTGGAATACCTGAGTCACGCTGGCTAGTGTTATGTCAACTTGACACAAGCTAGAGTTATCATAAAGGAAGAACTCGATTGAGAAAATGCCTCTATAAGATTCGGCTGTAAGGCATTTCTTAATTAATGGTTGATGGGGGAGAGCCAGCCCTTTGTGGGTGGGGCCATCCCTGGGCTGGTGGTCCTGGAGTCTATAAGAAAGCAGGCTGAGCAAGCCATGGGAGGCAGGCAGTAAGCAGCATACCTGGAGGTCACTGTATCAGCTCCTGCCTCCAGGTTCCTGCACCGTTTGAGTTCCTGTCCTGACATCCTTCAGTGATAGATTACAATGTGGAAGTGTAAGCCAAACAAACCCTTTCCTCCCCAGCTTGTTTGTCACGGTATTTCACCACAGTAATAAGAAGAACAGAAGTATCCTGGCAGTGGCTTTCTTTTAGAAACACAATCTACCTGAGCCGAGACCCTTTCCCTTACACCAGCCATCCCAAACGTCTCTTACATGCTTCTAGTTTGGTTGTCTTTTCTCATAGTCACAGGTGACCTTTCCTCATGCCTCTTTTACAGAGGTTCTTAGTTATGTGGAATCTAATTTCTAAAACCAAAAGTTGACAGCTCCCTCCTCCCAAACCCTCCAATTTTATTTCTTATTTGGACTCCATTTGCTCTCCGGTTTATATCGTTTAGACCTACCTAACTCTCTTTTAAATTTATAAACTCAGTTTCAAAGAGAAAATATCTTGCCACAGTTCAGATTCTAAGACAAGGAAAACTGTACGGAAACCCATATGGCCAGTCATGAGTTCTGAGTAGTTTGGAAAGTAGTGAGTGAACTTTATTATTTAGGGTTCTATTATAACATCCTTTACAACAGCACTGTTCTTTAAGAGGGCACGACAAGCTGGGCAGTGGTGGCCCATGCCTTTAATCCCAGCACTTGGGAGGCAGAGGCAGGTGGATTTCTAAGTTCGAGGCCAGCCTGGTCTACAGAGTGAGTTCCAGGACAGCCAAGGGTATGCAGAGAAACCCTGTTTCGAAAACCTAAAAAAAAAGGGGGGGGGGGGCACGACAAGGAAGGCTCCCTATTTTATATAGAGAAAAGTGGAAGCAATAGTGGCTATCCTGGTTAAATCTATGTAGGTCCTTTGGCTATGTTGCTTGCTTCTACCTTCGGGGAGACTATGTACATTCTCAGGTACATATAATTCACTTAACTATGTTAGAAAAGCTTTGGACCAGTGCACAGAGTTGCAGAAGAGTCTTTAAGATCGATTCCACAAAGTACAAACTCAAAGATTAGTAGGATTTTGTAGGGATGGCACAGTAACGATGGCTGGTCAAGGTAGTAACACCGGCCCCACAAAATAAGGGTAATAGGAATCTGAGCAAGGCGCATTAACCAAGATGTGAAAAGTGCAATCTAATGAGCTAACATCTCACTTCACAGGGATAGTGCCCTCGAATTCTCAACAACAAAGCTCTTCCAAAAAACTAAGGGAGTGATACTGTGGTTAGGAGACGACCCGGGGGTGGGGGGAGAGGGGGGCCCGGGGCAGATAGTGTTCTCTGGAAACTATAGGTAGTGCTGGCCAGGCTGGGCGGGGCGGGGCAGGGCCCGAGGTGAAGGAGACCTTGCTCTAGCCACCGCGCCAGCAGGACCCCAGAGAGTCTGCTCTGGGAAGAGGGAGAAGAGTGCAAGCCGAGGGGGCCTGCTCTCCAGAGGAAAGAAAGCCCGCATTGGTAAAGGTAGAGGGGACACCGAGGGGCGGATGGATGGGCTGGTAGAGGAAAGGCGGAATCGCAGTGTAGAGGTGTGGGGAGGTGGCATGAAGATTGGGGACTAGGCCCAGCCCTGAGCGGCGACAGAGTGAAGGAAGACCCGTTCCTTCTGCAGCTCCCAGTTAGTTTCTGTCAAAGATGGCCAAATTCCACTCTGCCCTTCCCCCTCCCGCGCCTTTTCTAATCCCCTTCGGTGGCTCCCAGTACTGCTAGAGGCCATGGGAAGTCTGAGTGAGTGAGCGCCGGGAGGAGGGTGAGAAGGAAAAGAACCTCCCCGCCGCACCACCCGCCCCGTGGGGTCCTGCAGGAGAATCTTTCGGTTGAAAAAGAGGGTTCTGTGGCTTTAAACTGGGGAGTGGGCGTCACCGCGGGGGACCCGGTGACTAGCCGGGGCGGGGTTGGATGGGAGGGGTCATGCAAAGCAGGAGGTGGTGCCGTCAGGGCGGGACTTCGTGTAGCGCAGGGGCGGGGCCCCGGGTGGGCGGGGCGCGGGCGGCTTCCCTTGGGCCAGGCGCGGGAGGGGGCGGAGGCCGGGGCGGGCTGGTACCATCGCTCGCGTTCGGGGAGGGGGACGGGTGCCATTCCCCCGGAGGGGGCGGGCCCTGGCGGCGGCGGGGCCAGGGCCCCATTCCCCGCCGGGCGGGCCGGGGGAGGGGCGCGCCTCCGCTCGCGTCCAAGGCGGGGCCCGCGGTACCTTTCGTGGCACGGTGCGGCTGGGGGAGGGTCGAGGGGAGGGGGAAGGGGCGGGCCTGGGAGGGGGAGCCGGAAAGGGGGAGGCGCCGGCGGACAATGGAGCCTATGTGTGCCTGCGGGAGTGGGACGGCGCCGCCGCCGCCGCTGCCGCCGCCGGGGGGAGACGCTGCGCTACTGCTGCCGCTGGTCCGGGCCCCGGCCCCCCGGGGCTGAGAACAGCCCGGGACCGCAGCCCCCGCCCGCGCTCGCCCCTCCCCCGCTCCGGCCCGGGGTAAGTGGCCCCGGGGAGGGGGAGGGGCGGGCCGGCGCGGCGGGGGCCGGGTCCGCGTGCGCGTGTGGCCGGGGCCCTCCGGGGGTCGGGGCGCTGCCTTGGCGAGTTGAGTCCAGAGGAACCTGTTGGGGGAGGCGGGGGAGCCTCGAGAGCTGTGGGAGAGACTGGGGCATCTCTCGGGGTTTTAGAGGTTGTGTCCCAAAGCTGGGCTTAGAGAGGTTACCTGAGGGGAGATGACCGTTTTGGGGTCCTGGGATGGAGGGGCGATGGAGAGGAAAGAGCGCGCGAAATTAGGAATTTCTGGTTGAGTTTGGTGGGGTCTGTAAGACCCCGGAGATGCGTAAAGGGGAGAAAGGGGACTCCGCAGGCCAGTGACTTGTTGAAGGGTTGGGGGAGGTGAAAACCTAGAGGAATGTCTGAGTTGTAAAGGGTTCCAGCAGGTGAGTTGGCTACGTTTAGGTCACTGAGTCATGGTGGGGGTCGTAGAACACACCGATGGTTTTCAAATTGGAGCCCTAGAGTCTGGCTGGCCTTTGAAAGTTGCAAAGACTATTAAGATGTCACTGGTAAGTGTCGAGTGAGCTTGGTGAAATGGAGATATCCTAAGGAAAACAAGTCTCAGAGTTGGTGGTTAGTCCAGAGGGAAGGACCAAGGCCTGTAGTTGTATTGCTGGGGACCTTATGTTAAAGCTGCCAAGGATGAGAAAGAAAGCTTGAAATCTGTCCTCCAAGAGCCTTGGTCTTCTGGAGGTAAGGAAGATCGGTTTTTTTTTAAATGTTGAGAGTGATTCTGAGTCAAAGTCATTAGATAGGGTAGCAAAATGGATGTAAGTATGCCTCCATGGAGGTAGTCCACGGCAGGATGCAACTGATGCAGAGTTAAAGCAAGCAATTGACTATAGTTGAGACAAGCACAAGTCAACACCTGACAGTGACTTTAGTGACCATGTAAAAAGTCAGTTCGATGGCGCATTTGTTAGCATTTGATGTATTGTGGAATTAAATGGTTGTTTTGGCGACAGAGATTTGGGCTCTTGTATAGGGAACACAGTGATGAATTCGTTATAGCAGGTAAGAAGAGTAGGTAGTAAAATAGTTGAGATGTTGGGAGGTAAGACTGTTTAGAACCATACTATTTTTCAGTATGACTGGCTGGCTGGTTTGAAAGGTTTTGGTTGGACGCTAGTCATTGGGGAGTTTATCATGAAGAAATGTTTGTGTGCAAATCTGATAGTCTTGGAGACCAGTAACAAAGTCCTTTCTTCTCTTGAAAAAGACCTATACTATTGATCGGGATGGATTAAGAAAAGGGTCTATTAGTTTAGGTGTTGCAAACATGCTTTGAGGAATGTGGCCTCTATTAACTGGCGGGTGCTTTGGATAAGTTGAAGAACTGTGGAGGTGTGTGTATGACATTTGATAGCTTTATGACCTAGAAGTTGGATATTGAGCCCTGAAAGTCTTTGTAATCAATATGCTGAATATAATAGTTTCAACATAGATGATAGTTGGATGGGAGAGTCGTTGGCCTGAAGATGAAAGCACAGTTTCTGTATAGGACAAGGACTGTGGAACTGGTTCTTGAGCAAAAGGAGTGTTTTAGTCTTGTACAAGCCAAAACAAAAACAAACAAACAAAAAAAAACTTATATACATTGGATTTTTTTCTATGGGTTATTTCCCTGTGGCCTTCAGAAGTATCTGCTGCTGTAAACAAACAAACAAAAAACAACAACAACAAAAACCTAGGGGGGGAAGACCCAGGGCTTTCACAAGCATTGTAAGCCCCTGAATATTGGCTCATGGTGACCTGGCACAGTGGTGAAAAGCCTTGAACTTGGAATCAAGACGTTAGCTCTCTGGATGACTTACTTTGAACAAATCTCTGGTGTTTTTTGGTTTTGCTACTTATGAAGTGACTGCTCTCTCCAGCTACTTGTAGCTGCCTTCCAGTCTAGCCAGTTAATGCCTGTCCAGAACGTTCCTTGAATACCTCTGAGGATGAGTGATTATGTAGTATGACTTTTTTTAAAATCCCACTTGGACTGTTTCACTAACAGACCAAGGTCAGCTTTCTTACAATCAGTAATACGGTTAACTAAAGAACAAAAAGGGGGGGCCGGGCGGCGGTGGCGCACGCCTTTAATCCCAGCACTTGGGAGGCAGAGGCAGGCGGATTTCAGAGTTCGAGGCCAGCCTGATCTACAGAGTGAGTTCCAGGAAAGCCAGGACTACACAGAGAAACCCTGTCTCAAAAAACCAAAAAAAAAAAAAAAAAAAAAAAAAAAAAGAAGAAGAAGAAGAAGAAGAACAAAAAGGGGTGTTTTGTACACTTGTTTTGGTCTGTTGTCTGAATTCAGGGTTTTATATTAATTTTGAAAGCTGAGTGTTTAGTGGGAGGACAGTGATGCTGATGGTAATTGTAAATACTGAGCAAAAGTCAGCACTGAGCGTGAGAACGTAGGTGCTGGCCTAGGCTGCAGGCGCCTTGTGTTGTGGCCTAAGGCATAGTTCTTGGTCAGTCTTCTTGAGCCATGAGATGGTGTGGATAAGGCGGTTCTGTTCTCTCTGTTTTCATGAATGTGATGGCAAAGTCTCTGGAAGCTTTTCTTGTTTTATCTCTGGGCCTCTCAGTGTTTTTCTGTCCCGGTACTCTGCCAGTCAAATGATGGAGCGTCTCATCTGAGAACGTTTCCTAAATGCAAGGGATGTAAGGTAGAAGTACAGATGAGCTGTCGGGTGTTCACAGTGGTGTGGTAATGTGTGCCTTTGTCACATACTGAATAATGTCTGAGGAGACTGGTTCTGAAGCAGTGATGGGGAAGAGAGTGTCATTGTATCAGCGAATTCTCAACTAATGTGACGCGGTGCTGTTGGCTGCACAGCCCCAGAGTTGCCACTGCTACACCCACTGTTGAAGGCTGTGCTAACTTCATTACTTAGAGATTAATCAAAATGATGAGCTGTGTCATTCCCTGAAGGCTGCAAGCCGCCGCTCCTCTCTTGGATACAGATTCCTTGGGAGCTGTGAATCATGGAGTTAAGAACTACCCTAGACCAACTGATTTTGATTTTTTTTTTTTTTTTTAATACTGTGATTTTTGAAAGTTAACTTAAGGCTGCTTACATTTTGGGCTCTGTGATACTTTTAAGTATCTCCATTATGCTAAGAACAGACGAAGAGACTACATGAAAAACCAAAAACCATTTTGCAGCCTGTGCCGGCCATTCTTGGTTGTACAAAAGGGTAAAAACAAGACCTCAGAGGCTGCTTTTGCTTTGTTTTTTTTTTTTTTTTTTTTTTTTTTTCCAAGTTCCCTAGTCACCATTACATATGTAGTTTCCTAGATTTCCTATCCCTTTTCTCTTTTATTTAAAGTTTTCAGGGGTTTGCCTCCTTTTCCCATTTTTGACTAATTTCTTTCTTCTCCCAGATGTTGATTAGGCCACAGCACAGTGGGGAGTAGGGAGTTTTCCTTGGAGTCAGTGTGAATTTGGATATGAACTTTTCCTTTCTTCTTGTCATCTTAGGACTTGGATGTGGGACTAACTGGTGTCACTTCGCATTGACCTAACCATTCCTGTGTGGTGAGGTGACAGTTCTCCTTCTTTGTAAGCTCCTCCCTGCCCCAATGTAGAAGACAAAGCAGAGTGGACATCTTGAAAGGTAAAAACCTTACCGTAAGCCGTAACTTCTGTGACTTAAGCTTCAGTATGCTGGATTTTTGTCTCTCTGGTTAAAACTGGGCTGCTCTTGATTCTAGAGGTTTCCCAAAGTGCAAGTCATCAAAGCAGATGCAAGTCACAACTAAAAGTGCCGTTACCCTGGGTTTTGTGTGACCCAGGCCTTGTGTTTAACTTGCTGCAGAAGACTGAGGAGAGAGGCAGGCAGGGAGAAGTGAACTGGTATTTATCATGTCCCCTCAGGTTTGTGTGGATGTGAGCTATGAGGAACAAGCTCAATGTAATACATTGATCAGCCACTTTGGTTGGGTTTTGCTGGGCACCAGGTGCTAGGATGATGATTGACACCATCCTCAGGGAGTTCCCTGTCTAACTATAGCAGTGGCACTGTTTTTGAGACGTTAAGGATAGTGCCAAGGGCCCTGGATGACGTACCCAGGAGTAGCTGACAGTCTAGGAAAACTTTACAGAGAAGGGATCAGTGTGTACAATAGTACTTTGGTAGCTATTATTCGTAAGGATAGTACTGAGGATTTACTCTGAACATTTAAATTTTGTCAGAATTATGTAGCTTAATATGAATTTTTGTTTCCTTACAGTTTAGTAGCCATTGAAGGACAGTAGATGACATTTTTGCCCCATGTTTCGTGAGAACTGAGGTTTTCTGCGTGTGCCCACTGAATCATTTGTTCTCCTCTACAGTCTGGAGAAAGGCTGGCTCTTCCTTTTGTGTGCTTGAAGAAGCCGTTTATTGGCACGCCAGAAGTTAAGAATGAGCGAGGAATGGAATCTTAAGACCTTTTAGTTCCACATCCTATGATGCTGTGCCTTTTATGGAGTAGTGGTCATAGCGCAGAGATGAAATTTGTTAAACATGACATTGTTCTAATAAACTTGACTCCTTAGAGCAAGAAAGGGGGAATACATCATGGGAAGAATTGAAGCTGGAATTTTGATTCTGAGCTCAGTCAAGTTAGTTTGTGACTTTACTTGAAGCTTTGCTAATCCTGTAGAGTGCCCTTTTAAAGAGTCCCTAAATAATTTGGCTTTCAACCTTCTAGAACTTTGTTTTCCTTTGAAATCACAAAACTAGCTGCAGTGAAATGGCTTAGCCCATAGAGGCGCCTGTGCCAAGTCCGACAATTTGAGTTAAGCTCTCAGTTCTCCTTCTTTGTAAGCTCCTCCCTGCCCCAATGTAGAAGACAAAGCAGAGTGGACATCTTGAAAGGTAAAAACCACTTGGGAGGCAGAGGCAGGCGGATTTCTGAGTTCGAGGCCAGCCTGGTCTACAGAGTGAGTCCAGGACAGCCAGGGCTACACAGAGAAACCTTGTCTCAAAAAAAAAAAAAAAAAAAAAAAAAAAAGGTAAAAACCTTACCGTAAGCCGAAACTTCTGTGACTTAAGCTTTAGTATGCTGGATTTTTGTCTCTCTGGGGTTGCCTATAAGGTAAAACTGGGCTACTCTTGATTCTAGAGGTTTCCCAAAGTGCAAGTCATCAGAGCAGATGCAAGTCACAACTAAACACTTGTTAAACACCTATGGTGGAAAGAGAACCGACTCCCACAAATCTTCCTTAGACCTCCACACATGCACTGTGGCACACACTAATGCATGCACACATAGATTAAAAAAATAAATAAGTATAATTTGTTTGGGCCAAGTATTACAATTCTAGTCTACAGGGACTGATGTTGGAAATCTTACAGGCTACCGGCATTCCTCCGTTCAGCACTTCACTCTGCACACAGTAGGCGCTTAATAGAAGCAGGGTTGCTCAGTCCTAAGCTCCTACCAAAATATGGAGACACATTTTTCTTGCCAGCTGTTGCTGCATAGAGTTGCAGCTGTGCAGAGGGAGTATCGGTGAGCGACCCTAAGGTTGTGAATTGAGACATATGCCTGGCAGTTTGTCTCTTTGCACCTTCAGAGTCAACATCCAATCTCTGTACTAGGAAGACACTTAGAAGCAAAAATGTGGGCTCTTTTTCCATTTAATGCCTGGAAACTTCAAAAGTAGAAAAGTTGATTGTATTTGCACTTACTATCTCACTCCAAGGGCCTTGAAATAGCCACATGTAACACATGATTGTTCCCATGTAAGACAGCAGCCTCCTCTTTAAAACCCCAGAGGAAATAGGAAACCCATTTTTCCCTTAAGGTGCTCAGTGGTGGTTACATTGATACTGTTGGTGTTTTCAGATCTACTTTGGAATGCCTACCCACTCTATTCTCTTCTAGGTGAGGGTCACCTTTGAGGAAGGCTCTCCAACTCCTCATCCCCAGGATGAACTCTGCAGTGTCGTGACCCTTGGGGTTTCGGTGAGTAGAGTTGGATGGTACCATGGGGACATGTGCCTGGCGTGGGAGGGAGAGATTTACAAAAGGTTTCAGCTTTTTCTCAGCAGTTGGTATGTTTCTTTCTGTCACTCAGCTCTGGCTCCCCACCCTAGCCTCTAGCAACTGCATTCTCTTACCTGCTTCTGAGTTCAACTTGTTAAACGTGTATGAGATCATGTGGTATTTGCTTTTTTGTGCCTGGCTTATTTAATGTCCTCCAGATTCATCTATGCTATTACAAATGACAGGATTACTTTTTTTTTTTTAAGGGCAAATAGTCCCAGTGGCAGGGGGACTTGCCATAGTTCTTAAATCTACTCAATTCTTAAATCATCAATGGATAGATGCTTGGATATATTTTGTATCTAAGCTGTTGTTAAGAGGTGTGCAGTAGCTGGGCAGTGATGGCACACACTTTTACTCTCAGCACTAGGAGACAGAGGCAAGCAGATCTCTTGAGTTTGAGGATAGCCTGGTCTACAGAGTGAGGTCCAGGACATCCAGGTTTACATAGAAAAACACTGTCTCAGAGGAAAAAGAATTGTACAGTGAGGAGCAGATGTACTGGCTCAGGCATTTAATCCCAACACTGGGGAGGCAGAGACAGGTGGATGTCTCTGAGTTCAACAATAGACTGGTCTATATGGAGAGTTTCAGAACAACCAGATTGCACAGTAATACCCCTGACTCAAGAGAAAAAGGGTTCTGTGAGGATAACTCTTAGACCTACTAATTTTCTTTTTTCTTCCCCCCCCCTCCCTCTCTCTCTGGCCCTGCTTGCTCCGCCCCCCTCTCCCCCCCCATCACTCCCGACCCAAAGGTTTTTATATATTTATTATATGTGAGTACACTGTAGCTATCTTCAGACACCTCATAAGAGGGTATCAGATCTCATTACAGATGGTTGTGAACCATCATGTGGTTGCTGGGATTTGAACTCATGACCTCCGGAAGAGCAGTCAGTGCTTTTAACAGCTGAGCCATCTCACCAGCCTCATTTTCTTTTCTTGAATAATAGTTTTTGAACAAATACTTAATGTCCTAGGATCCTTAGTAAGTGCTAGGACTGGAAGGAAGGAAAATAGTTAGTCATGGTCCCTACTTTATGGAGCTTATAGTCTAAGAGGAATGTTGTACAGGTGATTGCATAATGGTGTACACAGTTAGAAAACCTGAGGAAAACTCTGCAGAAACCCAAGGTGCTCTGAAGACTGTGATAAAGGGTCTCATGTAAGTGGATGGTTTTAAGGGATCCTTCTCTGAAGAAGAAATATTTGACCTATGACTTTATGTTTGGTAAGTGGAAGAGGCATTTAACTGCACAGGGAATAGTTTTGGAAGGAAGGCTACACTAAGGCGAATGATTCATGTCCAGTCCTGTCAGTTCCGAGCCATCCAGGGAGGTGTCACATAGCCAACCCAGATGTGTGGATCTGGGAGCTGTTGGCATAGCAGGAACTCACAGAAAGGGAAGAGAGCCCAGTGCGGAGTTGTGTGGACTCGGATTAGAGTGGATCAAGAGGGGACTCCGGGTGTGGAGAGGCAAGAGGACAGGGCAGATGGAGAAGGAAGGAACGCTTGCAAAACTGGCTACAGTGTCAACCTTCTGCTGTTGAGTAACATTGTTATCTATAGAGCTCTGCTGAGAACCACATAATTTGAGTTTTTTTTTTTTTTTTTTTTTTTTTGTTTTTTGAGACAGGGTTTCTCTGTGTAGCCCTGGCTGTCCTGCAACTCACTCTGTAGACCAGGCTGACCTCGAACTCAGAAATCCACCTGCCTCTGCCTCACAAGTGCTGGGATTAAAGGCGTGCGCCACCACCGCCTGGCGAGATTTTTTTAATTGAACAAAAAAAAAAAATCATGTAATGTTTTAAGTAGGTTTTTATTTTTTATATTGGGCTACCGGTACATTTATAGCTACTGTGTAAACGTCTGTTGGATGATGGAGTGAGATGTTAGGCCAGAGGCTGGGGGAACTCATTAAAAACTAGTACTGTGATGTGGGGATGGAAGTTAATTCCTATAGTGAAAGGTGAATAGCAAGAGAACATTGCGCCTCCTGTCACGTTCACAGAGAAGCTTGGCTCTGGGGACAGTAGAAGGCTAAACTGGTTTTGGTTTGCTTAACTTACTCATTTATTTCTTTTAATTTATCTGTTCAGTGTGTGTGTGTGTGTGTGTGTGTGTGTGTGTGTGTGTGTGTGTGTTTGTGGGTGTGCGAGTGCCCGCACATGCGCCATGGCAGAACTGTGGAGTCAGAGGACAACCCCGGGAACTTGGTTCTCTCCTTTTATCGGTTAGGTCCCAGGGATCAAATTAAAGTTGTCAGGTTGGTGGCAAGTACCTGAGCCCTGTTTATCCATTTTTTTTTCAGTGCTGAAAGGACACCACAGTGGTTCTGAATGCTAGTTGGAAAGGTCTGATGGACACAGGAGATAGAAGGGATGGCCAGAGAACAGAATAAGAGCCCTCAGCAGGCAGAGGCATGAGCCATACCGTCTGTTGGTGGACTGCGCTTTTGACGAAAAATGATTGTTTTTTTGTTGTTTGTTTTGAATGTAATGAGGCAAAACTGGATGGGTACTCTGGGGAAAAGATTTGCAGGTTTAGTGTAGGGATATCCCACTTGGTAAAATGTCTTCTTCCTCTTAAGTAATAGCCAGGACCACAGACAGGGATCGTAGCACTCAGGACATAGAAGCAGGAGGATATGCAAGTTCTTTATCAACATGGTCTACATAGCAAGTTCCAAGCCACCTAGAGCTATAGAATGAGACTGCATTAAGACAAAACAAACAAAAGAAAACACCAGTAACCCACAGGCTAGGGCTAGAGAGGGAGGAAGGAAGATGGCAGGTGAATAGGAGCAGATGGAGAAGATTCGAGGTGGTGCCTGGCAGAAGGAGCCAATGAGCATGCTCCAGAGTGGTGATCATCGCAGTGAGAGTCAGTGAAGCCCTGCTGAAGGACTGACTAGCTCCTCTTGCCAGTCCTGGCATTGCAGTGAGAAGAATACACGTCAGGCTCGGGGCTTGGGCCAGACACTAGCTCTACCACCAGCAGAGTGAATAGTAATTTCATCATTGTTAGGATGCGGTAGTAATGGCTGTCTTGAGGGGGTTGCTGTAAATGAGTTGGCAGGTGTCTACAGTGGTTAGAACAATGCCTGGGGCTTAGTAAAAGTGTTAGGTATTCTGGAGTAGAGAAGCCTGAGAGTAGATCTGAGGCATGAAGAGCCTTTGTCTTGGTGAGAAGTTTCTCTCTCTGTGATGATTTTGTCGAAGACCACTTCCAGTTTCAACTGTTGAGCATAATTTTAGTCTTAGTGCTGTCATAAGACATTTGGTAGTTTTTGCTCATTTCTCTCAGAGCAGCAATCTAAAGTTAGGTCTCATTCCTTGGAACACCTCCCTTAGGTTAGGAATCAGAAGCCTGGGTTTTAGTCTCAGTTCTTGCATGAGGCCTTGTGTTCCTTTCAGCCTCTGTTCTGTCTGTTCATCCAGAAAGTAAAGTTGAGGAAGGAGGGCCGGGGTCTAAGAACACTGATTGGCTAGAGAGGCCATTTGTGTGTGCCTATGTGTTCTAGTTCGTTCTAGTGGGAAATACCTGTGGATCAAGGTCAGGCACATTGTGAAAATAGGAAACGGCATGTAGAAGTACTTTGAAAACCAACGTGTTTCATGTTCGTGGTATCATTATTAGAAATAATCTTTGCTACCAGCTCATCATAAGTGCCTGGCAGATTAATGAGGCAATTTGATATTTGTGATGTATTTGGCATTGCATTGCCTAGGAAGAAGAGAACAGTACAAATGCCAGGTGTTTTTGTTCTCTGGGGAAGCTGATAAGTCACTGCCTACTGTAATACCTACTGCATCCTCACGCTGAGAAGTGTAGAGAAGCCAGAGAACTTAAAATAAGGCTCTTGTATTCAAAGAACACAGTCTTCACAGGGAGGAAAGTGCACACAGAAGATTGCTCAGTGCCGGTGGCGGAGCAGTAGATACAACAGAAAGTGCCACAGGTGACAGCAGTGTGTCTAGGTGACAGCAGTGTGTCTAGGTGATAACCGTTCTCCTCTGCTGAGGGAAACCTTGGCTGAGTCCACTCGGGGCTCATCTGCTGCTTCTGATTTTACTATTCTTTAATAAGATTCCTATTTTTTAAAATAAGAATGCAGAAAAAGGTTTACAATCTTAATTTTCCACATTTGACAACTATAGTCCATCCTGTAATTTAAACTGTTCAACAGAAAAAAAAGACAGAGGGTGTGAGTGGGTAGAAACGTGACCTTGAATATAATTAAGATCATCATGTTCTTTAGAACATAGAACTGCTTCAGAATATCTTCTCCTACTTCTCCTTCCTGCCTCCTTTATTTAAAAAGGAAAAGATGTAATTATGTCTGCTTAAAACTTCTGTAAGTCCCCTTCACTGGCACAGGTAAAATGGTTGGGGCCTTTGGGGTTGCCTAACTGAAGGACTGTTGACTTGACAATTCTCACACAAACCACCAGAACCTAAAGATAACTACGGATCCTCCTGATTGAGCCTCTCAAAATATGTGCAAGCTGTAACACTCAAGCTATTTCTAGCTCCTTTTAATTTTCTAGCCTCTAATCCTGCACCTGACACTCTCCTCTATCAGTCCCATCCTTGGTCAGCAGGTAGAGAGGGAAGAGCACATCATGGTGGTTACAAAAAGATGGTTGTGGAACTCCTGGGAGGGACCCGTGACTTCTAGTATACCATGGTTCCCTCCCGGCTGTCTAGGCTTCCCTACATAAAAGCCTTTTTCATTTGTTCCAGAGCCAGCTTTGGTAGTGTTTTATTGACCTTTATGCTTCAAATTAGCCTTGCAAATTGGCTCAAAAAAAAAAAAAAAAAATCTTAGCCTTCAAAGATACCCCTTTACCTTCAAAACTGTGGCTCATTGCCATGCTTGCCCGTGTCCCTGTCATTAAGGTGAGAACACAGTTACAAAATCTGCATAATTTAATAGAAGAGTCATGGAAATTGGGGGGCAGAACTGATTGTATTGGTATTAGCTTAATGTTTGTTTTTAGAAGAGTCTCCTTCAGTGCCCCCTTACCCTCAAGCCTAACGAGTAAAAGCATGGATCATTTGCTACATGATTTGAGATTGGGGTGGGTTTGGTACACATCTCTGCCATTGCCCAACAGCAGAGGTCAGTGCCAAGTGGTTTCAAAACATGATTTGTAGGAGGGGCCAGACAAATCTATTGTCCATTGAGACTTTTCTATTCAGAAGTAAACACAAGGGAGAATAAACGGCTAAAACTTAAATCCCTCTTCTCTCCCGCAAACACAAGTTGCTTGGATGGGAGGCTGGTGTGCTGATCAGAAATTTGTAGTCCTCTTCAGTTGCTGAAGCACCAGAGCTAGTGACTGCAACATGACCTTTCTCCTTCATCCAGCAGGAGCGGAGGCATGTCCAGCTGTCTCTTGTCCCAGCGATCCTGTGGAAAGGTGTTTTCCGTGCTTGCTTTCAATCACACCTCTTGCCTTGTGTGTCCTTCTCCTGTAGTGTGCCCTGGAGATGCGAGATTTTCCTTCAGCAGCAGGAGGCACACACTCAGAGAATGCTGGAACTTCAAGGGGGAAGGACCCACTTCCACAGCAGAGAAAAACAAAGAGGAAAAAGGCAAACAGGCAGCCAGTGCTAAGGGACGCACCACGCAAGCAGTGGGCAACCGCCTCTGCTGCAAGCAGCTACTTCTGCTGTAGCCCGAGAGGAACTCGGTGAGCCTGTCCCAGTTAGTGACCGAAAGCTCAGGATTTCAATCAATGCATCCCAGTAACCCTAAAGTGAGGAGCTCACCATCAGGAAACCCACAGAGGTAAGAGGCAGGGCCTCACTCTCACCCCTTGGGATGGCACATGGGCATCACACACACTCGTGGCTGCATCCGCGCATGTACAGTTAGAAGCAGAGTGGACACAAATGGCAAAGAAAGAGAAAACTTACTGAAGTAGTAACAAGGGCAGTTTTTCTGGGTGACTCTCGGCCACCATTCCCATATCTCTCACCTGTACCATTTCCCCACCCTTTACAAAGCACAGACAAGGACCTTAAAGACCAGCCAGCACCATCTGAGGAATCTGAAGCATAGACTAATGAGGTCCTGGAACTAAGCCACCACCAACTACCACCCAGAACCCTTGCTGCACTTCTCAGTACCCAGTTATTTAACAGAATGTTTTGCGTCTTCCTGGGGCAGTGTTTGCCTGCCCTGCTTTGGTGCTTTGCCTCTGTTGGAAGGATCTGCATACTGGAGGATTTCCCTAACCTGACAGCTCCAGCGGGTTTTCCTTCTGCCCTCCTGGGCCTGCTTGCTTGTTCCCACAGAGGAGCTTGGCTTTCATTACAGCTGTTCCTTGTCATGAGCCTGGGGGTGGTAGTATTTTGATCTTAACATGTCTGTTTGTTTACTCTGAGCTAGTCTTAGTGTGAGAGTCACTTTTCTATGTACATAGAAACGGTTGTCCTTTATTGACAGAAGCCCTAGAGATAGGTCCCCATGTGACTCTAGTGTTCCTGAGACCTGGAGGCCATTCTGTTTGATCCGCCTCTCTGTTGATAGCTCTAAGATGGGAGCCAGGGTGGCAGGGACAAGCAAGTGGGCAAGGTGCAGTGTGAGGCAGTTGTTCAGCACACAGGGGCTCCTTAACCCATTAGAAAAACATAAATTTGTACTGACCATATCTGGTATCTGATCTCTCTTTGTTATTTGTTTCTTTTAGTAGCCCTAAGTCAAAGCAGGAGGTGATGGTCCGTCCCCCTACAGTGATGTCCCCATCTGGAAACCCCCAGCTGGATTCCAAATTCTCCAATCAGGGTAAACCGGGGGGCTCAGCCAGCCAATCCCAGCCATCCCCCTGTGACTCCAAGAGTGGGGGCCATACCCCTAAAGCACTCCCTGGCCCAGGTGGGAGCATGGGGCTGAAGAATGGGGCTGGAAATGGTGCCAAGGGCAAGGGGAAAAGGGAGAGAAGTATTTCGGCCGACTCCTTTGATCAGAGAGATCCTGGGACTCCAAACGATGACTCTGACATTAAAGGTATGTCTACAAGATCTTTGAGACTCAGAGGGAAGTAGGTGTTCCCTGGGGAAGGCTTCTGACATTCAGTACAGGCCAGAGCCTGCTGTCAGTGAAGTGGGAGAGGAGGTGGCAGAACCTGGAAGTCTTGCAGCTTAGGATAGACCACTGCTTCTTATTTTTATCCTCACTGAAGAAGAGTCTAGAACACTTTGTTGAGTTCTTGCTCTTGAAGGTGTGTGGCTTGATCAGATGTGTTACAGGCCTAGCCCATGTTCGTAAGGCCCATACTTCTGGCCTGCGCACTGTGGTCCTCCAGTCCAGAAGTCAGTGATGTCTGCACCCACGCCGGGGCAGTTTCTCTGACGTTCCTGGCTCCTCGAGAAATTCTCCAAGACTTGAGTTTTGTGCTTTCTGGTTGCCACTTTGCCAGACTGATAGACACAAGGGGAAGCCTTAATGGCCCTGGCACTAGTCCAGAGCTGTCACAGCTGATTTCAGTGTGGCAGGAATGAGTGACTACCAGATGTGGTAGAAATTTGGCAGGCACCACAGTGGAACAGGTCAGGGAAGAGTTTTGGTATGGGGCTTTAGGCTTTTTTCTTCCTACAGTAAAACTGAAACAAAACAGGAATGCTAAGAGCAGGCCGGAGTGTGAAGTCACTGCTGAAGGAAGTGAGGTTTCCTCAGCCCACAGTGAAGGTGTAAACCTGAGGAACTGCTCCCTGCCTTGCTCGCTTCCCTTTTCCCTTCCCTTTCTGGAGTGTTCTTGGAAATCCTGTTATGAATACCAGCACTCTCCTAGACACTGGGTGTGCAGACAGCAGGACACATAGTTGTCGTCCTTAAGAATTTGAGAGCACCTAGAAAGAGAGCCATCAGACCATCCGTATGAAATATGATAAATGCTGAATTACTAGAAGGGAGCTCTGAGTTTGATTTCCAGGGGCGTCCTGTCATGTCTAAAAGGGTACCAGGAAGGAAGGACATCGTGCTAATGTGTGTACTGTAGGCAGGGGAGGACAGAGCACTGATTCGTAATGAGTCATTTAGGGAAAAGTATATTTGAAATATATGAGTAGAAGATATATTTTCTCTTAGCGAGGAACTTGCTCTTGAAATTTTCAAGGTGGATTTGTGTTGTGATGATGCTGTAAATGCTGGCAGGAAGGCTGGGAGGAGCCTCCTGTTCTCCCCGTGACAGCCAGTCTCTCATTCTTTTAGAATGTAATTCTGCAGACCACATCAAGTCCCAGGAGTCCCAGCATACACCACACTCCATGACCCCGTCAACTGCCACAGCCCCCAGGTCTTCCACTCCCTCACATGGCCCAGCTCCTGCTCCAGAGCCCATACCTGCTCAGAAGACGCCAGCCAAAGTGGTGTATGTGTTTTCTACTGAGATGGCAAATAAGTAAGTGGTGACTGTGTCTTAGTGTTGAGCTTGCCGTGTGTGTTTTGAGACCAGAGTTCTTATTCTGCTGTCCAGGGGCAGAAACTGACAGTTTCCTTGCCTATGTAGGGAGAGGGGGAGTAAGGTTGAATGCACAATATACAAATTTCTGCAATCTGTGTGTCCTTTTTTAAACACACTCACACAGAGTAAATGTCTGTACTATCATAACGAGAAAGTATAGGAAGAAAAATCTCTGGAATTCACCAAAAGTAGCTACTATGAATGTTTTGCTGTATATATATCTTAAGTTGTTAGATGATGAGTTTTTGTTCACTTACCAAGGATACCTTCATACACTTTACCCTCCTCATCTTCTCCCAAGGTGAAATGTGGATCTTCACAGTCTTACTCTATCTCTAGGTGATGGGATTCCGTGTCTGCCTTTCCTAGGTGGTGTTTAAATGAGAATTTTCTATGACTCACCTAACTGAATTGAACTTGGGCTTTTTAGTGTTTTTCTTTTTTGTGTGTTTTGTTTTTGTTTAATGCCTATGTAGGCATTCACTCGTGGTTATCTTCTAACTTCAGACATTAGGTGGTAAATGATAAGCATAAATAATGAAGTGTATTTCTTTTGATTTCTTCTCATTCAACATTCCTAGTGTACCTTTACCCCCATGGGGTTATAAGCATGTCTAGATTTGCTTCTCCTGAAGCAGAAGCAAGTGCTAGTGTGCTCTCATCTGTCCTGCAGGGCTGCAGAAGCTGTACTGAAGGGCCAGGTTGAAACGATTGTCTCTTTCCACATCCAGAACATCTCTAACAGCAAGACAGAGAGAAGCACAGCCCCCTTGGTATGTTGTTTAGGCTTGGAATGATGGCATTAGGGCTCCGCCGTGCCTGAAGAGTGGTGGTGAGTTAGATGGGGAATGAGCGAGTCTCGGCGGCACATGCAGTGGTCTGGGTATTTCACTCAGTTCTGCCATTGTGAGGTCTTAGGCGTATCATCTGACTAGCTTCTTCTGCTGGAAGAGGCTGGAGAACATGGAAGAAAGAAAGCAGAGCTCAACCTAATGACACCAGGATTAGAATCTGGTGACTCTCAAAATAATTCCTATTTGTTTCTAGTCAAGGCCCACTGAGTACTTTTTAGTTGTTTGATAGTCTCAGAAGTATAGCAAGTTAGTCTGTTTCCTTCCTGGATCTTAAGCAGCCAGTATAAACTACACTAGAAAAAAAGTATTTCTCTAATCTTATAGATTTCCATGTGTAATCAAAATTTATTTGTTGTGAAGAGGCATTGTACCAGATGCTGGGGATGGGCAGAGATTTACAAGTTTTAGACACAATCTTTCCTTTTAAAGAGCATCAAGTACAAACCTAGGATGAGTCTTAAACATGAAAAAAGTTTGAATGACTGTAAGTGATGAGTTATAATTCAAGATAAATTAGGTGGCTTCTTGTCTAGCTTATGTGTGGAAGAGGACCCCATCTCTAGGGCACAGCAGCACTTGGGCTTTTCCTAGATTCAGAAAAGGTGCTTCCCAGTCCTGTACCCCTCAGCTGCTCAGTGAAAAGCCCTAGTCGGGGTGTGCTGCAGCACACTGCTTTATTGATGCTATGACAGTTCCTGATACAGCGGTCACCTCTGCCTTATCTGATACTAAAATGACATTGGAGTAGGAGTTTAGGAGGGAACTGGTAAAGACTGATGTGATTGGTTCCCTCTGCTGTAGTCGCTTTATGAATCAGTACCCATCTGCACCATACTCATCAAGACTGGCCAGCAAAACCAAACTGAAATAGCAGCTAAGCAAAGGTGTCCTCCGCCAAGGAATCACAGACATGGAATATGCTTTTGATAGTTCAGAACCACACAGATTTCGATCACAAACACATAGACACTGCAGACACTTATAAATGAAACACAGACTGTTCATATGCATAGATGCCCACAACGATTCATGTACAGATTTGCCCACAGGCAAACATTTCAGCTCAGTTGAGAGCAAAAACATGAACATCATCTAAGCACAGTGTCCATATTGTCGGTGACATGCTTTTCTCCAGGATGTAGTGTAGCAGTGCTCCTTAATAAATGATAAGCAGTCATCCCGCCTGCTAAAAGGAACAGCCTTGTTGATTGGAAAAAACAGATCCAGAGACACTGTGAGCTAGACAGTGTCAGATTTCTCCACAGACACTTCCTGCCTTCAGATTAGCTTACTACAGCTAATATACAAACTCTTATCAAATACGGAATCAGTGATCATAAACTGAAAACAGAAACCAGAGACAGGCTCATGGAAACTCAAGGAGGAAGTAAGTCGGTAGTCACTCTGCCAAGAGGCGTGGCATGGAGCAGCCTTCCCTGCTTTTGTGACTGGCTGAGCACAAAGCCACAAGTGACTTTGGTTCCTTCATTTGGAAACATCAGCCCTTTTGATTAATAATGAGAAGTCTGTACAATCAGGAAACAGAAAGGTGTTGAGTATAACCTCCCACGTGCCCAAAACCCAAAAGTATGCAGTAGACATGTAATCTCAAACCCATTCCTCAAAATAGATTCTCAGAGGTATTCAGGAGAGTAGTTCTTGCCTGGCACGTTTATGAACTCATTGAACCTAATTTTCAGGAAGGGAAAGAAGGTTTGACCTAAGGTTTAAAAATGGTTCTCCATGAACAGTTTGAAAGGAAGTGTCACTATGGGTTATGTTACTGGGATACAACTTTGATATCTTGTTTCTTTAATTGCCCTTCTTCTGAGCTCACCATTATGATACAAAGCATATTATTTGTCTTCAGAACACACAGATACCCACCCTTCGGAATGATCCAAAACCTCTCCCACAACAGCCTCCAGCTCCCGCCAACCAGGATCAGAACTCTTCCCAGAATGCCAGACTGCAGCCAACTCCTCCCATTCAGGCACCAGCACCCAAGCCTGCCGCAGCCCCGCGTCCCCTGGACCGGGACAGTCCTGGAGTAGAAAACAAATTGATTCCTCCTGTGAGCAGTCCAGGGAGCTCCACTCCACTGCCCCCAGATGGTACTGGGCCAAACTCGACACCCAACAATCGAGCAGTGACCCCTGTCTCCCAGGGGAGCAATAGCTCTTCAGCAGATCCCAAAGCCCCCCCACCTCCACCAGTGTCCAGTGGTGAGCCCCCCACGCTGGGAGAGAACCCTGATGGTCTATCTCAGGAGCAGCTGGAGCATCGGGAGCGTTCCTTACAAACTCTGAGAGATATCCAGCGGATGCTCTTCCCTGATGAGAAGGAATTCACAGCAGGACAGACAGGGGGTCCCCAGCAGAACACTGGGGTTTTAGATGGACCTCAAAAAAAACCAGAAGGGCCAATACAGGCCATGATGTCTCAATCCCAAAGCCTCGGTAAGGGCCCTGGGCCCCGGACAGATGTGGGAGCTCCATTTGGCCCTCAAGGACATAGAGATGTACCCTTTTCTCCAGATGAAATGGTTCCACCTGCTATGAACTCCCAGTCTGGGCCCATAGGACCCGACCACCTGGACCATATGACTCCTGAGCAGATAGCATGGCTGAAGCTGCAGCAGGAGTTTTATGAAGAGAAGAGGAGGAAACAGGAGCAGGTGGTCGTCCAGCAGTGCTCTCTCCAGGATATGATGGTCCATCAGCATGGGCCCCGGGGAGTGGTCCGAGGGCCTCCCCCTCCGTACCAGATGGCTCCTGGTGAAGGCTGGGCACCTGGGCCAGAGCCATTTCCTGATGGTATCAACATTTCACATTCTTTGCCCCCAAGGGGCATGGCTCCCCACCCCAACATGCCAGGGGGCCAGATGCGCCTTCCTGGGTTTGCAGGAATGATAAATTCAGAGATGGAGGGGCCAAATGTGCCCAACCCGGCATCTAGACCAGGTCTCTCCGGAGTCAGTTGGCCAGACGATGTGCCAAAAATCCCAGATGGTCGAAATTTCCCTCCTGGCCAGGGTGTCTTCAGTGGTCCTGGCCGAGGGGAACGGTTTCCAAACCCCCAAGGCTTGTCTGAAGAGATGTTTCAACAGCAACTGGCAGAGAAGCAGCTGGCTCTCCCCCCAGGGATGAGCATGGAGGGCATCCGGCCAGGCATGGAAATGAACAGGATGATTCCAGGCTCCCAGCGCCACATGGAGCCAGGAAGTAACCCCATTTTCCCTCGGATACCAGTCGAGGGTCCTCTGAGCCCTTCCCGGGGTGACTTTCCAAAAGGAATGCCTCCACAGATAGGTCCTGGTCGGGAACTTGAGTTTGGCATGGTTCCTGGTGGGATGAAGGGAGATGTCAATCTAAACGTCAACATGGCATCCAGCTCTCAGATGATACCTCAGAAGATGAGAGAAGCTGGGGCAGGCCCTGAGGATATGATGAAATTACGCCCTGGTAGCTCAGAAATGCTGCCTGCCCAGCAGAAAATGGTGCCCCTGCCATTTGGTGAGCACCCTCAGCAGGAGTATGGTGTGGGCCCCAGGCCATTCCTTCCCATGTCTCAGGGTCCAGGCAGCAACAGTGGCTTGCGGAATCTCAGAGAACCAATTGGGCCCGACCAAAGGACTAACAGCCGGCTCAGTCATATGCCACCACTACCTCTCAACCCTTCCAGTAACCCCACTAGCCTCAGCACAGCTCCTCCAGTTCAGCGTGGCCTGGGGCGGAAGCCTTTGGATATATCTGTGGCAGGCAGCCAGGTGCATTCCCCAGGCATTAACCCTCTGAAGTCTCCTACAATGCACCAAGTCCAGTCTCCGATGCTGGGCTCACCCTCGGGGAACCTCAAGTCCCCTCAGACTCCATCACAGCTGGCAGGCATGCTGGCAGGCCCAGCTGCTGCTGCTTCCATTAAGTCCCCTCCTGTCTTGGGGTCTGCTGCTGCTTCGCCTGTTCACCTCAAGTCTCCATCACTTCCTGCCCCATCGCCTGGATGGACCTCCTCTCCCAAGCCTCCCCTTCAGAGTCCTGGGATTCCTCCAAACCACAAAGCACCCCTCACCATGGCCTCCCCAGCCATGCTGGGAAGTGTAGAGTCAGGTGAGTGTGCTTACAGCCTCGCACCTTGTAGCTGGAGGTTAGTATAACCTGAGTTTATATTTTAAGGAAACTTCTGTCTTGATCGAATAGTCAAAGGCAGTGGTCTTTGTCAAATTTTGTTGCAAGGTACATGATTGTCAGTGCTTGCTTGAAGTTATTCACAAGCATCCATTCCTGGTCAAGATTATGTATGAGGGACTAGTGAGAGGCTTAAAAACAGACCTACAGAGATGGACTTAGTTCCTTGAATAATTGACATTTGCAATGTGGATACATGGTGGTGCAGTTGAATGATGACAATGCTTACGTGTGGCTTCCTAAAGCCTAGCAACCACCCACTTCAGGGGGTTAGTTAAAAGAATGAGCCTGACAAGCCAGAGTGAGGCCCCTGCTCTAAGACCCATGACAGTTCTGTAAGTATCAACTGTGAAAATTTAAGAAAGCTCCTTGGTAAACTGCTCTAGTCACACACACATCAGCTACAGCTCGGTATAGTATTCTCTTCCTAGGAGAGTCTCTGGCTGATGATGGTAGTTTCCTGAATTGGGACCAGAGGGTGGTCAGTGAAGTAGCCTGGGGTGTTAACTACTGGGTTGGTGCCATCTCCACTTGAGAAACACTAGAATCAGAATAAGGCAGGCATTTACCCTAGCAAGCTAAAGTATCTCTCTGTGGGGTGGCAGTTTGCTAACACAGCCAAGTGGAACCAACCGCCAACCACCTCAGACATGTTTGTCATGGAAATTAAGAGTCTGTGTAGAGTGATGGGGTTTGTACCTGAGGTTAGAGTATACTCCTGTCTTCTTGGCATGCAAATACCTGAGTTGAATTCTAAATTCCCATTGCCCAGGGAGAGAAATTCACTTGTTCAACACCCTTCAGTGAAACAGTTATCTGTAAGCCTCGTTTTCCCCAAGATTGAACCAATATTTCTAGCACATTCCTGGCATCTTGTCTTCACACCTGTTGATCCTTTACCACTTCATCATGCTGTGGCCTCCCTCTGCACAGAGAGCTTGGCTAGAAGACTGATCCTGCCCAGCTGTACTAACACTGCCCTGTTCATCTGACTTGTTCTCAGCATCATTGGGCCATAGCTGTAGTGCCCAGCACCCTTCAAGAAACATTGAATTCTCTGCCTTATTTTGCTTTGTTCTCTTAGGTGGCCCCCCACCTCCTACAGCCAGCCAGCCTGCCTCGGTGAACATCCCTGGAAGTCTTCCCTCTAGCACACCTTACACCATGCCTCCAGAGCCCACCCTTTCCCAGAACCCACTCTCAATTATGATGTCTCGAATGTCCAAGTTTGCGATGCCCAGTTCCACCCCATTATACCACGATGCCATCAAGACTGTGGCCAGCTCTGATGATGACTCCCCTCCAGCTCGCTCGCCCAACTTGCCATCAATGAATAGCATGCCAGGTAAGACATGGAGCTGGTACAAGGCATACCAGTAACTATGTAAAGTTTTCATTCAATAGTCATAGACCTGCAGAGATGGAAATTTAACAAGTTGAAAAATGTGCCAGCCAATTTCGGCGTGAGGCACCTGGACTAGAGGACTGCTGCTTGGCTAGTGTGGTTCTGAGTCTGTAAGGAGGAAGGTGGGTGTGGTCAGTTTTGTAGTGGTGATCTTGGGGGGTGGCGCCTTTAGGTTCTGGTTCTCCTGCAGCAGTACTACAGAGTCTCTTTTTAATGTGCTAGCTGCACTTTCATTTCTTAGTTTCTCGGCTGCTTTTCTGGGAAAGCAGCTTCAGAGCTTGGGTTCTTGACTCCTGTGCTCACTCCTGCCAGCCTCACTAACAGGAAGTGATGTGGAATGGTGGTGCTGACCATCAAAGAAGCCGTGACTTTTCAGCCATGCATATCTGGTTCCCTTTTCATTCTGATTGTTAGGCATACTGCTTATTTATCAGTTAATTAATTAACCAGGTTAGGACATGCTTTGTGATTGTCACAAGCAACAGCCCTGCCATACTTGACTTTAATTCCATAGAGAACAAATACTTATATGTCTTAGAGTCTGCAGCTGGACTACAGGTGTTCCTTGTCCATTGGAAGTTACTGTTTCTTTAACAGTTTTATAACCTGGAGCTTTAATACCTCTTTACAGCAATATGAAACAATACAAAATTCCACTTGAAGGAAAAAAAGACCTGTTTGGTTTCCTTCTTGATATTTGTGCTGCTTGAACTTAAAGAGACTCAATCAGTCCTTTATCCAAAGTAGGCTACACTTGAGTCACCCAAACAAATCCCATTGTATATGAACTGTCTTCAATGAAGACCGTGCTCATTTGAAATTTAACTAAGACCTTTTCAGAAGGAATGTATTGCATGCTATCTTTAGTCAGACAGGTAAAGGCTTGGTGGTATGTTGTCTGCTTCCTGGTGCTACCAGTCTGTGTGCCTCCATGTGTGTGGTACCAACTTTCGGTGACAGGGATTATGTATTTTCCCAGCACAGTGCACATCTGATGCTTAATAATTTTTTGTTAATGTGTGATTCGTTATCATTTTTGTGAGTTGCTTTTGGTTGAGTTGATTCCTTTGATGTCTCTATTTTTCTAGGAATGGGCATTAATACACAGAATCCTCGAATTTCAGGTCCAAATCCCGTGGTTCCGATGCCAACCCTCAGCCCGATGGGAATGACCCAGCCACTTTCTCACTCCAATCAGATGCCCTCTCCTAATGCCATGGGACCCAGCATACCTCCTCATGGGGTCCCAATGGGACCTGGCTTGATGTCACACAATCCTATCATGGGACATGGGTCCCAGGAGCCTCCAATGGTACCTCAAGGACGGATGGGCTTCCCCCAGGGCTTCCCTCCAGTACAATCTCCTCCTCAGCAGGTTCCATTCCCTCACAATGGCCCCACTGGGGGACAAGGCAACTTCCCAGGAGGGATAAGTTTCCCAGGAGAAGGACCCCTTGGTCGTCCCAGCAACCTGCCCCAAAGTTCAGCAGATCCAGCACTTTGCAAGCCTGGAGGCCCAGGGGCTCCTGACTCCTTCACTGTCCTGGGGAACAGCATGCCTTCGGTGTTTACAGACCCAGATCTACAGGAGGTAATCCGACCTGGAGCCACCGGAATACCTGAGTTTGATCTCTCCCGCATTATCCCATCCGAGAAGCCTAGCCAGACACTGCAGTATTTCCCTCGAGGGGAAGTCCCAGGCCGCAAACAGCCACAAGGTCCTGGACCTGGGTTTTCACACATGCAGGGGATGATGAGTGATCAAGCCCCTAGAATGGGATTAGCATTACCTGGCATGGGAGGTCCCGGGCCAGTAGGAACTCCAGACATTCCTCTTGGTACATCTCCATCCATGCCAGGCCACAACCCAATGAGACCACCAGCCTTTCTCCAGCAAGGCATGATGGGACCTCACCACCGGATGATGTCACCAGCACAATCCACAGTGCCCGGCCCGGCCACCCTGATGACCAATCCAGCTGCTGCTGTGGGCATGATTCCTGGCAAGGATCGGGGGCCTGCTGGGCTCTATACCCACCCAGGGCCTGTGGGTTCTCCAGGCATGATGATGTCCATGCAGGGCATGATGGGACCCCAACAGAACATCATGATCCCCCCACAGATGAGGCCCCGGGGCATGGCTGCTGATGTGGGCATGGGTGGATTTAGCCAAGGACCTGGCAACCCAGGAAACATGATGTTTTAAGCTGCTACGATTGGATGTGCCGATCCTTGTCAAGATGAGATTCCAGGTCCTGTGAGCTGCTTTGAGGGAGTTCCAGGAGTCCTTACTGTTGGTCATGCAATAGGAGAAGAGGGACCCGGGGCTGCTTTGAGGGAGGAGGGAACCAAGAATGTATGGATTTACCGGAAAACAAATTATTCATTTAATCAACAGGTGTGTTTTTTTTAAGATTTATTTTTTAAAAATTATTTTTGTGGACGTGGGGATCCCGTGACGGCACCTACTTTTGGGAATCTGTAGCCGTGTTTGAGAATCGCCATTGGTCATGTGTTGCACCATTCTCTGTGTTTACGTCCTTTGGACTGGCTTCTCCCAGGATTCTTTTCTGTTTTTTGACTTTTAATTTGGGCTTTATTTTGTGTGTGTGTGTGTGTGTGTGTGTGTGTGTGTGTGTGTGTGTGTGTGTACTGTACTATATTGTAAAAGGGATTTTAGCAGAGACTTTAGTCTTTGGGGCAAGAGGAGAACAGGAATGCTGGGCTGTTTACTTTAGATGGAGAATCCATCTTCAGACCTTGGACTATTTTCTTTCAACTCCAGTGTATAGAAAAACCAAACTACGACCTCAGAGCAGAGTATTAACGAAAAGCACAAAAAAAGGAACTGAGTTCAGCGAGGGGTGGGGGGAGGGGGGACATTTTTCTTTTTAAAAATACTGAAGCTTGGGCCATTTGTTCTTCAGTTCATGTGCTCTTCAGCACTGTCTGTCTCTCCCAGTATACAAACCCACCCTCACGGTTTCCTCTCCTCCTCTCTCCTCCTCCAGTTCCTTGGTTAAGTGTGTTTCCTTCCTGTGACCCTGCTGGTGACCCTCTGCTTCCCCCTCTCCTCTTCCCCTTGGCAGCTGCAATACCCGGGTTCTCTGGGGTTCTCCCGGGAAGCCTCGCCCCTGCCTCGGATGCCCTCCCAGCCTCCCCGCCCTGGTGTACTCTTCCTTGCCCGCCTTGTTTCTCGTTCTCCTTTTCTTAGGAATTCCCAAGTGAATTTTATTAATGTGGGAATGGAACCGATGCTAAAAGCGATCCTGGATTTTGTTTTGTTTTAAATTTTGTGTTCCTTCCCTTTCCTCCCTCTTCCCATGCGTGAAACGTTCTGTGTAATCTTCATTAAATTTGGTACAAAACCACTCACCAGAGCTGTGGTGTCAGAAAAATAAATATATTGTTTCTTACAAAACTGAATTGCCTTTTTGTGGCTTGTTCCTGTTCGCTTCGTCTCAGGACTGTTGGTTGCTGCATGACTGGAGCGCTGCTACTGGAGTTGGCCATAGAGATGGGGAAGGAGGGCCGCTCCTGGAAGCATACTTCGCTGTCAGTGACTCTTCGTTGTGGAGGTGCTCTGTTCTCAGGAATCCAGTCACAGCAGACAGCATCCCCTCCTCAGCTGATCTCGCCCTCCAGAGCAGTTCTCAGCCTTCATAATGCAGTGTCCCTTTAACACCGGTCCACATGTTGTGGTGACCCCAACATAAAAGTGTCTTTGTTTTGCTGCTTTATAACTTCAGTTTTGCTGCTCTTAAGAATCTGTTTCCCAACAGTCTCAGATGACTCCTGTGACAGGGTTATTTGACCCTTGTAGGGTTGTAATCCACAGGTTGAGAACCACTGCTCCAGAGCAAGAACTGGCCTGTACCAGGTTCCTTGGTGAGAGCCAACAAAATGGTTTAAACCAATTAGGAAGGCCATGGCTGTATAGATCTTCAGTTATCTAAGTAAGCTCTGAGACCTCCCTGGATCTTCCTGACATAAAATATTACCACACATCCCATGTTTCGACTGTCCGTGAGACTGGTCTCTTCTGCCCACCCTCCACCCCAGCCTGCCCTGGTCACCTCTGCTAACCACACACAGTCTGCACACAAGTTGCTTCCCTCCACACAGGCCCAGCACAGGGATGTCTCTCCTACAAGTTAGCGTTGAGGAACTCAGTGCTGTGCCCCTGTCCTGTGCAGTTGATTTTGTTCTGGAGAGCGAGCATATTCCTTCTGAGCTGTGAGGGTGTGGGGCTCAGCAAGTGGGTGTCTGTGTGCATGTTTGTTCTTCGGTGAGAGAAGCTGAGTCAGGACAGCAGGTGCGGAGGCAGACCTGCACAAATTGGACTTCGCTGGTGTTTCTCACTCTGTTACCTGTGAATGCGTCTCTCTCTGACAAATGCTTCTGAGAGCTGCTTTGTCTTCAGCTGTAGTGACTGTTTGCTCAGGAGCCCTAAACAACAAAAAGGTGGCTGTGCACACTGGGGATCCACACTTTGATTTTCCCTTGGTGTGTGCTTTCCTTTAGTTTTTAAGAGGACCTGTGGAATACACCATAATCACCTTTACTTACGGAGATGGCATTTGAGCTCACAAGTTAAGGTGACTTATTTTGATCTACTCGGTTGGTACTGGTTAATGCATTTTATGTCGTAGAGACATTAGGCTAGGAAAATGATTGTGATTCATGAATGTAGCTGCCCTGGTCTCTGATGTTTCTGGCCCTGAGTTATGTAGTGCAGAACAGGGTAAGAAGCATGAGGAGCATGCGATGAAACCCTCAAGAGGTGTGACAAGCCACCTGGTCAGGCTGGAACAGCCCCACACCTTACTTCGGATACTGGTATTGCAGTCACTAACGGAATTTGGTTCCATGGCTACTGGCCCAGGCAGGAAGAGGGTTGATCTAAAAGCCAGTATTCACTTAGGGGGGCAGCGAGAGATGGGCAGTAAGAGGTGTGGAGACAACCACAGCCTGCTGGGGGACCCTGGGTGTGTCACTTCTCCCTTGCAGCCCCCTGCTGGAGAACTTGGAGTAGTGCAGGCCAGTGGTCCTTGTTCTGGTCAGCATCCCTCAGCCACAGTTCATCTCAGGGACCTCTGTTAAGACAAGTTTATGCGAAGTTTAGATGTAATTCGTAAATAAATGGGATTGTTGTAAGATCACATTTTTGAGAGATTGAATGTGGGTGCATGGGAAACTTAGCATTGTAAGTTTTTTAATAGAGTGGTGAAAATGTAATAGTGACATAGTGAAGGCTCAGCTGGCTTCTCCACCCAAACAGTTTGGGTTTGAATGGAGAAAATGAAATCATAGCTTGTTACTTTCAGGACTAAGTGACTGGGGTGGGTCATAGCAGTTTTTAAGAGTTGGTAAGGACTATGCAGCATTTCCTCCAAAATACTGTGGTATAAAACAAGCCTATAGCTAGAAATTAAAATACATAAATATATAACTGTAGTCCTCTAATGTAGGGTGTGGCATAAGAAATTTAAGCATTTTGTGTGCCACAAAGGGATTGAACCCAACCCTCACATGCCACAAGGGTGACCTACGATTAAGTTCTCTACCCCCAGGCTAAAGCTAATTTTTAAACAATTTTAATGTTTGAAGCTGCTTTTAAAACAATTGATTCTTTTCTCCCAGCCGTCCTCATTGCCACTTAATGCTGTAAGTTCAGTTCAATGGCATTTGTCAAGGTTGCCTTCTGGAATGCATCTGTGCAGGTAGATTGGACGGGACCCAGCGTAGTTCAATAAAAGGACTATCACTTTAGCATTCTTAATATAGAGGTCCCGTGTTTCCATTTTATCCTGGGCTCTACCAATTATTTAGGTGATTGTGACTGTGGTAGCTAGGTACAGTCATGGTGCTCCCCAGTGACATGGGTTGTGCTCCCTTGAATATTTTCTTATTATTATTAGCAGCTTGCTTGGGGCACTCTGGGAAAGATGGCGTCTGTGCTGCATTTAAATGTTTTCTGCCTTAGTGATTTCTTTTTATTTTTTATTTTTCCTTTTCTGGGTGCTTTTAAAATGCTGAAAAGAAAGGGAGTTAGTCTTAACCCGAAGACTCATTTGACAGAGCACCTACTGTGTGTCAGGGATTGTGCTGAGCCCAGGATAAAGAAACTGTAAATCGGTTACAATACGACCTGGTGGCTACTGAAGAGCAAGTGGGAACAGAAAAGGAACAAACAGCCCGGAAAGGAAGTTTCTTCAAAGGAAGGGTGATCTTTGAACTGACTCTCAAGGAAGGACGCTTCCTGGAAGACAGAGAAGGAAGAAAGTGAACAGCAAGAGACTTTTTGAAGCAAGGCAAATGTAGAGAAAATGCTTGGGAGAGAGGGGCTGGATCACATAGACCCTGGTGTGGCCCTCTAGGACTTGGAACTTAAATTTTAAGCAAGAAAGCCTTGCAGGTATTGGCACTAAAGTTAATTGACCTCACAAGGCTGGGGTTTGATGCCCAGTACCATAAGTAAAACATTTTAAGCAGGGAAATCAGGTGATTGGATAGGCTTCAGAAATACATAAAGTGGGGTGTGGGAGACAGGCTGGGTGGGGACAGGGAGCCACAGGAAGACAGTAAACACCCGTGTATTTTATAAAATCCTAAGCTAATCTCTGCAAAAAAAAAAAAAAAAAGTCAGGTTTACCAAGTTCATCAGTACTGCCTCTCTCGTTTCTAGTTTTTCTGTAATTGTTTCAAAGTCATAAACTCTTATTTTTAAGAAAATAAATTTTTAGAGCCTTAATTTCTTGGTAGATTCAAAACAACACATTTAAAGCAGATCATTAATAATGCACAGAATCTAGTTTGTAGACAACATTTCTTATTGGAGGGAGCTAAACGGGAAAACACTATTACAAGGGAGCTGTGGTCTGAGGGTCATAATAAAAGGTACTTTCCTCTGCCTACTGTACCTGTCAGGGCTCCTGTTAGGAATGTCTTCTGCCTGTTGGGTGACCACACTTCAGCTCTCAGCTCTCTGGCTCAGTGCTTAATTGTGTTTGGCAAGAGACACGGCTAGAGAAGGTGAGAGTGTCCATGAGCCTACAAGACCTGGTCAGCTCAGAAGTTACTGCATCACACATATAAAGAACAGGTGTCTCTTGCAAAAGTACTTCTTCAGCCCCCCAACCCCCGGAACAATTATGAGACGTCCCATGGTGTCAAAGCAGAAGCTAGAGTCCTGCTGGGAGAGTAAAGTACAGCTGTGCTTGCTGGGGCACGGGTGGGGGTGCTCGGGGGTGGAGAGGCAGCATGGGTTCTGTGTGGCTTTGAGAAGATTTTAAAAACGCTTGTTTGGGAAGCAGCCCCTGCATTTCTTGCCTGTTCCAGTGGCTGGAGTGCAGGTGAGGGCATACAATTTACAATTCTCTTGTTCAATTAATTAGTGTGAATTTACGTTTTCAAGATTTCATTTTATTTATTTACCACAGCGGAAAGCTCTTTCTATTAAGGTCTCCTGGGGAGCCTGTGTTTATTTCTCTTCTTCACATACTTCCAGGGGCCTTCATTTTTAATCACTTCCCACCGTAGACGCTCCTCCGCTACCTGGGGAGTGACTTCCCCTGGAGACGCCCACAAATCAATCTGTGATCTAAGCACTTGCCTTCCCACTGTGCACTGAGGGCTGCCTTACACGCTTTACCCTGAGGAAGAGCCGTGGCATCCTCCCTGTTGAGTGTGTGGTTCTCAGACTTGGCCCAGGCTCTTGCTAGAATCTGAGTCAGCTCCTTTTTGCTCAGTCAAAACATTTGGTTACAAGGGATTGTGGGGCATTGTGATCTGTTCTCCAACCACAGAAGATCTCCTAGGTTTGGGCAAAGTTGTGTACAATGGTTGTCAGTAGTTGAGCTACTAAAAATGTTTTATGATTTTGGGCTAGAGAGACAACTCAGGCAGCAATTGAGGGCTCCGAGGACCAGAGGTTAATTCCGAGCACTTGTGTCAGGTGACTCACAACCACCCAGAACTCCTCGCACCTACACAGTGCCCCTCCCAACATATCTGCATAATTAAAAATATTTTTAAAGTTTTATACAAGCAGACAGATTTGTTTACATAATTATGTAAATAACTATGCATCTTGCTTCTTTGAGACATCATATGAAGTATATTCACCTCCCTCATGGTGGGAGACGAGAACCAGCTCAGTAGTTGACCTCTGCCCTCCATGATGTGCGTGTGTACACGCTGCTGTTCACACTCTGCATTGAAAGCATTACCAAATGTAGGCAGTCAGGACAGAATGGCCTTGAGGACATGGTCAGACCCTTCTTGCTATTTTAATCTTTCCCTTTCCTTATGCATTCCATCAGCAAGCATGCAAGGCTCTCTTCTGACTGTTCTAGTTTGTCCAGTCACCACTAGTAAATGTCTTCCACATGCTCATAACAGCAAGACTTTTAAGCTGTCTTCGTAGCAGAGGCTCTGGACACACCAGTCACCCTGACACCTGAGACTTAACTGTACAATTTTCCCATGATGCCACTTTCCCATTACAGGAAACAGCATCTCTTCTCACCAAATCTCATGCAGGAGTCATTCTTTTTTTAACATGCTTATTAATTCTTTGAGAATATGGTACAATATTTTGAATACATTCACCTCTCCCATCTCCTCCCATAGCCATTCTCTTAGCCTTCCCCTCTCAACTTTAAATTTTTTTCTTTTCTTTCTTTCTTTTTTTTTTTTTTCTCCCTTTCAAGCCCAGTTTGTGTTGCCCAGCTCGGGAGTGGTTGACCCACCAGTGGCCACACATTAAACAGTGACTCTTTCCCAGAAGCTACCAAATGCCAGTAGCTCCTCATTTGGTAGTGACACCTTGTTCTCCCCCCACCCCACTCCCCCCCCCACACACACCTGCACTCTGGGATTCTGTCTGGCTGGAGGTTATGCAGGTCTTAGGCATGTTGTTACATCTTTGTAAGTTAGTATGTGCAACTGTCCTGTCTTATCTGGAAAAATACTATTTCCTTGATGCTACCAACCACCTCTGTCTGGCTCTTATACTTTCTACACCCTTTTTCTCAAAGATCCCCGAGCTTTGGGAGGAGGGGTGTGGTATGTATGTTCAATGTAGGGTTGAACCCCCTCCCCCAGTCTCTTAATCTCTGCACACTGACCAGTTTGGGAGGGTATCTTTTAATTGCCATTTACTGTAAGGAGAAGCTTTTCGGATGAGGTCTGAGAGATGCTCTAATCTATAGGCATAGTAATAAGTATTAGGAGTTGTTTTAATACTATGTCCATTTAGCAGAATATTAGTATGGGCTTCTCCCCTAGGGCCTATGACCTATCTAGCCACAGGTTCTTGTCTCCATTAATGGTGCCACATATGGGTTCCATATCTTCAAGTGTGCCTTAGATCCACTCAGAAAGTGGTTGATTATTCCCATTGAATTCATGGCACCATTGTACTGTTGAGCATATCTCATCAGATCAGTTGTTATAGTTTGCAGGGTTCATAACTTAGCAACAATGAGGCTTACTTTTCTCCTTCAGCAATGTGTATAGCACCTTCCAGCACCATGAAAACTAGCCAGTAAGGATGGAGCTTACAGGTAAGGCCAGCTTGGTTTTTGGTTTTTGTTTTTTTTTTAATTTATTTATTTAATGTATATGAGCATCCTGTCACTGACATACCAGAAAAGTGCATAGGATCCCATTACAGATGGTTGTGAGCCACCATGTGGTTGCTGGGAATTGAACTCATGACCTCTGGAAGAGTAGACAAGTGCTCTTAACCACCAAGCCATCTCTCCAGCCCCATAGTTTTTAAATGTTAGTTTTAATCCTTTGCTTTTAACAAACTGTCATATCCTCTTGTGTCTATTTCCAAAATATATCGTAAACTCAGCCACTTCCTTCCCATCACCTTAGCTCATGTTACCAACAATCACATGGTGCTAGCTGTATTGCTTTTAATGTTAAAGGAAATTATGATTGTATATGTGTATGTGTGTATGATGTGGAGAATTGGGGAACATGTATGTCATAGCATACATGTAGAAGTCAGAGGACAGCTTTGTGAACCTGGTTCTCTCCTACCTTTATAAGAGTTCTGAGGATCAGACTCAGGTCACCAACCTTATACAGCAAATGCCTTTGTCAGCTGAGCCATCGTGCCATCCATTTGCTACTGTCTCAAGCTTTACTTTCTCTCGTCTTTCTATTCAGGCTACTTCCCATATTGCAGGTAGTAAAATTACGCACACACAGAGAGAAAGATGTATATACGTGTAGGCCGCCAACCTTATGCAGCTGAATAAAACGGCACCGCAGAGTTGACATGGCTGACTAAAACAACACTGCGCCGCTTCAACTCCTTCAACTCTTCGGGCCAAGGGCACACATTTGCGAGTGCCAGCCGCTCTGAGGCAGCAATCCAAGATGGCGCCTGCCTAGGCTCTGGTAGGAACTACCAGAGGCCTGTGCATGCGCAGTTCAATTTGACTCCAGCCCCTCCCGAACGGGGCATGCAAATGAGGTACCACTAGGGTACCACAAACCTGACCAATCACCCCCTCCCGGGCGGGGCATGCTAATGAGTATGCTAATGAGGCATTGCAAATTGACCAATCAGACACCTCCATGCGCTTTGCCATGCCCAGGGCTGGAGGTATATAAGCAGCCCGTTCTGGGCATTCGAGGCAGTCTCTCCCAAGAAATCTAAAAGAGCGCTTCCACAATAAAGGCTGTTGAGAAGGATCCGGTTTGTCGCGTCTTCCTTGCTGGACAAGCGAGGTGCGACATATACGTAGAAACACACACACACACACACAATCCATAATTCAGGATCACAGAACTTGTTTGCATCCCTCTTAGCAATAACTTCTGTGAGGCACTTTATGAAGTCAGGAGTCTGTTCTCTCTTGCTCATCAGTTGTTCACTAGCACCTAGCATCTGGCATCTGCACTTGACAAGATATCAGTAAATATTTGTTAAGTGGACCAGAGAACAGAAGGATCAGTGTGAGCATGGGTAGCTAGGGAGTATTTCACAGTGATTGTGATACATGGGTCGGAGCCGAAATGAAACAGAAAGAGGATGCACAAAGACTCATCACAGCTAAGGAAAAAGAAGTGGGAAAGCACAGGTCAAGGCAACGAAGCCAGCAGACATCAAAGGGACAACTTAAGTAAGGCAAATCAGGTGAGTAATAGAATATGGAGTTAAAAAAGATGGAAGGAGCTTCAGAGGCCGAGACGTGATTGCATCTTGATGTGGGAATCAACTGGGATGCGCTCTTTGGTGTTTATCAAGAGTGCCCGGTTCATAAAACGAGTCAGGCAGGTACATGCAAAATGAACAGGGTAAAGCCAAAACTGAAGACCGAAAGAGCTTACAGTGGCAAACTCAGTATTTAGAGTTTGGAGATGAGGCTGCCGGCAATGGTGTGAAGAGAAAAGGGTGAACATGTTTTGAGGGAAGAAGGCCAAGACGTCATTAGATACCAGGAGAAAGGGAAAGTCCGGTGGGAGACTGAAGCTTTGAGACTGAGCAACTGAAACATAATAGAGGGGATTCAACGGCGGCTCCGAAGTCACGTGTGTCTCCACTGAAGCAGCTTAGCAGCACAGGCTACTTCATGGATAGCACCAGCTCCAACAGACGTTGAGAAAATTGTACCACATAACCAGTAGGCTTCTGTGGTGGTTTGGATGAAAATGGCCCTCATAAACTCCTAGGATGGCACTATAAGGAGGTGTGGCCTCGTTGGAGGAGGTGTGGCCTCGTTGGAGGAGGTGTGGCCTCGTTGGAGGAGGTGTGGCCTCGTTGGAGGAGGTGGGGCCTTGTTGGAGGAGGTGTGTCTTTGGGTGGGAGGGCTTTGAGGTTTCAAATGCTCAAGCCAGGCCCACTGTCATTCTCCCTGCTGCCCTGCCCATCCAGATGTAGAGCTCTAGACTCTTCCAGCACCATGTCTGCCTGCCTGCTGCCATGTTTCCCACCATGATGATAATGGACTAAACCTCTGAACCTATAAGTCACTCCTAAATTAAATGCCTTTCCTTATAAGAGTTGCCGTGGTCATGGTGTCTTTCACAGCAACAGAAACCCTTACTAAGACAGCCTCTTTTGACTTTTTTTTTCTTGCCTAAAAATGGGTCCCAATTCACTCTTAGGAGTAGATACACAGCACGGATTGTCCTTATTTCATATGCCAGCCTCCTAGATAGCAAAAATGGCCCTGATGTTCCTCCCAGTTATCTGTGTCCCATAAATTTCCCTTGTTCAACAGTTGAGATGACCAAGACCTGCCTTTATCTCCCCAGGTCCCTCACAGTTTCTCCACATCAGTTTATACACACACTGCAGGAAGTGTTCAGCACCAGTCTGATCCCTATGCTCAGACAGCAGTTACCTCAACTCAGCTCAAGCGTCATTATGATCTACTGTCTCTTAGTCTGGAGGACCTTAGAAGCTTACTCTAAAATTTCATATGTTGATTTCTTGTAATTTTATATTTAAAGGGAAGCTGTTCTGATTTTCTTGCAAGTGATGATAAAACCCAGAAGGATCCTGATACTTTTGAGACATTTTTTTTTCACTCATATTTGGTTTTGTAGTAAAAGAAGAAGAAGAAGAAGAAGAAGAAGAAGAAGAAGAAGAAGAAGAAGAAGAAGAAGAAGAAGAAGAAGAAGAAAGAAAGAAAGAAAGAAAGAAAGAAAGAAAGAAAGAAAGAAAAAAGAAATCACAGCCTACAATTTACTATTTTAGCCATTTAAGGCATACGTGAAGATGCTATGCATTTAGTACATTAGAGTTATTGCATCTATACTGGCTGTTTTGTGTTAATTTGACACAAGCTAGAATCATCAGAGAAGGAGCTGTGGGTGAGGAAATGACTCCATGAGATCCAAATATAAGGCATTTTCTCAATCAGTGGGGGAGCATACAGTCAGAACAATGGGTACCATCCCTAGGCTGGTGGCCCTGGCTTCTATAAGCCATGAAGCAGCACTCTTTCATGGCGTTTGCATCAGCTCCTACCTCCAAGTTCTTGCCTGCTTGAGTTCCTGTCCTGACTTCATTTGGTGATTGTTGGGACCTAGGTAACATATTAAGGCCTAGGTAGAACATTAAGGCCTAGGTAACAGTTACCTGGCTAGCCTGCCATCATAAACTGTTTCTGTTGTTACTAGGAAACTTTCTAATGTCAAAATTGATTACATTTCTGTTATTGTTTCCCAGTGCTAGAATCATAGATATGCGTTACTATGCCTAGTGCTCCCTTTTTCTCTTTCTTTTCCTTCTTTCCTTCCTTCCTTCCTTCCTTCTTCCCTCCCTTCTTTCCTTCCTTCCTTCCTTCCTTCCTTCCTTCCTTCCTTCCTTCCTTCTTTCCTTCCTAATGTATATGTGTGTTTGTGTGGGCCATGTGTGCATGGGTGCCTGCAGAGGCCAGAAAAGGGCGTTGTGATAGACCTTGGAGTTCTAGGCAGTTGTGAACTGACGTATATGGATGCTAGGAACCTAACTTGGGTCCACTGGAAGAGCAGAAAATTAACCTCTTAACCATTGAACTCTCTCTCCAGACTCAGGATTCTTTTAATCAGTACCTACAAGGCCAAGTATTCACCCAGCAGTAAGCTGATCAGATGTGGTCCTAAACTAC
Organism: Arvicanthis niloticus; assembly: GCF_011762505.2. Lineage (NCBI taxonomy): Eukaryota > Metazoa > Chordata > Mammalia > Rodentia > Muridae > Arvicanthis > Arvicanthis niloticus. The sequence continues at coordinate 76,615,897 of NC_047661.1, read as the reverse complement.
TCCCACCAAACTCAGAGTCTAGTAAAGAAGTCATAACATTTACAAGGCCAGGCATGTTGAGAAAGAAGAGGAGGCTGCTCTCATCTAAGCCAGGTAACCTACCACGAACAATGTTAGCAAATTTCCCAGGAGCCTTCCATCTGTTGGCCTCTTAGCCCACAGGAGCAAGGAAATCATTTAAGTTCCATCTCCAAAGGATGATTATTGCTTTCATTCCTGGTGTTCACAGGCTTTTGTTTATGGGAAATAAGGTATCACCAGTCTTAGGTTCTATGGCCCATGGTGGACTTTAAAAGCTGAGGTCATCTTTGCCTTTGTGCTGTCACTCTCTGAGACTAGAAATAGGTCTCTCTTGGTTTTTCACATGTTGCTGTCTGACACAACTCATGTGAGTTCTTTATCTGTCTCTGGGTATTGTTCATCAGATATGAAGATCTGAACTCATTAAAAGCACCCTAGGGCTCTGCCCTTGCTTCCCCCAAACTACCACCCTCTTAACCATGTTCATTTGGCCATTTCAGCCTGAAGAACAGAGTCCTTATGTTGGAGAGATGTATACGGAAAGAAAAAGATTTGGAGTTGTGCTGGTTCATGTTTTTGTCAACTTGACACAAAGTGGGGCCATCTGTGGGGGGAGCCTCATCTGAAAAACTGCCTCCATCAGATTGGCCTGTAGGCAAGTCTGTGGGAACTTTCTTGATAAATGATCAAAGCCAGAGGGCCCGGCCTGCTGTGGGTAGCACCCATGGACAAGTGGGCCTGCTGTGGGTAGCACCCATGGACAGGTGGGCCTGGGTGGTATAAGAAAGGAGCTGAATGGAACTCTGAAGAGTGCATCAGTAAGCAGCACCTCTCCGTGGCCTCCACAAAAGCTCCTGCTTCCAGGTTCCTGCCTTACTTGAGTTCCTGCTCTGATTTTCCTTCGTGATGGACATTAAGGTGTAAAATGAAGTAAACCCTTTCTTTCACAACTTGTTTTGGTCATGGTATTTACCACACCAGTAGAAAGCAGACTAAACAGGAATTAACTGGCTTTGCCGGGCGGTGGTGGTGGCGGCGGCTGCGGCGGCGGCGGCGGCGGGGCACGCACGCCTTTAATCCCAGCACTTGGGAGGCAGAGGCAGGCGGATTTCTGAGTTCCAGGCCAGCCTGGTCTACAGAGTTAGTTCCAGGACAGCCAGGGCTACACAGAGAAATCCTGTCTCGAAAAACAAAAAAAAAACCAAAAAAACCAAAAAAAAAAACAAAAAAAAAAAAAACAAAAAAAAAAAAAAAAAAAAAAAAAAAAAAAAAAAAAAAAATGGCTTTACTGGTGATTGAGCCCCATGCAAAAGCAACTTCTCTTGTCAAGTGAGTAACCCCCCTGGCCGCAGTCTTTGGGTTTTGAGGTCTTGTGATGGAGCCTGAGCTTGCCTGGAGTTCACAACCCTGCCTTAGCCTCCCAAGCCTTGTGGTTGCGGTGTGAACCCCTGTCATGGCTCCTGTTATTCTGTTCTAGACACTGAGCCTGTTTTTACCTTCACCATCCCCAGAAGAAACCCTCAGTTTTGCTTGACTCTAGCTAAGTTTATGCACCCTCATTAAAAGTGAAGGAAGCTGAGGAAGGAACTCATTAAGGCTTAAGTGGTATGAGGAGATGTGTCACCCACATGTGTAAGGAGGAGGACAGCACATCTGGACTTCTGTGGAGGTGAGGGCTCTCTCCATGAATGTGAGAGAACAGAAAGCCAAGCAGAAGCTAAGCCCCACAAGCTTGGCAGTATGGGGGGGGGGGGTGCAAAGCTCCAGCAGAAGGAACGCACGCTCACAGAAAATTATGAAAACATTCCCACCCACTTCCACCTCTAGACCGGCAAGAAATGGCAATTCAGGTGGAAAGAATCAGCCATTGAAGTAGCTAAGGAGGCACTAGATTGCAAAAAAACCCAAATGGTGAGGATAGTGGCTTCAAGATATAGAAGAGGCCACCCAGGGCCAGTGCCCTCAGGAATCAAATCTCTAACGCTGGTTCTTGAAAGTGATTGATGAATTTGTCTTCCACAGAGCAGAGGAAACAGAAGTATGGTATGGGTATGTGCATGTGTGTGTGCGCATGTGCGCACATGTATGTGTGTGCGTGTGCACACGCATGTGCGTGCGTGTTAGACACTCTGCATGTTATATGAACTAGCAGACTTGGCAGTCAGCACCAGGCAAGTGCTGGGAAGTAGATGGGAAACAAAAGGAGATTAGAAGCAAGCAGACTGTGAGGCAACAGAAAAACTGCTTTAAGAGAAAAGAGGGAACCCACTGAGTGAGAAAGACTGGATAAAAGAATTCCTGCCATCCTTGGCAGAGAAATCACAAGACACAGGGAAGAAATCTGGGCCCAGGACAAAAGATACCAGACAGCAAATGGAGCAAGTGCCACTTGAGGTAAAGGAGAGAGTTAAGGGAAGACATATTCCAGAGGACACATCCAGAGAGAGGTGTGGCAAAAACCAAGATCAGATGGAATCTCTAGTCTGTTTTTGCCTCTCTCCAGGTGCTGATGGCCAAGACGTTTTTGTGAAATTGATGTCAGATAACACAGGTGCGTGTGCTCGGGGTTTATCTGAGCACTTCTGAGTCACTGCAGAGCTTGCAATGCAAAGACAAGATCTGAAGTGGCTTCAGCAGTGCAGCAATGAGTTCAAAGGCTCACAGATGCATCCCCTTGTCTCTGACACACACACACACACACACACACACACACACAACCCTACTGCACTCCGGGAGAGCATCTATCTTTTTCAATGCTATGCCTCCTGGTGGCCGGCCATCTGCTTCATGGCGGGACTCAAGGGTGGCTGATGCCAGAGCAGCCCTGACAACCCCAGCATGGAGGAGAAACTGGAATACCTGGAAAATCAAGTCAGATTGCTCAACATTTGCCCTAAAAGGGCTCTCAAGAGCCTGAGCCATTCAAAGGACAAAGGACAAATGAAGGTCACCTGGCGGCCTGAGCTGAAGACTCCAACTTAAGATCTCAGGAGCTTAATAAAGAAAAGGTAGAAAGAAAAAGAAAACAACCGCCACTATCTCAATAAACTGAGTGAGAACATGATGCCTTGTAACGGGATTTCCCATGGTGCTTCAGTCTTAGGCGCCTGCTGGAGAAGGAAACAATAATTCATGTAATCCGTGTGAAATTGCTGCTAGAGAAAACCGTATTTGTTAAGCAAAGCCTATAACCGTATTAGCTGTCTGGTCAGAGAAATATGTCTGTGCATAGAACAGAAGTTAGTTTCCCCAAGCACTTAAATGCTTATGTTTTTTAAGGTTTTAGAATAAAGGCAGGGTGAGGAAGAAACAAGACCCACTAAGCACCACCTCCCTTGGCTCCTCGTGTCACCTGTAGTGCCACCTGGCTCTGTAGCCCACACTCAGCTCCAGCCCTAGGGTTCTAGCTGGCGCCAAGTTAGGCCTCTTCTCTCCCAGGAGAGATTCAAAAGCCCCTTGCTGCTCCGGGCTCTCAGAGATTGTACTTCAAAGCCACGAAGAAAGAAGGAGGTCTCAGAGCAGACATTCCAACACAAGCAGTGAGGCAGTGACAAGAAGCTGTATCCCCAGGCTACTGTTTGCTTCCTGCCATCCCAAAGCCTGAGGAGCCCCAAGCGGGGCACTGTTACTGGGGGTCAGGCCAGGGTCACCAGATTCTCAAGCACCTCTGTGCACCTTCTTTAATGTTCAGAGTCATCAGATTAGAGGACCAAACCTTGTTCCTAACCACATGAAAAGCAAAATGAGGCTTTCTGACTCAGACTATCCAGGAGGATCAAGGACGCCATGAAATCTCAGAACCACAGACTCTCCGAGTACGCAGACACTGGCCAGGGTGTGACCCTGGCTCGAGGCCAGTGTAAGCTCACAGTCCTCCAGGGACACCACCCTCTGAGGTGGCCCAATTCACCCATGCACAGCTCTGATTCTTTCAAAGATTTCCCTTCTACTGATCTCAAGTCGTCCTCTCCTGTAACTTGTCGGTGCTTGTCTGCGTGTGTCCTCCAGGCCCACATAAATCATGCATTTGATATGTTTGGGACGACTCAGTCCCTTTGACTCTTTCCTCTAGATGGTGGTTCTCTGGCTGATGAATTTGTCTAGCTCTACTCTCGACCTGGCTCTAAGGTCTATGCACAGTTCTCTGGCCATGAGGCACACTGTGCAGCACAGGGCAGGACCATCATACCCCTTTTCCCAGGTACCACATGACCACTGTACATTTAGAATTCTGAGGACCACGACATACTAAACGTCATCAAAGGCCTTGGTCAACTGTGAGAAACTGATTTTGAGGACCTAGGCTTAGAGCCCTGTATTCGATATTGGCCCAGGATCCAGAAATGGTGCTCACATGAGCTCACTGATAGCGTACTATCTGTCAACTCACCCGTCACCCTGGAAGATCCTCCCACTTTTGTCTTTGGTAATTATTATTACTCCAAGCTCTTCTAAGTTGCATTTTATGTAAATCACGAATTTAACATGTACACTGAGGTAGAAGCCTATGAAATAATGTGGAATACGTCTCCACAGAGCACAGACTACTGAATTAACTGCTTTAAGCATTGAATCAATCAGATTACATACTGAGCCCCGCTCTGCTCCAGGTCATGATCTGTGTGCCGCAGGCAGTGGATTCAACGGCACACAATAACAGCAAACCACACAAGACGCCTGCCTACAGAAGAGACTGGATGATTTTTTTTTTTTTTAAAGCCTCAAATAAACGCAAACATTTACAGAGTGTTTCCCACGTGACAGCATAGCTCTAAATGCTCTTTGTGTTTATTCCTGATAAAACTTCTTGTGGTGAATGCCATGATGATTCCTGTTTAGAGATAAAGGGCACAGAAGCACAGAGAAGTCGAGTCATTTTCTCTGGGTTGCACAGATCCCAAGGAACAGAGGAGCCATTGCACACTTAGAATTTTGAGGACCATGTCATGTTGTTGATTCATACTAAAGGGACTTCTCACTCAAACCATCCAATTGTAAGATGAGGTAGTCTGGCTCCAGAGCCTGTGTGCCTAACCAGTCCTTCTGCTGCATCTGTGAAAATAAACATAAACCTCTCATAGTTACATAAGCAGATGTCATCATGTGCAAGGAAGACATCTTTTCCCCCTTTTTTATTTTTGAGATCACTATGCAGTCACATCTCTCCCTTCCCTTCCCTCTCTCCAAGCTCTTCCATATGCTCTTCCCCACTCTCTTCCAAATTCATTTGCCTCCTTTTGATTAATTGTCATTGCATGCATATATATGTATATATGTACACATGTATGTATACACACATGTATTCCTACATATAACCTGCTCAGTCTATACATTACCTGTATGTATGTTTTCAGCACTGACTACTAGGTACTGGACAACCAATCAGTGTGCTTCTCCCTGGGGAAGATCTGAAGGAAGAATCTCTAAGATGGGGTCTGAGGAACAAGAAGGACAACTTTTCACAGTCTGGGAAAGGATGAGTGTGGTAAGGGGTGAAGCTAGAGGTAAGCGGGGCTTCATACACTCGGGGTTTGAACTCACTCAGTTCAGAACCTGCTGAACTGCCCCAGTATCCTGCGTCTTTACACCCATCTTGTTCACAGAAACACAGAATGCTTGTACCTAGGACTTCCTGATTCTCCTACAAGATCCAAGAATATTTCTTCACACTCCAAGCAATGCCTTGTTCACCAGTGTTCACATAGAGCAAGCCACGCTGGCCATTCAGCCACCATTCAGAACCCACGACATCTCAACCTGCTGTGAGACCTTAGCCCGGTCACAGTCTATCTCACTTTTTCATCCCCATGGGACTCGCCACTGCTGCATAATGTCACCTTATTTCTAGAGCTGAGCTACTGAGGTACTAGAGGGGACACTTTGACTTAGGGAGCGGTCACTACTTCTGCTGCCCCTCCTCCATCTCTCTAGCCCCTCTCCCTCCATGGCCCATATGAGCTGTGTCCACCTGGATGCATTTGGCTTCAGTTCCTAACCGTGCCCTTGACTGCTCTCTCAGCTCCCAGAAGCCCCGCTGGCTTGACCCCATCAAGTTCTACTTACCCGGGTGTTATACAGCCCTTCCCTTAATTACACACTCAATCAGTTCCTCCCCAGCTCAACCATTTGTGGTCTCTGCGCGTCCCCAGCTGCTTTCCAGACGTGGCTCCCCGGCTGAGCCTTGGCTGCTGCTGAAGCTCTGGCTTTCTGAGGCTGTGATGCCAAAGTTGAAAACCTAGACTGCTATTTCACACCCTGTTTCCTTCCAAATTAATTCTCTGATGAATACTGTCCTTTGCTGAGACTCAGCGCAGACCATTTCCCTACGTCTTCCCCATACCTTTGAGACTTTTAATCTCTCCCAAATCCAAATGTCTCTCCGAGAAGCCTGCCGGGGCGGGGGTGGGGCTGAGGGGGAAAGCCCTGTTCGCCTACCAAAATATGGAAAACAACCCTTCCAACACCACCCAACCTCAGCATACTTCTGCTGGTATAATTAGGCCATATCTCTGATATCAAATTATGTATTTGCCTTTTCCAAAAACCAGTGCCCTGCGGAGCAACCCAACGTCTGGACATATAGTAGCTGTTAAGTTCTGGGTTCTTTCAACCCCAAATGTGAGAAGATATGGATTCCAAGTCTGTATTCGAGCAACTAGCTCATTCCAAATACTTACATAGTAATTTTGCTTAACACCCTCCCACCCCACCCGCTCCTCAGCAGACAACATCATCTTCCTCGCAATACACAACAGTAACTGCAGTGCTTTGACAGTTGCCCGAGGTCCCAGGGCCCAGGAAAAGCTAGAATTCAGGCTATCATCTCCAAGCAAGGCAGGTGTGTGGTTCACGAAATTCTAGGACACTTTAACCCCAGTCACAGAAATTGTACCTGTTTTAGTGGTATGCCAGCACCAAGCTGTGGTCTGAAGATTCTGGAGACCAGAGAGAGGCACATAAAATTCTCTGGAACAATATGAGCAAGGCCTTCTGGTCATATAGGACTTTTTTTTTTTTATCTTAGGAAGAACTTTACCTACCTAAGTGATGTGACCCCTTAGACAACACCAAGAGTAAGAAGTCAGGTTAGAGCCTCTTTTACAAGTGAAGATATAGAAATATTTTGCTTGTATAACCTATATTTGTGGTGCTAGGGATCGAACCCCAGGCCTTGTACATGCTAAGCACATGGTCCACAAATGAGCCACACCCTTGTTCTACACGGTTCACTAGCATGAGACTAACTGATTTGTCCAAAATTAGACCAACAATAAAGGCAGAGGGGAGGACTGTCACCACCTTGACAGGATTCCAAGATCACTGCTCCTCCATTTTCAGACATGTTTAGCCTTTTCTTCATAAATAGCCATTGTGCCCCTCTCCCATTTCTTCAGTGATCGCCACATCTCAAACATCACGCAGGGAGAAAGGAGAAATGAGAAGTGCAGCTTTTTGTTGGGAAAATGCTTTTCGGTTCTCTGAAGAAGCTAGTCAGGCAGCAAAGGCTTGCAGAGTCTCTTGGCCACTAGAGGGCAGGGCCTGAACAGAGCACAAAACCAGTTCCCCAGAGACCTGTCTTTGCAGCCAGCTGAAATGGGACTCAAGCCTCTGCCAGGCACCCCAGAACACACCACCCTAGCAGCACCCCTACCCCACCCCCACCCCCCGCATGCAGCAAACACAGCAGTAGACACTGTATTTTGCAAGCCCTTATTCCCACAGGCCTCCTTTGGGGGTCCAAGAAATGTCCCCAAAAGCTTCTAGCTTAACAGGGTTCCAGGTACCACTTAAAAAAACTGGAATCCAGGTTTCTCAGAAAGACCACACCAGGCCTGTGCGTCTGGTCTTGGTGCTTTGAGGACCACAGTGTTAAAATGAGACCTCTGTTTCCCATCTCTGGGCTGGGTTCTGGTCCCTTGCTATCTTCCTCAGAGAACTTCCTCTTTCACTTCCTGGGTGAGGAAACTGTATGGAGATGCTGCACATAGCTGAAGCACAGACTGAACTTATCTAATGCCAGTCATTTCATTTCATCAACTAGCAGAACAGAGTCCCATAGGGCAAGCCTTGATCAAGGCCCTCAGAAAGTTCTAGCAGGTGGGTCCTTGCAGGTTACAGTCTCCTTGCTTGAGCCCAGCTATGGCAGGAGGCAGGGAGAGTTGGAGAAGAGAGTCTAGAGAGGCCCTTTACTTTGACACTCTTGAGAAGGCCATCTCGAGGATTTCTTCAGCAGCATTCTTGGACTCCCAGAGGAAGGAGTTAGGGCCTGGGACAGAGGAGGCATCATGAAGTCCTCTCACACCTATCCTTCTTCCACACTTAGACCAAATTCCCTGGTGGGCAAATAGCAATGTACCTGCCCCGTAGATAGAGAACCACAGGCTCTTAGACGTTACCTGACTTGCCCTCAGCCACGCCAGCACTGAGGGAGGGAGTCAGGATGTGACTGTTCTCTCAGGCATGCTGCCTTGGGATGGTTGACACAGCAGGGCCTGCAGAAGTCTGGGGGTCTCAGGAGGGGAAACCCTTCACAGGTAAAACTGTAGTGGGAACCAGGGAGAAATGGAGAAAAGACATTTGGGGTACTTTGTGTTTGCTCAGTAGAGGCTCACAATTGAGACATGGCTATAAGAAGTAAATAGTAATTATGCATCACTATTGCCATTTAAATGGAGGGAAAATAGGATCTTTGGAAGCAAAATTTGAACCCTGCTACAGCCTAGGTGTTTTCCTTTGCTCCAGGTTTCCCCCAGTGGTGAACAGGGAAGCGTGCACACAAGGAGACAGTTCTCACTTCCCTGGCTAGTCAGAACACCTTTGCTGAAGTTGGTGTCCTACCAATCAATCCCTGCACTTGACTGTAGACTACAATAACATACAAGACCCATAATGAGTGACCAATGACCTACATGGAAGTGACCAACAGAACTGGATTAGCAGGGATTGGACAGGCAAAGGCAACGTGTGTGCAGGGTTAGGGGATGGAATGTGTGCCAAGAAGAAAGAGGCCAGAAAAGTGGAATTTCCTTTTTAAAAATATACTTCTCAGAGCTGGAAGGATGTCTTGCAGGGGAGATGGCTGGGGGTTGGCATAAAAACATTTGCTGCCAAGCATGATAACGTGAGTTCAATTCCCACACGGTAGAAGGAGGGAACGCATTCCAGTGTGTTGTCCTTTGACCCTCCGTATGCAGACTGTGCCGTATGCCACCTACCCATACATGCAAAATAAACAAATGTAATAATTTACATACACATAATTTTCACCTGCCTGGCCAGGGAGGTGTGTGAGAAACAAGGCTGGAGAGGCCAGATCTCAGAGGATGATGGGAAGCAAAGGCATGAATCATTTGGAGGCCACATCCATGACTTAGAAGGGTGAATGTGAGTTCAGGAAGGCAGCAACAGAGAGGGGGACCTACCATTCAAACACTCCAGTGTCTGAGCATGTGTTAGATACCAGCCTGCTGATGAAGACACACTAATGGATGAGATAATCAAGTCTGCCTCTGTGGAGCTTACATTCTAGTCAGTGGAACAAGCAAATCCACGGATCTGTAGTCGCAAGCCCTAATAACTGCTGTGGGAGACAGTACTTTTGAGGGCTGCCCAAAAGGACTACAGACTACACCAGAAATTCATTTCCTTCAAGCATGTCTAAGGTGAGGGGCGTGGCAGGGTTGGTCTCTTGAGACCTCTCTCCTTAGCTCACAGAGAGCAGTCTTAGGGAGTGGTCCAGCAGAATCCTTTCTGTTCAGTGCCCCAATTTTTTCTTCCTATAAGGATGCAATCATATTGGGTCAAGGACTCAACCATATGACCTCATTGACGCTGATGATGTCTTTAATCTGTCTGAAAGAAGAGGGCCGAAAGGAACATTTGGATAACCTTAGAAGCCCATGGTACAACGAGATAGACTATAATAAAGGCTCAAAGTGGAGAGACAAAGGAGCTGGTATGTTATTTGTAGAGGATATGGGGAACCTTCCTGAGAGGACAGTGAATCGAGATCTGAATGAAGAGTGAGACCTAACCACATAGATGTCAGGATGAACATCCAGGAAGAACACAGCCTGTGCAAAGTTACTGTAGTCAGGACAAGGCTCTGGGCTTCTTGGCATACTCCTTTTCAAGAGCACCAAGATAGGGCAGGGGTTAGGGGAGGATGAAGGTCAAAGGGCACAGAATTTTAGTTAGGGAGAACAAGTCATATGATGTCCTGCACGCATGGTGAGCATGGTGCTATTAGCCAGCCTGTGACTTTTGTAAATAGGACACCAAAAAATGGGATAATTTTAAGAGAGGATTCATCTCACATAGTTCTAGAGGCTAGGCCAGCCAAGACCAAGACACCAGCAGGTCAGAGCCTGGCTCCCTGCTTCTAAGATGGTGACGTGTTCGTCCTTGAGAGAATCGATACCATGTCACCACATGGCAGAAGAACAGAGGACAGACTGCTCCTGCAAGTCCGTCTCTTGGTGGTGCTCATTGATCCACGAACTACAGCTGCAATAACCCAAACATCTGCCAGTGGGCCACATGCTCGGTTCTCTCACCCTAGGGACTAAGGTTCCACATAACGTTTAGACAGGAAAATGCACCCAAACCGTGGCAGCTCTGTTCTCCTAAATGTACAGATTTTTGTTTTCTCCTGTACAAAAAGTGGCCAAGGTGGTCGGTTATGTTAATTAGCTTGAGTTAAGCATTTCATACTGCAGATATACATCAAACACTATATCTTCCTTTATAAACACAATCATTACTCATCAATTACAAATAAAGTCAAAAGTTGCTGGGTGGGGTGGGGTGGAGAATGAGCAAGAAGGTGAGGTTTCCCAGGGCCTTGAGGACCACTGCAATGACTGGCACTTGCTTTGAGATGGGAACCAGAGAACTTGGGGGCGAAAGAGAATCAGGACCAGACTGCATTTTAAAGTGGCACCTGTGTTGGGATAGTCTGGAGTGGAAGGGCAGGAAGGCAGGACTGGTTAGGAGGCCTGTGCAGGAGTCCAGGAAGTGGACTTAGAGAATGAAGACTTGGCAATGCAGGGGTCAGTTCTGGGTAGAGACTGAGTCAGCAGGGTTCACTGGTGATGGGTGCAGTGGGCACAGGCTATGAGAGTGGGAGAAGACTCAAGGGTGACCAAAGGTCTCGGTCCTTGGTGAACTTGGAACTTGGTGGACAGTGGTTTAGCCAGATGAGGGTACCTGTGGGAGGGAGAGATGGAAAGGAGAGGCTTCAGAGCTCAAGGTTTATTGTGGGCCATGGGAAGTCTCATTCCTATGAAATAGTTAATATCTAGTATCTAACTTAACATCTGATTTAATAAATAAAAGAATTTACTATTTAAACTGAGGTTCTACTGAGTAAAAAGAAGAACAAAATTCAGAGTCTTGGTGAAGTATAATTTTATTGTGTAATTATTACTTAAAATTACAAAACCCCTTGAGATCACCAGGGGGTAAGAGCAGAAGAGGCAGAAAAAAATGTCCAAAAACTAAGTTCAGGTATGGTGGATTGAACAAAAATCACACAAGTCGAGAAAATGGAGGAAGCAAGGGAGTACCTTAGAGCCAGGGCTATACAATCAGAGAGAGAGAGAGAGAGAGAGAGAGAGAGAGAGAGAGAGAGAGAGAGAGCAAATGAAGAAACCCCAGAATGCTGGCAAGCTGAGTAAGAGACTGAAAACTGGCTATTGGATTTGCCAGAGGCCACTGACGATTTGACAAGGGCTGTGTCTCCATGGAGTGTGGGCGTGAAAGCATAATAAGAGGAATCAGAGACAGCAACTATTTTTGAACAGCCTTGCTAGAAAGAAAAATGGCATAGCTAAGAGATGGAGGGAAGATTTAAGACAGGGGATTTTACAGCTTATTTGTATGCTAATGGGAACATGGAGTGGGAAAAGAACACTGGTGATACCGAAAGAGCAGGCGGGAAGGCTGGCCTGGGATGGGCAGAGGGGAAGTTCTTAGTAACCGGAAGAGAGGAGGGGAGAGATCGGAGGGTGAGGGAGGAAGAGGGGCTGCAACACAACACAGACTAGCAGAGGAGCCGTGAGATGTGCACACTTCCTGGTTTTGCTTTCTTAGTGAAATACGGATGGCAGGAAGCAGCAGAGTGAGGACGGACAGGACATGGAAGACAAGATGGAGAGACGAAAACAGATTAAAAAACAGGCTGGTAGCATGACAGAACTTAACTGACAACACAGGGCCATGTTGGAGGAAACACTGGCAGGTTTCTGGTTAGCGCCTTCCATTCAGGCGGGGTGGGAGGGAAGCCTGTGGAAGCAGGGTTAGAAAAGGGATTTTGTCATGGAAAATTCTGTCCTTAGGACAAGCAGGTGAACATGACAGTCTAAAGCTGAGAATGGTAGGCATCCCTGTCCCCCTGCACCCTGTGCACCTGAGCGGCTGTCACACAGGCAGCAGGGAGGAGGGAGGCTTTCCTGAGAGCTTCTCTCTCTCTCTGAGAAGTTGATGGTTTGAAATCATACTTAAAACTGATCTTGGGAAAGACTGGGAATGAGGATAAGGAAACAAGATTTCCGGCAGCTGAAACCATTCGTGGATACCCAAAGGAGAAGCTCAGCGCTTGGTCACGTCCCAACTTTTTCATTATTATTCGTATATATTCATTATAATAGGCTTCATGATTATTTTCATCCAATCATACCATATGTTTGTCTCTGCTTACCCTTTCTGCATTTCCTTTTCCTATATAATCCCCTTCTACTTTCATGCCATCTATCTTTAGATCTGTAGTAACATGTAAAAATATACACTCTAAGACCCACATGCAAAAAATTTATCTGAATATGGCTTATATAGTTTGTTTAATACAATGATCTACAGTTTGATTCATTTTTCTGCAAACAGCATCACTTTGTTTTGTAGATGTTTGAATAAAACGCCTTTGTATATGAATACCACATATTCCTGATTCCCTCCTCCACTGGTGGACATTTAGTTTGGTTCTGTAGCTCAGCCGATGGAGAAAACGGGGATCCACAGGTGTCTCTGTGGCACACTTCAGGATACACCTGAGTGGCACAGCTGCATGATGCGGCAGATCTAGCTTTAGTTTTTAGAGGGACCTCTTCAGGATCTCCACAGGGACTAGTTTTGTTCCCAACAGCAGTGTCTATGGGTTCCTTTCTCCACATCCTCACCAGCATTTGTTGCTGGTTCACTTAATTACAGCTTTTCTGCCAGGGATGAGATGAAATCCCAGTGCGGTTTTTACTGTTTGTGAGGGTTTGGGTTTTGAGGGTGTTTCTCCCTTGTACTTCAAGACACTCAAACTTTACTGTTTATGTGCTTGCCCACGTATTGAACTGTTAGCAGTTACCTTTTTATTGCTGTGATAAAAATACTGTGTCCAAGGCAGCACATAAAAGAAAGTGCATAATTGGGCTTATGGTTTTGGAGGGTTAGAGTCTGTGGTGGTGGGGCAAAGGTATATTAGTGGGAACAACTGAAGAATTCTTAAAACACCTTAAACTGCAAGGTGGGAGGGGGGGTTGTCTTTGGGATCTCAAAGTCTATGCCCAGTGACACACCTCTTCCAACAAATTCACACCTCCCAATCCTTCCCAAAAATCCCATCAACTGGGGACCAAAGATCCAAACATGAGCCTATGGGGGCCATTCTTATTCAAACCACCAGAGGGTGTGCTGAGGGATAGTGTTTAATTTCTTTTGAGTTCTTTATAGGTGTTAGTGCCCTGTCAGACTGGCAAAGGTTTCTTCCCTATCTGTTGATTGTTTCTCATTGCTTCTTCTGCTGAGGAGGCTTTTTAATTCCATACAATCCCCTTCGGCAATTGCAACTTTTTCTTGAGCTAGAGCCCTTTTCACGAAATCCTGGCTTGTGCCTCTACTTACATGCTTTCCTCTCACTAACAGATCCTGAGTTTCAGGTCTCCGATGCCATGGCTGCCTTTTGAGTTTTGTACAAGGTGATAGCTAAGGATCTAGTTTCACTCTTCTACCTGTGGGTATCCAGTGTTTGCCGTACTGATGACGTTTGGCTTTTCTGGTGTTTTATCTTTGTCAAAAATTGGGTGCCCATAGCCATGCAGGTTTGTCTGGGCCTTCTGTTCCATCCCATTCCATTGGGTTACGCATGGTTTTGTCAGTGCCATGCTGGGTTTGATGCCATGGCTTTGTAACTTGAGGTATCATGGGACCTTCAGTACTGCTTTTTGCTTAGTATTGCTTTGGCTATTTGGTGTCTTCTGTGCTTCTTAGGGTTGTCTTTTCTGTTTCTGTGAAGATTTGTCACTGGAGTTGAAGGGTTGCAGTGGATCTATGTATTGCTTTTGGCAGTATAGCCATTTTTACAATATTAATACTGCTGACTCACATACATGGGAAGTCCTTCGTCTAGTGTCTTCAGTGTTTTAAGGTTTTCCGTGTAGAGGTCTGTTCTCTTTTGCTTTCTGTTGCTGTCACAAACCAAGACCAAAAGTGGCTTGAGAAGGAACGAGCGTATTTCATCTTCTACTTCCAGGTCATAATCGATCACAGTGGGAAGGTAGGAATATAAGCAGAAACCATGGAGGAGGCTGCTTACTGGCTGCCTCCCTCTAGTTACTGCTCAACCAGCTTCCTTATACAACCAGGGTCATCCGTCTTAGGGGTGGCACTGCCCACAGTAAGCTGGGCCCTCCCACATCAACTGGCAATTAAGCCCCCCCCCCCCCCCCCCCCCCCCCAGATCTGGACACAGGCCAATCTGATCTGGGCAATCCCTCAACTCAGATTCCCCCTTCCCAGGTGACTTAGCTCTGCCATGTTGACAGTAAAATCTAACCTGGACAAGGTCTTTCATTTCTTTACGGAGTTTTCTTACTTTTTAAGCTATTTTTATTTTTGAGGCTATTGTGATAGAGACTGTTTTCCTGTTTTCTGTCATCGTTTTTATAAAAAGGCTGATGTCTAAAAGCTGATTTTATATCCTACTGTGCTAAGCGGTAATGAGGTGTTTCCTGGGGGAGTCTTTAGGTCTCCTAAGTATAGGACCATGCCATCGGCACACAGGAGAATCTGGCTTCTTTCTTGCCTGTGTGCCTTTCTTTTCTTCTCTTACCTTATGGTTCTAGCTAAGGCTTCAAGCGCTGTACTGAGTAAATGGAGTAGACATGGTTGTCTTATTTCTGACTTTTCAGTTTTTCCTTTACTGTATGTTGGCTATAAGTCTGTCACACACAGCCTTTATTGAGCTGAGGCCCAGTTTCTTCAGGGCCTTAATCATGAAGGGATGTTAGACTTTGCCAGAAGGCTTTTCTGTTTACTGAGACGATCATGTGATTTCTGCCCTTAAGTCTATAAACATTCTGTATTGTATCTATTGATGAATGTTTAACTTAACTGATTACTTATGTTTCTCTCCACTGAACTGCAATAATTTGAAGGTAGAACCCACCACCTTTTTGATAACCAGGACTTAATAGGGCCTGAGTAACACTGAAGTCCCAAAGTGCCACAATTCCCCAGGCTCACACCAATACTTTGACCTTAGAAATCATGCCATGAGGCTGGAGAAATGGCTCAGTGGTTAATAGCACTGGCTACTGTTCCAGGAGAAGTTTGGCTTCTGGCATCCACAGGCACCTCACACCCATCTCTAACTCCAGTTCCAGGGAAGCCAATACCCTCTCTTCTAGATTCTGTAGAGCACCAGTCATGTAAATGGTGCACAAACTTACACATAAGCAAAACATTTAGACATAAAATAAGAAATCATGTCACAGGGTAAATAACCTTCCCTTTGACCTTAACATGATACTCTTTTATATAAAGGCACTTTATTTAAAAATCAACTTGTGTGTGTAAACAAGTCACTCTCCAAGTTCCATTATCCGAGCTTTAGAGCAGAGTGTTTGGTATTTTTCTGGGCTTACAGAGTAAACGGACATGGTGTTCAAGAACTTGTCCAGTGGACAGAGCTTGTCGGGGCAGCCTCTTGGTACCTGCTCCTGTGGAACAAAGAGAACTCAGCAGGTCTGCAGAGAGCACCACCCTCTGCCCTCTGCCCTCAATTGAGCCCAGCAGTCTCAACCATGAAGTACAGATGAGCACACACACATGTAACAGCCAGGAAGACCCCCCTCCCGCACACACACCCAAATTTCCAGAATAAAAAGCACTGCATCCTGACTGCTGACTAGATGAGATGCCTTAGTGGAGTTCTAGCCGTGAGCTCAAAGAGCTAATAGTCCCACCCCTGCAGAGTACACAGTTCCTCTCCTGGACAGTAACAATGCTGAGTCAGCCAGGGCACCAAGACACCTCTGTGACTTCCTAAAATGGGCCTCACAGTCAGGAGGTACAGCCTGGCAGACACACTTAGGAAAGCTGGACAGTAGCCCTATTCCTAGAAGAGATCTATAATAGAACTGAGTTGTGGCCATGTTGTACCTTGGTACCATAGGCCGACTATTGCCCTATGCTCATAGGATTCAGACAGCTGAGGCACTACTTAGGACTCCACTGGGCCTGGGAAGAGACACCTGACACTAAACCAGGTATACAGGGCTGGGTGCTTTGCCACCATCCACTCCCACCTCAGAGATCTTACCTTCCCATTGTAATAGAGCTGCACAAACCACTCCTTAGATTCTTGGTGCTGGTAGAGTTCCATGGTCAGGTCCACAGCAAATGGGGGCCATTTTTGGTCAAAAATCCCCAAGGCCAAAAGCATAGGTAGGAGGGTTACATCGTGCGTTGCATAGAGGTACATCTTTCTGCAAGAGGGAAACAGCTCTCCACAATTGCTTGCCTTGGGATCGGGATGCTAGGAGGCCAAGACATTGTCTGTTTTCTCTGAGTGAAAAACAGCAGCTGTCTCAGAAGCAAGGGGCAGCTAGCAGTCAGCCGAGCTGGTTTAAAACTCCTCTGGAGCAGATGGCGAACTGCCTATTCCTACTCTCACATCTCAAGGGGAAGACCGACCCCTGGCGCAGCTCTCTTTGCTTCTGCCTTCCTGCCCCACCCACTCACTCCTCCCCTGGTGAATTTCAAAGGAGTGACCCACCTCTCTTTTCCTCTGGGTCCTGCTATCCCATGACTGATGTTCTTCCTAATCTTGGCTACTTGAGTGTAGTATATTAATATATTAAGCTGCTTCGCCTTCAACACAGCTTTAGTCAGTAATAAAAGAAGCCATTTTATGGGGTCTGCTTGATGCCAATATTTCTCTCCTCAGCATGGTCAAGGACTTTACTGACTACTCAACCTGGGAGACGGGCACGAGGGGGAGAGTGGCAAGGAGCAAAAGGGGTAGGAGGTGCTGTGCAGGTGCGAGTGATAGACAGAGACAGACAGGCATGACTTCCTGTTAGGAATGCTGCCCCAAGTGCCAGGCCTGCTTCACCCCTAGGAACTCAGCTCCCTGCACCTACATCTCCCATCCACTGAAGGCCTTTAGCTGTGTCATCTCATACCCTCCCCTCTCTTCACTCCCTGGCAGTATCTGAACATTACGGAGCATCTAATTAAAATGCAGGTTGTGCTTGGGCAGGACAGAGAGGGGCCTAAGACTTAAACAAGCCTCCAGGTTACAATGTTGTTGGCAAATCACAATGTGCTGAGCTAGTCCCCAGGACACATGACATTCCAAATCCAGGGTCCTAGCCTGGTGTCCCAGGAAGAACGGTAAAAAGGTTGTGAACTGTTTGGGGGTACACAGCCTGGTAAGCACTTGCAGCCACTGACAGCCTGGTTCTTGATGCATACCCTCGGGTCCCTCCCTGAAGCCAGAGGCCCCCACGGCTCTGTGGCATAAGCATTCACTGTGCTGGGTACCTGGTCTTGCTGGGTGAGGTGGTAGGGTCCACAGCTTTGAGCAGGTTTCCCTCCAGGATGTGTAGGAATGGGCCCACCGCCATCTGGATACTTTCGCTGTGAAGGGGAATAACATTCAAGCACCCACAGGCACTCAGCAGCCAGGAGAGGTGTCAGTTCTGCCTTTTAGGACCTCAGGAGCCCAGTCAGAAGAGACAAAGGAAAGACAAGTGACAGGGGACACAGCAAGGGCGGGGGTTTGGGGGGGAGGGTGTGGCATCAAGTTTGAGGATTCTCTGTGAACAAAGACTCCCAACAAAAACATGAGGATATATACCTACCATGAATGCAGCCGAGATGGAGACACTCGGGGAGTTATAAGCAAATAGGCCCCGAGCTGGAAATATGGCTCAGAGGGTAAACTCACTTACCTCTAAGCCTGTTAGAGGTGGGGAACCTCCAGAATGGAAGGAAACCCACCCACATCTGTACACATCACGCACATGCATGTGCACACACACAATAGATAAATGTAAAGCAAGCAAACAAACAAACTACACCTCGAGGAATCAAAGAGCAAAGCCAGGTAGAGAGAACAAGATCCGGAAATCCCAAATGGCCCTGGAAAAGCGCTGGGAAGGGAGGAGCACCCACTGCCTGAGCCTCCAGACACCTACAACTTCTGGAGCTGAGCCGTAAGGACTGTCTTCTTCAGCCCTGTTCAGCTCCCATCACTTTTATTCCGGGTCATCCTGTGACATGGTAACTCAACTCTCACAGTACTGAGCAAGGAATGGTAAGAAATGGGGGTGGGTGGGTGGGGGAGTGCAACCACCACTGCATGTGGCATGCACCTGCCAGGTACGAGGGCCAGACAACACAGACTGCAGTGTGATGTTGTACCATTTGTCCTTGAAGAAAACATCAATTTTATGAAACTGATATAAATAAAAGAGCAGCGGGGGCAGAAGAAAGGGTGCCGCAGTGCGTGCAGTGTGGCCAGACACAAGCTGCCTGCCTGTTCAGAAAGTTTTATAGAACATACCCGTGCCCATTTGTATACGTGTTACCCATGGCTGCTTCGTGATGCCTTTAAAAAAAAAAAAAAAAAGAAAAAGAAAAAAGAAAGGAAGCTGCAGCAACCAGGCATGGCCCACAGAGCTAGCACACACATGGGGCCATGCAGACTCCAAGCCAACTCCACCAGGGGCTCTATTCTTATGCAACAGACCCTGCAAATTCTTGAACATTAACTGTTTCCCTCCTGCCAACAGTCCAGATTATCCCTTCACTTTGGCTTAACTGTTTCCACCCATTCTTAGTGCTAATGGATGCTTTTTTTTTTTTTTTTTTTTTTTTTTTGGTTTTTCAAGACAGGGTTTCTCTGTATAGCCCTGGCTGTCCTGGAACTCACTCTGTACACCAGGCTGGATGCTCTTAATCAGAAAAAAAAAAAAAAAAAAAAATGGTGTTCCAGAACAGAATACCAAGGACCAGCAAGACCGGTGAACACTGGTCAGAGGATCTGGGACCAAGTCCTAGCTCTGCCACTAGGCAAATGAGTCCAGAAAAAGTAGCCAGTTTCTCTCGGCCCAGTCCTTCTCCCTCTCAAGCAAAGGAGGGCTCTGTGCACCCTGTCCAGCTCCTTTACCTATAAAAGCAGCAAAAGATACCTCCCAAGCACTGAGAAGAAGGAATTATTTGTAAGCTGAACCAAGATCAACAAAGTGTAACATAACGATTCCTCCTTCTACTCCCTCCACCTCAGTCTTCTGAAAAGTAAAACAAGAGTCTGACACTATGGGATCTGTGTAACAGGAACAGAGGTACGGAGGTATGGGTCACCACCCCAGCAAGAGCAGAGGCCTGAGTGCAGGCTAGCAGAGAGGGCTTTCCTCTCTTCACACAGAGGAGCCAGCTGACAGCTGATACCGCCCTGCACCCAGGCAGGCAGGCACGCACACGCACCTCTGGCGCACGCACCTCTGCTGCTAAGCATGACCCGTGTCAGCACCTGTCACGACCCCTCACCTGTCTTCCTGTTGCAGCATGTACAAGGCCATGTCCACAGCTCTCTGCTCAATCAGCTGGGCGAATCTCTTGAGGGCCGGGCAGCTTAGAAGGCTGTGCACCTGTAAGGGTCACTGGTGATGTTACAAGGAAACACTGCTTGTCCACTAAGGGCGCCAATTACCTTCCACTATACCATAGGGGCCTGTTTCTTCTTGGGAGCCTACATCCTCAGGCCCCTAAAATTGGTTCTCCAAATTTATAGGCACAGAATTGCTCTTTGTGTTTTTTAAAGATTTATTTACTTTTATTTCATGTACACTGGTGTTTTCCCTACATATATGTCTGTGTAAGACTGTCTACCCCAAGAATTGGAGTTACAGACATTGTGTGTGCTGGGAATTGAACCTGGTCCTCTGGAAGAGCAGCTAGTGCTCTAAACCGCTGAACCATCTCTCTAGCTCTAGCTCCGGATAGGCACAGGACTTTGAGAACTGTTTCAGACCCCATGACGGCCCCCATCTGCTCCAAGTTTTAAACAACTAACAAATTTTAACTTTTAATGAAAAATACAAATAAAAGTCAAGGAACTGACAAATTTCATCTGATTTTTAATTTTCCCTAAATTGATTTTAGAAATTGTATGTTATATAAATACTTCTCATGAACCCTTGCTGTATAATATTACATTTTCCACACATGAGCACTAGGCACACTGTGCTGTGGGGACATTGTCATTTCTGTAAGAAAAGAAAAAAGACCTCACATTGCCTTTGGGCATCAGCACATCAGCCCACAGAAGCACTCCCACTGTGTGATGCTATTATAGCATGAAATGTAATACACATTTCAATGCATTTTAGTAACATGCTTATATTACATAAAATGTTATATGCATTCATAAAATGTAATATGTATAATATATTTTTAGTACATAGGAAGACTTTATAAATAAATCAAATTGAGAAAAACAGTCTAAAGGATTAACCAGATTACAAATATCTCAAAATTTTACATTGATTGTTCAATTGTGTGTGTGCATATGCACACATGTGTGTATATGTGCATATACATGTAACTGTGTATATACATATAAACGTGTGTGCATGCATGTGTATGTAAGTGTGTGTATACATGTGTGTATATGCAAGTGCACTTGTGTGTGTGTATGTGTGTACATGTGAGTGTACACATGTGAATAGAAGCACATGTGAGTGCCCAAGGTGGAGGATGCACTCCCACAGTGAGCATGTGAAAGTCAGAGGATAACTCATGACCATCAGTTCTCTCTCTCCTTCTACCATGTGGGCTCTGGGATCAAACACAAGCTGTCCAACTTGGAGGTGAGCATTTTACCAAATGAGCCATGCCACCAGCCCAAGATTTAAATATAAATATATTAATATAGTTTTTTGAGGCAGAATCTCACTGTGCAGGCCAGGCTAGCTTCCAACTTTTGATGCTCTTGCCTCGGCATGTTAAATGCAGAGATTACAGAACTGTGGACCACGCCCAGCTCAGATTTTTAAAATATGCTGATATCCATGCAGACTCTCTAAAAAGTGACACAATAAAGAGGGATCCCAAAGGTTCTGGACCCTAAAAAAGGCTAAATTTACAAGTAGAGCATGGGGGTGTCACACACCTGTAACCCTAGCACTCAGGAGTCTGAAGCAGAGATCTGACGCAGTTCTGAGCTGCACAGCTGAACAGTACCTTTCCCCAAGGCTGGCAGCTTGTCAGGCTGAGCAGGCCGGGAACACACTGTTTACCACTAGAGACTGAATAACAAAGGACCTGGGAAGCTGCCTGCATTGGAGACCCGAAGTCTGCCACAGGAGTTGAGTTGAATAGACTGCCTGCTGAGCTTGCTTGTTACACCTCCGCCTGTGATTAAGGATGCATACCCCTCACCCACGCTGCCGAGCTGAAGTGCTGTGGAAGAAGACTCTTCTTGTGGGGGTTGGGTCTTCCCCTTTTTATTTGATGGTCTTACATTAAACTTTGAGCCTTGATCAGAGAACTTTGTCTTGGCTTCATCTCTTCCCACCCGTTTCCCTATTCTCAGCCTCTCTTACAGGTGAACCCGTTCAGCTGTTGCTGCTGGCAGCAACACACAGCTAGACCCTGTCTCAAAGAAAGCAAAACTTGGGTTGGGAAGACAGATCACTCGGTAGAGAGCTTGCTGTACAAGCTTGAGAGCCCGCATTTGAACCCCAGCTGTGGTGGCATAAGCTTACAATTCCAGTCATGGGGTACAGAGACAGGCAGATCTCTGGAGTTTACTGGGCAGATAGTCTATCATGCTTGCTAATCTAGCCCAGCTAGAGACTCTGTCTCAAAAACCAAGGTGGATGTATCCTGCAGAAAGATGTCTGAGGTTGTCCTCTGGCGTCCAAACATATGTGCACATATACACATAGAGAAATGGTATGGGCATACTTTACCATACTCTCTGCTCATAACCAACCTCTATCCTATTCCCACTCCCCCAAACACACAGGTCAGGTAATCTGGGAAATGAACTTTCCAAAACTGAACGAGAACTATCTGGATCCTGCGTGAGGGGTCAGCTGACTGCTCTTATCCCTGATTGGTTCATCTGTGTCCTTCAATCCTCACATGCACCCCATTTCAAATCCCATTACAGCAGCCTGCAGACCAGAGGGGCTTCCAGTCAGTTCCACGTTAGGAGCCAGCCCATCCCCATGGCTCCCATCCCCATGGCTCCCATCCCCATGGCTCCCATCCCCATGGCTCCCGGGGAAACAGTTATCCTACCTGTTCCGCAGCCACGTTGTCCAGGAGAACGAAGAAGTCCACTTCATCACTAGTGTTGATACCCACCCTGGTCTTCACCTTTTCCAAATCCTCTGAGATGCCTGGCTGCAAAATGGCAGCCTTCTTCCGGCCCCTGACAAAACCCGCAGGTTCATGTATTATTATTGTACAGTGATCAGTAATCTACAAAACCTAATTTTGTTCAACATTTATAATCCTATGTAATCCTTACAACAATCTGGTATGGTTAGCAATATCATTCCTATTTTACAGATGAACACATTAAGGCGCCAAGAAGTAAAATGACTTGTTAGCAAGACTAGGGCTATTATAAAAAGCTAGTTTCCAAATCCTATCCCTCTGAGGTTTCTACCTATTTTACCGAAACCAATACATAGCTCAGATCTGAACGAAACTGGATTCTTTTTGCTCTGGATTAGAGTCTTAGCCCAGAAGTGCCTGAGCAACCCCAGAAATGCCCAAGTACCTGTCAACTCAGCAAGAACTAAAGAAGCCTGTTACCTGGTCTTCTCTCTCAGGAGCCAGCAGTTCTGATAGTTGGGGTACAGGACTTCAGAGCTTGCCTCATCGGTATGGATGATGGCAGAACCTGCAAGGAAAGAGGAAGCACAGGTGGGAGGGGGGGCTCCGCTCACTTTTCTAAGACCCCCCACTTCTGCCTTTCTGCTTCCCTTTGTTTACAGAGCCAACCCAAGCAGAAGATCCCAAGGTCAACCTTACCAGCAGTTCCTGCCCAGCTCTGCCCACGGTTCTCCTCCAAGCATGATAAAGTAACAGCTTTCTTTGTTCTGTCTAGCACACACACACACCCTCCTACTGGGCCACAAACCAGAACAGGCACAGACCTGGATCAGTTCGGTGCTTTCCTATTCCAAAGATTCCCTACCCCAGGCACAATCAGGACTGCATGTGGTCATCCTACCACAGAATAGCTGGTCCTCACTTTATCAGAATTGGGTTGTTTTGTTTTCTCCCCCAACTCACTTCTATAAGTCAAGACAGTGACTTACCACAGGCTACTGTCTGCTCAGAAGCCTCCTCCTGAGTCACCAACAGTGTCTCTAGGAAGGGGACATCTGCCTTTTTGGAGGTGTGCAAGGCAGGAAGATCAGGCCTTATAGATCATTCCCCAGTCTGAGGGCTCCCTCAAAGGGGCAGCCTGCCCAGTTTGCTTGGTTTGGTAGACACACAGTGTGTGAAGTGGCTGGCTTCAGCCAGAGTTAGTAACAGCAACCAAACCAGTTGAAAGGTAGGGCCAACCTCCTCAGCCCTGAAGGGTTGACTGTCATTCAAAGTAAATAAAATAAAGTAGAAACTTTATTTCCATTTAAGATACTCCTAGAAGCTAAACAAAACAAGAATTTCTGCTATGCAGGAGCACTTAATGTCCAAATACCAGCTAGGTCATGATGATTATCTGATGTTCAGAAGAGTGATTTAATGCAGATTCAAACCAATTACAAATGTCAAAAATGTGGCCTCATTTGGTGGGTTTGAATTATCAGGGCTTGAATCACAGGTTCCTGTTTTGAATGCTTGTAGGAAAACGTAAAGCATTCACAAGGTGAGCCTGGCTGGCATTAGCGGAGCTGGGGGAGGCTACGCCTGCCTCAGGCCTTGGCCTAGCCTGTCGCAATGTGAATACTCACTGCCTCCCACTCAGGGAGCCACAGATGGGGACACAGGAGCTGAGCAGGTTCCTGATACCCTGCTTCTGCCACAGTTTCCTCTCCACAGCAGCCTACTGTCACTCTGAAACCTTGAGCTGAAATAAACCTTTCTTCCCTTGAGCTGTTTCTGCAGGTGTTTGGTCACAGGGATGTGCCGGTGACTAACACAGGCCTCACATGGGATCCAAGAAGGAAATAAGAAATGCAAGCCTCCCTGGCGAAAAGTTTTGAAGCTAACAACTATAATCACTCCCTGATTACTCCCTCAAACTCCACAACTTTCTCAACTAGGAAAGGCTGAACAGAGGACGCTGACACCATGGAGGTTAGGCTGGGGGTTATCTCGAAGATCAGAGCAACAGCAGCAGTCTTGGGTTCCGCTAAGTGTGCTCCTTACCCTCTTTCAGTAGTGCCTCACTACTGATCACAAGACTGGACAGGGTCTCCCTCCACAGCTCGTTTAGAAGCCTGAGGGGTCAGGAAGTGGAGGGACATCTAATTCCCACTCATTGTGGAGGTCAGGTTGGCAAGGGCAACGGAAGGCTGGAGGTGGTGCTGGGGGATGGTGGTGCTGAAGGACCCGACAACTGGAGCAACTAGAAGCCATAGTGCAGGAGGGATCAAGAGAACAGGCATAGAGGAAGAGAAAGGGAGGCTTTGGAAGTGAGGAGAAGCGAGCTCCCCCGGCATAGATCACAACACAAACCTTTCTGATGTTGGAAAAGCCCAGCCAGCAAACATCGAGTAGATTCCAGATTCCGAAACATGTTGGTGGAGCGAACACTAGAGAAAAATGAACATGAGGCAGAGATGCTCACACAGGAACGGAGAACAGCTGGGAACAGCAGTTGTACGCCTCTCAAAACCACACAGGGTCCCACGGGGAAAAAGCCTTTCCTCTCCAGACTAGCTGCCCCCAAGGAGCTGAAAGCCAATGGCTGTGGCCTTCAGTGACTACCTGTTCACAGAAGATTATGACCCAAGGGTAATTGCTCAGTGGTGATCTGGTGCCCCCCAATCACCTTGGATGAGAGAGAGAGAGAGAGAGAGAGAGAGAGAGAGAGAGAGAGAGAGAGAGAGAGAGAGAGAGAGTGTGTGTGTGTGTGTTGGGGGGGGGGTCAGGACAGGTTACCCATGCTCAAGACTTTAAATGAGTGAGTATCTTCTTGTCTATGACTCACAAGACCTCTTGTGGGTTGTAGATTGGTGAAAGGAAGGGGATATCTTCCACGTAATTCTTCCTCAGTTTCTCTCCCAGGGCAAACATCTGCTGCATGCCCACGTTGGTCAGCTGCCCAGCAAACATGCCACCCTAAAGTGGGGCATAGACAAAGAAAAGATTGGATACTTGGCAGCTCAACACAGCCCAAAGAAGAATCCCTGAAGCTCTGCTGTGGGCTTTCCAGTGCCACTCACCCTCAAGGTGGTCCTGTGGTATTCAGAGTCGAAATGAGAATGAGGTTTCGGGCCCCCAGCTAGATTGGTGACAGTGTAATCAAACCGAGTTTGAGGTGGGATCTCTAAAAGCTTAGGGTTCCACTCCACCTGTTGTGATCATAAAAAAAAAATGACATATAGTTGAATAAAAGTTCTTGAAGCTCACATCCTGTGGCTTCTGGGATCCGTGACCAGAAGCACTCGACACCAGGCCTGCAATCTTTCCTTGGAAAGGAAGGAAAGAAACCTGAACTTTCCCTCCAGCTAAAGGAAGATATGACCATTATTTTTTACTCCTGGTGTCCTTACTCACCCAAAGACTCAGTCACAGCACTGCTGTCCCATTTGACTATCAGGGAGAAGATGCCAGGCTGCTTGGCATGCTGCCACTCAGGGAGTGAATGCATGAATGAGAGTGGGCAAGTAAATGAATGAATTAAACCTCATCTCTTCCCAGTCTATTAGTTCTTCCAGTGTGAACACAACTACACATTCTAAAACTCAAACCTCTGACTCCCTACTGTCCTGAAGGAAACTCTCACTCACGGCATGTAACTCAAAGTTATGCCATGGCCCTGAGCTTACACAGCAGGTTCACTGGCTCTTTAAAAACCTTAATCACTAGGCACTAGGCAAGTTCCTTTACTGTCTGTCCTGTTTAATACACAGCTTCCAAAGAATAGAGACTAAGTCATCAATTGGTTTTCTAGTCTGGATTCAATTAACAGCTCCGAAGATCTCCTACCAATTAATTGTCAGATAACCAGATCTGGCCTTTCCTGGTTTTAAAGCTTAGGGGAAGCAAGCCACAAACTTAAATGATAGCGTTGACGCAGCAGAAGTAGGTGTGTCCTCCAAGACACCAGACACAGCTGCCACAGGTCAAAGCCAGACACAGCTCTTCTTCAGGAAGTCTCAAAAGGAATGACATCTGATGCACTCCTATGATGCAATGACAGGGACACAGACAAGCAAACACCTGAACTCGGAATAGGTGAACTTCAGGACAGTAACGTAAAAGCTAAAACAGCAGTTTTTCCAGGTGAAGTTGAAGTCGACGACCCCTCCCCACAGCCCCTGCTAGTATCGTGAAAGGACCATGGCCCCACAGAGTCGTTTAAATGCCAGTGGCGCACATCACAATTACAACAGACATAAGAGAGCTGGTTTTGCCATGTCAGCAAGACTTCCAAGGTTCCGTCTAAGGCTACAGGAACAGAGGAGGCGCTCTAAGACACAGCTCCATTTGGGGTCAAGACTGGGAAGCAGGCAGGAAGAGTAAGGATGAATATGGCTTTGGTTTTGAGCTTGTGTGGCTACTGACAGGACAGCAGCAGGAAAGCTGTGATTGCTTCCAGTCAGGTCAGGGTGAGCTACCTCCTTTGAGCTCCCACTCTTGGCACATTCCCCTAAGTCTGATCTGGATCTGTTTTATCTCTCTCCTTCACCATAGTGTAAATTCTTTTAGAGCTCACACCACGCCTCCACTCTGGTTAAAGCCACAGAACCCAAGGCATCCGTCCACAGGGCCACTCAGACCACGTAGGTAACCTCTAAGCACATTCGCCAAGAGAGGACCTATGGTGCTTCCCAGGGCAATTTCTGATGACGCAGATTTAAGTGCAGATGATCTATCCGTTCACACATGCTGTCCCTCCCACCCTACACCCCTTACCCTCCTTCCCGCATTCAGTCTGTTGAGTGGTAAAGAACTCAAATCAGGCATAGCAATAGGAGGCTGAGGGAAGGGTATTTTGAGTCCAATGGCCAACCCAGCCATGCAGGTGCTGGGAACTTAACCAGAGTCTTCTCCAAGAGCACTAAAGGCTCTTAACTGCTGAGCCATTGTCCCAGGCCCCTGGGCATGAATACCACCCCAGAAGAATTCAATATCAAGTCCAGTCTTCAAATCAAGATCTTGTTTCAGAGGATGGGGTTAGGGGAGAGACTAACTTGATAATTTTACCATATACCATATATATATATATATATATATATATATATATATATATATATATATACATATACATACACACACACCATCATCATCATCATCATCATCATCATCATCATCATCTTAAAAGAGAAAATGAGGGGGCTGGGGAGATGGCTCGGCGGTTAAGAGCAGTGACTGATCTTCCAGAAGCCAAGGATTCAATTCCCAGCATCTACAAGGAAGCTTGTAACCTCCTATAACTCTAGTTCTAGGGGATCTAATGGTTCTCTGGCCTCCAAGGTCACCAGGCACTCATAGACATACATGAAGACAAACACACACTTAAACACATCAACTAAAAGAAAAATAATAAATCTTAAAAGAAAGTTAGGTGATAGCAATATGTAGAATATAATTTAAAGTGACTGACTCAAAGTAAGGAGGGAAGACGGTAACAAGCAAGTGAAGAGAAAAAAGGGGACGGAGACGTATAGCGAACAAAAGCTGCATCCGGCCAACAGGGCATACTCACTCTGAAGGGGTACAGATCTGGACTACACTCTCTGGCTTTTAGAACTTGGCTAGACAAGCTCAAAGATACAAACAAGACAACGGCTCACACCACCCCTAACACTAACAAATTCCTCCTGTGGGGCTTTCTTCGGAGGATAGCGGCATGAAGTGGACACCTGTCTGGTAGTCAGAGTACTGAGTTCTGTGCGACTGTTTCTCCCTGCTCCTTTAGCATAGCACAAAGATGCCACCATAACACAACCCTAGGAAGGCAACTCCATGATGGGATGGATTGGTTACATCCCATGTTTTGTTTTTTGTTTTTTAAAAAAGGAAACAAAAATGCACTCAAATCTTCCAGGATAAGGTTTTAGGAAACAAGCAATGGTCTTAAGCCTTGGCTGTACGTGAGGCATCATAAGGACTTTTTAAGTTTCTGAAGTCTGAGCCTCATTCCGGGTAATCATATCTGGATTTTTATGGGGTGGGATGTCCAATTCTTAGCACTATAGAGTCCAGATATTTCTAAAGCACTAGAGAAGAAATGTTCTCTGTTCAGATACCCTGTACCAATTTAATCTGAATCTCTAGGAGGAAGACCCAGGCATGGAATTTTTTCTTTAAGTGTATGAATGTTTTGCCAGCATGCACATCTATCTGAGCACATATGAGCCTGGTGCCTGCAGAGCCCAGAGTGCAGCGGAGCCCCTGGAACTGGACCTCAGAGTGCAGTGGAGCCCCTGGAACTGGACATCAGAGTGCAGCAGAGCCCCTGGAACTGGACATACCATTTTGAGTAGCCATGCATGTGCTGGGAACTGAACCAGAGTCCTCTACAAGAGCAGTAGATGCTCTTAACTGCTGAGCCATTGCTTCAAGCCGCTATACCTCTGAAGAACTCACTATCCTGCCAGGGTTTAGAACCCAGTAGCATGGAGGAACTGGCACATCCTTCATGGATCCTTCTCTCCCTGAGCTTTGGGCAGGAATTGAGCAACACAACATGCTTCCCAGCTCATCTTCACCGTCAGAGGCAGACAAGACAAGGAACTGGGGTAGGCTAAACTTCCTCCCTGTCACGGGGTCACCTTGCCACTGTCTGGAAGAAGCCAGGGGAAAATTGAAAGCAGAGTTCAAAAATTTGTTTGAAAGTGAATTTGGAACTGCTCTGAAGGTTAGAAACATGTTCAACCAAGTTCCATGATTTTATTTCCAAAGCACAACCTTTTGGCAGGACACATCAACTGTTACCCAAATCATTAAGAAAACAATTCAGCAAAAACATGTACAGTTAACACAATGCCTCTTTGTAAGGACCTATGATAAAAACTGAACTGATGACAGTATGTCTGTCTATAAACCAGTCAGAAATCAGAAACTGCAGCAAAGGTAAGTTTAGTCTTATAATTGTCGCCATGCAGTCTTTTCTGACAGTAGCAGAATAAGGAAGGCTAGGATACTTAGTGACCATGGATGCTGAAAAGAAAACTTGACAGATGTATCCAGAAACAGGTCACAGGAGGAGGGTGACATTTACTCTTTTTCCGAGGCTTTTATGCACAGAACTTAATCAAAGAAAACCAGACATGCTCTTCTGCCTAGGGCTGGAGAGATAACCCAGCATCTAAGTGTGCTTGCTCCTGGAACTTCAGTCTGTCCTCAGCACCCTCATGTGGTACATAACCACCTGTAACTCCAGTTCCAGGAGATCCAATGGCCTCTTCTAGCTTCTCAGGCCTAAACACCCCCACACATACCCCAAAGTCTTTTTTAAATTTTAAAGTAGCAGCCTACAGTGTGCAGTGTATGAGTGGGAAGTTAAAGTCACACACACATAAACACACACACACACACACACACAATCCCTGAAAGGATTTAAACCATTTTATATTCAATTCAAAGAGGCTGGAGTAATACAATGAGTATAGTTCCTGTAATGAATTGAGTGAGATTGTTTCTCCCAGCTCCCTCAACACAGAATGGTAATATCTTGTCAAAGCATGTCAGTGAAGCCAGTTCTATACTGGAATCCACCAGTATAGGCTGATATTGACAGGTATTCGCACTGTCTATAAACACTGGGTCTAGGTTCAGACAAACTTCTATTCTCTCCTATTACTAGTAACTTTGTCTAAAACATAAATATGTCTTTCTAACATTCTCTAATAAGAATAGATAGAGAAGAATAGGGGTGCAAAGAGATGGGGCATGTGTAGACAAAATAATAAGACAACTTGAGAGATCTAATGTTAAAGGCATGGAGCGGGTGGGGATCAAAGAAGCAAAAAGAATTGCAGTACCAGACAGAAAGTGGTATAGCCATAAAAAGAGGAGAGACCTGGTAAATAAATACACACGCACACATACACACACATTTATGTGAGAGGTGCCCTGGTGGCTTGACTTTTTCATGTGTGACCCTCTTTAAAGACCAGATCTTGGGTTGAAGATATAACTCACAGCACTTCAGGAAAGCAGGAATGCCCATAAAGAACATATCCAACTGAACAAATACACACTCCACGGGGAAATTCAACACTTGGGGCTTTGGGACTTCTGGTGCCCTATTCTTTTTCACCTGTTAGGCAATCATTTTTAAATCAAAAAGCCAATTCCTTGTGCTGTAATCATAATTATCCTGACTTATAGCCACAAGACTAGCCAATTAACTTTTCCCCCTTCTTACCACAAATCCTTTCCAGATTCCTAAACCTAAAATGTAAAAGAACCCCAAGATACAGTCGTTTGTCAGCAATAAGACTTCATGAGATCTCAAATGGTCTCTGGCAAGCCCATGAGAAAAATCTGTATAAAGATCTGGTCCCAAAGGCGCCACATTGCTGTGCACTATGGTAGCACTAAAGGTAGCTCCCAGTACAAAGGTCTCTGCCACTAACAAGCAACGAAACGGGTACTTAGAAAGTTCACTGCATCCTTGAACTCAAGTTCAACCACAGAACTGCTAAACGTGACCCAACTCCGCATCCAAGGAATCAGAATCTGCATTTAAATACGCCCCCCCCCCCCATTCCTAGGCATCTTTGAAAAGTTACACTACACCTTGAAACTGAAAGTTTGGGGTGGGAGGGGATGCCCTAGCCAGGAAGGCTTATACACTGGCGGATGAGGGTGGGGAAGAGGGCTCCAGGCCATAGCCTGAGGGCCAGTCTACTGCTGTTTCCCTCTGGTCTAGCCTCAGCCTGAACCCCTCTGCGCCAGGGGGAACACTAAGGTATGTCCCCACGAACCCCTACGTGGGCCGCCTCTCACCTGTTCCTCCAGCGGGAGCTGCTTGAGCGGACTCCGTGCCCCGTGTCGAAACACCACCTGTACCATTTTCAGCTCCAGTAGGTTGCGGTCCACCGGACGCTGGCAATCAGGCGCCCGCGGCTCGGCCAGGGCCACCCGCCGCTGGTGGAAGCAGTAAGCCAGAGAGGTCAGGACGCCCACGGGGGCCCACAGGCGCATGCTGGAGGCTGTGGAAGCTGAGGGCTCCGCAGGCACCGGGCTCAGCAGCTACTCAGAAGTTCGCGGGAACTGGAGGGCAAGTGCATCCAAGCTCTCAGAACAAGCGACTTTAGAGGAGCGACCCGGCGACAGTCAGGCCCGAGGGGCGGGAGCCTGGTGGAAAGGGATAGGAGCAGAAAAACTGTCTAGTAGTTTAAGCCCAGCCAACGCTGGCCGCTCCTGCTGCAGGCTTAGTCAGGGCAGCTACTTGGACCTGAATCTTGCACTTCAAACCGGGTGAAGGGAAGGCAGCAAAAGCAGAAGTTCCACGGACACACGGGATTCGCGGCCACATTTTATAACCAAGCTCCCTTGCAATTTCTTGCCCTCCCAAGAACCTGCCCCCAATTAAGTCTGCGCACAGGAGCACGGGAAAGAGAGTCCCGAGACATTGTCCGATCTGGAAACTCAGCCCCGTAAAAACTACAGCTCCCACAATGCTGTGCGCGGCCGAGGTCTCCTTCCCCTCCCCCCAGAGGGCTGTTCAGTCGCACCTCCGCCACGCTTAAGGTCCCGCCCCCCCCCCCCCCCATGCCTCCCAGGTTCCACTCCCCACCCTGCCAGCTGCCAAGAAGCCTCAGGTAGTAAAGGAATTTCGTCTGCTTATTATTCCCTTGAGGGTTTGCCTGGGATGAGTAGGGAGGAAATGAGGGTAAGGGGAGGAGGTGTTAGGATTGACGGTCAAAGGGGAAAAGTTTGAATGTGGAAGAATTCCTTGAAGTCCTCCATGCAAGATTACTAAAGTCAAGACCTGAAACATCAATCAGCGAAGTGCTTACTATTTTTGAAGTTACCTTTCCCCATTTTATTTAAGAAAATTGAGCTAGGGATGTAGTTCAGCGGTAGAGCACTCTCGGAGCATGCGCAAAGCCTTAGATCCAGAGACTTGAGGGAAGCCGGCTGCCCCTGGATTACAGCCACCAAAGAGTGTCAGGGAGGCCGGCAGGAATGGAGGTAGTGTTGTCAACATCCTGAGGCATTCTCCTAATCCTTTACCTGCGGGACAACTCAGAAGTGAATTTCAAAGGAAACCAGTAAGAAATAGACTTGAAGTCTGCTTGGCATGGAAAGAAAAGCAACAAAAAGAAAGAACAAAACACACATGAAAGCATACATGGCTATGAGCTTCTCACAGAATAGTCCCAGCTTACTAGAAGCCATATTTAATAGATCTTAGATGAGAGTTATGACAGAGAAATGCTTAGAGAGAGACTAAGACACGAGTGGGTCTGGGCTTCCCATAAGAGATTCATAGCAAACTGTGTTAGCAATTACTATATATATATATTCTTATAGTGGCTCTCAAGATACATCTTGCCCCTGCGTGGGGGTGCAGGCCTTTAATCCCAGCATTCAAGGTGCAGAGGCAGGCAGATCTTTCTGAGTTCAAGGCTAGCCTACTCTACAGAGTGAGTTCCAGCATGGCTAAGGCTATGAAAAAAAGCCATGTCTGGAAAAAAAGAAGAAAAAGCACATCTGGAATGGTTGCTACAACCCCGTCCCCTTTCTATTTTTGGTGTGACTACGGGACAACTTCAGGGAACCTTGGATAGATTAGAGTCTGATAAGGTAAAACCAGCAGCCACTGGGTTTCTACTAAGAGTCTCAGATTGTAGGTTTACAGCCTCAATGGGAGAACGACCTTAAGTAAAGGAATCCTTGCTTGATGGTTGGCAAGAGTTTTTCAGAGCTAGCTCCTTTTCTTGTGTCACAATAATTTTCCTTGCCCTTCCATCCTAGCTCAGACCCACTTCCCTCAATTAGGACTGACTGCTTTAAGAGTAAGTCAAGGTAGTAGGTTGGAACCTTTGTGCTAGAGACACTGCCTCCCACTGCCCCCCAAGAGACCCACCCTGAACACTGCTGCATTTGCGACTGGACCTTTAGTACATGAGCTTTCGGGTAAATACTTAGATCCAAAAATATAACACAAGGCAAACTGAGACCTTCAGGAGCATCAGGAAGTACAACATTGTAACTCCAACAGCTGGGGAGCATGGCTCTCAGGTGAGGGGAAACACAGTATAGTTTCGGTATAAACAGATCCTGGTATTTGAGTAGCTTCAGCCTCTTTGGCATTCTTACCACACTGGAGAGCCTTCAAGGTAATGGAAGGTTGATATCTCACTGCCCTACCTCCTGCCATGGTGGACAAAGCAAGGCTGGGCCACACCCTGCTCTCTGGCATCGTTGGCACTCACTGGGTGAGCATCATGAGCACCTTTGACCAGAGTGAGTAATAGCAGTGCCATCTGGGAAGTGGGGGAGGGCAGCATGTGTCAGTGGGGAAGGAGGCACAGCTGCCAAGGCTGGCAGTAAGCTGAAATTAAAAAAAAAAAAAAAAAAAAAAAAGGTAAGAAGTCTTGAAATCATGCTCTGGGGACAGCCAAGAAGGGGACTCTGAGAAATCCCTATTTTGACCCTGGTTTTCCTACAAAGTAGGGCTGGTTTGAGAAACAAGCTCTTCCCCTCCAGTCCATTTTCATGAGAGTTTCACTTAATATTATTTGAAACTCAGTGTTAGCCATGAGATTAACACATACAAACACAAACACACATTCACTCCTTCATTTCCAGCAGTGAGCATGGTGTTCGATTCATTGTGAGTACTTGTTAAGTACTGGTTTAAAAAAATGGTAGACTATGCCTTAGGATTAGGGTAGAGGTTGTTGACTCTTAAGTCATGGTCGCTTCCTACGTAAATCTGAGAAGTTTGATTTTTGAGCCCAGTATTAGTACTAGAACAAATATCAAGAGATATGAGGATCACATTCCCTTGACTTTTACCTTGATGGTCTGGAAGGCAGGAACATAATTTGCAATAATGTAAATGTAATTTCTTTTCCTCCATGGTGTGAGACACTGTGGATCGAAAGGAGCAGAGACAGAGCAAAGTCAGGTAGCTTTGGCTGCAGTCCAGGATGGAAACATGGGAAGCTGTTAACAATGGAAGTTCAAGGGAGGAGGAAGAGAGGAAAAGTCAAGGATGGCCCTTGAGTATTTGGTCAGGTAATCTCAGATGATGTCATATACCTTGGAAAGAGGTTAAGTCAAGTCTACCAAGTTAACTTGGATTGTGTAGGTTATAAGGTAGGTACTTATACTTGTGAGGCATCCAATGTAGAAATGCCCTCTATAGGGTTGATGATATAGGTTGGAGACCAGAGTAAGAGTGGCCTAGGAATGTATATGCAGGGCTTTTCTGTTCAAGGCTTGTAGCTGCAAGAGTTTGTGTGTATAAAAGTCTTGGTGAAGTAGGATAAGGAGATAAAATGAGACCTGGAATATGTCTCTGAGGATCTCTCCATTCAAAATTTAAGTATGAAGGGAACGGAGAAAAGTTTTAAGAAGGAATGGATGCCTGATGTGTTTAATCCCAGCACTTGGAGACATAAGCAGGTGGATCTCTGAGTTTGAGGCCAGCCTGGTCTAAACGGAGAACTCCAGATCAGCCAGGGCTATAAGGTGAGACCCTTTCTAGAACAAAATTAAAACAAAACAGAAAAGAAGGATGGAGCAGTAGTGTCAGAGGGAACTGAGAATAAAGTGATAGCAGTGGAAGGCCCTGAGATCTAACAGCAGTCATCTGTGGCCAACAGAGAGGAGCAGCCTGGGGAAACCGTGGGCAGAGGTTCAGTGTAAGCAGGAGTGTGTGGGGAGTGATTGTCACACAGCCAGGAAGGTGAGCACGAAGAGTTCAGCCCAGTGTCCTCACTGGACTGCTTGGTTCCTGACACTAAGGGAGACTTGTCTTTTGAAGAGAAGTTTGTGTTTAAATGCTGATCGACAGGGAGGGAGAGGCTGAAGATGAGATGGGATAAAGGGCCCAGAAAGCTCTTAAGGAGGTGAGCCAAGATGAGAAATGAACTTAGGGCATGCCGTTAGGATCAGATGGAGAGGAAGAACGGGCGCCACGGGGCACATTGATAATGGGATTAAAGGAGCCTGTTTTCTTCCAGAGCTTCTTTACTCTGCAAATCCATAGTGTATTGGTGGGATGGCGATTGGTGCTGTCAATGATTTGAAATGTGTAGAAGTGAAGTGCACGTACTGTGGAGAGCCCAGAACTACACACTACACCCACACCACAGAGTGGCCTGAGGACATGTGCACCATGTGCCTCAGTGCTGTTCTGGATCTGAGTAAGCCAAGGGCACCCAGTTGTTTAAGATAAGGTAATTCTTCACATCCGACTTTGAGGAGCTACTGATGGCGAGACAAGGATCCTTCCGTTGATGCCACAATCCTCAGACATTCGAGCCCCTTCCATAAGATGGGGTAGGTGTGGAGATAATCTCTTGTACATTGTGTAAAAACATTCACCTCTCAATAAAAAACACAAACAAACAAACAAACAAAAAACCTTTGGCCAATGAGCTGAGGCAGGAATAGAAGGTGGGACATCCGGCAGACAGAGAATTCTAGGAAATAGTGAGGCATGGGAGATTTGGCCTGGGAATGCTGATGGAGACAGAAGCATGAAAGTAGAGCACACATATCCATTCACATGACAGTAAACCAGATATTAAGTTATGAGCCAGTTGAAGAACATGTAGAACATTTGGCCTAGGCATCTGTAAATATATTTAAGTCACAGAGTCATTATTACTGGAGGTTGGGGCCAGGAGGAAAAACAAGAGGTTACAGGTAGTATTTGCAAATAGTGGATGTACATCCTCTCATCACTTGAGAACATCTCTAGCTTAATGATAATACCAAAACCAATGAGAACATACTGAAAGTAGTTGTTACACCAGACTCTTTAAGAAATAATAACAAGAGAGGGTCAGAACATCTGACTGTAGCGTTTTGTTGTTATTTTTGTTTTGTTTTATTTTGGTTTTGGGTTTAGGCTTCTTTGTTTATTTGCTTGTTTTTTTGTTTTCTGTTTTTAATCCACAGTTGATTGAATCAGTAGACACAAGCTATTTTGGGTGACTGTTCTCCAGAGATCCATGTGTTAAAAGTCCATGTGGGAAGTATCAAAGAATTTTGAGAAGTATGACCTTGTTGGAAGTCTTTAGGTGACTGGAAACATTTGCTGGCAGAAGACCTTGGGATCTACTGTCTTCTCCTTGTTCTTTGTTCCTCAGGTCTTGAGGTGAATGGTTTCCTCTGTCATGTGCACCTGCCAGAATCCCAAAGTCACAGAGGTCTGCAGCTTTCCAGAACCATGAGCCAAAGTAAACCTTTTCTTTTTTATAAGGTAATTACCTCAGGCATTTTGTAATAGTGACAGAAAACTGAAAGGTACAGTATAAGACCCATGAATCCAGAGCTATGACAGAATTTCAATATGGAGACTTTTAATAAAATGGGAGGGATTGTCAGTAAAGAGGCAATGATGAAGACACAAGGAGTGACTGACAGAACTCTGAAGACTTGGATCAAGGGTCTGGGACAAAGTCTGGAAAAGAAAAAAGGAGGAAAGGAAAGCCTTGGGCAGTACAAGGGTTATGTTTTTCATTGAAGGTCACTCCTCCCAGGATAGAAAGAAAGGAGAGAGTCATAGATAGGCAGGCTGGTGGCACTGGTAGTTTAATGTTTCCCTCCCAAAAATTACAGTAATAATAATTGAATGTTATTACCATATGCCTGATATTCAGTGTGTTAATTAATTCTTATTGCAGCTTAAGCGGCAGATCTATCCTACTGCCATTTTATAGAGAAAGAGCCTGAGATAGATAAATAGCTTGCCCAAAGATGCACAGATATGTGATAATGACTTAAGTAATCCAAATTTCAGCCCTGTGGAGTTCACACTACCAGCTGTATACATTTTACTAATTAACTTAGGAAGGGCTGGTAGGTTATATGAAAGTTACCATGGTTAATACCTCTGTCTTTTCTGTTGCTATGAAAAAAACACCTGAGGCCAATAATGTATAAAGAATACAGATTTGTTTGACTCGTGGTTCTGGAGGCTGAGAAATCCAGGGGCGTTGCACTGGCATCCTCTTGGTGTCAAGTGAAGCCTCCTTGCTCATTGCAGCATGGCAGAGGGATCACACAGGTCAGAAGGTCAGACAGCAAGAGGTAGCACTGGTAGTTTAATGTTTCCCTCCCAAAAATTACAGTAATAATAATTGAATGTTATTACCATATGCCCGATGTTCAGTGTGTTAGTTAATTCTTAACAGAGAATGATACAGAAATGTAGCTAGAGATGGCACTTTTAAAACAAAGCCACTCCTGCTGGAACTAAGCTGTTCCCACAGATGCAGCTTAATCCATGGATGAGGTTTTTCACCTCTATGACCTCTCAAACATGGCCACAGTGAGGTCAGAGTTCCAGTACATTCACTTTGGGAGGTGTTTGGATGGGAGCAATCTGTCTTATATGTGAGATGGAACTTTATCTCTCATGCCCTTACTTCAGGGGGCCTCTTCTTGCCTATCTCCACTTCCATCCCCCCAGATGCATTCCTAACTGATTATTGTTGCCACTGAAAATCATTTGGGACTTTCTGTTTACAAGTCACTGAAAACCAGACTCAACAAGGAAAGAGAAAAGTGATTAGCCTACATCACTGAAGCTTCAGGAGAAGTGCCCCATGCTTATCTGGATACAAGCCTGGATGAATCTGGGTTCTGATTTCTTTGGTGACTTCTAGTTTCAGCTCTGCCCTGCTCCTATTCTGAAGCTTTCTAGTGACTGTTGACTCCTCCCCCCCACACCCCCTGTGTATCACACAATGGCTCCAAGCAGCTTTGCTTTCTTGACCTTCCATCTAGATAAATAGGAGGAACATTCCCCTCCATACGACAGAAATCCTGGGCTTCAAAGTTGCTTGCCAGATGAAGTCTAGGTCCACTGCCGATCATCTCTGGGGAGGAAGGGAAATTGAATTCAGCCACATCACAAACAATGGGTCAGGCCATTCTTTAGTGCAAACCAGGATCACAAGAGAAAACAACAGATGTCTCAGGGTTTTTCTGCCACCTTTCCTACCTTACTCCTACTCCTGCATTAATCAGCTTCCCATGTGCCTTGTTGGTGGCTCATGCTCAAGTGCTGACCTTTGAACAGAGGAAAGGAAGCTTAACAGTTTGCATAACTCTCACAATTCCAACAGGTCATGTCTATGTCTCTATAGATGTCTTTGCTATTTCCTTGTTTAAATACCCTTCTTGACTCCCCATTACCCACAAAAGAGTGACTCACAATGTTTCTAGTGTTTCACCTCTCAGATATATCTTGCTGTTTGAAATTACTGGAATACTGGGCTGGTAGATGACTCAGAAAGTAAGAGAGCTTGCTCTGCAATCATGAGGACCTGTGTTTAAATCCCCAGCACCGTGGCTGTGCGTGGCTGTGCATGGCTGTGTATGGCTGTGCATGCTGACTGTGACCCCAGCACTAGGAGCAGACACAGGTAGATCCCAAGCATTCCCTGGCAATTCAGTCTATCCAGAAGGGTGAGCTTCTGATTTAGCAAGAGGCCTTGTCTAAAGGCAATAGTGTGGAGAGTGTTAGAGGAAGACACCTGATAGCCTGCTCTGGTCTCTGCATGCAAGTGTGCAGATTTCACCAGTATACTATTGCATATGCAACACACACACACACACACACACACACACACACACACATATACACACACTGGGTGGGTGAGGGAGGCAAGAAATATTTATATTTCTGTAGGTATGATTCTATTATTTTATGGTTTTGAAAAATCTAGAATTTGAACCATCTATGTCTTGAGATGTACAAGGAATGTTGAAGTTTCTGGATATGTCAGATGATACACTCACATGGTGTTTTGCTGAGGCAAGACCCATGAGAGGACTTGTGATGTTTGGAGAGACTATAAATAGGAATCAAGGGACAGCCATGGTGCTCTTGTATAGCTAGCTTTGGAAAGCTTCATTGGTCTTGAGTCTTCATCTTACCTGATCTTCACTTCATTGAAAGAGGCATGCCAGAGAATTCTCCTGGTATCCTGGCTGGTCCTGGTCAGTCCTGTTTACTTGTGCTGATTCAGTGGAGGCCTGGCTGTTTCTGCTGGATTGTGCCACTGCTGCTGCTTTGTTTGCCACATTAGGCGCCACTCTGTTGAAATAATATTTTAAATCAGCATCACCCAATCGGGCTTATGTTACAGAGCCGCCATGTTCCCAACTTGGTTAGGCCTGAGGCCACGAGCAGTGGTGGTGGCATATTCTGCACTGCTCATCTCAGGAGGCCAGAGACAACAGCCCTGCCACCTACAAGATGCCATGGTGAGAGATGGCTCTGCCAATCTTCCATGCTGTCTCCACAAGGCTGCGCTGAGTCCAGACCATCCTGCCATCTACACGGTACCCGGTATGAATGAGACTCTAATGCTTAAAGATTAATCAAAGGCGTTATATGTTTGGTAATGCTTAATAACAAGATGCCCACACAATTGGAGGTGTTTCCCAATTATAGTAACCTAGATATAAGTTGTTACCCAGGACTGCTCTCCAAGCATTCATGGCTCTCCATCCTCCTATATCTCTGCCTCCCTCTGCTCCTCCTCTTTCTCCTTCTCTTCCTCTCCTTACTCCTCCCACTGTAGCTCCTCCCAACTTGTGGGGAAAATATGCCACTACAGACACTACTGACCTGGATTGCTGCTATCCTGACAGTGACTTGAATTGCCTCACGGAACTACTTCTAAACAGGTCCACATCCCCTTGTCCTACTTACCATCTTTTCTCCCCCACCTTTGGATGGTGAACTAGAAGGAGGTTTGAAGGATTTGAGAACCCTTATGAAAAATAGTTTAAAAAGAAAAAACCTAAACCTACAGAGTGTGCTTCATTAAAATTTGGAATTAAGAGAGTGGGTGGATCACTGGAGCCCAGGGTTTTGAAACCATTCCAGGCAACATAGTAAAATCCTCTATTCAGAAAACAAGCAGCAGCAAACATGACTATAACCTTGCACTCAAATATACATGGACCTGTTTAAAAACCATCTTTGAGCAAAGGTGATAGCCCAGGGATGGAGTTCTTGCCTGTCACACTCGAGCCCTGGATCCAGTCTCAATCATCATGAAAATTAAAACATACAACAAAAGACTTTTCTATATTTCCATTATCTCCAGGAAAAGAACAAAGTGATAGCTAACAAAACAAACGCACGTACGAAAAATTCTCCTTATCAAAAATACTTCTCTAACAGACAGAACAACTTTTTTGTAGTTGTTGTTGATGGTGATGGTATCTATGGTGACAGTGGAGTGTTTTGTTGTTTGAGACAGGGTCTTTCTATGTAACCCTGGCTTCCTAGAATTTGCTATGTAGACCAGGCTGGCCTTGTCTGCCTCTGCCTCCTGTGTGGAGTGCTAGGATTGTGGGTCACCACACCCAGGTAATGTGGCGTTTGCCTTAGTCTTTTTATTCATACAAGATGAAAGAAAATGAAAGCAATCAGAAGTCATTTTTTTTGAGGCAGAGCAAGATGGCAGTTTGTTGCTCTCAGCCTATTTAGGTGCTTTAACAAAATAGGACTGATTACATTAAAAATATTGCAAACCTGTTTCTGGTAGTTCTAGATGTTGGGAAGCTCAACCTCAAGTCACTAGCAGGTATCATACTGAGGGACCTCTCCTTTTGATTCACAGCTGGCTCCTTCTTCCTGTGTCTTCATTTGGTAGAGGGATGAAAAGTCATGGGGCAGGGGCAGGGTGGGATAAGCCAACTCAAACTCTTTTACCCAAACCTTTTTAAGGGCATATTGTACCCAGAAGAACTCATGTCTTAATTACCCTCTTAGAGGCTCATTTTGTTAGAACTTAAAATTGTTGCCTTGTGGGCTAAAATTCAGCGTGAATTTTAAATAAGCACAAATATTCATATCAGTTGTCAGTAAGAACACTACTGTCTCAAAGAAGAAGCAAAGCACTGCCCCTCCCCACCTGTCAAAGCTAACAATCCAGGGACAGGGTAATTCAGAGATAATGGATATTCTAGTCTGTTCTGTGCAACAGAGTATCTGAAACTTTGTAACACATAATGAACAGAAATGAATTGTGGTCCAGAGGCCAAGAAATCCAAGGAGTAGCATCCAGCAAGAGATCTTTTATCACATCACTATGTGTGCATGAGGGAGGGAAGGAGGGGTGAACACAAGATGAGGCCAGACCATTCTTTCATAAGGAATTAACTCCCATACTCCATCCATTAAAAGGCTTTGTTTTCTCTTCAAGGTCCCAGTTCTTAATAGTGTTGACTGAAAACTAAATATTTTTGAAAATTTACTTTTATTTCTGTGTGCTTGTATATTTTGCCCGAATGTCTGTCCATGTACCATATGCATGCCTCGTGCCCATGGAGGCCAGAAGGAGGTAATGGATTCCTTGAGACTGCAGTTACATATGGTTGTGAGCCACCATGTGGCTGCTGGGAACCAAACCTGGATTCTCTATAGAACTGCCAGTGCTCTTAAGCACTGAGCCATCACTCCAGCCCTTGGAGCTGAATTTCAGACACATAAACTTTGGGGGACACATTCAAACCAAAGCATTGAATTAGAGAAAATATTTGAAACTATTTCCTTTTATTTTCTTTAGCAGAGATGCAGAAAGAAGTTCAGCAGTGCAAAGCCCATCACAGCTTGAGGCTGGACCTGGCTAATGCATGGGTTAATCTAGTTCTAGTGGCCATGGAGTTCACCCCGGTGCTGTAGTGGGGACATAGAAAACATGGGGATAGTCTCCCAGCCTGAGCTTGGAGACTGAGTCTGCAGAGGCTGGTCTGGCCCTGGAGTGGCTCAAAATTTGAAGCCTGTGGGCCAGTTGAATCAGCCTGGTAATGAGGTGGGCTTGGAGGCTCAGGATGTGGGGACTGTGGGGACCAGACCAACATTGGATTTACTGGGACAGGCCCCATGTCCCCATGAAAAGACTTTTCACTGGTGACATTATTACCCTTTCCCAGTGGAAGGAATTTCTCTCCCAACTGTGCTCTCTGAGGCTGGGGAGGAAGAAAGGTACAAACCTGTAACTCCTACCCTTCCCAGTGTTTCTTGGTCTGTGCTGCACTCAGATGTGACCTCCCAGCTACTTTCCTTAGTTCTTATGGAAGGACTTCCCCCTGCAGACAGTTTGAATTAGTATTTCTGTGGGGAAATGTGCCGTGGGGAGCTCTATTCTGTCCTCTTGCTGATGAAGACATTTAATACTACTTGTGGTGATTTGAATAGGAATGGCCCCATAGACCCATGGCATTGAATGCTGGCAGTATTAGGAGGTGTGGCCTTGTTGGAGGAAGTGTATCACCATGGAGGCAGGCTTTGAGGTTGCATATGCTCAAGCCAGGCCTGGTGGGACAGTCTTCTTCAAGATGTAGAACTGTCTGCTCATTCTCCAGAACCATGTCTGCCTGTATGCTGTTCACAAGGATGATAATAGACTAAACCTCTGAAACAATTAAATGTTTTTTTTATAAGAGTTGCCATGGTAATGGTTTCTATTCACAGCAATAGAAATCCTAATTGAGACACTATTTGAACATAAGGAGATGTGTGTATGTGTGTATTAATAAAAAATGAAATATTACTTAAAGACTCTGTAAAGTTTAACTGAAGTTAAAAATGAAAAAAATTATTAAAGTACTAGAGATGTATGTCAGTGGTAGAGCACTTGTCTGCCAAGTGCTGGGTCCTGGGTTCAACCTCCAGGATTGCCATAAACAAAAGATACAGGATTATGACCATCTTTAAAGTATACTTGCTTCATTAGTGATGAGCTGTCTGCACAGGCTACCTGTTGATGGAGTTTCCCAAGTAAAGTCAGACTGCAGACTGGACCGCATCCCCATCTGACACTGCTCACTTCCACAGTGCAGATGCTAAACTTGGGATGGTAGAGAAGATCAGCATGGCCCCGTGCAAGGATGGCACAGGGCTTCATGCAGCATGCTGTGCCTTTCAGTTAAGAAGAAGGTAATGGAGATGTGTGTCCTGGTAACACAAGAGGGGCTGCTAAGGAAGGAAACGGAGGGGCTGGGAGCCTGAGGAATGAAGTGGGAGAGCAAGAACAAATCCAGGTATGTATGAATGCTATAATGATGCCTATTACTTCACATGCTACTTAAGCAAAAAATTCCTAGGCTTTGGGGTTAGGCTTGGTGTAGAGTACTTGCCTAGCCAGCCCAAAGCTCTGGGTTTGGTCCTTGGCAAATAAATAAATAAATAAATAAATATAAAAACAAACAAACAAAAAACCAGGAAACAAATCATGACCACAAGTATCAAAAATAATGACCAGAGAAACACATCACTATTGAGAGAACAAAATACAGCACCAGCAGTATGCCCCCCAACTAAATATGTATAAATTGCCTGACAAGTATTTTAAATAATACAAGGAAGCTCAATGAACCTCAAGAAATCACAGAGAAAGAGCTCACCCAAATCAAGAAAACAATGGCCCAAACAAGATATCTTAACAGATTGAAATTATTTAAAAAAAAATTCAAATTCTAGAGCTGAGAAGCAGTAAGTTAAGTGAAGAAAATGCAACCGAAAACCTCAACAAAAGTGATCATGTAAAAGAAAAAGGTTGTGAGCTAGAAGACAAATCGCTTAACAGTACAGTCAGGGAAGATAAAAGGGAAGAGCACAAAACTTTATGAGATTTGTGGGACCAACAGCATCCAAAGAGAAAATGTTGGTATAATTGGAGTTTA
This sequence comes from Arvicanthis niloticus, assembly GCF_011762505.2. Lineage (NCBI taxonomy): Eukaryota > Metazoa > Chordata > Mammalia > Rodentia > Muridae > Arvicanthis > Arvicanthis niloticus. The sequence goes on along the minus strand of NC_047661.1, from coordinate 76,571,551 downwards.
AGAAGAGACCCTGCTACATGAGAAAAGTCCCTAACAGCAGAGACATCCCAGAAACTGACCCCACACAAGCAGTTTTTAGGGTGCAGTGAACAGAAAGTACATCTTCCCTGAAGATTCAACTCCTCGTTGAAGCTATTTCTATCACATGTGATGTCCATTGTAGCCCTGTGGAGCTTGAGGCCCCAGAGAGCACCGTAGTCCAATGGATTGACAGCTGCCATAAGTCTGCTTTCCACTAGTAGAAACGAGCTTGAACTGCAACATATAACTCAGGATTGACAAGGACCTCGGAAAGTGTGCAAGTTCCTCAGATCCAGTAGTGAGAATTCACACCATCCAGTAGTGGCCACTTTCTAAGACTGGCTGATGTTTAGGTCCACTGACATTTGAGAACCTTTGTTCTGGGCCCTGCTTGCACTTGCCAAGGTGCCATAATGATTTCTGAAAAGAAAAGCCAGGGAGAATGTCTTCTGTGCTTTATGGTCAGCATATCTATTGGCTTATTGGGATTTTCAGGGATTTTTTTAAAATGATTTTAAAAAAAAATTTTAGCTACATGTGTGTATATGTTGGGTTATATGCATATGAGAACAGGTACCCCCAGAAGCCAAAAGATGACAGATTCCCTGGAGATGGGGTTACTCGTGTGGTTGTAAGCTACCTGTATGAGTGCTAGGAAACACATTTAGGTACCCTTTCCATACTTGGACTGCCTGGTTGAGTCTCAGTGGGAGAAGATGTGCTTAGTCCTGCTGGAACTAGATGTTCCAGGGTGGGGTGGTACCCAAGGCGGTGATTCCCCTTCTCTCAGAAAAAGGGAAGAGGGCAATGGGAGGAGGGGTTTATAAGAGGACTGGGAGAGAGGGGAACTGGCTGTGATTGAGATGTTAAGCAAATAAAGAAAAACTACTGAAAAAAAAATAAATGAAGAGCAGGGTTCTGGAGAGATGGCTCAGTGGTTAAGAGTGCTGGCTGCTCTTCCAGAGGACCCAGGTTCAATTCCCAGCAACCACACAGCGTCTCACAACCATCTATAAAGAGATCTGCTGCCCTCTTCTGGCGTGTAAGTGTATATGCAGCAGAGCACTCATACATAAATAAAATAGACTTTAAAATGCAAGAGGTTTTTTAAAAAATGGAAGAGAAATAAAAATAGACAAACAAATGCTAAGGGAGTTTATCACCACAAGGTTTCTTTCCTACAAGAAAGGGCAGTTCTCTACGCAGAAAGATAAAGAAAGGGATTGGTAACATAAAACATCAGAAAAAGCTGGGCAGTGATAATACAAGCCTTTAATCCCAGCACTTATGAAGCAGAGGTGGGCAAATCTCTATGAGTTCAAGGCCAGCCTGGACTATAAATTGAGTTCCAGGACAGACAGGGCTACAAAGAGAAACCCTGTCTCAAAAAAACAAAACAAACAAAAAGATGAGAAAGTAGGAAGTTCTCTGCAAGCTAAGTAAATTACATACATTGTTAGTATGAAGTTTGAAAATAAAACTATCAAGATAGTAGCCACAATAATCTGTTAATGATATAAAACAAAACATGAAAGTCTGCACACCAAAATCAGGATCAGAATGGATGTTATGAGGTTAAACTGTTTATTATCTTTTATGATTGATATTATCATCTTAAATAGCCTGTTTTATGTAAATGTTATGATAACCATAAAGCCAAAGGCTATAGTGAATACATAAGAGATAGATAGGAGCCGGGCAGTGGTGGCGCACGCCTTTAACCCCAGCACTTGGGAGGCAGAGGCAGGCAGTCTATAGAGGCCAGCCTGGTTTACAGAGTGAGTTCCAGGACAGCCAAGGCTATACAGAGAAACCCTGTCTTGAAAAAACAAAACAAACAAACAAACAAAAAACCCAAAAGAGATAGATAGGAAGGGAGCAAAGCAAAGCATGCAGTAGAGAAAAAGCATCAAGTCATTATGGAGAACAGCAACAGAGGAAAGGAAGAAGGATTTACAAATAACCTGAAAACAATTAACAAAGAGACAAAGGAACTCCTTAGCTGTCAGTAATTATCTTGAATGTAAATGGATTAACTATCCAACAAGAAGAGATAGAGAGACTGAATGGATAAGAATGAAACACTCAACAGTATGCTGCCTACCAGAAACTCATGGACTGAAAATGAAAGGATGTAAGATACCCAAGCAAATGGAAACCAAGAGAGAGCAGGAACAGCTATGCCTACCTCAGGAAAAAAGTTGTCTCTGAGTCAAAAACTGGAAGGGAGGGAGGGAGGAAGTGGGGAGCCACACTATATAATGATATTAGGCTTGATTCATCAAGAATAAAGCATTATAAATACATGCACATCACATTGAAGTACTACCTAAACAGATAAGCAAATGTTGGGAACCAAGGCTTTCTTAGAGCTCCTGATGAAAGGACAAAGTGAACAACAATTCTGTGTCTTTGCCTAGGGGCAGATTGCACAAGGTCTGGGCTGAGGCTGGGCTGGGGCCGGGCTAGGGCTGGGGCCAGGGACTGGAAGAAGTTAAAGTTTTGGTTAGTGGAAACCTGAATAACACCCTGCTCCTGAGACTGGAGTTATAAGCCCCAAAGCCGCTATGTGCTCAGTCTGTGGTACACTTAAGATATCTTGTGATTCCTTAATGCAACATTGCTTTATTAACTTCCTGCTGGCTTTTTTCCATTTTCCCACTGCAAACCTAGCTGCACTTCTTAATAAGTTTGCATGGTGTTAGCTATCAGTCTCTGCAAGACCTCCTGGTTCCAGCCTTTCTATTTTCTTTATTTTCTTGTCTTTAATCCTTACCTTTAGGATCTTGTCACTGAAGACACAACAACTTGCTAGTCCAGGTCAAGAAAGTACTAAGACACTAAGATATCAGAGAGAGAGAGACAGAGAGAGAGAGAGAGAGAGAGAGAGAGAGAGAGAGAGAGACAGAGAGAGAGAGACAGAGAGAGAGAGACAGAGAGACAGAGACAGAGAGACAGAGAAAGAGAGCGAGGGAGGGGCAGAGAGAGAGATACAGACAGACAGAGTACAGTAATAGTACCAGTCTTCAATACCCTCTTTCAATAATGGGTAAATAACCCAGTCATATAGTCAATAAGAAAAAAAAATTGGTCTGAACTACACTTTGAGCTAAATAGAAGAGTCTGTCCTACAACACAAGAGGGTATATTCTTCTCAAGTGTACATGGAACATTCTCTGGGGTGAGTCAAAGGTTAAGCCATAAAGCAAGTCTTAAAATATTTATGGGTTGAAATTTCATAAAATATCTTTTCTGATCACAGTGATATGAAGCTAGAAATCAGTAATAGAAGCATTTTCAGAAGATTGACAGATGTGTGGACATTAAACAGCATGCTCCTAGGTGAAAGAAGAAGTAAAGCATGAGTCTGGAAACCACTGTGGAAAAAGCCAGGAACACACTATACACCACAACTTACAGAACATGGCAAAGGCAGTTCTGAAGAAAATACTCTTTCACAGTGACAAAGGCCTACCTCAAAACAATGACATCAAACAAGCTAATGTGAAACCAGAAAAAGAGAAACAAACTTAGCCCAAAGTTAGCAGAAGAAAATAATGTAAGAAATAAAAATAGACACTAAAAATGCAATAAAAGATAAAATTATCAAGACTATGTTATCCAAGAAAACGCAGAGAAGGTCAGAGACTCAGAATTGGAAATGAAAGAGGAGACATTCAAGTCATAGTTCAGAAATAAACTGCTAATATGATGTCTGTGGACAGTTACATGCTAATGAATAGGACAATTTAGAAAAGAAGATAAATTTTAAATATTCCTAACAAGACTGAACCATAAAACAATAGAAAATACCAGCATGAAGAGACTGAATTAGTAATAAAAGCCTTCCATCAAAGAAGTCCCAGAGCTTGACTGCTTTATCCTAAACCCTATCAAATATTTACATCAGAACTAATGTTAGTCCTTCCCAACCCTTTCCCTAAAATAAAAGGTATTATGGCCTGAATCCTGGTGCCCACACCTAAAATTATGTTACAGTTTAGTCCCTAATGTAACAGGAAAAAAATCGCCCTTTCAGAAGTAATAATTGGAGCACTGATCCAAAGTTAAAAGGAGTATTTTCCCCTTCCCATATGCAAGGATGCAGCAAAAAATGCATCCTTTGAATTAGAACTAGACATCACGAACTTACTGTGCTTAGCTTCATCCTGCTAGCTTTGAGAACTGTAAGATTATATTATTCAGAAGTTACTGCAGCATCTCTAATAGACTGATACAGAGGGAAAACTTCCAAATTCATTTGACAAAGCAAGCATTAGCCCGACACCAAAGTCAAACAAAGCCACCAGAAGGAAAGAAAATCTCAGGCCATTATCCATGATGAACATAAATACAAATCTACTAGCAGCCTGGATTCAACAGTCTCTAAAAGGTTCATCCATCAATCAAGTGGAGTCTGTCACCGAAACAAAAGGATTGATCCATATACATGTGTCTATAAGCATGATATGTGACTCACAGAAGGAAGTCATCTCAGTATATTCAAAGAAGGCTTTCAATAAAGTCAACAGACTTTCATGATAAAATTCTCAACAAGTTATAATTAGAAGCAGTATATCTCAATGTAATTAAAGACAGTCGTAGCAAGCCCGTAGCCAACACTGTTCTCAGTGGTGAGAAGGTAAGAGCTTTTCCACTGAGATCAGAGATGAAGCATGAATGTACACTGTTGCCATCTCAATTAAGTTCCCTACTGGAAATCCAGAGCAATAAGGAAAGAGAAGAGAATAAAAGGTATCGAACTTGGAGGGGAAGAAGTTGAATTGTCTGTTTACAGACAGTGAGAAAGCACAGACTCCAAAAACCATCTGAGCTAATAGCTGAATCCAGCAGACTTGAAGTATATACAAAGGCAGTATCCCCAAACCAGTGTGCGTCTGTACCCTCACGAAAATGAATCAAGGAAACAGTCACATCTACAGCAGTGAAAGAGGAATAGATTTAAAGAAGGGTGTAAAATAATTACAGAGAAGACTATGAGACAATAATGAAAGAAACAGAAAGATATAGACAAATAGGAAAATGTTCTGTGTTCATGGATTGGAAAAGTTAAAATGTCCACAATGCTCAAAAAAATCCACAAATTCAATATCATCCCTACCGAAATTTCAACGGAAGTTTTCACAGAAATAGAAAAAGAATCCTAAAATTTACATGGAACCACAGAAGGCCCCAAATATCAAAGAAATCTTGAGCAAGAATAAAGCTAGAGACAATATATTGGCTAATGTGCTAGAGCAACAATAGAAACCCCACATGGTAATGCCATAAAACAGTCATGTAGACCAATGAATCATAACAGAAAACCTAGAAATAAATTTACCCAGGGTTGACAGATTTTCAACAAAGATGCTGAGAAAAGAAAGTGGGGCAAACATAGTGTCTTCAATAAGCACCAATGGGAAAACTGGCCATCCACTGACTGCCAGCAGGCTGTCTAAAAGCTCTGTATGGAGGCAGGGACACCTACCCCTAAGGCATACATACATGTGAGCATAAGGATGCTCACACCTATCTATGTATGCTATGGTGATACCAGAGTGAAGTGCCTCGAGATTTTTTATTGGTTATTTTATCTATTTAAAATTCAAATGTTGTCTTCCTTTCTAGTTGGTTTCCCCTCCGCAAACCCCCATCCCATTCCTCTTCCCCCTTGCCTCTATGAGGGTGCTTCCCCACCCACTCACCGCCCTAGCATTCTCCTACTCTGGGGCATTAAGCCTCCACAGGACCAAGGGCCTCCCCTCCCACTGATGCCAGATAAAGCAATCCTCTGCTACATATGCAGCTGGAGCCATGGGTCCCTCCATGTGTACTCTTTGATTGGTGCATTATAAAAAGTTAAATAAGTCCACAGTAAAGTATGATCTAAAGTTTGTATATAGAAAGGTTGATTCTAACCAAGAAGCTATGGAAGTCTTCACAAAGTTGGAGCTAACTAAGTAATTTTGTTTTTATTAATTCACATACTATAAAATCAACCCTTTTATGTGAATAGTTCAATGATATTTTTGCATATTAGTAAAAATTCTGCAGTCTCCATTATCCGATTCCATAACATAGTCATTATCCCCCAAAGAAATCCAAACTCACCCATAGCCACTCCTTGTCCCTCTTCCTCCCTTGAGCCCTTGGCATTTATTAACCTACCTTCTGTGTCAGTGGATTTGTCAATTCACATTTCAGATAAACGAAATCATGATATGTGACCTTTTGGATCTGCCTTCCTTTATGTTCCATCATGTTTATTAGAAATACCTATGTGTCATGAATTACCCCTGCAGTATAAATTAAAACTTAATTTAAATGGCTGAAATTTGAATCCATTGTAAGGATATTGTCTTAGTTAGCTTTCTATGACTGTTATAAAACACCATGATCAAAGCTACTTGGGGAGGAAGGGGTTTATTTCAGCTCAGGAGTTTCACATCATTGCCCAATATGGAAGGGAGTCAAGGAAGGAACTCAAGTTAGGGAGGAACCTGGAAGCAAGAAGTGAAGTAGTGGGGGGCGGTAGCTCATTCGTGGGCATGGATCCTGTTGGGCTGAGTTGTGGTTTCTGCACTTCTGTCCCCCCAGGCAATTAGAACTGTGGCTCAGGGAGCAGAAGTGCAGGAATTTGACTGAAGCCACCAATCTCCACCCAGGCATGGAGAGGTCTCAGCCTGAAGTTCTGCGGGGGCAGAGCTCGTGGGTTGGAGGTCTCTGGGCCAAAGCTGCTGGATGGAGACCAGCTGGTCTCTGTCCTTGGGCTCCCAGACGCTTCTGGGAGCCGCAGAAGAACTGAGATGGAGGGCATACAGGCTGGACCAGCCTGCAGCCGAAAGGGATGAGAGGGAGAAGTTCCGGCAGCGCCCCACGTAGAGTCTCCTGGTCACAGTGACTTGCTTGGCTGGGTCATGGCTGGTTTGGCTAGCTTGCTTGAGTTGGCAGGCCTCCATAGTGGGAATGTAGAAAAGTCCTCCACAGGAGATTAGACATCGGGTCAGTAGTTGAAGGTCCCCTCCATGGTTCTCCTCCAATGACACGAGGAAGTCCATGGTTTTAAAAGGTTTGTTGCCATGGTGGAAAGTGGATGTAGCTGTACCCTGTGTCCTCAGGGTGGGCCTGAAGTTAAATACCGTTTGTAAGGGGGTGGGTCTGGGAAGGAATGCTTAATTGGCTACACCCTCTGGCCTTTAGGTATCTCATTAATATGGAAATCTCTTGAGGCTCTGTGGCCTGTAGTCACGCCCTCTACCTGTGGAGGGGCTGGTAGGGGTGTTGCCCTACATGACTGAAAGGCACTGATCAATGGAGGTCTTCAGCCTCATGTCAGGAGCCTGGAGTCTGGGAGCGTGGCAAAACATATGCCGTCCCTTGCAGGGATACCTGTTGGGTCTCTGGCCATCTCTAGCCAGTGATTCACCAGAAACCATCCTATCCTTTCATGGTCCCACAAAGTAGAAGCCGTGGAAGGGCAATGCTGTCTGGCTTGCTCCTCACGGCTTGTTGGGTCTGCTTCCTTATAGCTTCCAAGACTACTATCCCTGAGGGTGGGACCCCCTACAGTGATTGGTCCCTCCTACATCAACTGCAATCAGGAGAACGTGTCATGGGCTTGCCCACCGGCCAATCTGATGGTAACATTCTCTCAGCTGATGTTTGCTCACCATTCTGAAATGACTATTATATGCATTGTGTTTATCCATTTATCAGTCAATAGACATTAGTTTGTTTCCACACCTTACCTGCTATGCATAATGCTGCTATGAACAGTCATCTACAAACTTTTGTGGGAAAATATTTACATTTTCTTGAGCCTGTACCTACTGGAATTACTATGTCTTGTACTGAATCTTTTTTTTTTTTTTTTTTTTTTTTTTTTTTTTTTTTACGAATTTGTAGTTTGATACGAACTAGATTAATAAAAAAGACTATTCTAGATCATTATTTTATCCTGACTCTCAGATGCTGTCCAAGTAGCCACTCATTTCAGGAGCCCTTCTGACCTTTGATGTCATTCTAGTACCTTGTGATTTTTAAGTCCTTGAGGGTCCCGTCCCCTTGGTAGGAGTTATAGCTACTTCCTTAATGAGATGCTCACCACCCATTTGGCCCATTTGAGGTAAGCTACAGTAACTGTCAAAGTCAGCCTTTGTTCCTCATCCACACGCAGTCACTGTCTATGGACAAGCCCAGAGCAGCTTTTGGCATAACAAAGCTTTTGGGATGCTGGCTTAGGGACAGCTATGTTATCATGGCTCTGTTGACTTCTCTCTCTCTCTCTTTTTTAATGGATTTATTTATTTATTTTATTTTATGAGTACACTGTAGCTGTCTCCAGACACACCTGAAGAGGGCATCCAATCTCATTACAGATGGTTGTGAGCCACCACGTGGTTGATGGGATTTGAACTCAGGACCTCTGGAAGAGCAGTTGGTGCTCTTAACTGCTGAGCCATCTCACCAGCCCCTGTTGACTTCTCTTAAGTCATTTGGAGATCAATTCACTCCCTTCTCCAGCTACTGAGCTTAATTGATTAATTGTTGCTCAGTTAATCACAAGTATTGTATTTTGACTTGATGGGTTTTGAACTAAGAATATGCTGTTTGCCCCAGAAGAAGAGGGAGGCTATGGAGCAGGCAGAGTTGGTAATACAAACAACAAACAAATGAGACCCCAACCAGAAAGAATCATACATACACACAGCACACTTTCCATGGACTAACTTACCTAGAGAGACGATGTAAAGGCTGCTGTCCCGAGATGAGATGGGCTACTTTATGTCGCCTTCTATCCTGAGCAGGAGGCTTCACCTCTGTTCACAGGCAGTCCTCATTTAAATACACAAGTCAAAGGCCATCTCCATCCAAATGACAGTGTCAAGCTTCAACTTCTTAATTAGCATGAATGACAACATCTAACTGGTGGCGTCTCAGCTCCTGTACCATGCCTGACCCAGCTTCATGAAGGAGAGGACTCACCCAGAGCAACTTTAAGCTTTTCTGAGTTTATATTCCGAGCCTGTACAATGTGGGTCATACCCAGAATCCCCAGTTTTGTGCTTTTGTGACTATCCATATGTATAATAAGGTCGTTACACTTATATTTTCTGGGTGGGATTCGAAGATAAGAGAGAGTACAAATTGTAGGCCTTATGTAATTATTGTATTTACTTCTTTCCATAACATAGCAAGGCAGATGCATTTGTCAAGACCTTTTTTTTTCTTTTGTTATAAGGAAGAACAGATTATTCAATGTTTTAAACAACAAAAATAAAACAATGGCTCATGTAACCAGAAGTTTCATGAGGATTTGGCCTTTGGGTACTGCTGAGTCCAGGAATTAGGTGGAATTATCTTGTGTGTGTGTGGTATAGAGGCCAGAGGTCAACTTTGACTGTCTGCCCAGTTGGTGTTTCTGTCTTCCCGGTTGGTGTTCCACCTTGTGTTTTTGAGGCAGGATCTCACACTGGACCTAGAGCATATCAATTCAGCTAGCCTGAGTGCTCACTGAATTCCACGGATCTACCTGCATCAGCCTTCTCCAACCTGCTCCTGTACTTGGACTACAGAAGCAAATTGCCCTGGCTGTTTTTACACAGTTGCTGCAGATCTGAGCCCAGGTCCCCATGCTGTGCCTCAGGCACTTTACTAACAGAGCCTCTCAGCAGCCCCTTGATCACATTATCTTGATGTAATTTCATGCTTTCCACTCCTCAGACCAATTTTTTCCATGTCTCTTTTATTCTCTGATAAGCTTTCTCCTTAGCCACAAATGACTGTCAGCAACTCTCACATTCTATCCTGTTGGCAGCCCAGTCAAAAGAAGAAATTCTTTAGTTGTTCTAGTAAGATTTTTGAGATTAATTCTCTTGAACTTACTTGGATCTTAAACCCATTTGCTTAGATGAAAAAGAAAAACTGAATGTCAAACCTGAGCCATGCCCCACCCCCACTTCCAGGATCCATGGAGTGGACTCAGAAAACCAAACTTTAGGGACTAAGGAAACTTGACATCTTCCTACATGAAGGAGAAATTACAATAGATATGTCGAACTCCCATTTAGAGACAAGGAAATTCTAGCTTAGAAAGTTAGCTTGTATTTTTCAAGGCCTTGTGAGAGAAGACTAGGCTTCACACATATCCACTCTCTAATTCTAGGGGTGTCAGGAATGCCACACTCTTAGGGAGCTTGTACTTCGTCCAGCACAGCCTTGATGCTTGGCCAGCCAGAAAGGATCATTTCGTTTTACTGTGTACTATAAAATAGCAGTACAGAGACATTAGCATCTGATCCAGCTGCAGCTCAGTGACATTCAACAATGCCATCACCATCCATCCCTAGAAAGTATTCACCACTCCAAACTGAAAGAATAATCCTCTATGCCTCTTCCTCCTGCAGGCCCTGGGAAGGCCTACAGCCCATCTCTCTAAGTTTGACTCTTCTAGAGACTTCATAAAAATGGAATAACAATATTTGTTCTTTCATGTCTGTCTTACTTAGCATAATGTCCTAAGAGTTCATCATAGCAGGTGCCAGAATGTTCTTTGCTTTAAAAGCCAAGTGATGTTTTGTCATATGGATTATCACAATGTGGTGGTTTGAATAAAAAGAGCCCCCATAGGTCCACAGGGAGTGACACTATTGGGAGGTGTGGCCTTGTTGGAGGAAGGAGGTGTGTCACTGTGAGGGCAGGGATTGAGGTTTCAGATGCTCAAGCCAGGCCTAGGGTTACTCTCTCTTCCTGCTGCCTGCTACACCTCTCAGCTACCTCTTCAGCACCATGGCTGCCTGCATACCACCATGTTTCACACCATGATGATAATGGACTAGATCTCTGAACTCTACGCCAGCTGTAATCAAATGTTCTTTTTATAGTCAGAGTGTCTCTTCACAGCAATGGAAATCCTAAGACAAGCACCATGTTCTATCCATTCATCCACCAACTGTCAGTTGGGTTATTTTCACCTCTTAATATTGTGAACAACGTTGCTGTGAATACAGATGAGCAAATACCTGCTTGGTCTTGGTGTTCAGTGCTTGGGTTTGTGCCCATACACAGGGCTAGTGGATTGGATGGTCATTCTGTTTCACTTTCTGAAGAGCCTCTGCAGTATTTCCCATGGTGACCACCCAGTTTTACATTCCAGCCGTGATGTGTGGGACTCCTCCATTTATCCAACATCTGTGTCTGTCCTTGTTTTACAGCACCCATCCTTGTGGGTGCACTGTGACATCTCATTAGAGGTCTTCTCAATTTTCTTAATGGTTAGCAATACTGGACATCTTTTCTCATGTGCTTTTGGTGTTGGTTGTGTTTCTTCTTTGGAGAAATATGTGTGTGAGTCCTTCACCCATTTTTAAATTGGAACTGTTTGCTGTTTGTATTGTTGAGTTGTGGGTGTTCTTTACATATGTTTGATATCAATCCTCTTTCAAACATATGATTTTCAAAGACTTTTGCTATCATGATCATTGCCATTTCACTACATTGAATGGTTTCCTTTAATTAAAAAAAAGTTTTTAATCAGTATAAAATCCAACACATCCACCTTTTCCTTTGTTGTATGTCTTTTTGTTACACCTAGAAACTGCTTTTGAAATGCAAAGGGTATATTTGGGCAAATAGTGTCTTGTTAGTCACAGACTACATATGTATTGGTCATTTTCTGTCTTTATCTAGGAGGTTTTAATATAGAAAATGAAAGGGGGAGGGCACCTGAAAGAGTCTGGAGGAGGCTGCTACTGAAGGACTTTTACCAATATTTGAACGGTGTCTATCTCATAAGGAAGTGGAGGGTCAGATGATGCCTTAGGAGAAGAAGAACACTGATGTCACAATTTCAATTACCATTGAATAGGTGGACCGGTCTCATGGGAGCGTGGTGATATCAGCAGTCATGGAAAGGCTGTGTGGTGCATTTTAGAAAATACTCCTGTCTTCTCCTGGTTCAGCATTATGAATTAGGAGAGCATGTGGTACTATATGCAAATGTGTTATAAACGCCACATAAAGTAGTAGTATTAATATGTTTGTTGCGAATAAGTGCTGGACTTAAGAGGGAAGTAGCAGATATATAAACGTACCACAGCTCTTGTTTGCTGAGGAGAGTGATCGGCACAGAAAGCCATTGCAGCAAGGCATGAAGCTCTCAGTGATTCAGAGAGGTCAGGCCATTGTGCCCAGTGTCTGCACATTCTGGCCTGCAGCGCGCCTGGCCAAAGCTCCCCATAGAGGGGACTGCGTCTACCTCTAGTGCCTCGACATTATTTGCAGCACATATTCGCTGCAAGTTGCATTCCTCTGTGCACCCGAGGAAGCCTTTTTCTCTAGGTGTTAGAGATGAAGGTATCCCCCCCAACCCCCCTTTGGCATCCTCTGAAGACTTGAGGAATTACCTCTCAAATCCGGTGCCTCTGACCTCCACTAGAGGGCGCTTGCTCCTGATCTGCATTAAGTTGCATCCGAGGGGTGATGGAGATGGAGGGGCGGGGGTGGAGGCGGTAACTGGTTGCAACTAGATTATCACACACATACAAAACAGAACACAAAGCAAAAACTCTTCTGAAGCTTGGTTAGTTCGTTCTAGAAAAACAAAAGTAGCCAGAAGGATGTGTCTTCTGGCAGCTGGGAGAGGAGGTGAGGATTAGGAGACACCTGTCCCCCAGCTCTCTTTACTCTCCCAGAACCCCCTTCTTTGGTCTGCTGTCCCATGACTGGCCCTCCCGAGGGTGGTACCTGTCTTCATGAGCAGAGGATGTGCACAGTGCAGCTTGAAGCCTGTCTCACACCTCAGAAAGCTTGTGAGAAGTGTCCAACCCTCACCCACAATCCCCGTAAAATACACAGGAGAAAATTTCTGAGCAGACAGCTGAGATGCGAAGATTTATGAGGAGAAAGGCCTATGCAAGAGAAAGAAATTAGAAAGTGGAATATTTAAAACATGACAAGAGCACACTGTGCCTAGCAATCAAATCTCCATAACTCTGGTTGGAGAAGTCTCCTTAGTAACTTATGCGGCTCTTCTTGCTCTGCAAACATGTTGGGGGTGCTTTGCAAATGTTCCTATCTTGTTTCATTCCCAGGTAGTTCGAAGTAACCGGGAGGCAACTCTGAAAGCAGTGGACAGATTTCCTCTTGGGACATATGGAGAGGTCTGAGGTCCTTCAGGCATCTTAGGATGGTGGGGCCAGCAGAGATCAGCAGATGAGTGGATCTTGAAAAGGAGGCAACCACGAGGTTGTGTTGGGTTCCTTTGAGAAAATGATGCCACAGAAATCCTTCTCCTCTGAGACGTTGTCCCTTGGTGTACATACAGAAGATGTCTTCTGCTGTGCACCAGTACCTGAACCAGGTTCATTCCTCACTGCACCCCAGCTTGCAACTATTTTCCCTGGATCCACCCTCTCCCTTATAGTCTATGCTTACTGCTTCCAGAAATTTCTTGAAATATTGGTTCTACCAGGAAAAAAAAAAAGCAACTCGTTTTAGTCCTTTGTGTGTGCTTTTGTGTGGCCTATCTGATGTTTGGGATTATTTAGTGTTTTTAAGTGGCATACAGTGTAATAGGTTTTGTCATGGCGTTTCCATAGACATCATTGTACTTTGTTCAATTCCATCTCTCCTCCTGTCTTCTCCATTCTCCGTGTCCCTTCTTGCGGGCCTCATTCTTTCTCCAAATAGTCCTCTCTTAGGTCCTTTCCTGTCACTTGTATTCGATGAACATTCTACCCTCTCTGTCCACTTCCTTAACAGCTCAGCCTACACACACACACACACACACACACACACACACACACATACCACGCAGGCACGCATGCATGCTCGCACGAATGCACACACTCACACACAATTTATATTTAAGAGAAAACATTGTATTTGTCTTTCTGACTCTGGCATGTCTCACAGAGTAATCTCCTTAGAGATGTCATGATTTCACATTTCTTTATGGTTGAATTCTGTTGTGTACATATGCATTTTCTTTGTTCATCCATACACGATGGACAGCTAGGCTGGTTCTATTTTTTAGTTATTCTAAACCACACAATGAAGAAGACTATGCATGTGTATTTGTGGTACACCAACTTAGAGCACTTCAGCTACACAAGGAGTGGATATGGCCAGGTTTTTATAGTGGTTTTATATTTTTGATTTCCAAGGGACATTCACACTAACTCCCATGGTTAGTGACAACATCAACTACAGTTCCATCAGCACCATTCCGGGCTTCTTCCCTTACATCCTTATGCAACATTTCTTGTTTGCTTTCTTGGTGGTTGCCATTCTGGCTGGCGTGGAATTTTGAGATGGAATCCCTTTTCTTGACTGATAAGGATGTTGAACACTTTCTCAAACACTGGCCATTTGTATTTTTTTTTTTGAGAGCAGTCCACTCAGTCCATTAGCCCATATGTTGACTAGATGTTCTCTTATAGCTTTTGCAGTTCTTTATACATGCTATATACTAGTCCTCTGCTTGTGTATAGCTGGCAACATTTTTCTCCCATTATGTTTCTCTGCACTGGAGATTGTTTCCTTAGCTGTGCAGAAGCTTTTACATTTGATGTGATCCCATCTGTCAGTTGGGGTTATCCCTTGAGCGATTAGAGTCCTTTTTACCAAGTCCCCGCCTGTGCCTGTATCTTTAAGTGTTCTAACCTGTGTTTTCCTCTAGAGGTTTCCAAGTTTCTAGTCTTGCATTGAGTCATCTGATACATTTTAAACTGACTTTCATGAAGGGTGAGAGATATGGATCTAGTGTCTAGGTGTACATATTTTCTCTTGTTGAAGCTGTCTTTTTTCCCCCTGATCACATGTTTTGACATGGTTGTCACACTATAGCCGTCTGGGTTTGCTTGTAGGTCTTGTGGTCTATTCTACTGCCCCACAGGTCTGATTTTTTTTTTTTTTTTTTTATCACTACCTTTTAGTTTTGCTACTCTGGCTCTGCAATAAAATTCGAGATCACTAGGTGATCCCAGCACTTGGGTGGCAGAGCCAGGCAGATCTTTGAGTTCTAGGCAAGCCTGGGCTACAATCATGAGTTCCAGGACAGCCAGGGCTATAAGAAACCCTGTCTTGAAAACCAAAATATGTATAAAAAAATAAGTAAAGAATTTAAGATCAAGTGTTGTGATGCCTCTCCCACTGCTCTCACTGCTCTGGATGCTGGGGCTTTTCAGGGTCTGTGACTCTTAGGATTGTCTTTTCTATTTCTGTAAAGGATATCATTGGGAAGTTGATGGGGATTATGTTGAACCTGTAGATCACTTTTGGTAATACAGTATTTTTACAGTATTAATTATGCCAATCTCTGAGTATAAAAGATCTCTCCAACTTGTATTTTCCTCTTCAGTTTTTTTTTTTCTGGAATCTTAAGGGTTTCATCTCCTCACTTAGGGTTCTTCCTGGTATTTTTCTGATTTCTATCTTGGCAAGTTTATTATTATAGGAATTTTGTATATTGATTTTGTATCTTACTACTTTGTTGGACTGTGTATCAGGTTTAAAAGCTTTCTGGTAGAGTCTTTGGGGTCTTTTAAAGTATAAGATCCTGTTGTCTGTAAATATCATGTGATTCTCTTAAATCCTCAAGTCTGTTTATCTAGCATATGACATTTATAGATTTTCACTTTTTTCAAGATAGGGATTCTCTCTGCAGTCCTGGCTGTCTTGAAATGTGCTGTGTAGACCAGGCTTGTTGTGACCCACACTCTGCCCCAACGCTTTGGGGCTAAGTGCTCTGGTCAAGAGAGAGAGAGTGGGGCTGGAGGGGCAAGCGACACGAAGAATGGAGACAAGACAGGGTGTGTGGTCTGATCTTAATTCTCGTCCCATCTCCTTTATTGAAAGGAAATCTGGGGTATTTATAAACACAAGCAGGAGAACACAGGTGAAAACACTTTACCACGTGCACCATACAACTGAGGTCACTAAACAGCAAAACAAGCTATGTGGGATAAACAATATATTTATCAGAGTGTGCTTCAGCTGTTATAGGCTTTTGAAAACCAAGTCTTTCATCAGGGTATATGGTTCCAGATGGCTGCAAAGTTGATCTAGCTGCTTTCTACTAAAGTCGGCTCCCAACAGGTCCCCCTTTTTAATTTTTTTCAAAAGGGAAGGCTGGGAAAACTTATGGAAACCGTGCCTGTCCTAGGTTGGAACAAAGGACCCCAGCCTCACTTAAGATGGTGAGGCCTCCCTTATTTTAGGGGCAAGGGTCTCAATATGCTCTCTTACCCGTCATTGGCTATCTGGCTTAGCGAGTAAGTTAAGGGTTAATCCTCATCAGTCTTGATGACAGAGGTTTCAGAGTCCCCTACTTCCAGCCTGTAATAGTGGACCTGTATGGGTTTCATTTGTACCAAAGCCATCAGTTTGTTGAACAGCATGAACCCGAGAGACAAGAGACTTAATATCTAAACTGTTGATATAAAAGCAACATTCTTTAAGGCAATACACAACTTCCCCTGTTGGAGAAGTAAAAGGTCTAAGCCTTGTACCCACAATTTTCAATAGAAGAAATTATACCAATGAAATCCTTGAATTTTGCATCAGCTTAGTAACAATTATACAGATAAAGTCAGCCTAATATTAATCACTTCAGTCCCCAAGTCCAGGGAATTGGGGAGCCGACTCTTCATTAACTTCTTCAAGCTGAACATGGGTGTTGAGATATTAGAAGAGGGATGAGGGGAAGGGTAAATTGATAAGGCTCTGATGTCTGTCTTAACTGCATCCAGCTGGAAGTCTAGGGCATCAGTGAACATGCAGGCGATAAGATTTATTCACCAAAGCTGTGTATTCTATAATTACCAATCTCAAAACAAATTTTAGTATCAAGATAATTATTTTGATTCTCTGAAATCTAGTCTCCTGGAGGCCTACCTCTGTCATGTCTGATCCATATAATTCTGGAAGACATAACTACTACCTTAATGATCTCTTCAGAAAACTCATAGAAAACCCTTTTTTCCCAAATCAACCTTTCCTTAAGCCAGTAACCAGAAAAACCTTTACATTGAGTTTTTATCCAGAAAAATATAACTATATAACTCAGAATCACACCCATTTTAAAAGTTAAATCAATTAACATTATCATTCTGCTTAGCTCTCTGCCTAGAGCAGCCTTCTATTTATTCCTCGTGTCTTTAAAGCCTTTTTCATCTGTTTTTACTCACTTATTTCTTGCCCCATTTTCATTACTATAACCTTTATCTATTTATCTGTTTGGCTCTCTTGACACTTATTTCTTGCCCCATTTTTTTTACTATGCAATCACCTTTGTTTCACTTCCGAATTCAGACAGCTCTGTCAGTTGACTGGTTCTCCAGCGCAGGAGTGAGGATGGCCACTTCCAATTCCCGAGGTGTCCTTCACTGTATCCCACTTACTGGAGCTCTAACGTTGAGACTCTATCAGTCAACAGGTTCTCCAGCGCAGGGTGTCTTCCACTGTGTCCCGCTTACTGGAGCCTCACACTGGGCGCCACTATGTTGAGAACCACACTCTGCCCCAACGCTTTGGGGCTAAGTGCTCTGGTCAAGAGAGAGAGAGTGGGGCTGGAGGGGCAAGTGACACAAAGAATGGAGACAAGACAGGGTGTGTGGTCCGATCTTAATTCTCGTCCCGTCTCCTTTATTGAAAGGAAATCTGGGGTATTTATAAACACAAGCAGGAGAACACAGGTGAAAACACTTTACCACGTGCACCATACAACTGAGGTCACTAAACAGCAAAACAAGCTATGTGGGATAAACAATATATTTATCAGAGTGTGCTTCAGCTGTTATAGGCTTTTGAAAACCAAGTCTTTCATCAGGGTATATGGTTCCAGATGGCTGCAAAGTTGATCTAGCTGCTTTCTACTAAAGTCGGCTCCCAACACAGGCTAGCCTCAAACTCAGAGACCTGACTGCCTCTGCCTCCTGAGGGACTAAAGGCTTGTGCCACTCAGCCTGATTTGCACATTTTGAACCAACCTCATATTCCTGGGATGAAACCAACTTGGTTGTGATGTTTGAGCCCCTTAATATATTCTTGAATACCGATTGTCTTTGCAGAGTCTTCACATCTGGTGCAGCAGGAGAAGGACTTAGTTTCCTTTCTTTGCCACGGCCTCACAGTTTTGGTATTAGGGCAATGCTGGGTTCATAGGTTGAGTTTGGTTGTTTGTTGTCCCTTTCTACTTTACTGGACAGTGTGAGAAATACTCATGCTAGGCCAGACTTAAAGGTTTGGTAGAATTCAACAGTAAATATGTCCAGTCTTAGGTTTTTCCTTTTTGGCAGGGAGGGTTTGGGGGTGGGTTTCATGACTGCTTCAGTCTTGTTGACTGTTTTTGTGTCTGCTTAAGTTATTTATATCTTTTCAATTTAAAATTGGTAGATCTTGAGCTAGGTGTGTAGTGGTGCATATTTTAATTCCAGCACTAGGAGGCAGAGGCAGGCAGATCTTTGAGTTCCAGGCCATCCTTGTCTATAGGGTGCATTCCAGGGCTACAAAAAGATTCCCCCCTTCAATAAAATAAAATATGGATCATATGAACTTAATGATTTTATTCATTTCTTTTTTTCAGCTTTTTTGATATATCTGTTAAAAACTATTCTGCCACAATCCTCTTGATTCTATTGGAATATGTTGTAACAGCCCCCTTTCATCTCCAATTCTGTTAATTGGGGTTTTCGATGTCTTTCTTTTTGCTAATCTGGCTAAGGGTTTGTCAGTCTTGTTTCTCTTTCAAAGAATTACTTTTCTGTTTGATCAGTTCTTCGTGTTGTTTCTCAGGACTCCTCCAAGCATTTCTGCGCTAGTCTTTATCATTTCTTAGCATCCGCCTTTCATTCAGCTGGGCCTTGTTTTCCTAGGACCTGAGCTCTTTTGAGAGCTTTCTGATCATTTCATGTGAGCAATCTCAGCTGTGAACTTCCCTTTTAGGACTCCCCAAGCTTCATCCCAAAGCTTCTCACAAATTGTGCTTTCATTGCATTGAATTCTGGGATCTTTTCAACTCTGATTTCTTCAGTGACCCACTGTTTCCTCCAGAGTTCTTGGGTTTTGTGTATCTCCCATGTTTTCTTAGTTTTGATATGCTTTCTAGTTACACTGTACGATCTGCAGAGATCTAAGGGCTTATTTTTGTTTCTTTTGTATTAAGGCTTGTTTTGTGGTCTCTTTAGAGGTGGTTTCATGGGTGGCTGATGAGAATGTGTGTTCCATACCTATTGGATGGAATAACCTTTGTATGTCTGTTAGGGCCATAATTTATGGAGCAATTGAAGTTTCTTCACTGATTTTTAGTTTGGATGACCTATGCAAAGATGAGAATTGGATATTGATACCATTCATTGTTATTGTTCAGGATCTGTCTGACCTTCATTCCATGGTTATGAAATTATGTGGACAACAGTTTGTGCATATATTTAAAGTATTATATATCCTGATTAATTGTTTCATTTATTAATATGCTGTGGTCTTCTTTTTTAAAGATTTATTTTTTATTTTATGTATGTGAGTACACTGTAGCTGTCTTCAGACACACCAAAAGAAGATGGTTGAGAGCCATCATGTGGTTGCTGGGAATTGAACTCAAGACCTCTGGAAGAGCAGCCAGAGTGCTCTTAACCACTGAGCCATCTCTCCAACCTGCAGTGGTCTTTTTTTTTTTTTTTTTTTTTAAATCACTTCTGATTAATTTTTATTTAAAATCTGTCTTATCAGATATCACAGTAGTAGTGCCAGCTTGTGTCTTACGTTTGTGCACTTGATAGATTGACTTCCATCCTTTGATTATAAGACTATGAGAGTGTTTGCTTGTGAAATGTGTTTCTTGGAGATAGAAGACAGTTGTACTTTTTTGTTTTTGGTTGGTTGGTTTTGTTGTTTTTTAACGCAGTCAGCCTGTATCTATAGTTATTGGTGAGATGAAATAACTTACAGTTAAAGTTATTATTAAAAGATGTTACTACTTCATACAGTTTCAATGGTTGTTATTCTGGCTTAGATTATGTATGTTCCTTCCTGTCTCCCATATTAGTCCTGAGTTTTCTGGTTTGCCACATAGAATATGTTGGGTTACTTCCTACCTTCACTTTGCCTTTGCTTGTCTAATCTCTCCTTAAATTTATTCCTGTGCTTTCATTATCAAGAACTCTTTCCTCCTCTGGGTACATCATTCCTCTCAATATCTTCTGTAGCTCTGGGTTGGTGGCCATAAATGGCCTTAGTTTGTTTGTCCTCAAATTTCCTTATTTCTCTGTCCACATTAAAACATAGTTTTTCTGGGTGTTGTAGGGAACAGATGAGGTCCTGGGTGGGCGTGTACTGTTGACATGAGCACAGTCATCTCAAGGACCTTCGGGCCTCAGACTCATGGGGATGGCCAGGCCTTTCTCAGGTCAGGCTCAGGGAAATGGAAAAATCTTTCCGTGGTCAGTGTGGGAACATCGACAGTGTGCAGCCATACTGACTGTAGCTTTCTCATCCTGGTGTTTACAGCCTGAGACTGCTGCTCCCAGATAGACTCTCTACAGAGATCAGCTAGTCTGCTTCTTCCTTGATCCCATGTAAATAATAAACCCACCTTCTCCTTCAGCTGTGTACAATTAATCCACTCCCACCTCCTCCCTCACAGATATATATAAACTCACTGAGTTTCTGGGCAGCTGCTGGTGTCTCCATTGGAGTGCACAGTCCACTCACGCCAGCTGTTCTGTACTTGTGCATGCAAAATACCTAATCAGCTTCTTTGCTCATTATAAATAAATAAATAAATGACTCACTTCATCTTTGAGTTGAAGTTTGTCATTACTTTTTACAAGCAAGTTCTCCTCACACTGATTTCCTGTTGCATTAGTTACCGTCTTTCTTTCTATGACAGGCAAAACATTAAAAAACAAAAAACAAAACAAACAAACAAACAAAGGAGGGCTAATTTTGGCTTACCATTTGAGGTTGTGGCTAGCATGGTGGGGAAGGCATTGCAATGGAAGATGTGGCGGCTGGCCTGTTGGGCTTGCAGGCAGGAAGCCAAAAGAGATGAATGCCTGCACTTTGCTTGCCTGCTTCTCTTTCTATTCAAATCCCCAGCTGGTGCCACGCACATCTAGGGTGAGTCTTCCCACGCTAGCTAACCCAGCTGAGAAACTGTCATAGACATGATCACGATTCATTTCCTACTTTCTAGATCCTGTCAAGTTGACAATCAGTATCAACCATCACATCTGTAGTTAATAACACCTTAACCAAACCTTCCCTATCCAAATGGCTGCATTATCTCAATTTGATTATGATTTAAATAGGAGTGACTAATATTTCTTCTCTTGGGAAATAGCCAGGACAGAAATAAGAAAGAGAAAGCTTTAAACGAGATGATGTTCATTTGGATCTCAGTTCTGTCACTTCTATGTGGGCTTAGATGAAGCATGACCTTTCAAAACTTGAACATTATCTATACAATATGAAAATTATGTCTACCGCACAGGGTTTTCTTAAAGATTGGAGGCAACACACACTAATAGAGATGAGAATAGCACAGAGATGAGCAGTGACTTAGTAAGCCAGAAACAAAAGCAACGGACACACACACACACACACACACACACACAGAGGAGGGGGGAGGGAATGGATAATGATAGTTGAGGAAGGTCCTTGAGTACTGGCTGTGTTTGGGAACTCTGAAGATCTTTTTCTTCAGCACTCCAGCAGCATCCATACTTTGAAAGGCTGACTTAGTCAACATAGCTCCCATGGTTATTTCAATCCTTAGGATCAATGGAATGACTAGCTTTCTCTGGAATCAACCTAGTACTCATGCCACTGCCTGACATGAAGGCTATAAAATGATTATTTATTATCATTCTCAATACTACTATATATAGAGAGACAGCAATCTGAAGCTATAAACCATCGAGTTCTCATTGAAGAAAATGTAGACAATATGATATTGCAGACATACCTGTAATACGTTGATAATAACTTGATAACTTGCTGGTTAGGTATTTTCATATATTTGCTTTCTCTGTGTGAGACTTTTTGCTGCTTGGCAGAGTGTGAGGATTAGGATCAGGAATAGATGCTATGAAGGAATCATGGAGTGGGTAATTTGTGGATTTCCATGTAGTGGGTTATCAATATGCCTAGGGCTGAAAACTGCCCCTTGGGGCCTTTAAACAACTGTACCAGGGAAGTGCAGATGTAGGAGGCAGGACCTGCCTTGTGTGCTGAGCCGGTCTTCTTGGTGGTCTTTGGGTTGGGCAAATGGAAGATGTGTCCATTCACTGTGCTCGGGGAGGCCTACCCCTGGCAGTAAGGTTTCGTTCAGCTCACTTCTCTGGATCGTGGCTGACTACCTAAAAAATTACAAAGGCACACAGCTGTTGTTCAAGCATTTGTTTACCAAGAAAAGGAGGCCAGGTTATGGCAGGTGTCATAGGCTTCACTATCCTTCACTAAACACCAGAGAACAGACTGTAGAAAATGTGGACTGGGTGGTTTTGATGTGACATGTGGCTTTTCGAAGTACAGAGTAAACAAGTCATTCTAATTACAAAATAAGGGCCATAATGTACCCAGTCAGAGAATGAAAGTCAAAATATAGGTGTGCTCATCTCTAGAATCAGAGAAACAAGGTGTCTCTGGCATGAAGAGAAGCAATGTCTACTAGAAGTAGGACCAGGCATACCTGAGGCATTTGTCAGTGTTATGATTTGAATCTAAAATGGTTCCCAAAGGACTCATCCATTGATGGGCTCATAATTCAATGGGCTATTTTGGAAGGTGACAGAAACTGAAGAAGTGGGGCTTTAGTTGAATGAAGAGGGTCCTAAAGGACTGAATCTTGTGGCTTCCAATACATTCTCATTCATAATCTCTCTTTCTCTCCCCCTCCGTGCCCTGCCAGCCAACATGAACTAAGCACAGCAGCCACGCTCCACCATTCTCTACAAAGGTGCTCTGCCTCACCAGAGTCACCCCCCAAATGCAGTCAAATAACCCTGGACTGAAACATCTGAAGTCAGGATCCCAAATAAGCCTTCCCTCCCCAAATGATCTTCCTTAGCTATTCTTTCACAGGGCTGGGGCTGGGTAACATTAAGCTACCATTACCACCACCTTGTTGCAGGACCATTTATTGCACTTTCTGATGGGTGTTGGTCATACTTGGTGGTTAAGGAGTATGGTCATGTGCATATTTAAGGCAGTGTAGAGAGAAATGCTACAAGGGGAATTTAATTATAAGAGTACAAAAGATGACAATAAGAGTTTGAACCTTAATATTTTGTGCAGTGGTTTGAATAGGAATGGCCCCCCAAAACCCATGTGTTTGAATGCTTGGCTCATAGGGAGAAGCATTATTAGGAGGTGTGGCCTTGTTAGAGGAAGTGTATCACAGTAGGGGCAGGCTTTGAGGTCTCCCATGTTCAAGCTCTGCCCAGTGTGGAAGCGAAGACTCTGCTCTCTGCAGATCAGGATGTAGAACTCTCAGCTCCTTCTCCAGCTCCATGTCTGCCTGCCTGCTGCCATGCTTCCATCCATGATATTGATGGACTGGACCTCTGAACTGTAAGCCAGACCCAATTAAATGTTTTCCTTTATAAGAGTTGCCTTGGTCATGGTGTCTCTTCACAGCAATAGAAACCCTAACTAATACATTCTGGTCAAGAATTCTAAAGAAGATGACATGTGACAAAAAGAGGATTTTTGGATCAAGGCTTTCTCATGGGCTACTAGGAGAAACTGAGAAGTGAATTCCAGGAAAGACTGGACATTATGCAGCCATAAAGGTCAACTGACAGCTCCACATTTTATTTTTCAGTATTAAAAGGCCAGAGAATTTGAGTGCTTGTTTGAGTTATTTTTCTACTTTTGTGAAGAAGCACTGTCAGGAGCCCTCTAGGATAATCTAACAACTAGCAGATGATCTTCCTGAGATGGGTCCACCATGGATTAAAGTCTATGATGGATTTGCTCCTTTAGGCAAAGGAAGAGAATTTCATTTTAGGGAAAATTCCTGCTATTAAAATGGTTTTTCTGATATTATTAAATATATATAACAATCACTAGGTATTAGGTCACCTTTTTGAGCAGATTTCTACAGAACAAGAAGGATGTACTGACTTGTAGTGATGCTATATTGACAAATAGATGACTTCTTAATTTTTAATGATGATCCTACAAGAATTCCTAAAATGATATCAGTAATTACTAAGCTCTTTTATAATAGGACTGCTATTATATCCTCTCTGATAATTAAAACTGCAATGAGAATTCTGCCAGTCTTCAAGTGTCATGAGTTAATTGCTTCCAAGATAGCAAGTAAGCATCTACAACTTAGAGTACATTCCAAGAGATTGTAAAACCATTAACCAAAGATCATTAAAAAGGGAACCAACAATTTGCTACAGGTGAAAGGAAAGAAGATAAAATATTCACTGGGTTTATCTATATAAAACTTTACTAATACTTAGTTACAAAAGTTATGGTTTTTAACTCTCCATGAACTTGTAAAGCTAGTGACAGAATGATAAATGTTTAGCCAGATAATTACTCCTAATAGATATGCATGTAAACATTCTCTGTTGTAAACTTCTTATTCAATTTATGATTTGAATTTAGGTGTAAACTTGTGATGAACTTTTTACCATGTGATCATGTATTCTGAAAGATGCATAAGTGCTGAGGACAAAGAGAGAGGGAAAAAAGTTTTTTAGACAGAACTGAACTCAAGAAGAACTTAGAAGTAAAGGCATTAGGAGTAAAAACATTGGGAGTAAAGGCATTGGGAGTAAAAGCATTGGGAGTAAAGGCATTGGGAGTAAAAGCATTGGGAGCAAGGGCACTGCTATTGTGATATCAGAGCAGGAGGAAAGAGCAAGATTAGGAGAGCAGAGGGAACTTTTTAGAGAGATCTTTTTGGAGAACTTTTATAGAAACTTTTTAGAAAACTGAAGAACTTAGAAATAAAGGCTAAAATCACTTTTCAACAACGTGTTCTTTTTTCTTCCTGAGACTTCAACTAGCAGGCTAGGATTTAGAGCCACACAGTTCCTGTAGAGATACAATAAAGGCTACTTTACTTAATCCCCACTGTTTTACAATGAGGTGCTAAGCAGTTTCTGGCCTCAAGGGAACTCAGTCTCAGCTACAGTAGCAAAGAGACTTAAGGCAAGTAAACATTTTATTATTATACAGCAACCTTAAGTATCTCACAAGAGAGGCCTTCCCCCTCCACTTCCTCAAGAAGAATCAACAAGAAAGAACCTCTGGGGCTGGCCCCCTGGCAAGACACTGTGGACAAGACAACTTATTGAAACAAGCATTTAATTGTGACTCACTATTCCAGAGAAGGTAATAAGAGTCCATGACCATCATGGTAGGAAGCATGGCAGCAGCAGGCAGTTGAGCACAGTGCTGGAGAAGTAGCTTATATATTGAAACAGCAACAAGAGGGGGATTATTAATTGGGAATTGTGAGGGCATCTGAGACCTCAAAGCCTACCCCCAATGACACATCTCTTCCAACAAGGCCACACCTCCTAATCCTTCCCAAACAGTTTTACCAACTGGGGACTAAGCATTAAAATATATGAGCCTATGGGACTATTCTCATTTAAACTATCACTTCTATGCTATATAAATTTATACAAGTGTTGCGGCCTGAGCTGCCCCACGTTTGAGGGCCAAAGTGTTGTGGACCGCTCTGTCAATGTTGGAACCCGCACTGCCAAAAGCCTTGGGGGCTAAATTGTTCCGACTTGTACTGCCCCAAGCCGCTCCGTCCACAGTCCACGATCTGGGGTTCAGCAAGAGAGAGAGTGAGGACGGACTCGAGGAATGGAGACCAGACAGAGTGTGATTCAATCCCGTTTATTCTTCAGTCTCTCTTCTTCTCTCCAAGTCCCAAGTCTTGAGTTCCTAGTCCCTAGTTCCTAGTCCCTAGTGGTTGTACTGAACTCTTCTGTCTGCCTCTCACCTTTTATATGTCTCACTTCTAAGCCACACCTTTAAGTCACGCCTTTAAGTCATGCCCTTAGGCCTTGTCTCTAAATCTGATCTCTAAGTCATGCCCTTAAGTCACACACCTTTAAGTCTCACACACCCAAGGGAAAATCTTGGGTATCTAAAACAAGATGTTATCAGAGTGTGCTCAGCTGTTGTAGGCTATTGTAATCAAGTCTCTTGTCAGTGTATATGGCTCAAGATGGCTGCAAGAATGATAGCCGCCTTCTGTCGGCTCCCCACATACAAGTTAATGATACAAATCTAAAAACTTGCTTCAAGCATCAAGACCAGAAGCCCAGTCCTAGTATAGCACTAGGGACCTGGGATTTCCAAACCATTGACAATGAAGCAATAAAGGGAAGACAACAAAGGAAGGATGTGTGCTCTCTATCCTCCACCCAACCTTCCCTCAAGGGAGCATGCCCAGGAATCTGGGTGATGTCAAACACCCTTGGCCATCATTCATCCAGGACTCTGCTCTCTAGAGTCCCTAAGTCCCCTCTCAGCACACCTTGCTTCATGGCTCCTGCAGCTCACCAGCCTTGATGTACTGCTCTGTTTCAGTCTCTATGCCAGATCTGTCTTGCTCTGTACTGCCCACTGCCCTTTGATGATGAAGAACTGCCCATCCGATATTCATTAGGATCTCAAGGCTCCCTCAAACGAATGTCTGGCAATCTCGTTTTGTTTGTTTGTTTGTTTTGTTTTGTTTTTTTGTTGATTTTTTTGTTCTTCCTAACTTTTTCTTTCTTCCTTTTTTCTCTTAATATTTATTTACTTTATGTAAATGAGTGCTCTATTTGCATGTACATCTATGAGCCAGAAGAGGGCATCAGGTCACATTACAGATGGTTGTGAGCCACCATGCGGTTGCTGGGAATGGAGCTCAGGACCTCTGAAAGAGCAGCCAGTGCTCTTAATGCTGAGTCATCTCTCCAGGCTTTTTTTTTTTTTTAACCTTTTAAGGGTACTTATAAAGATATTATTAGTAAAGATTAAATTAAAAGTAGATAAGCTAAGGTAGGGGGAGTACTGAGAGCAAGAAAAGGAGTAAGAAGAGGAGGAGAAGAAGGATAGGAGAAGCTAGGTGATGAAAGAGAGAAAGAGGGGGGAGACAGGGAGGCAGATATTCATGTATCTCCACCAGTCAAAGATAGTTGTTATATCTAGGTTGGTCAATGGGTTACACCTCTGATTGAACAATTCCAAACTTATAACGCTTATGATTAACATTATTTAAAAAAAATGTATAAATGCAAAAAGGAAAAGGGGGCATGTGATAGGGGTTTTCTAAGGGGGGTGGGGGGGAATGGGGAAAGGGGATGGCATCTGAAGTGTAAATAAAATATCTAATAAAGAAAAAGAAAAAAAAAGAAAAAAAAGTAGATAAATAGATGTTAAAAAGAAAAAGGATGCAGAATAAATGTAAAACTAGGTCCTACAGAATTCTAGCTCTTGGTTACTTTGCTGGGTCCAGTGAAACACAAGAACCCAGTAACTACCCAAGTCACAGAGGTCATGTGGTAAAAACAAGCATAACAACCAAATCTTCTGAAACTAGAAGGGATTTATGGTATTCTTTGAAACCAAGTCTTCTCTGTTTCTCTTGGCCTTCACCCTACAGCCTACCATATCATTCGTCAAAAGTCAATAGAGGCAGTTCCCTTTGTGGGCAGTTCCCCATGCTGTGCTGCCCTGCAGTTTAGTAGCAGTGAGTTATTCTGGTTTCCTAG
This sequence comes from Arvicanthis niloticus, assembly GCF_011762505.2. Classification (NCBI taxonomy): domain Eukaryota; kingdom Metazoa; phylum Chordata; class Mammalia; order Rodentia; family Muridae; genus Arvicanthis; species Arvicanthis niloticus. The sequence continues at coordinate 76,543,784 of NC_047661.1, read as the reverse complement.
TAAGCAAAGGACTCTGTCCCACAATGAGTTGTGGGTAGGGTCACTTTTGACTTCATTGCCTGAGCCCTGGCTGCCAGATCTCCTGTTGCTGATGGTGGTCAGAGTCCTGTGATTTCAGGCTCAGCCCTTCCTTGATCAACTCCTTAGACTCTCATCCTGTTCCTCTCCTCTCCTTCTGTAGCATGGTGTGATCTAAGGGAGTTTCTGGACCTTCCTAAGCCTGACTGTCCTCAGTTCTAAAAGGAGCGCACCTATGTCGTGATTTTGATGTGCAGGGTGAACAAAGAAAGGGTCATTGGCAAATGAGAGGCAGCCGATGACTGTGGTCCCCTCCTCCCTCCTCCATCTCTCCCTCCTCCTCCCTTCCCTCCACCCTGTGTTCCTCTTTTTCTATCCTCTCCTACAGCATTCAGTATTTCTAGACCTGTTAAATCTGGTGCTGCACTTATTTCACGTATGGTTTTTCATTCTGAAGAAAACATGTCTTTCAATTCTTTAAGGGTGTCCTCTCTCCCCAGTCCAGATTCTTGTGTGTTGGGAACAGCAGGAGCTCTGAATCCTGTGGGCAGTGAAGCTCATCAGGGTGGCCAATGAACCCTGCAGCCCTTCTGAGGTCCATGTGGCAATCAGCTAAAGCCATGGGCAGGACTGTGTTTCCAAGGACACTGTACGGCTTGACATTCTTTAAAGCCGGTTCCTCTGCTAGCTTATTCTAAAGAAACAGACAAAGGAGGAGGAGGAAGAGGAGGAGGAGGAGGAGAGGAAGAGGAACACTCTTTTGTTCTCTATTTACGGAAATTTAGTAAATAAGTACTTTAAGACCCCCATTTCATCCATTCTCTTAAAATTTAATTTGAGACTCTTTTTTCACCCTTTGGTAATACTTATTGCTAGTACAGTAAGGATTTCTTTCCCTAAAGACAAGTTTTGTATATTAATGAAAGTCACACACTAAAGGAGCCTATCTATTCATCTATCAATCTGTCTATCATTTATCTATCTATCTGTCTATCTATCATCTATCTATCATCTCATCTGTCATCTATCTTGACTGTAGACCAATTATTACAAGAATCAAACATGGTTTTTTTTTCTTTTTTCTTTTTTTTTCTTTTTGCCCTTAACCCATTGCCACCCCAGACTTATAAGTCATGGTGTTTAGGAAAAATCAGCATACTATTTAACTTTTCCAATATGGGCCTTAATAAGATAATTACTCTCCCTTACGTTTGAGAAATAAAGGAACAAAAGGGTGCCCAAGGTTGAGAGAGAAGTCAGTCTGCCATCAGGGAACTCAAGCATGCCAGCTCAAAGCATAGCAGAACATTCAGGGCACAGGCACTACTATTCTTTATGAGTGAGGACTTAATGAGCCTCGGGGGAACCAGGGCCAGTTAGAGCTAATGATTACCCACTTTAGTACACAGATAGTAAAGGGGAATACCCCGTAGAGTCCCACCCTGAAACATTTCTCCTGGAGGAAAGGGGCAAATAAGTGAGCCAGCTGAACACAAATATGTTGCTTGGGTGTAAATAGAGGGAACATTTTGTGTGTCTAGTGATGATGGGAGGCCTTACGGTTTGTGCCCTGCCTGGCAAGACTTCTGAGGACTCTGTCTTTGCTTGACTCTAGCCACTTTACATACCTTCACATTCTCTTCAAAACAAGTTTTCTTTCTTCTTCTTCTTCTTCTTCTTCTTCTTCTTCTTCTTCTTCTTCTTCTTCTTCTTCTTCTTCTTCTTTTTTTTATCTTGAACAAATGAAGGTGGCAGAACTTTTTTAAGGCAGAATGAGCCCGTATTCTGGAATATGTTCATCACATTGCTCACTCACGAGCAAATACACACAGAGCGACAGTTGACAAAGAGCAACTGACAGTCACCAGCGGTGCAGCTCTTTCTTTCAAATTAGTACATTTCCTCCTGGAGGGAGTGTACGTAAGACTCCATAAGACTTCATAAGGAAGCCAAAGAAGCTTTCAAGGCTCAGGAACTTACTGACTTAGTGACAAGAACTTAGTAGACTCAAATGTGCCAGTTACAGGATTTGCAAGCCTTCTCCCTAAGATTATAAAAATCCAGTAGCTAATGGCCACAGAGAAGTCTCTTCCTGGGAAGCTGCCTACAGGTAGGCCAGGGAGCTCCAGGGATGCAGCCCCTAAGCTTGGCTGGGCTTTTCAGTGGTGCAGCTGCCTTCGAGTGGTGGCGTTTTTTCAGTAAGGACATCCCACCCATGCTCGCAGAAGTAATGCAAATAAAGTCATAGGTTCACTGGACTTGTGTGGAGCATTTCTTTGGTCCATCTTCAGTGTCTTACCTGGGGTGAATACATTCACATTCACATTTCCCCTAGAACAGGCACCTGGCACCAGGAATCATGTACAATTCACAATCCTGTTTATTCTAGACACAAGGATTCTCTTCTATGTGTTCTGCTGTTTTTCTTTCTAAACAAGCTGTGTGAGGTGTGTCTTCTGCGGCTTTCAGTCTTGGTCTTCCTTACACACCGATGGTGGCTTCCTTTGGCATTCTTCACTTCCAGCAGTGCATTACAAGTAAATCTCTCCTTCCTCCATTGAAAAATGAGAGATTATCAAGCGGGGGGCTGCCAGAAACCCCACATTTACATCTACCTGTTCCTTTTAACTCAGATGAGCCCTCAGCCCTTCTGAAGTCCAGCTCTTCTCTTTATCTTTGACCCACCTCTCCCCGTGCTTCAACACGGACTTCAGCAACTTCACCAACCTTCATCTCCACTGTCCCAGAAAAGGTTCCTCAGCTCGCCCACGTGCAGGTGTGTTCCCTCTAAACTGCAAACCACTTTTTGGTGCTAGTTGCTTTTCTGTGGGTACATCCGGTTTCTCTTACTGTGACAAAGCTGTGGGGTTGTTCTCCACTCCCTTTCTCCCATCAACCCCTGCAGGGCACCAAGACTAAAACTGTCTGATGGTGGCCCAGGTGACTCTTGGTGTGCCCGAACACACTTCTGCCTTGCAGTGATTAGCCACTGCTCTCCTGCAGCCGCCTCTCGCTGCTCTCCACCCTCTCCATCCAACCACACTGCTGCTGGTGTCCATCAGACGTCTCAGCACAGGCCTTCCCCAGACCTTAGCCCTAGCCATTCTCTCAGAATGGGTGCACTTCCCCAGGACATGTGTTTGCTTGGCTTCCAGGACTCCCCTCCTCTCCCCATTTTTTTTTTTTTCTTTCTCAAGACAGAGTTTCTCTGTGAATTCCTGGCTGACCTGGAACTCACTCTGTTACCAGCCTGACCTCAAACTCAGAGATCCACATGACTCTACCTCCTGAGTGCTGGGATTAAAGGTGTGTGCCACCACACCAGCTCCACAGAACTCTTTAGTATTTCCCCAGTGTTTCCTTTCCAAGAGACACCTGTCCCAACCAGTGTTCTTAAAAAGCAGCCCCACCCAACGTTGCTGTCACTCCTTGGTCCCTTTAGCATTAGTTCACTATGGCTGTGTAATAAGTTTCCCCTGACTTAGTTTCTTCACATGAGACTTTGTTCCTTCATAGTGATTGTAGCTTAGGAAGTCCTTTAACAGGGGTGGCCCTGTCTTGGTATGTCCTATCAGGTTATAGTTGAGTCCCCTGGTGCTGGGTGCTGACTGCTTGATTGGTACTTGAGGATCTGCTCACAAGATGGGACTATTCACATAGCTGTTGGTAAGAGCCCTCCATTCCTCCCTCTGTGGGGCTCTCCCTGGAAAGTTGAGTGAGCTTCATGGCGTGGCATAGCTATCTATGTTCCCTCTGAGTGAGCAATCTGAAACAGGCAGAAGCTGCAGGTCACATTGGTCACATGGGCAGTCTGTACAGTGTGGCAGGATAAGAGATTAGATCTTCCTGCAAACACAGTACCCCACACCTAGCACCCTATATGATTTCCACAGTTAAGATCTGTACTTGCAGGATCCCACACTAAACTGCTCAAGAGCAGTGACCTTGATCTGCCTTCCCGAGTGTTCTATCTTTAGTGACTAGCAAGGTGTCTGGCATATAGCAAGAACTCAAATATTTAGCTAATGAATAATTGACTAGAAAGCTATGCAAAGCTCTGTCTGCATGCTCTGATTATTATTCTGAAGCATCTCCCCTCTTAAATTATAAGGAGACACAGCTTCTGCAGCCCTGTGCAATTCTCTGAGCAGTTGGCAGCTGGCTTTGTTCTGACCCAATCTATTTAGTCTGCTTTGCTGGAGTGAGAACTTCCTGATAGATCTGATCTAAAAACAAGCTCATCCTCATTCAGAACACACACACACACACACACACACACACACATACATTCACACTCACACACAAAGATACAGACACTGACACACAGATACATACACACAGAGATACTCATGGACACACATGTAGATGCATAAACACAGATGCACACACACAAAGATACATAGACACTGATACACAGAGACACAAACACATACACAAGGATACAGAGACACAGACACACACACAGAGAGACACACACACAGACACACAAAAATACACAGACACTGACACACAGACACATACACACAGAGATACACATGGACACATACACACAGACACATAAACACACAGATGTATACACACACAAAGATACATAGACACTGACACACATAAACACACACACAAAGATAACAGACACTGACATACAGACACACAAACACAAAGTACACACAGACACAGACATACACACATGCACAGGTTGAGATTTTTTTTTTTAACTCTTTATGCCCAGTATATGAAAAAGTAACAAGCTCACTCAGTGTCTTCCAACTAGGCCAGTCCTTGGAGAAGGAGGTAGCAGAAAAGCCCAGATAAAGTCAGAGGAGGGGCTCTGGTGGTAAACCAGACCAAGGAAGATCTGCTTCGTGACTTAAGGGAGGAATATGTAAAATCTGGGTGGCCATTCTACTGTCACCAGAGTTCAGGAATTGCTAAGCAAAGAGACAGCCACTGTCCCCTCTGGGTCTCAGGGACAGACACTCTGGTGCCTGAGATGAGGAGAATTCTAACTGAGCTGTGACACAAGAGTTGGCAGCAGCTGTGCGGGGGCAGACTGACGGGGGGGGGTGGAGAGGGGGGAGAGGATCCCGGCCACTTCTCTTCCACTGTGTATTCTTGGGACAAACTTGTCTTCCTCAGTTCACCACAATGTCTCCCTCCCCCTCAGGCTACAGCAGGCTTTGCTCTTCCTTTAAAAACCACTTCTCCCAGGACCACTTTTTCTTTCTTTCTTTTTCATTAGGTCTCGGTTATCTCTTACACTTACACACATGCACACACACACACACACACACACACACACACAATGCCTCTGCCATTTTGTTTCTAATCAGCAGTCGTAGTTGCATTTAGCAATTATTAAATGACTGATCTGGATGCCTGTCCTCCTTCATCAATCTGGTCATTTACTAACTTATTTAAAAAGCAATTTACTATGAAGAGAGCCATCAGTAGAGAAGGATTTGATCATCAAATAGGAAGCTGGAAGTCACACGGATGTAGAAGATGAGTCAGGATAAGTGTGTAAGGGAAACGAAGAAGAACAACAGCATGTTTACACGGTCTACAGGAAGCAAGGGCTGAATGGGTGTCTCGAACCCCCCACGCTTGGGCACCAAACTGTTGCGCTTATTGGAGCCCGATGTTGGACGCCAAACTGTTGCAGCCCGTACTGCCCGTTCCGGTCTGAGGGTCAGGGTCTAGCGAGAGAGAGAGTGGGGATAAAGGGGAAGAGACGCGAAGAATGGAGACAAGACAGAGATTCTGATCAAGTCTCTTTTATTGAAGGGAATTTTGAGTTATTTATAGGCTTTTGCCACGTGCCTTGTAGGCGCGTGGATATCACGTGCCTTGCAGGTGTTGATATGACGTAAGCCGTACAGGCGTCTATAGCGTGGACAGCACGTGTACCGCAATGCCTTGCAGGCGTGGATAGCACGTGTGTCTTACAGGCATGTATGGCGTAGATAGCACGTGGACAGCACGTGAACTGCAATGCCTTGCAGGCGTGACTACCACGTGCACCTTGCAGCTGGGGCCAGTAAACAGCAACACAAAATATGTGGGATATCAGAGTGTGCTTCAGCTGTTGTAGGCTATTGAAAATCAAATCTTTCGTCAGGGTATATGGTTCCAGATGGCTGCAAAGTTGATCTAGCCGCTTTCTGTTAAAGTCGGCTCCCAACAAATGGGGATGCGCCCGAGTTGGAGACTCAGAACAAATCCATCAGTGAGGTGAATTTACAGGAGAGTGACTCGATTTTGTTGAAACTGGAAGAACACCTGAGATGAGGCCCTTGTGATATTTGGCTTCTGGCCATCAACACCCATTCCTTACTCTTTGTAGATCACATCCCAGGGTCTGATCACCAGAAACCATCATCAGGCATGAGAGCAGGGACCACCAAGTTAGAGGCCACCTACAGAATGATCTGGGAAGATCTTTCTGGCTTTCTCCCATAGCTAGTGCCTAAAATCATTCTTCATTGGAAGGCCATCATCAGTAATGGCCTCAGGCAGCTTCTGCCGATGATGATGATGATGATGATGATGATGATGATGATGATGATGATGATTACATTTACTTAGCCTCTAAGATAATGGGTTCCACTGTGACTTTTTCATGTATGTATACACTGCTCATAGGCACCCCACTGCCCTCTCTGATCTCCCTGTCCCCTCCCACAGGTTCTACTTTCTCCTTTCTGCTTTCATATCTCTCCATCATTCAGGCATGTGCTTGGGAACATGCGCACACACACATGGGCATACGAACACACACACATTGCACATTCACAAACTCACATGAGCACACTCATGTACACACATATACACACTGTCTTAGGGTTTCATTGTTGTAAAGAGATACCATGACCAAATCAACTCTTATAGAAGAAAACACTTACTTGGGGCTGGCTTACAGTTTCAGGGGTTCAGTCCATTATTATCACAGCAGGAAGCATGGCAGTGTGCAGGCAGACATGTTGCTGGAGAAGCTAAGAGAGCCACATCTTGATCCCCAGGCAGCAGGAGGGGACTATCTTCTGCAGGCAACCATAAGGAGACCCCCTTTCCATACTGGATAGAGCTTGAGCATAGAGACCTCAAAGCTGCTCCCACAATGACACACTTCCTCCAGCAAGGCCACACCTATTCCAACAAGGCCACACTTCTTAATAGTTCCTATTGGCCAAGGATATTCAAACTTCTACACAGAGAGACATGCAATTTAAACTTATATTTTTCCCCCAGTGACTTCTGCTTCTAAATGGCTATAAAACTTGGGACCAATCAACTTCCTCTCATATCATTCCTTTGTAAAATGAGAATATTAAAATCCTAACTCCCCTAGCTTTCCATGAATCCGATTCCATAGAGGACTATTAAATAGGGGCTTTAGAGATGGCTCAGCAGTTAAGGTTACTTGCTATTCTTGCTGAGAACCTGGGTTCAGTTCCCAGCACCCACTCGGTGCTTTGCAAACATCCACAACTCCAGTTCTGACTTCCTTGGGCAACACACACACACACACACACACACACACACACACGAGATGCTCATACATGCAGGCAGGTGAAACACTCATCCACATACAATAAAATAGCAAGTCTAATTTTTTTTTTCTAAGAATTGTTGCTAAATAAGCCAGGCATGTTCACTCTTAATCCTAGCAAACACAGATACGTCTCTGTGAGTTTTAGGCCACCTCGTGTATACAGTGAGTTCCAGGTCAGCCAGAGCTACATAGTGAGACAGAAGGAGGGAGAATAATTGATAAACTGTCTGAATGAGTATGGATTTTTTTCCCCATTTAGTTAGTAAATCTTAGCCAAAGAGACAATGTTTTGATAGTTATAAGTGTAAGTATATATTTATGTTCTGATTGTTGAGCTTGGGGCTTATCAAATAGGAGTCTCTGTAAGATTTCAGGAGTGGAGAAAGGGAATAGAGAAAGCCATGATCTGAGGGTACACTGCCCATGAGAACAAGCTCGCTGGGATCTGGAGCAGGGTGGGTGGGATGAAAAACCATGACAGCCAGCAGAGCTCCCAGCAAACAGGAAGCTGAGCTAGGATTCTTGGAGAGCCTCAAGTCAGTTCCCTCATTACAAAAGAAGGATGTGAGTTCTGGAAAGGAAGGTGACAAGTCTAAGGCAGAGGCAGAGATCTGAGGAACTGAGTTGGGTCAGTGTAAGGAGCATCTGCTAAGAATAGACCATGTGCTGGACACTTAGCTAAGCTGAGTCGACAGCACAAGTCGTATCCTTAAAGAATACACAGAGATGGACAGGAAAAGGGTACATTTCAGTGGAGAATGTTAATTACCAACATGGTGGTTAAGAGCACCTAATAGCACAGGCTAGACCAGTGGTGCTTAACCTATGGGCCAAGACCTCTTTGTAGATTGAATGACCCTTTCACAAAGGTCGCATATCAGATATTCTGCATATTAGATATTTACATTATGATTCATAACAGTACCAAATTTAAGGTAATAAAGTAGCAATGAAAATAATGTTATGGTTGGGGGTCACTACAGCATGAGGAACTGTAGTAAAGAGTTGCAGCATTAGGAAGGTTGAGAACTAGCGAGCTAGACGGGACCTGAGATCGCTGGCCTCTTTCCGTTCCATTTCTCCATCTATAAAATGGGGAAATAATAATACCTGCTTAAAGAGTTATGAGGAGTGTGTGTGTGTGTGTGTGTGTGTGTGTGTGTGTGTAGTGTGCAATTCCAGATCTGGAATAAACACTAGGATCCTTCAGTTCCCACTGATTTCCCCTGTAGAGAGCATCATGGCAGCTCTGTGACTCAGATGTGTGTTTTTGTCCCACAGTTTGAACATTCCCAGGGACTGATAAATGCATTTCAAAGAAACCAGCCCTGACCTTGCACCAGATCTAACACTTACTCTTACCTGCTCCAGGTCCAGATCCCTCTGCTGTGGCTGCGTCCCGTCACCGCCTTACGGGATGCTCTGCAGCTGCACAGTAGCCCCTTGATGAGTCTGGACTCCTCCCGCACCCTCACACTCAGTCTTTCTTTGAGGTCCCAACTGACCCAGTTTTAAGAAAGTTTGGTGGAGTTCCTCTTGGTGATCCTCCTGAGGGAACTCTACTCACAGGTTTGTCTGGGACAGAAAAACTGTGTGTGTTTATTCTAACTGTGCAGTCACAGAGACAGGCAACCGAATTACAGAAATAGGATAATCTCGAGGGTTGGTTTTTTTGTTTTGTTTTTTTTTTTTTTTGTTTTTTGTTTTTTGTTTTTTTTTTTTTTTTGTCAATTTCACACACGGTAGAGTCATCAAAGAAAAACCCTTAGCTGAGGGATTGACTCCACAGGATCACCTACAGGCAAGTCTGTGGGGCGGTTTCTTGATTAATAATTGGCGTGGGCTGGCCCAGTCTCTGTAGGCAGTGCCACTGCTACACAGGGGCTTTCGGGTAATATAAGAAGGCAAGCTGAGCAAGCCTCTGGGAGCAAAGTCTCTCAGAATCCCTCAATTGTTTCTTCTCCAGTTTATGACTCCAAGTTCCTGTCTGCTTGAGTCTCTGCCCCGACTTCCCTCAGCGACGGATGGATCTGGACATGTAAGCCAAAGAAACTATTCCCTTCTGTGAACTGTTTTGTCATGGTTTTTAATCACAGTAACAGGAAAGCAAAATAACATACTATCCATCATTGGACTTTTAAGTTGTATCTTGGTTACTGCCAATCACGCTTTGACACGAGTATACAGAGATCTCCACTGGGTGCTTAATTTCACTTACCTATGGGCCACATCTGTCTCCCCTCCATCCAGAGGCAGTCCTTTGACACTCCCACCCCCACCCTACCAGGGACAGATATCCCTGCCCCCTCCCCCTTGTTTAATCAAGAGATTTTATACCACAATGCTGACAGAATCTAAAGTGAAAACAAACTTGACAAAGGCTTTCTTAGGAGGCCTTTGTTCTGTTATTCCTGGTGATTATGTGGTTTCTCCAGATTGTTTCTTACATATTGAAAATAGTTATGGATTTCCCATTACCCCTTTATGGTAAACCTGAGCAGCAGTTATTTGGGCTGAGACAGTTTGCATGGGTAAAGACCCATATATACATATGATATATATAAGATGGATGGTCTCCTCTCCCCTCCCCTTTTCTCCTTTCCTCTCCCCTCCCCTACCCTTTCCTTCTCTCCCTCCCCTTCCTTTCCCTCCTCTCCTCTCCCCTTCCCTCTCCTTCTCTCCTCTCCCCTCCTCTCTTCTCCTTTCCCCTCCTCTTATCTTCTCCTCTCTCTCTCTGTGATTGTGCACAATTGGTGCACAGACATATGGAAGCAAACACTCAGACACAGAAAATAAACGTATAAATAAAACGATTTAAGTCAATTGGTGCTGTCTTACCTATTTGCCATACTATGACACCATCTAGGAATGCAGTAGCAAGCAGATCACAATCCTTGTTTTCAAGTTCTGAAGCCAAAAACTTCGCAGAGGGAGACGCACCCAATTGCAGGTGCCATCAGGGCATCAGGTGATTCAGAACAGAGGGTGTTTCACTGCACTGAGGGTTGGTGGGGTTACCTCACAGAGATTGTGACATTGAGGTTGGATCTTTACATTTCAACCTAGTTGCTAAAGATATTCCAAGTATACAAGGCTTTAGGGGCAGAGATATATACATTCACAGTAGTGAAGGGACCAGAATTGAGCACATGGCACACCCAGACCAAGTTCTCAGCACAAAAGAGACTTATTTGCCTAGAGGGTCAAAGGGCAAGGAATAAGAGACAATGACAGGAGATAGAGGGGAAGGGAGAAGCAGGGAGGGAACAAGTGAGAGGGAGCAAGGGTATCTGACCCAGGTGGAACGGGGATGGGTTGGGGGGGGGTGAGGGATGGTATCAGAGGACTGCCTCTGGATAGAGAGGAGACAGACATGGTCCACAGGCAAATGGCAGTTCATAAAGGTACAAGGGGAAACCCCATGTTAGGATGAGTTACTTTTAATTGGGCATGTTTATTAAGTGAGCCAAGGGAGGCTTTTGATTCCTGGACTTCAATACTTTGGCAGCTGGACCTTGGTAGTCAGCCTCAGGAGGAGGAAGTGGCCAAATAAGGAAATAGACTTCAGTTTTTAGCAAGGCAGAGGGAATGGGGGAGACAGGCAAGGCCTGCTGAAGCCACGTTTGCTGTGTTCGGCCCAGCTAGCGTCCCTTCAGGTAGGCTTGAGAAAGGTGGAAATCTGAAGATGATCCTGGCATGAGCATTGTTTGCTATAACTTAGTAAGATGTGGCCCTCAGGTGACTGGACATAACAGACACATACCTAGTAGTCATGAAAACTAGGTCTGGGTTTTTAAAGATTTGTTTTATTTTTAATAAAACAAGAGGCAGCAGAGACAAGACAGTATTCATCCCCTGGAGCTGGAGTCCTGAGCTGCCTGACACCAGCGGCGGGGTGGGGCACAGGGGAGGGGATCTAACTCCAGGCCTCAGGAAGAACAGCAAGTGCTCTGATGCTGACCCAGCTCCTCGGCCCCACTGGCTTGTACATTTGGATATTGATAGATAACACATAAGTTGTATTTACAAGTATTTTTCACTTTGTCATTTTGAAGATAATCTTAGAATTACTATAAATCACCCCGTTTTACTTATGCTTGCTTAAAAATTGAACAAGCATAAATTTGTTACAGGAATAGATGTGACCTGACAAACTGATTTGTCAAATAGACAAACATTTTTATTTCATAGAAACAATTTATATTTTTGAAATGTTTATTAGTGTATTAATAAGCACACAGTCCCCCCCCCACTTTTTAAGCATTGAGCTTATTAAGAAGATAAGAAAGCATGATTGCATTTGTTTTAAATATGTATCCATGAGTAAAGCATGTTAATGTTTTATTGATAAGGTAAATTCTGATTTATATGTTTATGACGAAAAGTCTATAGGAAGTCGGGAGGACTAGGTTATGATATTAGAGAGAGAACATCACTTGCAGACACACTGTGTGTAAGAAAGGATGAACTGCCGTGAGGGGGAGCCTGAAAAAGAAAGCGCCTGGGACAAATATGAAATAAAGAGCTAAAGCAAGAAAGGTAAAAAACTAATAAGATAAACATGGATTGGGGAATTTCCCATGGTCCCACTTCTAGATGAAGAGCTACAGGCAGCTAAGGATGCTGACATTGGGGAATTAGAATTCCCCAGGGATGCGTCTCTAAATGGCCATCCCATCCAAGTGGTCAGCCTTAGGAAAATATGTCTACAAACAAAATGAAACAAACTCAGCAGGTTGCATTTATGCATTAATTCACACACACACACACACACACACACACACACACAAACACATACTCTCTCTCCCTCTAACACACACACACAGACACACACACACAGATATACACACATACACTCCCTCTAAACACACACACACACACACACACACACACACCAATAATAATAATTAAAGAAGCCCTGAATCTGAGACAGTGGGGAAGGGACATTGGTTAAGAAAGCTGCAATCAATATTTGCAGATAAAGCACACAGAGGAGAGTGTGTTCACAGAGGAGAGTGTGTTCACAGTGCAGTGGTGAGTGTGTTCACAGTGCAATGGTGAGTGTGTTCACAGTGCAGTGGTGAGTGTGTTCACAGTGCAATGGTATACAAAATATGCACAGCAGGAACAGCGTGCAATTAATCTTTGTTTGGCATTTGCAACAAGTCGGGCACTCTGATAGTTATTTCTTCCTTTCTTGGCTTCTTTACTGCATTTCCATTTATTTAACAGAAGAAAAATTACAGCATCTTTCTGCCATGATTCCAACCTTCTCCCATTGTATCATACATAATTGTATGAAAGTATATTTTTTTAAATATATCAAGGCCCAGCCAGGATGTGAATGTGGGTGCTTTCCTCAAAATAACTGAAAGATTTTTTTTTTTTTTTTTTAGTGAGTGGTGCCAACTTTTTGTCCCAGACAGGAGCACTTTTAACTCTGGAAGGCACCGCTTTATTCATTTTTAAATGTTCAGGTGACCCTTGGGTGGGTCTGCATCTACCAGGATTAGTACAGTTTTGTCAGCCTGTGTTGTAAGCCAAGTTCTTTCAATTCACTTTCCATGAATTTATTGAACGAGGGCAGTCAAGGTTGAAAGCTTTAAGCCCAGAGGAGGTCAAACTGTGGAGTCACTTCCTTTTGTTTCCTTGCAATTTGGAGGATCAAAGACCAGAGATTAAGTTGTTTGAAAGAGCAAAGGTTTGGAGATAAGGTTGTTTGAGACACACTTGGCCCCATCTGTAGATGGCGCCATCACCTAAGGCAGTGGGGTGGTCAAGCAGGGGAATGCAAGTAGTTTGTCTTTGATGTGAAAGCGTCCCATGTGGTGGTTGGCAACAATAGTCTTTCCAGATTTCGGTCATCACAGAGTTTTATCATGATATCCTCAGTCACAGAAAATGAGCTTTTGTGGTTTAATATTTACTATTAAAAGCCTGGCTGAAACCCCGGAATCCATGTGATATGGACCTGTGACTTCCTGGGCTTATCTGTCTGTCTGCGATGCACAATGCCTGAAGAACCGCCACAATGTTATCTTTCTGAGGTTGTTTCATTTTTCCCTGAATTCAACACATCATCGCTAGAACCCGGATTCGGTAATCCACAGACGCAGAAATGGAACCGGATGGGCCCGAGAGAGGTACGGTCTTGAGGTTCTAACTCAGTCAATTTTCTATTGAGTCATTTTCCGTCTGTTTCAGTTCTGTCAACACACCAGGGCCACTGGGGACAGCCACTTGACTCTTGGAACCTGGGCTGAGGGTGTGGTTGCTGTGGCAGCTGCTAACAGAGTGCGACTAGATGGCGCACAGCCTCAGCTGTGGTGGAGGTGACAGGCAACTGCTGCGGCCCCTCCCACTTTCCTATTCATTGAACACTCTAGCAAAAGATTCCACATAGAGAGGCCTCCTGGGGAAGAAGCTGAGGGAGGTGTAGAAGAGAGGGAAAGGGGCTGTGGTAGTGTCACTGATTGCCATGTCCAGCGCTGGCTCGCTTGGTATTCACAAGTAGTACACAGTGGAAGGCATCCAGGAGGCAGATACAGAGGGAGATGCAGAGGTGAGGTGCTGGCTGGAACCTCCTGTTAATTCTTCACATTTCTTCTGTTCATAGCAACTTGTTTCTGAGTTCTGTGGAGCCTTGGAGCAGTACCTCATATGGCCTACATGGATGCTTGTACAGTCATGAGAACCCAGTGACCATCTGTGGGGTGCTACATCGTAGAGTCATCCCTGGATCGAAGGAGACTTGTAGCTGATGAAAGTAAATCCCCCAGGCCTGAAACAAGAGTTAAGAGGACATTTGCATTTTATTCACTCCAGAGCCCTTTTCATAGACTATGCAACTAAGTGTGCAGTTATTTTTAAAATCATTTTTGGAGAACTTCACATTTTGGAGAACTGGTCCATTGTCCCAGATGAGAATTATCATGCCCCACATCCGTTACTTGGCAACAGTGGGACCTTGGGCAAATCACTTTATCAAAGTGGCCATTTCCTTTGCCTGTGAAGTGTAAACCATCAACCCACCCCAGAAGGTTGTTGGGAGAATTGAGAGAGATTATTCCGGTGGCATGTTCAGCACCGGGTGTGTTAGCTGCTATTATAATTTTTGCTTAAGAGTTTGTAACCAGTATACACTTGTGTGATTTTACTGTAGTCATTGTCTACATTCTTTTAAAAGATGACTGTTTTTATCATTTATAATTATGTGTCTCTGTGTGGGTCTGTGAGTGCAAGAGCCTTAGGGTTTCTACTGCTGTGAAGAGACACCATGACCACAGCAACTCTTATAAAGGACAGAATTTAATTGGGACTTGCTTACAGATCCAGAGGTTCATTATCATTATGGAGGGACGCATGGCAGCGTCTAGGCAGGCAGACATGGTGCTGGAGGAGCTGAGAGTTCTATATCTTCATCTGAAGGCCACTAGGAGAAGACTGCTTCCACGTGGTTAGGAGGAGGGTCTCATTGCCCACCCCCACAGTGACATACTTCTTCCAAGAAGGCCACACCTCCTAATAGTGCCACTCCTTG
The DNA here is from genome assembly GCF_011762505.2 of Arvicanthis niloticus. Lineage (NCBI taxonomy): Eukaryota > Metazoa > Chordata > Mammalia > Rodentia > Muridae > Arvicanthis > Arvicanthis niloticus. The sequence continues at coordinate 76,528,674 of NC_047661.1, read as the reverse complement.
GGCCAAGCGTATTCAAACCACCACATACCTGTAGAATTCAGAAAATAATGCCAGAGTTCCTGCATCTGGAGGTGGTTGTGAACTGTCCACTGTGGGTGCTGGGAACTGAACTTGGGCCCTCTGTAAGAACAGTGCCTGCTCTTAGCTGCTGAGCCATCTTTTCTAGCCTCCACTGTCTACATTCTTATAGATGGGTTAGACAGTAATGTTAACCAATGGGATCCCCCCCACCCCCCAAAGAACCCATCAGTCAGACCTCACCATGGTCTTTCTCCTGAGCCATTTATACCCGGACATGGTTCATACCAGATATCACAACCCAACAACAAGGTAATAGACAATGCTGAAAGTGGCATCAAGTGATCGAAGAACAAATCACTCATGGATGGCCAGTGTATTGCTTAACCTAATGTTAATTCTTCAAGTGGCAATGTGGACAAATAGCCTAGCCAGGAAAGGACAAAGGCAGCCACCGGAATGAGGAATGTGCTGTGTGAGTACTCCCAAGATGACCCTTTGTTCTTTCCAGCTCCCTGTGGGTGAGGAAAAAGAGCTTCTAGCTCTACTCTGACAGGCACCCGAGAGTGTTTCTAGTGCTCTTCTATGCAAGCAGTTCTCTTCTTTGAAGCTCAGAAACGCCCTGGAGATGGGCCCCTCTTACATGAATACAGAGAGAGCATGTTTTCTACTGCCTGACTTAAGAGACATGACACAAAAGGCAGAAATGACAGAGGATCAAGTGTCAACAGTCTCTTTGATGGATTGGCAGCCATCTTGACTACAATATCCCATAATCATACTAGCAAATTTGAAGAGTGGAATAAGAGGTGGTTGGGAGTAGAGGAGACAGAGTTCCCATTTGTGTGGCTATGGCAGCTTATAAAGGTTTTGTAAGTATATCCTCACTTGAATCTCCCAGAGGCCCTGGAAATAGGGGAGCTGTGGCCATTCCATCTCAGATGAGAAAACTAGAGTTGGGAACGTAGCTCAGAATGAGAGCATTTGTGTGTAATGTGTGAGTCCTGGGCTCATCCCCAGCACTACCAAAAACAAAGGAAAAATATGCCTGACCTCAGAGTAACCAGCTCCATGCAGGTCTGCTGGGTCCCCAGCCTGGCTGTGCAGTGAGCTCTGTGCAACCACTCAGGCAGGTATGGAACCTTCCGGTGTCCTTGCTTCCTGTACAGGTTGAATTCATAGATTGTAAATGAATCTTAGTGCTTCTAATGATGTTAGGGATCACCTCTAACACCATCTAACCTCATCTAGTTAGACGCAGTGATCATCCCGTGTCGGGGACCGCTCTGCCAAATGTTGGAACCTGCACTGCCAAAAGCTTGGGGGCCAAAATTGTTAGAGCCCGCACTACCCCAAGCTTTGGGGGCTAAATTGTCAGAGCCTGAGCTGCCCCAAGCTTTGGGGGATAAATTGTCTAGGCTCATACTGCTGCTCTAGTCCACGGGTCAGGGTTCAGCAAGAGAGAGAGTGAGGGCAGACGCAAAGAATGGAGACCAGACAGAGTGTGATTCAGTCCTGTTTATTCTCAAGTCTCTTTTCCTAGTCCAAGTCCCAAGTTCCTAGTCCCTAGTGCCTCCAAGTTCCAAGTTTCCAGCTCCTAGTACCAAGTCTCAAGTCCTCTCTTCTGTCTGCCTCTTGCCTTTTATATGTCTCACTTCTAAGTCACACCTTTTAGTCATGCCTTTAAGTCACACACACCCAAGGGAAAATCCTGAGTATATAAAACAAGATGTTATCAGAGTGTGCTCAGCTGTTGTAGGCTGTTGAAAACAAGTCTCTTGTCAGGGTATATGGCTCAAGATGGCTGCAAGGATGATAGCCGCCTTCTGTCAGCTCCCCACAATCCCATCCATCAATGTCCACTCCTGCCAAGGTCGGAATGAATGAAGATTTCTGAATGAAGATCTGAACCCTCCTCCATACTGCTGATACAGGTCAGCACCCACTCTAAACACGGGAATCTCCAGGAACCCTCCCTTCCATTATTCTAGTGGACAGAACAAGAACTATTTTGAGTACTTCTGCTGTGGGGTGGAAGGGCCTCATGCTTGGGGCTGGGGTTGGGGCTGGGGTTGGGGCTGGGGTTGGGGCTGGGGTTGGGGCTGGGACCGAACTCAGAAATGGGCACAGAATGCCTTTTCCTCCAAGATTTGGGTTTTAAAGGTGCCTGAGTCCTGTAAGGTTAAGGTTCTGCAGTTAGTTAGTGGCACTCTGTGTTGAATGGGCTTTGGTAGGACAGCCTTACTCTCTGTCTTAGTTGGAGTTTCTATTGCTGCAACAAAACACCATGACAAAAAAAGCAAGTTGGGGAGGAAAGGGTTTATTCAGCTTATACTTCTGAGTCACTGTTCATCACCAAAGGAAGTCAGGACAAGAACTCACACAGGGCAGGAACCTGGAGGCAGGAGCTAGTTGATACAGAAGCCATGGAGGAGTTCTGCTTGCTGCCTTGTTTCCCATGACTTGCTCAGTCTGCTTTCTTATAGAACCTAGAACCACTAGCCCAGGAGTGGCCCCACCCCAGAATGGGCTGAGTCCTCTTGCACTGATCACTAATTGAGAAAATGCCTTACAGGTGTATCTCATGGAGGCATTTCCTCAGCTGAAGCTCCTTCCTTTCTGATGACTCTAGCTTGTGGTCAAGTTGACTCACAAACCCAGCCAGTCCTCTCTCCAGTTCTCTGGTTCCTCCAAAAGAGGAGTTTTAAGTTCCATCAGATGTGGGTTAAAGAACAGAAGCTTATTTTATCTGCAGACTGTCCCCTCTTGTACTTGGCCATCATTCCTAACTGCACTCATGGTCGTTAGCCCAGAGGTTGGCTATAGCATCGCTCAATCAGTGATTGCAGATGGCTGCTCTTTGGACTTGCTTCCATGGTTAAGTGCATTTTTCTCCAACATCTTCATAGGCTAAGCAGCTTTAACCTCCAATACCAGGGCCAGAGCAGCAGTAAAGGGTGTGAAGCATCAGTCATGGTGGATACAGTCCTGATGTTTTGATGCTGACACCAGGTCTTTCCTTAAACTGCCAGCCCCGCTCTGATGTTAAAGACATCACTAGACTGGGAGGGATGTGGGAGATTTTGGCTCCTCAGGGTGGCATTCTTATCTAGTGCTGACCTCACTTATATGGTGAAGGGTGACTGTGTGGAACCTGAAAGAAAGATCAGCACACCCTGGCCTCAGGACAGTTGTTCATGGCTTTTAAACATTTGTAGAACCATTTAAGAAAAAAAGTTCCATAAACTCAGCTAACAAGTGTGAAAAATTCACCAAGTTCTTATTTTGTTAATTCTGTGTTTGCTTTCTGTGAGCACACAGCATGCAGGGAGAAACAGGCATTTATAAATAGCTTGTATAGTATGCAGACAGAGACGTGCCAGAGGAGATACAGCACATACAAACCTGTTGCCTCAAGAGACAGTTTCATTGGGAAGTCCCGAAGAGCATTTTGGAAGGGGTATAAGATTAGAACTGTGTTTTTTTTTTTTTTTTTTTTTTTTGATATAGGTCTTCCACATAGGCTCAAAGAAAGGGAAGGAGTCTGAAGAGGGGGGAGAAAATCAGGTACAGGTACAGCTTGGGTCAGCCAGAAGTGGAGATAGTAGAAGCATCCAGTGTAGTGTGTTAGCTACACTCTCCATTGATGTGATCAAGTGCCTGACAAAAGCGACTTGAAGGAGGGTAACTTTTGGTTTACAGTCTTCAGAAGATGCAGTTAGTCAGAGCAGAGAGAATGAGGCATCTGGTCACTGTGCCTCCTATGTGAGAAAGCAGAACACAGATGCTGGAGCCCAGCTCAGTCTCTCTTACTCATTCCATCTGGGACCCATAGAATGGTGCCAGGAACATCCAGGGGTCTCCCTCATAGACACACCCAAAGGCTTATTTCCTAGATGATCTTGGATCTTGTCACGTTAACAATATCAACCACTGAGTGGTAATGAAGGGCAAAGCTGGGGTGAAATCTATAGAGTAATATGGGGAAATCAAGCTTAGGTCTGTCTTCCCTTCATCCCTCCTTCCTTTCTCTCTTAGACAGGGTCTTGAGTACTCCAAGCTGGCCTTCAACTCCTCTTGCAGTCAAGGCTGACCGTGAACTTCTGTTCTTCCTGCCAACCCCTCCAGAGTGCTGAGATCATAGGAGTGTACTAGAGAACTAGGGATCCAATTCAGGGCTTCATGCAAGCCAGGCACAGTCTGCCAACTGAGCCACACCCTCAGCATACACTGTAGGAGTTCTGACTTTATTCCATGGGGATCCAGTGAAGGAGTTGAAGGACAAGGTGCCATGGTATGCCAGGTTTGTGTTTCAGGAGGCTCACAGGGACATCAGGATGTTGGATGGACTCATTTTGGATGATGGGTGGATTTTGGATGGTGGGAGATGGGTACAAAAGTACATTGATGCATTTTAGGGAGAATGTGCGGGCACCAAGACAGATAGGAGGAAGGGAAGCCTTCAAGAGCCAGCACATAGTGCCAGCTAAAGGTTCAGACACTCAGCTCTTTAGAGCAGATTCTATGTCAGCACAGACACTTTTGGCTGCTCTTGTAAGAGAGTTGCAGTCATTCCTGTGGCCTATTAGATCATGCCCAAGCTTCCTGGACTGTTTCAAGGATCCATAATCTTGCTCCTTTATGGTTCTCCCTACTGCAGTCTACAGACGCTCACGCAGAAAACATTTAGGTCTTTTTAGGCCAAGTCAAACTGCTCACAGTCTCCAGCTTTGCTTTGGTTCCTGGTCCTGAAGGTCCCTCAGCTGAGGCGACCTGATATAACCGCAGCTCTTCGGTCACTCAGCCACTCACATGCAGGTAAGCCACTCACATGCAGGCTTGAATGCTCAGCTTGGCCTCTCCCTCTTAAGTTCAATAGCGTTTCATCCTGCCAGGGCTCTGTGGGCTTCACACTGCTCAGAACCATGACACATTGTTATAGTTCATCCAGGCTCCCAGGAGAGAGACCAAGATGAAACAGAGCGGGTGAGGCTCAGCCACGCACTCCTCTCTGCCTCTAATTCAACCACTTCTGCTTAGCTTCAGAGGCTCTATATGTGAGTTTATGGGAGGATACAATTTTGATGCTATAAAAGGGGGCTGTGAACGCAGTCACCCACAGCAACTTCCTTTTGATGCAGAAGTGAACAAAGGAGGTAGAAGGAGTTTCCCCATCTATTTGTTTCTGGACAGGCACCTACAGGGGCACAGGGGCAGAGCAACACAGTGGCAGGGGCTTAAGCAAAACATGAGGGAATAGGAACCTTGCCCTAGGGCCTCCAAACCCTACTGCCTGTTCTCAGGTACAGCAGCTGCTCCTCGTTGTTTATTTTGAGAAACGTTAGAATCCTTGAGTTGAAAGGCGGTGGCCCTGAGAATCTTTATTGGGCAGGAGATGGTGAAGGAATGAAGGAAAGCCACGATGGGGATGTGCCATGTGCCAGGGTGAAGATGATTTGGCTGGGATGGCTTCAAGGACCCATGGCAGGAAAGCAGTCTTCCGGGCTACCACCCAGACCCAATCTCCTCTTGAAAAGGTCTAATGGAGGAGTCATTGCTCTCAGAAGCTGAACAATACTTCTGATACTTCTAAGACACCTGCTCCTGACAAACAATGCTGGCTTCACGGTTTATTTTTAGCTTTAGACGCAGCCAAGCCTGCTCCACTCTTGGCACAGATGGAAAGAAGCTGTAGGCCAAAGCTGGAGTAGGAGTTTGCCTCATGGGAGGAAAACACCCAGAACTGCTATGCTCCCAACCTCTCCTCATGTCTGAGACAGTCTCCCTCATCCCAGGCTGAAAGAAAACATGCCAATGAGTGCAGCTGGGGTGTCCCTGAGTGCAGAGGGGGTGCCCACGAGTATGGGGGGTGCCCATGAGTACAGAGGGGGTGGCATCAGCCTGGAGAGCTGCCTCTTCCCACTGATCTCACTGATTGCTGGGGCTGCCTCACTCCAAGTGCATTCAGTCAGTCAGCTCCATGTCATCACCCGAGCCACACTATGTGACCTCCTCTTCTCCCAGCCCACAGCCCACATGACCACTCAGGTTTTCCGTAAGAGCAATGGCGTGAGACGATCTGTGTCAGAATGTCTGTCAGGGGCAATGCCAGAGCCTTGTTTTCCCTCATCCACAAACCAAGTGTTTATTGGTATCTATCATTCATTTGGTGTGTACTTATTTATTGCCTTAAGTTATTATGTGCCAAACACTGATCTCAGTGGTAGAATATAGTAATAAGAATGTCAAAGCCTTCGACACAGTAGGATTTACATACTAACGAGGAGACACATAGTATATAAAATATCATAGCTGTTCCCTGAAGTATTGCCAGGATGATAAGGGCACAGTGCTCTGTTAACAAGTGAAAGGTGAGAGGGGCAATAAATAAATATGGGATATGGTGGAGTTGGAAGAATGATAAAAGTTAAAATGGAAATTATGTTTATCATGGCCTATTAAAATTTCAGTTGTGGGGCTGGAGAGATGGCTCAGCAGTTAAGAGCCATTACTGCTCTTCCAGAGGGCCTGGGTTCTATTCCCAGAACCTACATTAGGTGGCTCACAACTCCAGCTCCAGTGCATCTGACACCCTCTTCTGGCCTCTGTTGGTACCTACTTGCAGGTGTGCATGCTTACACACACACACACACACACACACACACACACACACACACACACACAAAACTAAAACCAAAAACAAATCTAAGAAACTAGATTTCAGTTATATGCAAGGACACAGGCTATGAAAAAGATCAATTTGAGTTATTGCTTTCTTGAGTGTTCTGGTGATCTTTGAGTAGTCTCCAGTACATTGGGATAAACATATGAATAAGGAAGGAAGGGAAGAATGTCTAAGAAAAACTTGTGGGCTATTGACCATGAATCGGGCATTTGTTAAGTCTGCATGTGGTGTTCTTCAAAGGATAGTGGACAGAGAAGGGGGAAAATCTATATCCAAATGGACATCTACTCCAATAACCAAATTGTGTCTTCCATGATAAAGAATCCAACACAATCAGCCTCCTGGGCACATGTTGGGAGTGGTACTTTTAGGCTATAGTACCATATTGAAGATCCAAGATTAGTTACTGCTCCAAGGATGCTGAGTTCTCAGCAGAGATGTGGCCAGGTCAGCCTGAGTATAGGGATGCCTGTGTCATTGAACCTGTCAATTTTAATCCCAGATGTGCATAATCTCACTAAGAAAATATCAGGGTGATGAGGAAGAAGACTACAACTCACAGAGCAAGACACTTTGTTCACTATTAGAGAAACTTCCACACTGTGGATACTTTTAAGAGAGCATTCTCACGGAACAAATGGATTTGTGCCTCCTGGACTCATTACAAGTATTCATAGGCCGTTTCCCCACAAACCCTTCAGTTAATTCTTTCAAACCACTAGCTATTGTCAATGAATTGGCTTAGATCCGCTTCGCAGGGTATTCTCTTTCTAGATAAGATGTATTTCACAAGTCCATTCCATGCTCTGACAATGGAAGGATTTCCCTTTCCCATAGTTCCTCAGGGCTGCCCCTTAAGCAGTTCAGTGACAGCAATTCGGTCACTGCTGCTGTCTGAACACTGCATTGGATCTGTCTGTGGCCAGGGTTTTTAAGTTGAGACTGAGGGCAGGAGCTGCTGCAACTGAAATGGACTACCTGGTTTTATAGGATGTGATTAGGTCTAGACACTATAGCAGTCCTTAGCCACCAGAGGCAGAGTGGGCACAGTTATCATGAAGGGTGTCAGGGCTGGAGACATAACCAAGTTTGACCTCTTAGAGTCATTGGATTTGGGGTTAAAGACATGGATCAATGGTTAAGAGTATTAGCTGCTCTTCCAGAGAACCTGGGTTTGATTCCCAGAACCCACATGGCAGCTAATAACCATCTGTAATTCCAGTTCCAGAGGTTCCAATGCCCTCCTCTGGTCTCGGTGGGCACTAGGCACGAATGTGGTACAGATGCATACATGCAGACAAATGCTGATACATACTCAGTTTTTAAAAATTCAATAAAAGGTTAAACTCAATATGGATCTCCCAGAACAACCTATAAGAGCAGCTTGATAAATTTCTTCCTGATATCACCCCTATTATACTCTCCTCTCCCTGCCCCTCCCTCACTGACTCCCTTCCCCTTTCCCAGGTAGTCCCCTGTCTACTCTATGTCTTATATTCAAAGAGAAAACATGTAATGGCTCTTTCTGAGTCTGGCTTACGTCACTAAGTACAATGATCTCCAGCTTGGTCCATTTTTCTACAAATGACAGAATTATACTCCTCTTAAAGGTTGAATTAAGTTTCATTTTGTTTTATATCACATTTTCTTTATCATTTGAAATAAAAATGGATACTAAGGCTGATTCCACAGCTTGACTGTTGTGAATATTATCACAATAAACACGGATGACCCAGCGTCATCTTTAGTGAGCTGTCATAGGTTCTTTTAGGTATGTTCTCTGTTGTTAGCTGGATCATAAGGAAATTCTATTTCTAGCTCTGAGAAACCCTTGTGCTGATTCCCATGGTAAGCACAGCCGTTTCCATTCCCACCAGCAGTACATAAGGACTTCACTTTCTCCACATTCTCACTGACCTCTGTAACATTTTTTCCTTGTTGATAGCTTTATTAGTCAGAGTTCTCTAATGGATCAAAACTGATTGTGTGTTGTGTGTACATGCATGTGCACATGTGCATGTGAATGTTTGTGTGAGTATACATGAGTGTGTGTGTGTGTGTGTGTGTGTGTGTGTGTGTGTGTGTGTGTGTTATTTTCTGGTTGGCAGGATGTGGTCCAACAATGGCTGCCTTATGATAGGTAAGCCAAAACTCTAATAGTTGTTCAGTCCATGGGCTGGGTGTCTTCAGTCCCAGTCTGGTTCTGGAGTCTGGAAGATTTCTGGAGAACTGCTGATCTTCAGTCTGAAGTGGAAGTTCCTGGATGTGTCATGTGATGCAGACTCATGTGGTGTTTTGCTAAGACAAGACCTGTGAGGACACATGATGTTTGGAGAGAGTATAATTAGGACTCAATGGGCAGTGATGGCTTGCTTGCATAGCTCGCCTTGCAAGGCTTTGCTGATCTTCACTTTGTTGAGAGAGGTATGGCAGAGAACTTCTCCTGGCCTCCCAGGCTTGTCCTGGTTGCTCCAGCTGACGTGTGCCAATTTGGTGGAGTCCTGGCCTGTTTCTGCTGGATCATGCCACTGCTTCTGATTTGTGTTTGGTATCTAGACACCACCAAACTGGACTGCTGGTGTCCTGACCAATGGAGATTGGAGTTGCTCCAAAGAACTACTTTTAAACAAATCCACATGTATCTCGTCTCCTCTACCTTTGGACAGTGGGCTAAAAGGGGGGTCAAAGCATTTGGAAACCCTTATTAGAAGTAGGTTTTTAAAAATCTAAGCCTATGCCAGTCTACATTGGAATCTCGAAGAAGTTGATTTAATGTTGGTTGAGGCAACAGAATAGACAAATTTGCCAGTGAGCACGAGGGCACCAGGCAAAAACAAAGTTTTCTTCCATGTCCTTCTGTGTGGGCTGTCACCAGAAGGTATAGCCCAGATTTAGGGTGGGTTTTTGTGCTTCTAATAATTGTATTAAGAAAACCCCTCACAGGAGTGCTTGGAAGCTTGGATTTTTAGTGTATTCCAAATGCAGTCAAGTTGAAAACCAATATTAGCCATTTATTCATTGGGTTAATGGGTATATTATTTTTTGATCTCTTAATATAGTCTCTTAATCCCTTGGTTTTGTTGCTGGCAAAGATGTCATCCCCCTCTATAAGCTGTGTTTTCATTCTGAAGATGTTTTCTCTCTTATGCAGGAATTTTTAATTTCATGCCATCTCATTTGTCAGCTCTTGGTATTATTTCCTGTGTCCCAGAAGCACTTTCCAGATAGTTCTCAGCTACGTTCCTGTCTTGTAGTATTTTTACCTATGTTTTCCTCCAGAAGTATCAAACTTTTCAGTTTTATAAGTAAGGTCTTTGATCCAGTTTGACCTGATTTTTATGCAGGGTCAGCCACTATACCACTTGTATCCCTGGAATTTTACGACTTAATTGCACAAGTGTTCTTGTGTTTCAATTTAGCACCCAAACACATCTCTGTTTGACATTTTCTCAAGCTTTAGGCCCTAAGAATATAGACAGACACAGAGCTCTGAACTCATCAAAAAAGTTTGTGTCAGTATTGTCTCAGTGTCTTTTCTTCCTTGATGACTCTTAGGTAGCGTTTCTGTATTCCGATCCAGGAGCAGTTCCCCAGGAGGCTCCCACTTGGGCAATCTGTGCTTCAGGGTATCATCCCTCTCTACAGGACAGGCTCCCAGGAGGCAGACTATGTTTGTGGTTCTGATGCAGAACCTTATAAAGAATCAAAGGATCGAACTTGTGTCCCCGGGACACTTGCCGGTCAGAGCCCTTCTGTGCCTGTTTCTTTAGCATATTAAGATGTCTGTAGGGAGATGGAGACAACTTACAGCAGGCCATTGCTTATATTCAGCATCAAGTCCCTCCCTCTCTGACCTGCTAAGGTAGATGAAGCAGAAGGGACCTCATTAAAGCTGGACCCATCATAGGTCAGAACATCAGACCAGAAAGAGACATGAGAGTCTAACTGCCTCTGTCCCAACCCCCAACTAGCTCTAAGGCTTTAGAAAACACACTGTCATCCCAACTTCTGAAAAGGAAATAATTTCACAGCAGTTTATCCTGCTGTCATTTCATCCCTGCAGCATGTACATCAGGGAGCCAGGCCTGGGCAGCAATGGGTTTCTGATTGCAGCTCTGCTACCGATTCTAACGCACTGCGACACTTTGGGCAACGTGTGCTGGGTGGAATCTCCAGGAGCAAAGGTCTCAACTGAGGGAAAAACTGTTAACAAAATTTAAAATAATATAAAACAAACAAACAAACAAACAAACAAACAAACTAGGAGGCATCTTGCAAAAGCTATCTGTGGATGGTCAGGGAAAGAACATGGGTCAGGACTCCATTAGGCCACCATGGAGTTATGGAACCGGGGTGACATAATTGCCTTCTCTAGAGGAGTTAGATACAGCTCCTCTGTCTTACAGACAAGGAGTTCTTCAAGAACTCTATGAAGTCACATAAAGATCAAAGCTAAACTCTGCCACCCGGTCTGTGAAGCCAGGACAACTGAGCCTAAGTGTAGGAAGCCGCGGTCAGTGGCTCCATTTCAAGATGGCGCTGGCCTCGTGTCTTCCCACTTGTAAACAATTATCTGCGCAGCTGCTAGGCAAAAGGCGCACCAAAGTCACTGGCCAATCCCGAGGCATAATATTGGGTGGTGAGCGAACAGCCAATCAGAAGTGAATACGTCACCCTAGGGTGTATTTAAGCTAGGCCGCTTCCAGCTTTTTCAGTCCTTCCGCGTTTTCCACGTTTGCTGATACAGAGTAAAGCCTTGTTTTGCAGTAACTACCCGAATACTGTCTCTCGTGTTTCTCTTCCACGGGCGTGGGGCAACATGGGAGGCGTGCGTTATACCTAAGTACCCTGCTTGTGTGAAGCCAGGACAACTGAGCCTAAGCACCCTGCTTGTGTGAAGCCAGGACAACCGAGCCTAAGCACCCTGCTTGTGTGAAGCCAGGACAACCAAGCCTAAGCACCCTGCTTGTGTGAAGCCAGGACAACCGAGCCTAAGCACCCTGCTGCGCTGGTGGGTGGAAATGCTCAGAAGCGGGACAGTCACGAGGCAGAGCGCCCAGAAGTAAGTGGGAACTAAAACCAGATGACCGCTCAGCACCAGAGTTCTAGAAGTTTTGTTATTTTCTGGAAAATAAGAGTTCCATTTTTATCGCTAGTGGTCCCTCCCAGTTCCAGAAGCCTATGGCCCCCCGGGTGAGGGAGAGAGGGTGACAGTAAGAAATGCCAGGTGTGCTGACTTCCAGGGTTCACTTGGTGAGTCATGGGCATTTAGCTCGGCTGCCCGGCTGGGTGGGAAAGGAAAGCCGGGCACGGATGGAGAGTGTTGGAAGCAGGAGGAACTTAGATTGGCAGGGTCTAAGTAGGTGCCAGGGAGAGAAAACAGAAAAGGCCATGTTTGAAAAGCCAGAGGTGTTTCCCTTTGAGAGCTTAGCTGCCACACAGAGACAATCTATCTCCACCCTGACAGGTCCCAGACCAGCTGTCAGAGGGCACCTTTCACTCTCTCTCACCAGCTGAAGTGCCCTGGCCATCTTGAACTCAACACCTCCACACTCTTAGTCCCCCTGCCAGAGCCAGAGGGAAGAGAAAATCCACCATGACCTTGGCCAATTTCCACCGCCAGAAACCCCTCCACGTAAAAAGCTGATGCATGGCTCAGCCTGTAAAAGTCCCTACCATGAAGGTGACACCTGAGTTCCATCCCCAAGATCCACATGGAAGGAGAGAACTGTAGAGATCCAACTCCCATAAGTTGTCATGAAACTACACACACACACACACACACACACACACACACACACACACAGTGGCACAAGGACTTTCCTTCACCATCCTATGAGCACACACGCAGACACAGGCACACACAGACACACACAAAGACACAGACATACACAGACACATGCACACTCACATACACACACACTGTGGCACAGGGATTTTCCTTCATCAACCTATGAACACACACAGAGACATAGACACACACAGACACATTCACCCACACCCATACACTCACACCCACGCTGTGGCACAAGGATTTTCTTTCACTATCCTATCAGCACACACACATACACGCATCACAAAGACACAACACAAACACACACACATACATGCATGAACACAAACAAGTAAATACGTGATTTAAATACCTAAAGGCTGATGTAAATATTAAGATAGACCCCCCAATAAGTGGGCGCAGATGTGAGATTTTTAACTTAACTAAACATTTTAGAATATTCTGGGGTGAAGTGGAAAGGGGAGAATCACTTCTTTGATACCTTTTCCCCCTTTCCAACTGAAAACTAGAGAGAAAGAAAAAAGCAGTCGCCTAGAGCTATCAGTATGGAAGGGGTGTGAGAGCACAGGATAGCCCCCAAAGTCATAATAACCACCGACTTAGATGGCCCCCAAGAAAGTCTCCAGATCCACTGCTGGGAACAGAAGTTCTTCAGATGAACCATCGCATAACCAAAGTATGTGCTGGATACTGAGTATGTTCTGTGTTTTCTGGAAGTTTCCATCCATGCCATGTCAGTAGACACAAGCAGCCAGAGGCAGAAAGGACATGTCATTTTTAAAACTAGTCTGTTGGGGCTCAGGAGACAGCTCAGTGGCTAATAGTGTGTATTGCTCTTACAGAAGACCCCACTTCAGTTCCCAGCACCACACCAGTGGCCCATAGCCGTCTGTAACTCCAGCTTTCAAGGGACCCAATGCCTCTGGCTTCCACACACACCTGCACTCATGTGTACATGCAGACATACCTCATACATGTAACTAAAACTTGCGTGATGAAAACAAGTCTTTAAAAAGAACTAGCTTGTGTATGAAGTGAGGCAGCAGAAAAACGTAGAACTAAGGAATTGAGGACAGCTTCAAGTTGGCCGAGGTTTGCAAGCATCTCTTACCAGCCCCCTCTTGTCCTAAGTGCTGTGCGACAGGGACTCCTGTAAAGTTTTCAATCACACAGACCGACACAAGACATCGTGAGAGCCCTACAGACTCATGTAGAGGCAGGACGGACACTTTAAACATCAAAATTATTTTTACCTGCACATTTATACTTGTGGTTGAAGTGAGGTAATGATTTTCTGGCCTTCGCCTGAACTCTCGATGATGTCATATTGAGAAGAGCTAGATTCCAAACAGCCCTTGCATTTGGAACAGAGACCACGTCAGAGGTTGATGTGTTGATTTGTCATTAGGATATGCAGTTCTAGAGACAAGAGTGGGCTCAAGGGGAGAGAGGCAGGAGAGAAACCAAAGCAATAGGAAGATGCAACTAAGCCAAGAATGTCCAAGGGAGGTTAGCTGATCAGTCCAAAGGTCCTGCACCCCAAAGAAACCCTATGGGCCAGGATAAATACAGCCCCCAGAGAAAGTCAGTTTCTTTCTAGTCTTTCAAAACCACATCATCCCTCCTGGCCTCAGCATCTCCTTCAGTTCCTCTCAAAATTTCTCTCAGATTCTGAAACAAACTATACCACTCTGTCATTTGTTCTGCTGGGGTATGGTATGGTGTGTGGTGTGTATGGCATGTATGGCATGTGGCATATGGTATGGTGGTGTGTGGTGTGTGTGCTGTGGTGTGTGATATGGTGTGTGGTGTGGTTATGACATGGTATGTGTAGTGTAGGGTGTGGTGTGTGGTATAGTATGGCATGGTGTGTGTGGTGTGGTGTGGTTATGACATGGTGTGGTGTGTGTGGTGTAGTGTGTGTGTGGTGTGGTGTGTGTGGTGTATGGTGTGGTGTGGTATATGTGGTGTGTGCAGTGTGCTGTGTGTGGTGTGTAGTATGTGTGTATTTGGGGTGTGTGGTGTGGTGTGTGTGGTGTGTGGTGTGTTGGTGTATGGTGTGTTGTCTGTGGTGTGTGGTGTGGTGTGTGGTATGTGTGTTGTCTGTGGTGTGTGGTGTGGTGTGTGGTATGTGTGGTGTGTGATGTGTGCTGTGTGGTATGTGGTGTGGTGTGTGGTGTGTGTGGTATGTGTGGTGTGTGTGGTGTATGGTGTGGTGTGTGGTGTGGTATATGCAGTGATATGTGGTGTGGTATGTGTGGTGTGTGATGTATGTGTGGTATGTGGTGTGTGATGTGTGGTGTGTGATGTGTGTGTGGTGTGTGATGTGTGGTGTGTGGTATGTGGTGTGGTATGGTATGGTGTATATGGTGTATGTTGTGGTGTGTGTGTTGTGGTGTGTGGTGTAGATGGTGTGTGGTGTGTGTGGTATGGTATGGTGTGTATGGTGTATGTTGTGGTGTGTGTGTGTGTTTCGGTCTGTGGTGTATATGGTGTGTGGTGTGTGTGGTGTGGTGTGTATGGTATGTTGTGTGGTGTGTGTGGTGTGGTGTGTGGTGTAGTGTATATGGTGTGTGGTGTGGTGTGTAGTGTACATGGTGTGTGGTGTGTGTGTGGTGTGTGTGGTGTGTGTGGTGTGTGTGATGTGTGTGGTGTGTGGTAAACTTGTGCTGCGTTCTTCAACTCTAAAGTCTCCCTTGACATAGCAAAATTGTATTCCTTTTTTCAAAGCCATCCAAGTACAACCCTCTCTTCAGAGCGCTCCCTGAATGTGTGTCCTTCCCAGGTCCCCACTGTTGCGGGTAAGATTTAGAAAACCGCACCTGGTCCGGCTTGTTCCCGGGAAGCTGCCATGTTCCCGTTGCTCCTCGGCTCTGACTGGGGTCTGGCTATCTAAATGTGCAGGCCTCGCCACCCACCGCACCAACCCACCACGTTGTCCAAAATGCTCGGCTGAGCCCAGATCATTTCCCCTATGCACGCGGTACCGGAAGGATAAAGACTTTTAATGCCTTAAAGATTATCCAATAGATTCATACATTTGAGAATGCTCAATTAACAAGATGCCCTCACAATTAGAAGTGTTGCCCAATTATCTAACCTAGATATTATAACCACCTTAGACTGCTAGAGACATGCGTACATACGCAGCCACCTTCTCTCCTCCTCCGCCTCCTTCTCTCTCCTTCCCTTCCTCATTCCCCCATTCATACCTTTCATACTGCCCAATGACTGAGCTTTATTGCAAATGTAGCTGGAAAATACCCTGCTACAGCCCGCCTTGCTCTGAGAACCAGCAGGCGCCCTTTCCCTTCCTGCCCCACCGAGCCCTTTTTCCTTGTAATGCAATCGATCCTGAAAAGTCCTGAGTGGCTTGGGTCAGACTGCCATCCTCCCCAGTGATAGCTGCCCCCAAACCCTGACCTCATTGTAGAGTAGGGCGCTGTTCACACTCACCACACGGAAGGTGTGCAAGACCAAGGGGTAGAAGTCAGCCTCCCACCCACTCCAGCGCACAGGCGTTTCCAGAGTGCACGGCTGGCCGGAACATCCGCCTGAATCCAGGATGGCGCCTCTTGCAAACCTTATTCCATTTAAGGGCGCGGCCAAAGCTCAAGCAAAGAAAAATGTTCTCAAGTCTAAGTTCGGTGGACGTGGGGAGCAGCAGCTCCTGGCAGCCACCCAGGGTGGCACCAAATTTAGTCCAAAGGTTGAATATAAATATATGAAAATTGTATTTTATAAACAACATGGTAACACTAAAATAGCTTACAAAGGAAAGAGTGTGTGTGTGTGTGTGTGCACGCACACACACACATACACACCAAAGACCCCGTCATAGCTGACTCCACTCATGTGGCTCCAGAGTCTTTGTTGTTATAAGTACCTACGTTGACGGATGCTGTACACATCATGTCTGGCTTCCCTTTCTCCCTGATTATATACGATAAACACTTAGGAGAAAGACAACATAGACAGAGATGTGGGCTTTGGTGTGGGATGGCTGCATAGGTTTGGATCTTCCTTGACTCTCAGTTTTCCTCATCTTCGATGGTTCAATGAACTCACAGGATTATTGTGAGGAAGAAATGGTGACACGTAAAAACCTCAGCCCAGGGCCTAGCAAACCACAAGGGCGTAACTGCAAGTTGGTTTCATTACCAAATTCAAATTGATCTGTACCCAGCCAACTGTAGCCTACACAGATTTTTATGCAAGTTGTCAAGTGCATGCCTTCAAATCAAATTCTTATAAGCTTAAGGCTGTCCAGACTATGTCCCATTCCACTTCAGTGACAACCTCAGGAAGGTGTAACATAACTTCCTACGCAGTCCTCAGCCCCTTGTTGCTTGGGAGCACTTTGAGGGCCTTGGCTAGTGAACAGAGCTCCATAAAATGAACATTCCCAGTCTTCAGACATGAATCTTCCCTTGGGGGAAGCCTTGTTATCAAGTGTCATATCTGCAAGGGCCTTGAATCGGGATAACGGAAAATTCAGCCAGGAAAGGGTGTGAACTTGAACCTTGTTACCAGGCTATGGCTTTCCAGGGCTATAGGTGAAGGAGTGATTTCAGAGTAACATGACTTCATGAGAAAATGGTCTCCATCTGTTACCATGGCTTGTTGAGGTACCTGGAGCTCTCACTATTGCCCCCCCCCCCATTTAGTTTGAGGGTTCAGCAGCACATTATAGGCAATTCATCTGCACCTTGCTAACATCCCCACCTTGGACTGCACTGAGGCTCTGAACTGGTACCCTGTTGAGTGACCTAGCCTTCAGGAGAATGCTTAGCTTGACCACATCAGTCTTCCTCCACTGAGTCTGGAGATGAACCTAAAAACCCAGATCAGGGGCTGTGGCCCCTGGCTGCTAAGATATGTTCCAGACATGCTTGCCTGTCTGGTGCCATGTACAGCTTCTATAGACTGACTTCCCTGATGTACCCATATCCCTGCCGCCTGCTGTATGCTTAAGGTCTCATGCCTTGACTTCTCTGATGCCAAGGCTACTCTGGAACACACAGTAGGTTCTTTCCCATCTCCTTTCTGCCAACGGGTCCTGGTATCTCCCTGGGCCTGTGGCTAGGTTTGTCCTGGAGCAACCCCATCTGCCCACCTATGCCTACACCAGGGATCAAGCCTGGCTTTGCAGACCAAAGAATGTAGTAAGAGTAAACCCTGGCGGAGACAATCACCACAGCCTTAAGTGGGGTGTTTTTGTCTGCTTGATGTTGGTATTCACTTGATTTCATTCAAATCTTTTCTAAATGTTCCTTATTTGCTTCAGTGAAAAGTTTTCTGTCCCTTGAGGTTTTTCTAGGAAAAAGATGTGTATTTTGTAGCAATGGAGGCCAGACAGCTCTGGTGTCGGTGCCACTTGAATTTTTTATCCTTCAAAAACATTAGACTTTACTGAAATAAAGCACAACTATATTTTGGAATTTCTTAGAAGGAATTTGAATTCCCTACCGGCTCATCAGCAGCTGGCTATTCAGTTGCCAGATGTGAGTTTTCACACTACTTCCTCAGAAAGGACTTCCCACTCCTGTCCACACTGACCCCACAGCCTTGGTCTGCCACCAGTTTGTCTCCTTTGTGGTATTTAATATTATTTGAAATTCTGGAATCTCTCTGTTCACTTGCGTTACAGTCCTTTCCCTTATTACAAGCTAGAAATGCGTGGGCCACGTCTGCTTTGTACAGCTGTGTTTCTAGAGCCTGGTACAAGGCCCGGTCAAAGCTACTGTGAGCTCAGCACTCAGGTGGCGGAAGCAGGAGCATCAGGAGTTTAAGATCATCTTCAGCTTTGTAGAGTTTGAAGCTAGCCTGGGCTACGTGAAACCCTGTTTCCAATAAATGGACAGCCATAAGTTGTTAAATGTAAGTTTTTCCTTCCCAATTAAAATAGTGATAAAATTTAGTAGTTTCTACCAATGTCTGGTGACTATCAAGTGACTCAAAGAAAGTCCCAACCCCATTCCTTCTGCGTATGTATCTGTCATTTTCAAGTTCTGTTTACTGTCAAGAGTCACTATAAGGGCTGACACAGGGCTTTCTGGACCTCTTGCAAGGGGCACTCATTTTGGAAGTTTCCCCCAGGCTCACTATTGTTCTCGTGTGCATATGAGGAAAATAATTCTTCAAAGAATCTTCAAAGTGCCTCTGGACTCGTTTGTCTGTCTGCTGTCACCTTTGCTGTTTAAAACCAAAACCAAAACTAAAACCAAAACTAAAACCAAACCAAACCCCCCTGAGACCCATCTCACTAGCACTCATAGGAGTGAGGTTAACATCTAATCACCAGCGCTAGGAATTATTATTTTAAAGATACTTTAATTATTTATTTCTGTGTGTATTGTGCGTATATATGTGCACACATGTGTGGATGCCTGAGAAGACCAGAAGAGGACGTCATATTCCCTGGAGCTGGAGTTACTGATGGCTGCAGCCATTCTATGTGGGTGTTTGTAAGGAACAAGATGTAAAACGATATCATGGATGAATGTAACCATGGAAACCCAGCCTAGAGTATGTGTGAGAGTGTGATAAAGTTTAAGTGAAGTAAATGCCCGATGAAGAAATGTGTGAATGCCTTAATCATGATTGGCTAAGTGTAGCTTAAATACCCAAGTCTGGCCACCGCAACGCACTTGCTCCCGCTCCCGCAGTCCCACTGAGATGCCATCGTGCTGAGAGATTGAGTCCACTGACCCGGACGCCTGTCCTCAAAGGAGCCCACACCAAGGACCAAGCTCCAACTGAACCCAAAAGCAGAAGGACATGTCTCAAACCTTACCTGACACCCTGCGGTCAAGCCAGGTTACAACATCGGGCCAGACCGGAGGTTACTGTGTGTGTGTGTGTGTGTGTGTGTGTGTGTGTGTGTGTGTGTGTGTATGATCCCGTTTCGCTGTTTACTGATATTTGATATTTATGAGTGAATAAGTTGTTATACTCTAACCTCCGAGTCCGAGGCTCCCTTCTCACCTCTGTCCTCAATCCCGATTCACAACAGTGCTGGAACCAAACTCAGAGCAATCCGTCAACTGCCGAGGAGCCATCGCTCCAGCCCCGGTAGAAACTCTGACATTCAAGGAAGAAATTAGAGAAGGGACCTGAAGTGCCTGAACTCAGAGTGTGTTTGCTGTGTTATCATGCTTGTGCTTCTCCTGATGAACCATTGGAAGCTGAGGAGAAACTTAGAGTAGCCAACCACAAGGTTGAGACAAAGGTCACCTAAGCTTTTGTGGTCTGAGCACCATCTAAACCATTCTGTGCATAGCCGTGATTATACCACTATGAGGTGTATTATAGATCCTTTTCTGTGGGAACTGCTCAGGCCCCACTGGCCAGAACCTTCTCTCACCCGTGGGCAGGTGCCAGTGAATACTGCATCTCAATACACACGTTGTAAGGATGTATCTGCAGCATCTCTTCAAAGAGCTTGCCCACCGTGACAAACGGGATATGTGGACGATAAAGATGATGGTGCTTCTGTTTGCTTTCCAAAGCCTTTGTTTCTTTCAGAAATGTAGCCTATCTGGAGGCAAAGGGCTGAGATGGCGTTTGACCCTTGTTTGGAGCATGAATTATTTCACCATTTTTAGAGATGTGTGATCTCATTCAGAGGCCAGTGAGAAACCACTTCCCGGTTAGAGAAACCTTACTGTACCTCAGTTTCCATGACTATGAAAGGTGTGTGTGTGTGTGTGGGGGGGTGAGTAGTAAGACTATTTCACAGAGTTATCTTTGAGGTCCCCACTTTTCTCCTTTTCCTCTCCTCTGTGGGGTGTGTGTGCAGGTACACACATGTGGAGAGAGGACAACCTCAGTCGTTGTTCTTCAGGAGCTGTTCACCCTGTTTTCTGAGACATGGTCGCTCACAGGCCTGGAGCTGGCCAAGAAGGTGAGGCTATCTAGCAGGTGAGCCCCAGGGACCTGCTTATTGTCATTGCCCCAGCAGGGGGTCACAAACACAGGCCACCATGCCCCATCTTTCTTTAAAATAGAGGATCTGTGGCTAGAACTGAGGTCTTTACACTTGCAAGGGAAACACTTTACCTGAGCCAAACTATGTCCCCAGCTCAGGCCTCTGGGCGCAGGTCTGGTCTCTTCCGTGTACATTTATTTGTTTGTATCACTCTCTGAAGACTTGTGGTTCTTAGAATCGATAGAAGTTAATATTCTAATTGTATCAGTGTGTGTGTGGTGTGTGTGATTGGGCATGCTGTGAGAGGGTATGTGCATGTGTATTTGGTATACATGTATGAGTATGTATGTGTGTGGTATATGTTTGAGTATATGTGTTTGGTATATGTACATGAATGTTTGGTATATGAGAGTGTGTGTATAGGTGTGTTTTGTGTATGTGTGATATATGTGTTGCATGTGTGTGATGGATGTGTTGTATTTGTGTGGTGTGTGTGTTATATGTGACTCTGTATGTGTATGTATGTATATGACTATGTGGTGGGTATGTGTGGTATATGGGATATGGTGCAGGATACACATACATATACACAGGCCGAAGGAGAATATAAGGTATCCTGCCCTATTACCTTCTGTCCCCTAAACCCATAGCTAGGCTCAGCAATCCTTGTTTTCACCCCCGACACACACATGCACAGTGCTAGGTTTACATTGCCAATAATGGCCATTCCTAGCTTTTTAGGCAAGTGCTGGGGATTTGAACTCAAGTCCTCATGTTTGCATATCAAATGCCCTTATCCACTGAGCCATCTCCTGGGTACACCTTAATTATGTCCTTTATATGAGTTCACTTGTTTGTTTCAGGTAGATCATGCTGTGAGCTCCAAATGAGGAAGGTCTAGAATTATCCTCCAATACTTCAGATTCTGAATCACTCTGTATTGAAAATAATAACAATTGCTCCTCAGTTGCAAACTCTTATGCCTGAGAGAATTTGTTCTTGTCTTCCTAAGCAGTCTCTCACTTCACAGCCTAATGGAGTGGACAGCACTAGATCAATTTACAGGTGAGTAACAAAACAGCCCTGAAGTAGCTCACTACTGACCAGGAGACCAGCAGCTGGGATTTCAGACCTGTGTGTCTGACCCCCTGCTCTCCTTCCCCCATCAAGTCTGCCACCCTCTTAAAGCCACAGTCTGAAGGAGACACAAACCAGCATTAACATGTAGAGTCAGATTTATTTAAAACCAGTCACACATATCATTTCCACTTTCTCTTCTGAAAACCTATCAAAGACTGGTCTCAGATTTTCTAATTTAAAAACCCCATTTCAGAAAACAAACACACATTCCATAACCAGAAGAACAGAGAGTCTCAGTGCCGGTGTCGGGAATGGATGAAATGTGTTGGGGTTGGAACAGCCAGTCTTCCCTTCCCAAGTATCCTCAGTCATTCCTTTGTTTCTGTCCATTGGTAACATCCAAATACCAGCAGAGGACCCAGAGATGGGTCACTGGGGCAGGGATTGACCTCTGAACCTTCACCCTCCTCTACTGACTTCTCATGCCTGACCTTTAGGCTGAGTAAGAAGCAAGCTCAGTGCTCCTGTGGGACAACTGAGAAGGAGGCAGAAAGACCCAAGTTTCTCTACATGTTTCCTTACTGTGCTTCAGGGATCTTCTTCACCATTCTATCTGCATGCACACATGAGCACACACATGGGCACACACACACACACACACACACAGATAGCTAAGCATGCACACATACACACAGGTGGATGATCATGCACACATGGTCACACACAGGCACACACACAGATGGTTAAGCATGCACACACATACACACAGATGGTTGATCATGCACACACACAGATGGTTAAGCATGCACAAACACACAGACACACAGATGGTTGAGCATGCACACACACACAGACACACAGATGGTTGAGCATGCACACACACACACACACACACACACACACACACGTGCATGCAGCATTGTGTCTGTAAGTTTTGGTATTTGGTGCTGAGCAGCTTTTATCCGCATAAGGAGAAAGACAGCTATTATGGATCCACTCAGTAGATACCCCAGGACAGACCCTGAGGAAGACAGGAATTTTCTACAGTCCTCCCCTGTTGTAAGTAGGGGTACCAAGGAAACATAGAAATATCTGCACTAAATAAGGGTCCCAAAACCAACTGGAGATCCCTTTCTGCTTCCATGTCCCCTTGATGCCTCTGAGAGATCTCGGGTCTCAATTGCTATCACCATAGCTCTTGGCATTCAAAGCTGGCAGACAGTGGGAGGCATACACAGAAGGGGAACTAGTTCCCCCCCCTAACACCTTTTCATCTTCACAGCAGAATTGTTCCCTGCCCCCCCACCCCCACCCCCCGGAAGAACCTGAGAAGCACAATGCTCTCTTTGTTTCATTAAATCCTGGGAAAATTCCACTGAACTTGGTGGCAGTCTGGCTAGGATCCAAGAGAGGATGGTGACTTTGGACATTCCTGTTAACAAAGATTTTAGAGGAACACTGGGTAAGTTGGCCAGGGTGGTTTCTATCATTAGGTTGGACTGTTAAGGACCGCAGGATGATAGCTGGTGGCAATTCCAGTGATGCTTGTGTGCACAGTGACTTCTAGAGGTCTTGGCACCCTTATGAGTTGGGTGTCTAGCCTGGCAGTAAGGCTGCAGCATCATCAACATGAAATGTTTGCCAAAGGCACATACCAAGGCACTTGTAAAACTGATGCTGGCCAAGAGCCAAGGATACCCCTTTAAAACTGGGAGGAGGGAGATGCAGCCAAGGGCAGCCCACAGTTACCTCACCAGCACTCCGAGGTATGGCACCTGGAAACAACGATTCAAAGGAATGATACAATGTAGATTATTTGATAAATACTCTCAACCTTGGGCTCTTCAAAAAAAAAAAAAAGAAGAAGAAGAAGAAGAAGAAGAAGAAGAAGAGGAGGAGGAGGAGGAGGAGGAGGAGGAGGAGGAGGAGGAGGAGGAGGAGGAGGAGGAGGAGGAGGAGGAGGAGGAGGAGGAAGAGGAAGAGGAAGAAGAAGAAGAAGAAGAAGAAGAAGAAGAAGAAGAAGAAGAAGAAGAAGAAGAAGAAGAAGAAGAAAGAAAGAAAGAAAGAAAGAAAGAAAGAAAGAAAGAAAGAAAGAAAAAAGAAAAAAGAAAAAGAAAAAAGAAAAAAAAAAAGGATGGGCATAGTACCAAAGACTTGGGGCAGGGGTCTATCTGTTGTGTTGCTAGTGTTGAATCTTCATGTCTGTCCTCCACAGACCAGATTTTGCCATGGTTCCCATTCCTGCCTCCACTATATTCAATAAATCACTTGAAAGGCTGTGAATACTGATAGAGGATGAGGAGGGATGGGACTTGAGGAGTAGCCCAGTCTTTGAGAATACTCAGAACTGTTAATTTTGAGGATAATATGCAATGCCATTCAGACCCAGGACAGAAGGAGTGGAGCTGAGGAGGGTCTGACAGTCGTGAGAGGCTGCTTCTTTCCTGCCTCACACTTCTTAGATCCCTCCTGGGACAGGCCCTCCCTAGGAGGAGGGTCACACTGACAGGTCATCTGACCTTGCTTTGCTGCTGGCCTTACTAAGGCGGCGCTTGTCACTATGGTAGCCCTGAGGAAGCCGGTGGCCTGCAGAGGCTCCACTGGGCTGCTCAGCCTTCTGGCCATAGTGCATGTGGATGAAACCTTCCCCAGGAATCTGCTCCTGGTTTGGCACTTCCTCAGTGGCCAGAGCATCTGGCTTCTTCTGGGAGCCAATGTTATTACTGAAGTCACTGAAGAATTTCTCACTGGGGCTGTTCTTTAGGCACTGATTGAAGTCAGGGGGAGGAGTGAGGCTCTGGACTAGGCTGGTGGAGGGGCCGAGAAGCTGGTGCTTGTCCACACCCTGCTGTGACTTGACAAAGCGTTGTCGGATCTTCTTCCAGCCCAGGTGGTAGAGTTCAGCCAGGCTGAGAAACAGAGACAGCCCAGCCACAGCCATCATAAAGACAATGAAGACGTTCTTCTCGGTGGGCCTCGAGACGTAACAGTTGACTGGGTGGGGACAGGGACTCCTGCGGCAGACATGCAGGGTGTCCAGGAAGACCCCATAGAGCAGGTACTGGCCCACGATGAAGGCCACCTCCATAGTGGTGCGGATCAGAATGGTGCAGACATAGGTGTTGAGTAGGGTGCCCTGGAGGACAATCTTCCCATCCACTTCCTTCCAGCAGGACAGCTCAGCCTTCTCGGCTACCGGGTACTCATAGGCACCAGTGCCATGGGCCTCCTTAGCTTTCTCAGCATCCCGCAACTTCTGCTTTTCCTGCATGCGCACAGTGTGCATGGCGTGGCCCATGTACACTAGCGATGGTGTGGACACAAAGATGATCTGCAGTACCCAATAGCGAATGTGGGAGATGGGGAAGGCTTGGTCGTAGCAGACATTTTGGCAACCAGGCTGAATGGTATCACACCGGAAATCAGCCTGCTCATCTCCCCAGGAGGACTCAGCAGCCGTGCCTAGGACCAGCATGCGGAAAATGAACAGGACAGTGAGCCAGACCTTGCCGATGACCGTGGAGTGCTTATGGACCTCCTCCAGGAACTCCCCCAGGAAGCTCCAGTCACCCATCTTGCCGAGCGTAGGGTGATGCCGAGCCTTCTGCAAACAGAGCAGAAACAGAGAGATGTTCGCAAGAGATGTTTCAAGAGGTTTAGAAGGTCCCATCATGCTCCGAGTCACTGATCCACAGAAATGTGTTCTTTAAGAAAGTGTAACTTTTGCTGGATATGGTGGTGCACACCTGTAATCCCAGCACTAGGGAAGGGGAAGCAGAGGACCAGGAGTTCAGGTTTCCTGTGGGCCCATACATGAGCCTGTCTCACAACCAAAAATGATTTGTGGATGGTTTAAAATAAATTTTACATGTCTAAAAAAGGCCCTCTACTTTCTAGAGGGTCTCTTTGTTTTTGTCTTTTGTGATGTGACCTGGGCCTCTGGAGTTAGAGTCAATCTGACTCACTTTTGTATACCTCAAAGTGACAAGAGGAGGTGATTGCAAGCTCAAGCCACACGAAGTCCAGGCCTGGGTTGGGGATGGGAGTCATGGAGTCCCATCCATAGCTGAGGAGCTACTGACAACTGATGGTCTCTGGGCAAGAAAGAGACAGCCTTCTTCAGATCTACCCCAAGAGCTATCCTGCTGCAGTGGATGGGCCTTGACCATGTTCTAGTGGCAGCACTAAATGCGCTCAGTCAAAAAAAAAAAAAAAGCAGATGAAGCTGGGAATAGTGGTGGGAGAAATTAAAGGGAAGGATTGGGGTGGGGTGGGTTTAATTTACTTTTTTTTTTAAACATAAATTGAATGAGGACAGGAGCTACAGAGATGGCTTAACAGTTAAGACACTTGCTGCTCGTGTGTGTGTGTGTGTGTGTGTGTGTGTGTGTGGTTTGCTCACAACCTCCTGCTACTCCAGTTCCAGGGAATTCAACACCTTCCTCTGTCCTCATGGGGTGCTACATGCTTGTTGTGCGCATGAACTCACACAGACACACACTGACACACACAAACACATGCATGTGCATACATATACAAAAAAAACCAATCAAATAACTAAAAATGAGAACAGTGAAATTTTCTTAAACTCAAGAGTCATGAAAAGTACTCTCCCATTCGAAAACTAGAGAGGAGGTTCTAAGCCAGTCAAGGCATGGCACCCACACGAAGGATCTAGACATCATGTAAGGTATGTGTTACAATGGAGAGTCCATGTCTCATCCCCAGGCATTCTACTTCAGAAGGTGATCTATCATAGCCTGCCCCTTTAAGACATCAGTCTCTCTAAGAGGCCAGATCCCAAGCCCATCACCCCCAACCCCTGGGATGGAGAGTTAAGGAGACTTGTGGTACAGCCTAACAGCCCCCTAATTAATGGTCTTAACCAGTACTTGGCTCCTCCACACTCTTTGTCATGTGCATTAGGCAGAATTAAATCAAGTAATTTGAAAAGCCCCACCAGCCCCGTTAAGGATATAAAAATCAGATGTCCCCATAGGATGTCTCTTTTTAGGGATTTTTCTGAGGACTTTCCCTCTGGGTCTCCCTCACTCTCATTTATCATATAATGGCTACCACACATTTTTCTTTTAAAAAAATAACATTTTTGTTTTACGTTTATGAGTGTTTTGCCCACAGGTATGTATGCACACCATATGTGCTCCTGGGAGGCAAGAAGAGGGCACTAGATTACCTGGAACTGGAGTTATGAACTTTCATGTGCGTGCTGAGAAGCAAACCTGGGTCTTCTGTAAGAACAGCAAGTGTTCTTAGCCATGGAACCATCACTCCAGCCCCCCTCTTTTTTCTTTAAGCTAACCCCCTCTTAACAAAGCTTTTGAGGCCTTGAATGATTATATCTTTTGAGGCCTTGTTATGTTGTCGTCAGTATAATTGTCTTGTTCTTTTCCTTACTTCCTTCTTTCCATTTTTCTTTCTTTCTGTTTGGGTGTCTGTGTACCATGTGTATACAATGCCTGCAGAGGCCAGAAGAGGGCATCATATCCCCTGGGACTGCCATTACAGACAGTTGTGAACCACCATAGGGGTGCTGGGAATTGAATCTGGGTCCTCTGGAAGAGCAGCCAGTGCTCTTACTTGCTGAGCCATCTCTCCAGCCCTGCCCTGCTCCTTTCTAATGCCCCCTTACCTCAAGGCCCAATCACAGTTTCAAGGACCTTTCTCTTAATAAAGCTAATTCCTGAAAAGTAAGTATATGTCAGCTCTTTCCCCAAAGTAGCCTCTTCTATACCATTCTTTATATCTAATGGAGTGGTCTCTTAGGAATCAGGGTTTGCAGCAAGCATTTCAGACGATTCTGGTGCCAGCAGGCCAGGCACTATGCCTGCAGTTGGGAAACTAGGCTTGGGCTCTGCCATGAGGCTCTGAGCACTTGATTTACTGAATCTGTTTCTTTTCATTCAAGTGGAGCTTGGAGGAGCTGGACCAGGGGATCTGGAGGATCGAATGAGGTAAAGAATATGATGTTCTGAAATTCATGCCATAAATCTTCCATGTTTTGAATGGCTGTTGGACAGAAAATGACTGCAAATGGCAAGATGAGGTGGAGGAGGACAGAAGGACTGAGGGCAGGGATCACAAGCTTAGCTTCTCCAGAGGCAGTTCCTACTGATCAGAACCATCTGGAAAGCACCAGCTGTGCAGAAAGACAGCAAACAAAAGCACGTCCTGGTCACTCTAAAGGTGCCATAGTTTCTCAGTAGGTCCCCATTGTCAACTTCCACAAGTGTCAGGCAATATGGCAATGCTCTTCTTCATGTAGGTGCCATGGTTCAGCCATTGCAACTGTGGCTCCATTTGCTAAGAGTTCTGCTTATAAAAGGTCATACAAATGTCCTTTGTCCATCCATACCAGGTTCCTACCAGGTTCCCAAAGGCTCTTTAGTGGGTTGAATGTGAATGGCCCTGGTAGGCTCAAATGTTTGAATACTTGGTCCCCAGTTAGTGGAATCATTTGGGAAGGATTAGGAGGTGTGGCCTTACTGGAGGAGGTGTGTCACTGGGAGTAGACTTTGTGGTTTCAAAAGCCCACACCAGGGCTAGTCTCTCTCCTCCCTCTCCCTCTCCCTGTCTCCCTCTCTCCCTGTCTTCCTCTCTCTCCCTCTCTCTCCCTCTCTCTCCCTCTCTCTCCCTCTCTCCCTCTCTCCCTCTCTCCCTCCCTCCCTCTCTCCCTCTCTCCCTCTCTCCCTCCCTCCCTCCCTCTCTCTCTCCCTCCCTCTCTCTCTCTGTCCCTCTCTCTCTCTGTCCCTCCCTCTCTCTCCCTCTCTCTCCCTCTCTGTCCCTCTCTCTCCCTCTCTCTCTTTCCCTCTCTCCCTCTCTCTCTTTCCCTATCTCTCTCTCTCCTCCTCCCCTCCCCCTCCCTCCCTCCTCTCCCTTTCCCCCCCTCTCTGTGGTGTTTCTCCCTCCCCCCAGCCCCGCTCTGCTGCCTGTGAATCAAAATGGAAAGCTCTCAGCTAGTATGTAGAATGTAAAGCTCTAGGGCCACACCTGTCTTCTTCCCACCATAATGATCATGGACTAACCCTCTAAAACAGTAAGCAAGCCTCCAGTTAAATGCATTGGTTTATAAGAGTTGCCTTGGTTATGGTGTCTCTTCATAGCAGTGGAACGGTGACTAAGACGATGTCCTTTCAGCCATCTCACACACCCCTGCACCCAGAGCTGGATCTCATTATGCTTTCTCTAGGTCCCCATGCTCCTCCTCAGCTTCCTTGGTGATACTCAGGGTGCTCACCTCCCACCCAGCACTCGTGACCCCCAGGAGGGAGATTTTGAGAACAAATAACATCTTTTCTTCTGTCTTCCAGAGATCAGTCCTAAGTAGGTGCTTAATAGGTCTAAGCTGAGGAAAAGAATAAGAGGCACTGGAGTTTCCTGCTCAAGAGTAAGCCGATTGCTTGTTCCTTGCCCATATCCTTTAGCATGCTGAACAACCCAGACAGATGGAGCCAGAGAAGTGGCTCAATGGTTAAGAGTCTTTGTTGCTCGTACAGAGGACCCAGGTTCAGCTTCTAGGACCCACATGATAGCTTACAGCCATCTATCAATCTCAAGGGATCTGAGATCCTCTCCTGACCCCTGTGAGCACCAGGCAAGTATACAGTGCACATGTATACATGCAAGTTAAACATTCACACACAAAATAAAATAAATAATAAATCTAAAAAAAGAATCCAGATGGCATTTTCTCAGTCTCTAACAAAGTTGGTGCAAGCCACTGAGGATGGGGCAGCCACATATGGAAGGAGTGCTCTGGGAAAGAATTTCTCAGGCCTCTCACAGTCTCCACCACTTCCTGCTTGTGGAGGGGGTGATGTGGGCCTGAAGCTACCCAGAGAATCTCAGAAATGCTGCCCGGTAATGCTGCCTGCTCAATGGCCTGAGGCCT
Source organism: Arvicanthis niloticus (assembly GCF_011762505.2). NCBI lineage: Eukaryota > Metazoa > Chordata > Mammalia > Rodentia > Muridae > Arvicanthis > Arvicanthis niloticus. Next base: position 76,499,258 of record NC_047661.1, on the reverse strand, counting down.
CTGAATCAACTCTTATCTACCTCTAGGGCTCTTCTGTGAATAACAAATGCCCTTACAGTAGAAACCTCTAGCTATTCCTAATCCAAGATATGAGAGAGGAAGAGAGGGGGGGGGGGCTCTTATAGTAAAAAAAACTCAGAATAAGACCATAGAGGTTTCACAATTTCAATCTTCATGTTTTGCAGCTATTCTGGTTCCCATAGAACATTTTCTTTTTGTTTTAATTGTGTGTGTGTGTGTGTGTGTGTGTGTGTGTGTGTGTGTGTGTGTGTGTGTGTGCCATGTGTATGTGGGTACCTGTGAAAGCCAGAGACATCCAAGTCCCCTGGGGCTGAAGTTAGAGGCAGTTCTAAGTCACCTGATGTGGGTGCTGGGAATTGAACTCCAGTCTTTCATCTTTCCAGCCCCCAAAGGACATTCTTTATGCTGCATTCCATGGCCCTGGCTTCCCTGACCACAGACACCTGGACAATGATACCATGATACCAGCCATGGCTCTGACTTCTCCTCCTACTCATGTCCCCAACTCTGGGAATGAAAAGGGACTTATTTCTGCTCCTTTACATATCATACACCCATGTCTTGAGGCTTTCCTTCAGGGTTGTAATTAGACATCTGTCCCTCAGGTGGTGAAGGGCCCACTCCTTTAGCCTCCAAGTACAGGAAACTCTAGAGCATTTTTCTCAAAAGGAAAATGACTGATTAGATAAGAGTTTGAATAATCTGTCATCTCTTCTGGAAACAGTGTGCAGGGTGCTGAGCATCTTCGGTGGCAGCCACAGCTGTATACCAGTCGGGCACGGCTGAGTGAAAGAAAGGGGAGAGATGGGAGTGGAGTTGGACAGAAGCTGAGAAGATGAGAAAATACCAATGAAGGCTGGAGAGACGGCCAACAGTTGGATGGTGTACAGCTCCTGCAGAGGACTGGAGTTTGGTTCGCAACACTCAAAACTGCTGCAACTCCAGCTCCAGGGGACCCAATGCTTTCTTTAGGCACTGTGGGCATCTGCATTCAATTGCGCACATAATTAAAAATAAAATAATCTTTAAGAAACAAAAATGAGAAGGGCAAGTGGGAAATGGAGAGAAGAAACCATATAATTACGAGTTAAGAGAACACAGGTGTAGGAGTTGTTCAGCCTTCAAGTTCCTGTTCTGTGCTGAACTTGAAGAGACGGTTCAGGCTGCATTCTGCTGCCCTCGCCTGCAAAGCGGATGGAGAGGCGGCACTCGGCTGATGGAGTGCTAAGGATGATGGAGAAACAGTGCTGAGCACAGAGCTCAGCTTATGAGAAACAAAGCCATGACAAAACGAGACTCTAGTTAGGACAAAGAAAAGGAAAGCGTGTGTTACAACAGAGCAAAGAGAAATGGATGGGAGGACCGGAAGGGGGGGGGCGGGAGAGGGAAAAACCGGAAGGAGAGAGGCACGAGTAGAAGACAGACATTCAAAAGAAATAAAAATAAATGACACATTCTTCCAGGGTTTGGGACAAGTATCCCACACTTAATCCCAAAGGAATTTTCTCTTGATCTTTTTGCTCAGTCACTCATTCCATAAAAGTCCCCAAGGAAGTATAAAAATAATTCCCGACAACCACTGTGACGCTTTGGTCTGGTCCTTCAAGGGGTTTGACTACTGGATCCCTTGATGGGGTCAAGGGGTGGCACCTGGAAGAAGTAATGCCCAGGTTGAAGATAAAATATTTGGAAAACCAGAAACATGATATTAGGAAGGATGTCTTATTAGGAGGGAATAATAGACGTTATCTTGGGAGGTATAGGGGTGAGGTAGACCCGGGGCAGAGGAAGTAAGAAGAAGAACCTTTCACTTATGACTTCCTATGACCTCCAGACTATGTCAGAACAATTTTAAATTGCTCCCATGTCCCAGCTGCTCGGGTTTTAAAGTGAAATGCCCATGGCCAGAGCCAATTTTGTAGCTACACTGAGTCCTTCAGGGGCCCAGACAACCTCAAACAAAGAAATTTGTAGATTAGCTACTGAGTTGGCAGGGCGTAGAGCACATGAAATGCCTTCTAGATATGATCTGTTTCTTGACATTCGTAAGTGTTGTGAGAGGAAGGTTGAATGAAGTTGCCCATGCCATAAGTAAATCCAACGGGCACAATGCTAGCTTCACTCACTACTATGGGCCTCACCCACCTCCTACCACTTTGAAGTTCAAACTCAAATCTACCCTATGAGGCCCTTCACATCGCTGTCTGATTTGATCTTTCCCCCACTGTTGCCTCACACACTCACTATTTAAGATGCCCAATTCTCCTGGCACACACACACACACACACACACACACACACACACTCCTTCACATCTTTTCCTCAGCACATCTTTTTTCTGCCACCTAGAATATCCTTTGTTTCATCCATTCATGCAATTTTTTTTGAGTGGTGCTTGCAAGTGCCACATCATCTAGGCACTGAGAATTCAACATGAAGGAGAGTCAAGCAAAGATTCTTTGCTTTTGTTTAGCAAACATTTCTAAATTTTTATTTCTCTTATGGAGAGAAGGGAAGGGCATGCTTTGAGCAAAACATGTTGTGTGATACCATGTTAATACATCAATGTTAGTATACTAAGGAAGAGAAGAAGCTTTTATACTAAGAAGGAAGAAGCTTTTGGGGCATTTGTTGAGAGCCTGAATCTGGTTTACTGGGTCTGCACAGGGTCTTGTTGGACCAGGACCATTCAAAGAGCCATGGATAACTAATTGTGTTTCATAGCTCTTTACAACTGATCAAATCTGTGAAATCTCTGAGCTAGAATAAGTGAACAACAGAACACTGAAGAAAATGTACCTCTGTCAACCGTAAAGTATCTTCAGTCTAAATATCTTCAACATCCTCTTTCAATGCTTATATATTAGGACAAATACATTTTAAATGGATCACTAGGTAACTTGTCCGACAATATTAGGATGATGGTGTTGAGTGTTTGTTTGTTGTGTGAAATTGTTTCCTCTAACATAAAATCTTCTATCTTTTCTAAGAAGAAATTGAGCATCCTTGGAGTTACTACAGTTGTGCGGTGACAGCCACTAGGCAAGAATTGCCTCTTTCCATCTACAGACAAATTACTGTCCAGAAAAGGACACACTTGCAGAATAGTCGACTGATTATATCTGCCTAGACAGAGTAATCAGCCCTTAATAATTCTGCATCACTAAGGTCTGTCAGATGATTCTGGACCAGAAGGCTGAAGATTTGATGCTCCAACGTTCGGTAGTATAGGGGCTTTCCAGGTGTTCAGTGGTCTCTATAAATTAGCTAAGTTTTAGAAGCTATGCTTAGTGCTTCCCATAATTTCAGTTAACTCAGTCATTCTGGATTTCTGACGGGGTTGAAGACTTATAGTCTCATAGCCAATCCTGGCTATTTACTTTGAGAGAAAAGATCTGAGTGGATGGTTTTCAGCTGACATTCATTCTAAAGCCAAGAAAAAAACCAGGTTCAAAACTAAGTGTTTTAGTTAGGAGAGATGACAGAGGTTCTGGTTAGTCAACAAAATGATGGACTGGGTATTAGGACTATCTTGTACCTCACTGGTACAATTAGGAATAATTATGCTCTAATTGCATTTTGAGAGAAAAGTTTTATTTTGACAGGAAGGGTGAAGCTAGGTGATGAGAGAGAGAAAGAGAGAGAGAGGAAGGGGGGCATGGAGGTAGATTGTTTACGTGTCTCCACCAGTCAAAGATAGTTTATATATCTAGGTTGGGTATTGGGTTATACTTCTAATTGAGCATTACCAAACTTATAAAGCCTTTGATTAACATTTAAAAAATGTATAAAAGCAAAAAGGAAAAGGGGGCATGGGATAAGGGTTTTCTAGGGAGGGGAAATGGGGAAAGCGGATGGCATCTGAAATGTAAATAAAATATTTAAAAAAAGTGAAAAAACAAACAAACAAAAAAATCTTCTATCTTTTCAGGAGGCTCCTTAAGACACAGGATGTTCTTAAGAGGAGTGAAATATTCCATCCTGCATAGAAGCTCATTAATAAACAGGAAATAAACAATTCAAAATGTTCAGGAGGTCCCTGAAACTGACAAGATACACTGGGCCCCTCCCCTCAAGTGTACATAAGCAGGAAGGACAGCTTAGAGACACTCTCAGACTATCTGGGATGCCTTCTGGCATCTCAAATCATCCAAACTGCCTGAAAAAGGCAGAGACTAGCTAAGCTTCATGGAAGAGGTTCAAACTACCTGTTGCTCAAAAGAGACATTTTCTAAACTGTCATGCTGCCTACAAATTATGTAGTGAGCTCTAGGTTTCCAACTTTTATGAGCTGTTACCCATGCTGGCATGAGCTTTTGGCAATGGAACTGTCTTTGAGTCATTTCTATTCCTGTAAGTAACCCCTCACTATATTTCTGTAAGTAAAATTCATCAGTTTGTCAAGTTGGACTCCAGTGGTATCTATCTGTACTTTGGTATGTCCTTGGTCTCTGGGTTAGGAGAGTGGACATCTATTCATGTGCCCCCAGGAATAGGGTCACACGACAGTCGTAAGATTTGGAAATGAAGTGTCTTTCCCCCAAACTCACTGAAGGCCTGGTCCCCAACTTGTGAAGTTATTGGGAGGTGCTTGGATTATGAGGGTGTTGACTTCATCAACGGATTAGTCCATGTATTAGATCATAGCTGAATGTACTATTAGGAACTTGGACCGAGTTGGAGGAAATAGGTCACTTCGAGTATAGGTCACTTCGAGTGTGACACTAAAGTCACTCTTGTCCCTAGATGCTGTCTGCACACTTCCTCACTTCTTATTTCTTTTCCTTCCCTCCCTCCCTCCCTCCTTCCCTCCCTCCCTCCCTCCCTCCCTCCCTCCCTCCCTCCATGGCTGCCACAAGGTGAGCAGCTTTCTTCTGCCATGTCCTTATAACACAATGTCCCTGTCTTGTCACAGTTCTAATAGCAACAAAGCCAAGCATGGACTGAAATCTCTGAAACCATGAGCCAAAACAAGATTTTTTTTTTTAAACTTGAGTTGTTTAACTCGGGTATCTTGTCATAGCAACAGAGCATTACTAACACTTGGCTAGAAGTGAAAGGGCCAAGAGTGTTATGTAGAGCTAGAGTGGATCACTTTAGGCCTTGGCTTCATGAATGGCATGGCTCACACTGAAGCTCAGGTGTCTGCTCCGGTCCAATCTAGTGTCTCTCCGGAGGACCAGACAGTACATTATTGTGCCCTACACAGCTAATAGTTTTATTAAAAGAAAACTCAAAATGGCAACTAGATAAGTCATAAACTCATTATCAGGACACCTTCCATTTGTCCCACAGATGAAGGATGAAGTAGAAAAGTCTTCTAAATTCACCTCATCTCTTTGATGTCTCCTAGTCTCTAAATTACCACCCAGCGTGTGAGGCACATTCTTGTACCTAAATGCTGTCTTAGATTTGTTCTCCAAACTGTTCTTGTCAACCAGCCAACCCACAACCACTCTCCTGAGTCCTCTCTTTGTATCCACCACTGCTCTGAGAACGAGGAACAATATTTGGGCAGCTCTAGGCCCCACATGATCTTTTTCCCTGTACATTTCATAGCTTCTCCTCCCTGGATGCTCAGTAAGATCCTTAAAACTAAAAGGATCATCTCCTTATTCATATTGCATTAGATTCTCTAATGAGAAATGCAACAAGTGCTTTCTTAGCTGAAGAAACAATCTTATCTGGCAGTGTAGTACTTAACCTTCGCTGTCAACTTGACTGGATTTAGAATCACCTAGGAGATGTGCCAATAGTTATATCTTTGGGGGGGGGGAGTTACAGGGAAACCAGAGAGCTTTAGCTGAGAAAAGGCTGGAGAGATGGATCAGGTGGTGAGGTAGTATACAGGCATGAACATCTGAGTTTGGATCCCCAGAACCCACATGAAAGCACAGGATTGACAAAATGGCCTAATGGCCCAGCAGTTAAGAGCATATACCTGCTCTTGCAGTAGATCCAAAGTCTCAGGACCCCTATCAGGCAGCTCAAAACTGCCAGTAACTCCAGGTCTAGGGAATCAGACACAGTCTTCTGGATTTTAAGGGAACCTGTAACTCACTTTAGTGTATACACACACACACACACACACACACACACACACACACACACTTTAAAAATAGTAACAAAAATAAGTCTTAAAAAAAGGCCAGGGTGCATCCCAGCACTAGGTCAGTGGAGACAGAAGCAGCTATGTGGCTTCTTGAACAGCCAGTCTAGGTTGATCCAGGATCACTAAGTTCAGTAAGAAACACTGACTCAAACAGATTGAGGAAGGCACATAATATTAGCTTCTGATCTACACACACACACACACACACACACACACACACACACACACACACGGGGAGGGAAGGGGGAAGGATGATTGTGATGATAGATGGATGTGGGGCTGTGAGAGGCAGCTGAGTACTTGGTCGAGCAGACTTTGAACCCCAGAGACCCTCAGGAACAGTAGGAATTTGACCTTGCTCCTGGGCCCCTGTCTCCTTTCACATAGCTACAGCCCTCCACAGAGAGGTCTGTGGCTATTGCCATGTAAGACAATGCTCCTACTAGCACCTCCACAGGTAGAGGGCATGACTACAGGCCACAGAGCCTCAAGACCCATCTCCATATTCATGAGTTACCTAAAGGCCAGAGGGTATAGCCAATTAAGCATTCCTTCCCAGACCCTCCTCCCTACAAAAGGTATTTAACCTCAGGCCCGCCCTGAGAATACCAGGGTATAGCTTCATCCATTTTCTGCCATGACAATAAATATCTTAAGACAATAGCCTATGACCATAGACTATTTCTCTTCTTTGGGGCTCACCATGGGGAACCGTGGAAAAGGTCTTCCATTAAAGAGCCACCGTCTAATCTCCTGCTGACGACCTCTCTACATTCCAGCCACAGAGGCCACCAACTCAAGCAAGCGAGCTGAGCCAGCCATGACCCGGCCAAGTAAGTCACCATGACCAAGAGCCCCCTTTCTGCAGGATGCAGCCAGAACTTCTCCCCCTCCTCACTTTGGCTGCGAGTCAATCCAGACCATATGCACCCCTCCCTCCCCCATCTCAACCCTTCCAAGGCCTCTCAGCGGCACCTGAGAGCCCAAAGGCCTGAGAACCAGTCGGTTCCGGTCTCCTTGGCCTGGGGACTTCCAACCCAAGAGCTCTGGGCCCGTGGGACCCCAGACTGTGTTCTCCCCACCCCCAGTGGAGTCCTGTGGCTTCTTACAGACCAACGTCCACCCAGCACTGGTGTGGAGAGAACACAGTCAACTTCCTGCGCCTCTGCCTCTCTGAGCCTTGGCCCTAGCCCCTTGGGGGTATTAGATATGGACCCATAATTCAACCCCCAGGACCCATGCCCACATGCACACTACAGCCCAATAGATAGATAGATAGATAGATAGATAGATAGATAGATAGAGCAAAAGTATAAAATATTTTTAATCAAGAAAGGAAGATGTGTCTTCAGTATGCATGGCACTATCCTGTGGGCTGAGGCTCTAGGATGGATGCAAAGGGAAGAGGATGACAGAAGCACCAGCATCCATCTCTCTCTACTTCTTGGCTGTCCTTAACGTGACCAGCCAGCCTCCCTGTGCTGTTCTGTCAATTTGACACAAACTAGAGACACCTTGGGAAAAAGAATACCAATTCAGGAAGTGCCTTCATCATAGTGGTCTGTGGCATGTCTGTGGGGTGTTTTCTTGACTAATGATTGAAGTGGGCAGGTGGTCCTGGATTGTATAAGAAAGCAGGCTGATGGAGCCATGGGGAGCAAACCAGTAAGCAGTATTTCTCCATGGTCTCAGCTTCAGTTCCTCACCGCAGGTTCCTTTCTTGGCTTCCCTCAATAATAGACTATCATTTGGAAACATGAGCCAAATAAATCCTTTCTTTCCAAGATGGTTTTAGTCAGGGCTTAATCACAGCAGCAGAGTAGCTAACTAGAACATTCTTACTCCCACCTCCTCACCACCACACCTTCCAGAACAGCATCTCTTCCTAAGCCAGGAGCCAAAACAAGCCTTTCATAAATTATTTTTGTGAGGTATTTTGTCACAGCAGAAAATACAAATAACGACAGCACAGAGCAGTTCTAAGGAGGTTGGAATTGCCTTTTGGAAACCCAATTATAACAACTAAAACCTTTCCCCACTCAGGATGTGCCTCTCTGCCATCTCCTGCCGGCTCAGTGAACAAGGGCCATGTTTTCTCCATTCAAGACTGAACTTCCCCTCAGGATTGCAGACATTCAGTTTTTGCTGTAGATGGATGAATCCTCATGACCACTCTATCTAGGGATTACTCTGCCTGTTCTTCAGAGGGGAAAACATAGATCTGAGTTGATCAAAGAATCAGAGATGAACTAAAGAAGCAGACCCAGGGCCTCAGTTTCTGATCAGCCGAGAGCAGTGGCTCTTAACCTTCCTCCGACACTTTAATACTTATGCTGTGATGTCTCCGAGCCATAAAATTATTTCATTGCTACTTCATAACTGTAATTTTGCTACTGTTATGACTGATAATGTAAATATCTGATATGTGGGATATATAATATATATAACCTCTCAACCACTGATGGAGTATTATGTCTCCTTCCAGCTTCCATTCAAGCATGGACCCCATCACTTCTCAGGTCTCTGCACTTGGAGCTGGACAAATCCCCATGAATGTTGGACTACTGAGTGATTCCAGACATGAATCTGCTGTTTAGTGATAATGTCTAGGATCAGCTTTTATGCAATCAAGCAAATATTACTATGCGCCCTTAGTGTAACCTATGCTATATATAGTGCAGGGGAAAGTATGCAGGAAAGCATAACTCACTTCATCTTCATAACCATTTCCTGAGTGTCTCTTACACTAGCCTAGTGCTAGGACTCAGAGCCCCAAAGGTCAATACATCTCTATGTTAATGAGACACTGCCCTGTGGAGGAATACAAATAAAACCAGAGACAGACCAGAAACGAAGTGTGACGTGGCATACGAATGAGTAGACTAGCCTCGCCCTTAGCTACAAGGGAGAGAAGGAGCAGGTGGTCAAGGGGACTTCCTGGAGGTGACAACCCAAGTAGGTATGGTGTTTATTGGGGCACTAAGAGGGTGAAGGAGATGCAGGAGAGATGAGGGCATTTCAGACAAAGAGAGCTGCAGGAAGGAACTCAATGGATGAGAACTGACATAGCTTTGGGGTATGAAGAAAAGAAAATGAGGGTCTGCCTAAAAGGCCAGGGTCGGATCAAGGAATACTGTAGAGGCTATGCCTCAGAACCTGAAGCAATTCTCAGTCCACAGTGCTCACTTTGCCCAGTACATGCCTTGTTTCTGAGGGCAGACCCTGAGAAGGTAGCCCTCCAAAGATGCTTGGGATATTAAGGACTTCTTCACAATTTGTGATCTCCATAATTCCTTTAGTAACGTCCACAGCATAAACCATGTATGAGCAGGTGTCTCCCAACATTCTTCCAATAACAGCATCCTCATCTCCCCTGTTCAAGAGTGTATATTATGAATAAACAAAGCAGATTCCAAAGAGATAGATGAAAATCGTCTATATTCTTGAGTAACAACTTTATTCTTTGGGGGTCACACGTAGCCAACTTTCTAACATAGTATCTGACAACAATTTCTGGGTGTTCAAGTCAGCAGCTGAGCCTTAAGATGTACTGAGAAGTCTTTGGGGGTCTCATAAACATGTGAGAGCTATTTGCTTCACCAGCCATGTGTTATCTCTCACTGTAGTCTCCTCCTGGATGAATTCCCCTCCTGTGTTGTGCTATGCATCTAGTGGGACGTATACTACATCATAACAGTAACCAGTAGATGAAGGATAGCATTCACGTGACTCAAAACACCAAGTACCAAATGAATTGAGGCTGATCCTTCTCAGCTGCTGAAGAAGTTAGCTCCACTTAGGAGTCATTTTCATGCCAGGAAGGCTAGCCTTCTGGAAAGCTGGCTTAGGGACTCCTGTTCTATGAGACATCAAGAACATGGAAGCCACTGAACCTTCTTTCTGCCTATCAGAGAGACCTTTGCTTGGTTAATCAGGACTGAATGTCTACAGAAGACACTGTGACTACAGACTATTCCCTCATTCCTCCTCCCACCAGATTACTGGGAGACTTTAAGTTTGTCAAAATTAGATCATAAAAGCACTCCACAGAGGCTAATTCTGGACAGTGACACATGGCCTGGACAGTATCTTATAGATCTCTGTTTCTCCATAAAGGCTGTTATTCATAGTAATAGTAACAGTCCCCTGGGGCCCCCGCTACAATTCTGCTGTCGTACAGTGGAATGCAGCATGGGAAGGGTTGACTCGCTTCCCAATTAAGAGAATTCTGTGTAAAGGGACCCAAAGGGCCTCCTCAAAGAGTGCCCCAGGCATAGCATTGTGCCAGTTCAGTTTAGTGCAGAAAGTGTTTACTGAGTGACTGTGTTATGCCAGACAGTAAAGGTGGCTGCAAAGTGCCAGGAGGGACACCGTCCCAGGGCTCTCGTAGACTTATTTACTCATGTGCAGTTTCCTGATTTCTCATTGTCTAGTAGCAGTTTTCCTCTGAAGACACATGGGAAGAATTACATGCAAAACTAGTCTAAGTGCTCAGCACATGCACACACGCACACACGCACACACACTCACACACGCACACACTCACACATGCACACACGCACACACACACACTCACACACACAGAATGTTGATGATGATATAATACATACTGAGAGATATTCCTGTGTGCTGAATACCCCCTAAACATTACAGACTGTTTTCCTTGGAGCCTCATGACAAGCTAAGGAAATAGAAGCCATTCTCACCCACTTTTAGAGCTCAGAATGAGGTCAAAGTTGAAGCCAAACTTAATCCTGGAACACCTGAAGAAAAGCCCTGTGTTAACAGCTGTGCTCATTTCTAGTTTCATCTAAATTACCCATCCTTCCTTTCCTTAGCAAAAGCTCACAGGAGGAGTTGGCCACTTTTGTATGAGGCAAATGCTCATGGGACAATTGTTGTGTTGGGAGTTGATTTAAGTAGAGTAATTCTTACATTTCAGGTTTAAATTCTCAAGGGTATGTGACCAGGCACCTGACAGTAGCTGCCACTACTGCTGTGAGCTACTTCCTCAGCATTAGACGTCAACTGGGGGCCAGCATCCCTGAACCTTGATCACTCTATAAAGGAGAGGAAGATGGAGGTGAGAGAGAGGAGGAAAGAGACAGGTGGATGGCATGCAGTATGCAAAACAGCTCTCCTCCCACTCATGCCCATGGCAGAAAATTGACTCTTTAAAAAATCTAATTACTTTCTTCTGGCAAGGGCAGATTGGACGATTCTGAGACACCTGCTGGCACATTGTTGTTTTGAAGCCAAGAGGTTGGAGGGAACAGACAGAGTGAAGAAAGAATTATGTTAGGAAAAAATAATCATTTTCTTCTTGAAATGTTAAAAGAAGTAGTTAGACATGAGTGGTGTATAGAAATGGTAGCTTACAACAAAACACCAGGAGGCCGTTATTAATTATCCCACAGGAGTTGATTAGTTCCTACGCAGTTAGTAATGAGAACTCTATTTATGATAATACTCAAATTTCTTTATTGTTCCTATGGTCTTGTAATAGACTCATAGGACCTTACAGCTGAAAGACACAGGGATCGCTCAGAAATCAACCCTTATTTTTACATGAGAAGACTGTAGAACAGGGACCATAAGAACACACAGCACTTCTGAGAACACGGTGGATTTCCATGTGCACAGCTCTTTAAAAACCATAATTTAGGGCTGGAGAGATGGCTCAGCCATTAAAGGCTAGGCTCACAACCAAAAATATAAAAACCATAATTTAAAACTCAGCCATTGACTCTCTCAGGAAAGTCATATTGTTCCATTTCATAGAAAAGAAAATGGAGGTCCAAAGGTTTGGTATCTGGTCCAAAGTCCCATGATTGGAAAATGCTGCAAGGAGACCTGAATCTTATCAACCTGATTCCAAAGCCCACGATCCCCTACATCTCTGTACCAGGGAATCAGAAAAGTTCTTACAACCAACAAAGGATGGTGACCCTGCATCCAGAATGCCAGCCTCAGCCTGTGAACAGGGCTTTGCTCACTTTATCCAGTCCCACAAGAAGCTGGGGGTTTCTTCTGTTACCTTGTGTGTTACTGGCAGACCAGCTCTTACTTACGCTGTTCCTGGCATTAGTCACTACCTCAAGGACCTCGGCTCACAGTGGTCAGGACCCCCAGACTCTTTAGCATCTGCCACCATTTGTCCAGGATTCTCATATAGAAAGTTATTTCCTTTTTTAGCCAGTAAGTGCTCTGAGCTGTGGCAATGTCTACTGATGGCCTTCCAGCTAGCCAAACAGCAGGTTCCAGCATCCTGTGGCTCTCATATCATAACAAGAACAATAGGAACAGTCATACCCAGATGATGGACTCGTGATTTCTAAGAATTAGATGGACCAGGACTCTATTCCATTGCTCTCAGTCAAGTGATTTCAGTTTCCAGCTCAAAAACAAGTGGGAATGTTTAATCATGGTCGCTAATGGATTTATGAATACATGGAAACATCTAGAACACTACTCAGCACATTGGAGGCTCTAGTAAAACTGGTCAACTATGACCCAATTACCCACTTACACTCAATCACAGTGAACCTGAAGATACGAGAAACAGGCTAGTGACACTGCAAGTTTCCCCTGGTACTAGGTACCAGAAGGCAACTGTCAGGAATGAGAAAAACATGGGAGGTTGGAAGGACACTCATGCATCCGTAAGATACATGGATGTTTCACTAGACATCAAGACCCTCTGAGCAAGACTTAGGAAAACAGAGGGGGCTGAGGCCTGCTCAGATCAGGTTCCTCTTGTTCCTAAGGCAGGCCCAGCCTGCCTCATGTATACTTTAGCACTTGAGAATGCGCTGTGGGATTGAGGAACCAAAGCCCTTTGAATGTGTTCATAGCTAAAGGCTTTGAATCCAAGCAGATTAGGTCTACTGGAGAGGGAAAGGGGAACGTAATCTCCTGTAAGCTGGGGACCAGAGACATCTTGGCTGGCCACTTCTGCCTTCTTCTGAAGTTCTGAACCAAGAACTTTTCAGGATGCATGGGATTCTGGAAGTCTCTTTTGGACACCAGTGTCACCATCTCATGAAGGAAGCTTTTCCGGCTCCAGCTATTTTTCTGTGGCTTTAGGCAAATGCATTTCTTTCCTGAACCACAACGCGTTAGTATAGATAAAGGCAGTTGGGTGGAATAGTCGCCAAGGCCTGACAGCCCCAAGTTGGTGCATCTGGAGAGCCCAGAACTTGCCCAGTTGTGAGAGGTGTGGCAGCCGAGTGGCAAAGTCAAGAGACAAATCAGTCTTTCTAACCCTTGGCTTAGGGGTTGGCAAGAATAGTCATAGTTGGGAGAATCTATCTGTAAATCATGAAAGCAAGCAGTACCTTCTCAGGATGGGATGCCATGGCTGGCCTTCATTGAGAAAGAGATTTTGTATCAAATAAAGTGTAAATCAATGAGCCTGGTACTGAGGACCAGGTCTGCTGGATTTGGCCTCACTGCTTTGTCATTGAAAGAACAACTATTGGGATAGTTGTTTAAGATACCAGGCTGGGGCTGCCGCTCAGCAGTTGGTGCCTGCACTCGTGTACCTGGACCCCCTGTTCAATGTGCAACAGGACACGGGCTTTGTGTGATGCTACCTAAGCCTTGCAGAAGACTTTCCCCTCTGTAGCTGTGGATCAGAGACATTAAGTACTTTGCCTCAAGTCACAGAGCCGTACCCAGCTTCTTCCATTTGGCCTGCGTCTGAGACACTGACTTGTCTCTCTGTGTAGTTTCAATCCCTCTGGTTCTGAGTCTTCAAAACACCATTCATTTATCAAAGTGAATGGATTGCTGGATTTTTCTTGCCAGTTACTTGCTAATATGTCAGGAACAATTGATTCAGGAATCAGTATTAAGCTGACATAAGTCAACCTCTTCCCACAATAGGAAGGAAGTCTGCTTTTCTTACAGAAACCTCCAGGCCTTCCATGAAAATGAGCATCTCCCCTCTCTGGCTAGCTCAATCCTTGAGCCCAGAGCCAGGCCTACCAGCACCCATCCATATGGAAGGCTACTGAAATCCCCTGTGGAACAGTCCTTCCCTGGGAGGCAGAGAGCTTGACCTCAGTGACATCAGATCCTCTGGCTCAGAGGGTTTCAGGTCTCTTATTTCAGTCCTGAGTGACAGACAGGCAGCTCACCTGTCCCACTTTAACTGGCAGTCCCCAGAGATGTGTTCAACCAGTACTGGAGAGACCAGATGGCCCTGTGGCAGCCTCGGTGACTGCTGTAGCCTGTGAGTGTCTACTATCTGTATCCTCTACCAGCCAGTGGAGGGGAGGAGGGGCAGGCAGGCAGGCAGGTAGTGTCTGCCAAACCTTAGGATTGCACAGATGCTTAAATGGAAGATTGTATCAGGGAAAGATGGGAGAGAAGAAAGAAACTTAGCAAAGAATAAGGGTCAGAGCAGGGTGTTATCCCCAGCAAGTCATGTTCCCATGCTAGGTCTTGGTCTCTTTGTCAAAGGAGAAGTTTGACTGGCCACTTTGAGACTTCTTCCCGGACTAGGAGGGGGGATAGGAGTGAGGCAGCTAAGAGATGAGAACAGAGACCAGTGTCAGGAGCCCAGCAAGAACTACAGGACTTCCAAGACAGTGGCAAGGCAGAGCAACTTGACTTGGTGAGTACCATGGAGCTCTGAACATCACTTGTAGGAAAGACAGGGTCCAGAAAACATCTCTCTTGGGGTTTTCCACTCTGCACTAAGGGTTCCTTGTTGGAAACTGCTTGCTGAGTAAGGAAAGGGTGGGGGGTTGCAAGCTCCAAACAGCTCTGCTGCCCCACGGGTGGGGGTGGAGACCTGACAGGAAGGTAGAAAGTCCAGGGCTGTCCCTAGAGAGCAGTGAATCAGGCTCTGGGCTGGGCTATGCCTCTGGGGACAAAAAGTAGAGAAGAAGTTGGAGGTCAATTAACCTGCTACTGTGAAAGTCAGGCTGGCGAGCCTGCTAGCTTCAGGTTGAGGCCCCTTGCCGAAGCTTCCTGCCCACCATGGTCTTGTCTCCACTCTGATGAGCATCTCTCGGTTTCAGGTCTCTCTCTGTCCACTGCCCTTTCTTCTCTAAGGACAGCCTGGCCATGGCATCTTTAAACCTTGGCCAGGAAACACCCACCTTAGCAATGAACTGAGGAGTGACCAGGAGTCCCCATGATGGCACTAGGAGGGGTGTATAGGAACAAGGGGAACAAAGATTGTAAACCTAAACCATCACATCAAGTGTTGCCTTTTAAGTGGTTCTGAGTTGCACTGGAGCCTACGGAATCAAATCACAGTTTTGCATGGCGTCGCTGCAAATTGGAGAGGGTCCTTCTACTTCCAACGTTTCATGGGAGAACAATGAGAACCAGAGGAGGAAGTGTCACGCCCAAGGTCACATAGCTACTCAAGGGACCACCCCAGGTTTCCCACCCCCAAGTCTGGGTTCTATTGCTACATGATCAGAAGAGAGGCAAGGAACTCACAGCAGCTCTGCCTCATACAGCCATCAGGCAGGATGGAGCCCTTCAGGCCTTCTCCCTCTGGTTACCTCTCTGGGTCTCATTATCCTCTTTACCTGACCTCAGGGGTAGCTGGGATTCTTGTGTATGGCCACTCCACAGTGGGGACATGAGACGCAGCAGGAAGCTAAGCAGAGAATATTTTTAAACTGTCCAACATGCCTTATGAAGAAAAAAAAAAAAAAAACAAAACCCTCAAGGCACTTTCCTAGATGCTGTGGAAAGCATTTCCAAAGAGATTTCATGCCTAGAGAAAACATCGTAAAACACTGTTGTTTTTTTGTTTTTAAAGGGCCAATTCCCACTTAACAAAAGTTCCTGGCAATGGACTAGTGACCCACTTGTTAGATGCCCCCAGAGCACTACATTTGCATGGGGAGGGGGGCAGAGTGTCACCCGACCCCGCTCATTTCTACAGCTCCTGGAGATCACCACTGAACCCTTCTATTTAATTTAGCCAAGCCCCACTAGGGCAGGAATAGAGAAGGGTAGGGAATCCACTCATAGGTACACAGGGAGATTTGCTTCTTACTCAGCCTCTGGTGAGGCAAGTCTGCCTCTGAGCTACTTCCCACTGATGTGTCGTTTTAGCTTTTAAAGTTCAAGTCCACCCTTACCTGCTTCCTTTCCTCCGCCCTGGAGTTGACTTCTTCAGGCTCTGGCTGCTGTTCAACTGCCCACTGTTATTTGCTCTTGAGCCTGTCGGGTGCTCCCGCCCACCCTCTTTTTAACCGGTACCTCATCACCCTCCCTCCTCCCACTTCTTCCTCCTTGGTCTCTCTCCACCCCTTTCCCCCTCTGGGTCCCTCCCTCCCCTCTCTTTTGTGCTTAGAATTTTGCACTCATTTTAAAAGTCTTCTCCCCTCCCTTCTCACCGGCAGAGAAAGACACCCCACCCCCACTCTGCTGCCCTCCGCTGTCCGCTGTCCGATGTCCGCTGTCCCTGTCCCGGTGGCTGTTCTTGTCTTGGCAATCTGCAGTCACAGTCCGCAATCAGGCAGTCCATGCACTTGCTAGCTCTCGGCTGGCTCAGGCACAGCCTCCCTGGGACTTTTTCTGTCCATCTCTCTCTCTCTGTAGCTACAGAATTCTGCTCTCCTGAAGCACCCTGAGGAAAATCCCTCTTCCCAGTCCTTTTTCTGTCACCAGAAAAGATGTCTGTCCACACAGCAAACCCTCCAAGGAGCTCAGAAAAAGGTGATCCTCCCAAGCCCCAGCCTTTAGACACCCTGAATGGGCACAAGGTTTAACATAAATGGTCAAACCCCCATAACTTGGGGTTCCAAATGGTGGACCTGCGATCCCCACCAACCAGAGTGTTCTCGCTCCCTCTTCCTCTCCCTCTTCTCCTTTAACCAGAAGACAGCATCTTATATGTGCCTGGGCACTGGGCGAGGGGCTTCACACACGTGGCCTGTTTTATTCCACTTCATCATCCCAGTTTCTGATTTCATACTCTGCAATGTGTCTGAGGAAACAGACGGTCAAAGAAATTGGGTAACAGGACCATGGTGACTCAGTTGCATGGCAGGTTAGGTTTTAGCCAATGCCAACATTCACTTTCTTGGGCAATCTGAAGAAGTCTGTACATGTCCCTGGTATAGCTAAACCAGGGAAAGATCTTAGAATATTATTTGTCACAGGAGAGCAAATTCAGAAATCATTGCCTCAGACCACCTCCTCTTCCACCTTGCACCACCTCCTCTTCCACCTTGCACCACCTCCTCTTCCACCTTGCACCACCTCCTCTTCCACCTTGCACCACCTCCTCTTCCACCTTGCACCAACCCCTCTTCCACCTTGCACCAACTCCTCTTTTTAAGCATTAAGCCGTGGGCCCAGAGGAGCTGTGACAAATGTCGGAGTCTAAAATCAGACAAACCAATGACTAAGAGCCACAGCTATGACAGCTGAGGAAGAGAATCTCAGAAACCATTTACAACAACCAGGGAAACTGAGGGACAGTCTAGACTCCTTAATAGTGTCATACCACAGTGGGTGGCAGTTGCCAGGCCAGCGCACAGATCGGTCTCTTGTTTCACACACAGTCATCTGCTTAGTGTCCTCCCCAGCCAGAACTCATCACAAATGGACTCTCTCTTCTATTAGTGAACAAGCTGAGGACCAGCAGGAGAGAACAGAGTATGGAGCTTCTTTTATCGGACTGGGAGAAGGGAAACAGTTCTGATAAAAACTAAACACAGGAATCTTGATTCCATAGCCACAGGTTCCCTTGCCAGAATGTTCTAGGCCAGCCTATCTGGGTTTGAATCCTGACTCTGCCACGCTGTAGCTGAGAACAATACTGGGCAAGCCATCCTCCATGAAGCTCAGGTTCTTTAGCTGTAAGCTGGGGTTAACAATGTCTGCCTCTCGAGGTTATCCCGAGAACTGATGAAGATACATGAGGATTTAGATTAGTGGCTAGTACCGAGAGGTACAGAGGCCATGACTTCAGAACACAGGACAGAGTGGTGCTGTACACAGCCTGCTCCCTCTCCACCTGTGCCTACTATGGCTGGGATAGAGTTCATCCCCGAAGCCAGCATAGAGCCCTGGGTCCCAGGGGTCCCTGTCCCCATGCTGTGACTTTGTCTCTACTTTAAGCCACTCCACAAAACAAGGCACTTGGGGACACATTGTTACCTCTAGCCAGAGGTAGCTGGGTAAGATCCCATGAAGTCTCACCTGGGGGTGATCTGAATGTGGGGAAGGTTTAATGGAATATTAATTCATAGATCGTGGGTCTGCCAGAGGAGAAACTAAATGCCAGTGATGTGATGCTAGATCATCAGGGAGACAGACAGAGTACCATTTTCCTTTGAGAGCCTAGAAGGGAAGACATGCCTAGATGTAGGCACACCTGTGAGGATGGACAGTTCAGGGCATAGCAGGAAAATACCACCAACCTACCTGGAGAATAGAGAATTAATCAGTAGGGAAGTTGGGTGGGGCCACTAGAAACACTCCAGGAAGCTGCGTCCAGGGAACTATGCACAAGGCTCAGCACAGCATTTAGGCAGAAAATACTTTGATGGACACAAACTAAGAGTGGGAGAACTTGGAAAGAGTGCCTTATTTCTTGCGAGAATCTCTCTGGGACTAAGGCAAGAGTTTAACAAAAGTAAGGAAAATGTCATTCATGTTGTAGGTCTGGAGTGGTTTTCTAAAGGGACCCAGTACAGCTGTCACCACAAACCAGAGGACAGCATGAGCAGATGCCCAGTGCCCTAGGAAGACCTCAGGACCAGGGCCCGGGATAAAACAGAAATCCTGCTGTGCTATCCACTTATTCTTCATGTTCATTGTAAAAAGAGTCCTAGAGAGAGGTGGTGAGGGTAGGCTCCACACATTAAAAATGGTGCTGCAAAGAAACTCTACTCAGCAGCATGGGGCACAATTCACAGTTTTCCACTTTGAAATGAAAAGATAGAAAAATGATCTAAGGAGTGTTGTTGTTGTTTTAAAATTACTTTCTTTCAAATTATTTGTATGTGTGCTTATCTGTGAGTGGATGTGTATCCATGAATGCAGTACCCACAGAGGCCAGAAGAGGGTGCCAGATCCCCTGGATCTGGAGTTCCAGGCACTCATGAGCTGACAGTCATGAGTGCTAGAAACCCAACTAGGGTTCCATGTGAGACAAGCAACTGCTCTTAACCTCTGAGCCATCTCTTTAACCCATAGAAAAACAATCTCATGAAACCATCTACACTACATAAAGATCATGGCCTTGACCGAGACTCGTTGGCCACCTACAGTGGGCTCAGTCAATGCTGAAAAACAAAGGCCACAAGTAGCTGGTATTCTAATTGCAAAATAGAGTTCTTAACTATAAAACAATGAATATAAACTAAGTATTGCATGTTCAATAAATTGCTAAATCATGGAGGGAAAAATTATTGAGCGGTTGCTTTGTTGTTATAGCAAAGTGAAAAGTCGAACACTTCACAGCACTGCACGATAAACAATATGCCATTGTTCCCATTTTAATGTAAAGAAAGTTCACACTCAGAGAGGTTGAGTAACTTGCAGGGTTACTTAGGACATGAAGAAAAGTTCTGCCTGGTGCACAGGCTCACCACTTTGTCCCACAGCTGTATGAACTCCTCTGGCTTAGTAAGAAAGGAGGCCAGGGCACCCCAAGGCAGAGCATCAGAAGAATGGACCCCCCCCCCCAGCAAGAGGCTGCACTACCTGTAACTACAAAGGTGTCTCATGGTCTGAGATTTCCTCCTTCTCCAAAATCCTTTAAAGCTGGCATCTCAAAACTCGCTTCCTTCCCCCCTTGTCTCTAGAAGCAAGGAGAGAAATGAGGAGACAGATTTTCGATGTCCTCTTCACTCAGTGAGTCTCTGGCTCCTCAGGTTTCCCTCCCAAGACACTGCAGTGCAGATGTTCTAATAGCTACCTCCTTTGCAGCCTACATGGTAACACATGCAAGTAATTTCTGTCAGCAGCTAATTGCAAGAGCAATGAGTCCCCAGCGCCTAATTGGAGTGTGTAAATGGGCAATTGGAGCTGTGGTTAGTGGGCTGAGGTCACACTTTTCTGCTGGTTGAGAAGCAAACACAGCAGGCTTAAGCCAGTCCCTTTAGGACTTTTACTCTCCGGATAGTGGCAACAAACAAACAAACAAGTAAAAACCCACTTTGTTCCAAGAAGCAGAAAGCAAATGAAACTCAGACTTTCTCCTTCCTGATGTTTTGTTCTCTTCTCTCATTACATTTCAAGGTTTTAATCCCCAAAGGCAAAGTTAAAATTTTATCCAGACCTTATCTTGGGCTTAGGAGTCCTCTGGGATCCCAGACTTCAGAACTCTTTTGTGGCAGACTGAGCCAAATAAGAGGAGGACGAGGAAGAGGAATGGCCTCCATCACCCTCATGGTCATCATCACTATCAACCGAATGCCAGGCAAGTCTGAGTCTTTCCCACTAAAGTCAGAGTATGGGGGAAAACACTGGGCCCCCAAGAGTCCAGGACTGGAGATTCCATTCAACAAAAATCTGGGATCTTTGCCTGGGACATCTTGGGAAGGCATTTGTTCTCCAAGTCTAGGAGACCCTTGAAACTAAACTATTGAGCCTTAAATGTTGGTCCTGTTATAGACAAGGTCTAGCGATTCCAGCTTAATACCAACCTAGATTCCTCCCTCCCTCCTCACACCTCCTTCCCTCCTTCCCTTCTTCCCTCCCTCCTTCTCTCTTTCTTCCTTCCTTCCTTCCTTCCTTCTTCCTCCACTCCTCCCTCCTTCCTTCCTTCTTTCTCTCTAACAAGGAATGCAACCTTGCCTAACCTCTGCCTCACAAGGATGAAAGAGAACTTGCTTCTCCTTTGAGTGCAAGGTCTGGTACTCGGTAGTTATACTGGTTAGCTTTTGTAATCTTGACACAAGCCAGGGTTATCTGTGAAAATAGAATCAATTGAAAAGTTGCCCCTATCAGATTGGCCTGTGGACAAGTCTGTGTGGACTCATTTTCTTGATTAATGATTGACATGGGAGTACCATGTGGTACCACCCGCAGGTTGGTGGTCCTGACTTACATAGGAAAGCTGGCTACGTGAGCCATGGGGAACAAACCAGGAAGCAGCACTTCTCCATGCCCCCTGGGTTAGTTCCCACCTCCAAGTTCCTGCCTTGACTTCTCTCAAATGATGAACTATGACTCAAGGGGCGCAATGAACCCTTTCCTCCTCAGGTTGATTTTGGTCAGCTTTTAAACCACAGCAATACAAAGCAAACTAGTATAGTGGTCTATTGACAAAAATCTTAAAGTACGAGATTGAAGAACTTTCTGCCAAATATTCTGTGTACTCAGATAACCTCCAAGAAGTCACTCCAAAATAGAGGCAGACCCTTAAGTGTAAACGGAAGTATATAAGGTCCTTTTGTCCATCTTGAAAATTTAGCCACAGGTATTTAAATCCTAACTCAAGGATGGAAGTTTTGTGTGTTCATATTTACCATTAGATTGAACGTGTGTTCCCAGGGTCAAGTTATTACAGGGAATGAGATGCATTAAGAAAGCTTAGACTTTCATTGGTTTTCAAAGGTTAGTCTTACATCCAGTCAGCTAAACCTTGGAGATAAAATGGGCAGGATGTGGGGGGAAATAACTTGCAATTAAGAGTACTGTCTTGTCAGATGTGGTGATAGACACCAGTGGAATCTACTGAGAAGTGCTGGATTCCAGGGGATCTGGGAGCTGCTTGCTGCACCAGCATGAGGATTTAAATTCAAATCTCCAACACCCATATTAAAATCTGGGCATGATTGCCTGCCTTTAATCCTACTATTGGGAAGGCAGAGACAAGAAGATCCTAGAGATTGAAGCTGGCAAGTCTCAGTAAATTGGTAAGATACAAGAACAACCTGACATTGATCTCTGGTCTCAACACACATGTACACATATATGCACACACAAATTTCCACATACAAACACAAAGAGACTACTGGCTGCGAAGCAGATGTTTAATTTAGTACTAGAGCAACTACTTAGAATGGGTTCAAGCTGCAACTGCAGGGTGCTGGCTTCAAACATCAGCAACACAAAGATAATAAAATACTGGCTTGGGCTCAGATTTTGGCTGTACCACTTAGCATCTGTGGGACCCTCTTTTTCACTTTAAAATGAGGATAATGTTAATAACCATCAAACCTATGGACTGGCTATTAAATGGGATATATCTTATTTAAAATGTAATGAGAACTACATAAATGTTCTCTTTTGTGTATGTACATATAGGATAATATACATACACATACAACATATAGATGAATCAATAATAAAACATTAAGGTCTGTTTATATTACATATTTTCAAAATAAAAAAAATCAATGAGATTCAGTCTACTTACAGAGAAAGCCTAGGGGACTTTCTAGCAGAAAGGGACTGGGATGTTCATCTGAGAATACCACCTGTGTCCCTGTGCACCTGCCCACCTGTGCACCTGCTCATCTGTACACCTGTGAATCTGTGCACCTGCTCACTTGCTCAACTGTGCACGTGCACACCTGTGCACCTGTGAACCTGTGCACCTGTGAACCTGTGAACCTGTGCACCTGTGAACCTGTCCACCTGTGAACCCGTGCACTTGCTCACCTGCTCACCTGTACACCCGTGAATCTGTACACCTACTCACCTTTGCACCAGTGCACCTGTGAACCTGTGCACCTGTGAACCTGCGCACCTGTGAACCTGTGAATCTGTCCACCTATGAACCTGTCCACCTATGAACCTGTCCACCTATGAACCTGTACATCTGTGCCCCTGTACACCTGTGCACCTGTGCACCTGCTCACCTGTGCACCTGTGCACCTATGACAGAAGATTCAAACATGGTTTCCCCATGGACCAGATATGGTGGCTCATGTAATCCCAACCCTTAGAGAAATGGACAAAGAAGTATCAGAGATTAAGGTCATCCTTGGTCAAGCCTTGGCTGTGAAAGAAAAATTCCATATGGAGACCCAAACCTACCCCAGCTCCGGAGAATGAGGGGAGCATGGGGGGTCATGCACTTCAACTTCACAGCCAGTGCAGCTGAATGTACATTGTATTGCATCAGGATTGTCAAGGGACAGATCAAAGCCTGCTGGCTCAGGACAGTCTCCCTGCTCAGATCTGAGACAGAATCCTACCTTCACCCTTTGCTAATTGTATGGTTTGAGGCAAGTCATCAGGCTCCAGTATTCACATCTGTAAAATGGTCATAATATACATAGTCTTTCACAAATTTGTTCTTTGTACGTTATACAGTTTAATTGTTATTATAGGCTCTTGGACAGGGGTAAGATTTCAAGAGACAGGCAGAGTCACAAAGGTCCTTTCCATTCACAGAGTCTTGCCTGCTCAACAAACTTTCAGGTTCCTTTAAAGTTCTTAAGAAAGGGGCCTTTAGACTGAGGGCATTGTGCTCTGGAGCTGGCCAGTTCAGCCCTTCCTTGGCTCCAGCACCCCAATTTGTAAAGAAGGAATTGCGAGGCTATCTAAAAGGAAGTCAAATTGTTTTTGGAAAACAATAGCCAAGTAACTACAAGTCATTAGCTTCCTCCCAGGGGCCTAAAATCAAGCTTGTCTGGATAGCTGAAAGGGCTGTTAGCACTGTTTACTTAAAGACCTCTGGACAGAACCAATAAATTAATCCCTGTGCCTGCTTTCTGGAAGAGGGAGGGCGGGGGTGAGTCATGGAAATGGGATCATGCCCAAGATTCAAGTGATTCCTGTTTCTTTAGCTGAGTCCCTGAGGCTGGACCTGCCTTTTCTGGTCTTCTCATGGAAGTT
Organism: Arvicanthis niloticus; assembly: GCF_011762505.2. Taxonomy (NCBI): domain Eukaryota; kingdom Metazoa; phylum Chordata; class Mammalia; order Rodentia; family Muridae; genus Arvicanthis; species Arvicanthis niloticus. The sequence continues at coordinate 76,475,345 of NC_047661.1, read as the reverse complement.
TTTCATTCAGAAGACTGTGGGGTGTGAACCCCACAGACAGCTGTGTTATGAGTGGCTCTTGACAGGTTTCTTCTCAAAGCAGAAAAAGCTGGTTTCCTGCCCTCCTCCTGAAGGCTTCTGGGAAGCCAAATGCTTCTCAGACAAATGCAGAAACGCTCTAGAAATTCTTCTGAGTGACCTCTCAGTGCTACACAGATAGAAGTTACAAAACCACAGATGCTGGGACACACACCACAGATGCTGGGACACACACCACAGATGCTGGGACACACACTACAGATGCTGGGACACACACTACAGATGCTGGGACACACACCACAGATGCTGGGACACACATCACAGATGCTGAGACACACATCACAGATGCTGGGACACCAATGGGAGTGGGGGTGGGGGCAAAGAAGAGTTGAGTGGACCAGAAAGCTGAAGCCCTGAGCAGCTTGTCTAGGAACAGAAGCCAGCTCTCTCAAGGAATCTAGGAAATCTGGGGACTTCCCTGTATTAAGCAGGGCAAGTAACTGGTGACAGATCCTCTTACATCTGTTAGAGGACTTAGCTAAAAGTCTCTGCGCTTAACCTACTAACACCAGAGAAAAAAGGTTATTTCTTGTTCTCTCTGTGTCTTAAATGCCTTGAGTCTACACAAGAGAGAACTATAGTTTCTCAAAGAACCAAAGAGTGGTCATGACACCTTTGATCTAGAGCTGTCTGCTCTCTCTGGGGAAAAATCATGAGAACCTGAGCTTTGGAAATGGCTCAACTGGGGAGAGTTGGCTGTGCAAGTGTGAGGCCTGAGGTTAGATCCCTACAGTCTACACAGAAAGCCAGGCATGGTGGCGCATCGTGATCCCAGTGCTGGGGAGGCAGACAAGTACATTTGTGGGCTTGCTGGCCAGACAGCCTAGCCTAATCAGAGAGCTGCAGGTGTCAGGGACAGACTCTGTCTTAAAAAGATGGGACAGCACCTAAGAAATGGCATTTGGCCTGTATGTGCACATGTACAGCAAGTCACAAGGAATCTGCTGCATGTAAGATTTGGTATATAGGCCAGAGGTGCTTCATGTTACACACATAGACCCCTAAAATATCCTTGGTAGGCATCATGGAGTGTAGAATTCTATCTAAATCACAAGTGTTCCTGAGCCAGAAAAGGTCAACGCTCACTGCTCCAAGTCTAACTAATCAAGGTTATTTCCCACAAACCTCCAGTTACAGCCCACGTGATAAATCTAGCCAGAATGTTCTGCCTCTTCCTTGACCTAGAGGCCTCTTAGCAAACAGGCTGAAGTCTGCCCTGTAACATGAGGTGAGTCTTTCAGTTCAGTCTTCACGAGTCAGACATGGGGAGATCATCTCAGCCCATGTGTTGATCCCTTTGGGTGTAACTTTTCCAGACTCAACAAGACCAGCACCCAGCTCTCATCTCACCTAGATGTCCAGGTGATTCTGAAGCTGTCTTAAAGGCTCGGGAGCTTCAGGACCACAGGCCCAGGGCCTGACCTCTACAAATCTGTAAGATCTTGGGTCATTGAGTACATTTCTGCCATGCTCTGCTCAGCTTCATGGACTGACCTAATTGGAGTGGCAGAAGAATAAAGAAAGGACAGACAGACATATGGACACAGAAAAGCTGAGGTTGGGTGGTTCGGGCTCTCTCATGGGGAGCCCTGGAAACACCCTGGAAGCTTGGTGTGTTTATTATATACAGTGGAACAGAGATCAGGACTATTGCATACAACTGATTAAGGGGCTAGGGCTATGGTACGGAGCTGAACAAGGATGCAGGTTAGCTAATCTCAGTAGGCGCCTTCTCTGTAGGAGAGCAGTCTTAGGGCCATAACCATCTCCAGGGAGAAAGGTCCGATGGACATTTTCTGTACGTCAACCAGAGGTCTGCCATCCCTCTGAGCTTCACTTGCAGGTGGCTTTGACACCCCCATGGGTCTGAGGCACTGGATTGATTGACAGAGCTGTGCTCCCTGTCGACAGCACACACCCACGCAGGACTCGATCTCACAAGCCCCTGAAACAAAACCTCCTTTCCTTAATTACTTAGGGTCAGTGGTAAGGAAGAAGCAAAACCAGCATTTCGAGCCACCAGGCACCAACTTCTAAGATCCCAGCAGCCCTGAAAATCAGATGAAGCACCCTGACATTTGCAACATAGTATAAAACACTAGCAAACAATTTTAAGTAGCCAATGAAAGAAGTTTGGACCAGGTAGGGTCTCCAAACCAAAAATGGCCAAATCCTAAAAGCTCCAGTGTAAATCAGTGTAGTGAAATTCAGAGCACATGTGTTTTTCCTGCAGAAATAATGTCAGGAGCCGGGCAGTGGTGGCGCACGCCTTTAATCCCAGCACTTGGGAGGCAGAGGCAGGCGGATTTCTGAGTTCAAGGCCAGCCTGGTCTACAGAGTGAGTTCCAGGACAGCCAAGGCTATACAGAGAAACCCTGTCTCAAAAAAGAAAAAAAAAAAAAAAAGAAAAAAAAAAAAAAGAAAAAAATAATAATGTCAGGAAAGATAATTAGTTTCCCAGGCTAGCCCATGCAAACTTACTTAAGTTATAAAGTTATTTAGCAGCAGGGCTGAGAGTACTGGAGACACCAGCAGCTAGTGCCTGCGCATTGGCATTGGCCCAGAGAGTCATGCCGTGTTGAGTGACAGCTGTAGGGATACCCGGCTCCCTGGAGTTTCAGATGAAAGCTTTTCCAGCTTACATGGCAGCCAGGATGCCTGCTTCCTGCCTTCCTCTCTTTCTCTTTCTAGAAAAGGGAAACATATTTATTAGCCATCTGAATGTCTTAATGCCAGGACTCTCAGCCTCTTTCACAAAGTGGCCTCCAAGCTTGGTGACAGCAGAAATGCTGTCATTGATTTTAACTCACAGAGCATTTTCCTATCATAGAAATAGCAGCAGGAGGCTGTGAGAACGGCTCACAGGGCAAACATGAGGACCTGATTCTGGATTCCCAGCACCCACATGAAGGAAGGAAAGAAGGAAGAAAGAGAGGGACGGGAAGGAGGGAGGGAGGAAAGAAGGAAGGAAGGACAGAAGAGCAAGATAAGCAAGGGACTGTAACCCCAGAGCTAGGAGCTGTATGGGGGGGGGGGGATCCTGGGGCCCCCTGGGCAGTCAGTCTAGCCCAAATGAGCTCCAAGTTCACGGAGAGATCCTGTCTCAAACACTAAGGTGGATAATGATGGAGGAAGATATTCATCATCCACCATTGGCGTCCACAGTTGTACCTGCACATACACACTTGCACATAAAAACAACTAGCCAAAACAGAAAAACCCAAGTGATAGAAATAAACCGCCCATCGTCACTGCTAAAAATATCACTGGAAAACCTTCCACCGTATGTTCATGCTTATAACCTTGTTGTTACATATTTAGAAATGTATCATGAGAACATTTTTGTACTTTTCTTTTGTTTTTGGTCAGCAAGTATCGGGGACATTTTCTGTGTTGGTAGTGACATCCCCTTTTGCCTGATGATCACCATGGACACATCCAGAGGAGACAGCAGCCAAATACAGTGTAACATCCTTGCCTATTCTATCTACTGGGGTGTTGCCCCTGTACTAGAATTCTCAAGAGCCCACATCCAAAGATGAATACAGGAGATATATCACACCCATCCTTTGATAAGCCCTTGAGTGACATAGTTTTATGTCTATAGATTTAACAAAATTCATTCCATGGCCTTTTTTAATATTTCAGTTTTTAGTTTGCAAAATAAACTATTTTGGAAACAAGTGGTGCCTTGTTACTTTGTACTACAAAACAATTTCTCTCTCTGCCCCAGGTAAGTACACCATGGGATCGGAGCCCTCCTTCCAAAGCCTTGCCAACAGCTTGTGGGAAAAAGCAGAGTTTCTGAACAAAACCATTCAAAACAAAACAAAAATATTAGCTTCCCCCATTCAACAAACCCCTTCCCCATCACACATACGAGACACAAAAGGAAGTAGGCTGGGTGAGAGGTGAAACTCTGCAGATAAGCATGGCCCTGGAGACCCTGGGAGGGAACTGCATGAGTCTGGGGGATGGGTACCTATGGTAAGCAGAGGTGGAAACTTGAATTCTGAAGAGCTAACAGGAAAGCTCCACATGGCCATGGAGCCTGCAGCCCAGAAGAGCTATCACCAGGCCACATGCCTCCAGATCCTTCTGGAGCTTCTGTAAGCTCACACATGACCCTGGGATTAAAGCACCAGCTCTTCACACGATGGCCAGGCCATGTGTAAGAGACAACTCGAGGCTAGGAGAAAATGCAGACCAGGGCTCAGGGTTTAATTGACACTTAGTGAAGTGACCTTGACAGTCACTCTTAGGCCTTTAGTTTTTATCTTGGTGAAAAGGAGAGTTTTCGTCACAGTGTTTGTGATTCTAAGGTGTTAAGTATGTTGATGTCAAGACAAATCTTGGGGAAAAAAATCCAGGCTCATCTTAGGTTCCCAATCACATTTTCTCTTGTCTAGGGAGCACAGTGGATGTTCTCAGGCTGCTTTTATTCCAGATGCTAGCACAGCATTAAGTCCATGAGGATACACAGAGGAGGGGAACACAAATGAGCCAGCATCTGGAGCCATGTTTTAATCAGATTGCTCTTAGCTGTCAGTAAAGAAAACTCAGGTGAGTCAACCAACCACCCTGACCGTTACCCTGTTGTGTATACAGATTGACCATCATCCTCTGGTGTATACAGATGTGTTCGATCTCACAGTAATGCATGGCCCACTTCACTTTCATTAACTTGCCCGATCTGGTCTTGAACTTATTTTGTAGCCCAGGCAGTGCCTCAAGCTTGTGATTCTCTTGACTCAGCCTCCTACTTAGCCAGAATTACAGGCCTGTGCCACCTAGTTGGTTGATATGTTTCCTTACATATTGATTTTTTTTTTCAGCCAGCCCTTCATTTTAAATGCCCACTGAATTTGGTATTGTTCTGTGATACAGATATGCTGCTGACTCCGACATAGCATCAGAACCAAAAGACCCAAACCTAGACCTGTCTTCAGCATTCTGCTTAGACTTCTCCAAGAGCCAACTAAGTGATGTCACCAGTGAGCATCCCATAAGACTAATTAGACAACTAGTTAGAATAAGAGACTCTGTCTTGGTGTAGAACACCATGTCTACAAGACCACTGCCATAAGTTTTGTCTGGATTGCAGGGACAGCTCATGATGTCAGGGACTGTAAAGACATCAGTGAGGATCTGTGAGCTCAGGGGAACAGAGAATGGAACCATGTGTCTCAGCATCTGTTCACCCGGTCTATGCCCAAGGGGCTGTGGGGACGCTTAACACCTCCAGTGTATTGATTGCGGATTACAATTGGCCTAGACATGGCGATTGATGCACAGGATGGACTCATGTTCATAAAGAACTCATAGACACCATGAATGTTAATGGCACACAGATAATGCTTCTAATATTGATGGCTATGTACTGGACTAAGTACTTAACACAGGCTAATCTATTAACCCTTTCAAAACCCCCTTAGGTCGATATGTTGGGGGCTGACTTTTAGCAGAAAGCAGCTATCAGCTTTGCAGCCATCTTGAGCCATATACCCTGACATGAGACTTGGATTACAATAGCCTACAACAGCTGAGCACACTCCGATAATCTTGGTTTAGATACCTTGAGATTAAAGGTGTGTGAGATTAAAGGTGTGTGAGATTAAAGGTGTGTGATTTAATAGTATGACTTAGAAGTGTAGAGATCAGATTTAGAGACAAGACCTAAGGGCATGATTAAAGGTGTAACTTAGAGGCGTGGCTTAGAAGTGGGACATATAAAAGGCAGAGGCAGACAGTAGAGAATCAGACATTAGGTAGACACAGAGGAGAGAACCAGACACAGCAGAGAGAAGACAGGTAGCAGGCACTTGGAAGAGAACTTGGAAGAAGTAACTTGGAACTTGGAGGGACTTGGAGCTAGGGACTAGGAACTAGGAACTCAAGACTTAGGACTTAGACTGAAGAATAAACGGGATTGAATTACACTCTGTCTGGTCTGCATTCTTCGAGTCCGTCCTCACTCTCGCTCTTGCTGAACCCCGACCTTCAGACTGGAGCCCAGAGCGGCAGCTTGGGTCAGGATACAGCGGCCGCCCAAACGTAGATCGGCCCGGGCCTCAACATTTTGCTTGGGCCGCGACATTTTTTGGCCGCCCCAACGTGGGGCTAGTGAGGTTCTCAACACTCGTAGCTCTGTTTAACATAGGGGAAAACAGGAAATGGAAACCTTGTCTGAGGGCACACAGCTGGTCAGTGGTATCGCTGGGATCTGAACCTAGGCAGTGTGCACTTAACTTCAAACTAAATAATATGGCCGTGTGATAATTACTGTAGTCAAGCAAGATCAGAATCTGTAGCAACTGAGAAAGAAACATGTAAGGAAGTGCCAAGACAGGCCCAGCAGAGAAAATGACATTTGTGGTGTGCCTTGAAAAACAAGTAGAAGTCATTTAGGTAGGAACAACTAAGCTCTGTGGGATGGCATGAGCAAAAGCCTGGAGACTAGAGAGTATTTCTGTCCAGATGGACCAACAGGTGCGTGGGAGAGAAAGGAGGACTGAGGGGAGATGGTTAAGAACTGTGAGCTATAAACACCCTTGCAGGCAGCAGGGAGCCAAGGAAGAGGTTGAGACAGGAGCTTCCTCCAATCTCCAGGGAACCCCAGGATGAGTTCTTGGTTGGCCTATCCTTGATTGCACCCAATACAACATCATTTTATGGTCAGTTTGCTTTGAACCCCTTCAGCACAACTGTTAGGGCCCGGGACCGGATAACCTCATGTCTCCCTACTCAGACAGTGACAGATGCACAGAGATAGAGCAGGGTAGACGCCCCAGAGTCCCCTCAACATACTTGGCCTCCAAGATGAAAATATTGAAACTCTGAACCTAGGAAAAGTCCAAATGGAGACCAGCCATGATTTTTTTCATTTCATTTTGAAAAGGATATTAACTTTTTTCACATAATATTCCAAATACATGTGTTTCAGGTAAGAGTCAGCATGGATGTAGCATCGTAGGACTGTGACACTTGCTAAGACTTCAATGTAATTAACCCAAACGAACGAGAAGTGTACTCAGATCAGTGCCCAATCTGTCCCATTGCTGTGAGGGCTCTGTGCTGTAGCTCAGGTCCTAGAGGAGGGGGTTCTAAGAAGGGGTCATCCTGTAACCACATCCAGATCTTCATCCTGTCCTGGAACTTCTTGTCCTGACACAGCTCAGCTTTACCAAAGGTAGGATTCCATTCCATGAGCAGTATTTGGCTTTAAGCCAAAGGGATACCCCCCCCCCACTCCCGCCCCAAAGAGTCACAACAAATACCCATTACCCCTTCCATCCTGGATACGTTCTACTTAAAAGCTCCCAACAACTAGCACAAGGTACCAGTAAGTCACCAGAGGTGAGAAGGAGATGTATGATACTCAAACCCTGTACACTTTAAACTTCATTTAAAGCCTAGAAAATGCTAAAAGTAGGAATTATACAGGAGGCTGCAGGGAAAACCGGTACAGTCACTGGGCAGGCATGAGCCTGAGGTACCATTACCTGAGGTATGGAGCAGGGGGAAATTTTCCTTGATGATCTAAGTTTATGGCAGACTTGTTTTGGTTCCCAAATCTTGGAGTGTTCTGTCAGAGGTTGTATAATCTCTGGGACAGAGCCCTTGATAAAGGGGTCTTGATATGTTAAAATTCAGGAATGGCACGGGCCTCAGTGAGCTCACTTTGGTCTGATTTCAGTGATGTTGAATTTCCATTGCAATGCTGGGCTGGTCAGTGTTCTCTTGTTCCACCATTGTGAACCGATTGCAGTACTCCAGGGGCAGAGAAGGCTGGTGCTCTCCCACCTTGCGCTGATACTTTCTATGTTGGGACATTGTCACTAGGTTTAAAGTAGACACACCATGGGCAACTATTGTAGAGCCAAAGACTTGAGGTAGATTGGCAATATTCATCTGAGTTCGGACTCCGAGCCACTCTCTGCAAGTGAGTCCCAAGGGAGGCTAGTGTGTCCTGGATGGCTCCAAGCACACACAACCCCACTTGGCTCAGTCTTACTACTGCACCCCATAAGGGCAGGCAGCCCTACTAATGGGAAAGGCAAAAGTTTGTTTTTCTTACACTCTCTCAAAAGAAGTTCTAGCTGTTTTCTATCGGTTGGTTGGTTGGTTGGTTGGTTGGTTTTATTTGCTTTGTTTGTTTGTTAACTTGGCACAAGCTAGAGTTCTTTGGGAAGAGGGAATGTCAATTAAGGATTTGCCTTCATAAGTCTGGCCTGTATACATGCTGGGAGGGGTGTGCAGGAAGAAGGTGGGGAAGTTTGTGAAAGGTGGGGTACAGGTCTTAAAATATAGCCAAAACTCCAGATTCAGGAAGGACCAGGACAAAGGACTGCCTTGGATCAGGGAGCAGAAACCGATGGACCATTTCTTCAGAGCCAAATAAGTCAGCTCAGATGGACTCCTGTCTTCTTGGCACTCTGCTCAAGATCCAAGTTCCAGGAGAAGAACATTCCCTTGGCCCAGCCCTGGGAAGGAGTGACAATAAAAATCACTGATATTTATGGCATGTGTATTCTCCACCAGGCACTGTTTAAGTGCTGTGTGCATGGATTTTTCTTCTCGAAGCAACCCTACAAGGCTGAGACTGAGAGAATTAAGAAACCAAAACGGAGAGTTTGAATCACCTGCCCAGACTCACCTACAGTGTCTAGACACCGAGCTGGAACACAAGGCAAAGCCACGTGATGCTGCGGGTGATACTCCATCCAAAGGGAAGGGATTCAGGACATGTTGGTGTGGGTGACAGGATGCTAAAGACATGGAGTCCATGGATGATCTCACATGACTTGGTCTTCTGAAGGGGACTTCTCAGCCAAGAATTCTACACTCAAGCTTCCAGTATTACCCTATGGCTATTATAGGGGTGTAGGAGAGAGGGGTGGGGTTGGAGGCAGAGGAGAAGACTGGATGAAGATGGATGAAAAAAAAAAAAAAAAGATCTGTAAAACATGACTTAAAGCCAAGCATGGTAGCACATACCTGTCATCCCAGCTCTGGAAAGACTGAAACAGAAGCATTCCAAGTCTAAAAGCAGCCTAGGCTGGGGTTCCAGATCATACGAGACCTTTTCTGCTTGTTTGTTTGTTTGTTTGTTTGTTTTCCTAAAAAAGCATTACTTGAAGAACAACAGAAAATGCAAATGCTAAAAGTAATTTGATTGACTGCAATTAGGTGAACCAAAGTAGAAAGGTCACCCACTCCCCAGTGGCACCTGATGGGAAGGAAGCTCTAGGCTCTACTAGGGCCCGTCGTGGTTCATGGCAAATTTGTCATCAGATTAGGAATTAATTCCTGCCTCAGACCACCAATCAGAACGGTGTCATTTTCTGAAAATTACTTGACACTTCTGAGTCTTGGTTCTGTAGCCTGGTTTTGGCTATTTTATGGGTTCTTTCTGTCTTCCACCCTTCACCATCCCTTTTCTCTCACTCTTTAAAACCCTAACACTAGATAGGAGAGGGAAAGGGATAGCAGGGGTTGGAAAGGGGGAGACGTTATCATTAGACTACTTCCTGCTGATTAGGGCATTGAGTTCATTGGGGCAAGTCTGAATCTCACGCATGGATATCTAATTCCTTCTTCCCTCACTGTGCACAACGACTTAACAAACAGCAACCAACAGCAGTCAACCAGCAGCACATCAACAACAGCCAACAGCACCCTGCCTCTTGGGGCCCCAGCAGATAAAATAGATGACATGAAGTGTTAAGCCCTGTACGAGCACACAGCAAGTGCTTATTACATGCTGGACACTTGTCTGTTAGCTCCCACAAACCCAGCACGGTCTCAGGGCAAACAGAACCCCTTCAGTGATGGGTGCCTAGAACAGCCCCGGTTTGGGGAGTGGTAAGAAGAGTCCACGGGACAGCAGAAATCTTGCTACTGCCTAAGAGGTCAGGAAAAGACACTGCCAACAGATGAAGGCCTTCAGTAGACAATGAACAGGTGAGGAACGGAAAAGCATCCCGGAGCCTGACAGTCTGGGGAATGGAATGCCAGAAATGAATCTCTGGAAAAACATTCTTCCTAAAAATATAATCGTAAGAATTCCTTTTTTTGTAGAGCTCTCAGAACATCTCTTTGAAGTCTCTGAGGAAGGCGCGAGCAGGGCTCTGGGCAGGCAGTTGAGAGCCTGGGTTCTGGCTTCTGGCCTCTGGTGATAGCCTTAAGGCTCTGTGGCCTTGGGCAAGTCACTGAAATTTTCAAAGTCCCAACTTCTTTGTCTAGAAGAAGTAGAAATAACAGTATCCACCTCTAACTATTGGAGGAAAGAGTAAATGAGACATTCATAAAGCACCCAGCGCATAGTGTGCGTTGAACAAATGAAGACTTCTCTCCCTTCCACCATTGATATGAATACCAATAGGACAATCAGGGAAGATGGGACAGGTGGAATGGTTTTGAATTCCTCCACTCCCAGGACACCTCGTATGTCCCCAGAGAAGGGACTGATCCTGCAGTCTACCTTGGTCGTTCCCTTATCTAGCGAGAATCTTCTATCCTGCAAGACAAGAGTTTAAATATCACGACCTCAAGGAATTGCTTCTGGGCTTTGCTCAGTACGGGACTTGCTCTTCATTTGTGAGCTGATTTCCCTCTTGCTTTGGGTTGTAATTAGCTCACCTTGGCTTGCTTTTATTCCATCTGGGCTATTATTGTACAATTTTTTTTTTCTAGAACTTTACTTTTGTGGAAAATGGCAAGTATGCTGTCCCCCTCCCCCGAACTCATATCTCCATCTGGGCAGCACATACATCCATCTTTGGGGGTCACTCAATGTTTGCCAAGACAGGAGGAGGAGGTTCTCTAGTTGGGAAAGCAGGAAACCAAGCTAATCATAAAGGATCAGTTCTTTAATTAGGCACAGTAGCTACAGTCCTGGGTGCTTTAGAAAGTACGCAGAGAATGTTTTAATCTATTTAAACATATGTAGAAAAGATCCCTTTAAGTCAACAAAAATGTTTTAAATATAGTTCTAATAAGTCATCTAATTCACAGTACTTAGAAAACAAACAAACAAACAAACAAACAAACAAACAAACAAAAACTGCTGCCCTACAGGCAGGTGAAGGTCAGTCTGGTTCCTGCTCTTTCGCCCCAGGAACTGCCTGTCTGTAGGAAGCACCTGCTCTACCTTACTTGGTGTTAGGCAAAGCACAGCCATGTCCAGCACTGCAAGGTGGCTGAGACGAAACACCCAGTGTTGCTGAATGCCCTAAGCCAGGCCTTTGAACTTAGTCCCATCAGTAAGCGAGGTAATATAATACACTGACCTCCTTCTGCCTGGCTCCCCTGCCTAGCCTTCTCACTTCTTCCTAACTTGGGCAGGGAATGGAGATGCCATTTACTGAGCCTGTGAAATCACTGTGTTGATCCTTTAATGATCCTTGTTGGTTGAGTATGACCTTTATTTGACAGAAAAAGACATTGACGAACAGGCAGTTTAAAGAACGCCGGGCTGAGCAGCTAATGAGCGGGCTTTGAACTCACATTTGGAGTCTGAGTGGAGTTCCTTTCCCACATCACAGTGTACTGTAAAGGCTCAGTAAATGTGTGTTGGAATGAACCACAACGGTAAGAAAGCATTGCCAACCAGAACAACACTACGGAAAATTTCCCAAACTTTTTGACTTGGCAATTATAAGCTTCAGATGAGTGATTCGACATTTGTTATTCCCGTGGCAACCTCTTCATAAAGCTTTAAATCCATTTTCCTTCCTTGAAGACTTGCCGTCAGTTGGAATATATTTTTACACGATCTTTTACCGTCTTTGTAGGAACAGTTAGGGCAGCAGAGAGTCCTTTGTCTACCAAAGTACTTAGAATAAATATAAAATGTTTGACTTTCATGGAGACAGACTGAAATATGAATAATCATGTAACTTTTTGAAGTTCATTTCTATCCTAGAAGGCCGAGACTCAAGATTGGCTCTTTCTGTCTCTGGCCTGCAAATCTCCCCAGTAAGACTAGGAAAGTCAAAATGCTTTGGGGATGAACCTGATGAGTGGATGTCTTTCTGCTATTATTCAAGAAGGTCTCTGTTTTCTCTCAAAGACCCAGTAGATCACTGGTCATGTTTAGAACCCTCAACTAATTTCCAGGAGAAATGTCTTGGAAAGAAATGACTCTCACTCTCCTTCCCAGACAGAGTTCTAAGATTGATAATCAAGATGAATTAAATGTTCTTTAGGGCAAGAATGGCCATTCCCCATATTGAATGTGCAAGTATTTCTATATTGCCCTCACCTAATGTTAAACCTCGAATCCTCCAAATACCCACCGTACCATGACAGCAGTGAATCAAACATTAGATAAGCAAAGCTCACATTTCAAGGCTAGACTGGCATCCTAAAATATTCTAGAGTACAGTTTCACATGGGCAGCTGAGGTTGACTGTCTTGGCTATGACTGCCATCCAGCTTGCACTCTTGTTGGTCAGCTGTGTCGCATACGTGGAGTTTTTTTCTTTTTTTCCTGTTACAGTATAAGTTCCCTGATGGCAGGGGCCACGTCTGTCAAGGTCACAGATTCGAGCACTCTGAGGAGCATAGGGTCAAAGGGTAAGACAGACCTGGAGTTTCTAATTCCACAGAGCTATTTCCTAATAGTATGAATTTTACTCAAGTCTTTCACCTTTAAAGTGGGGGCAATAATATTTTTCCCTCAAATTATGAAAATTAAGTGAACTCACATGTAAAGCATTTAGCTTGACCCCGGGCACATTGTAAGTATCAGGTGTGGCAATGTGAATAAGAAACGTTCCCCATAGGCTCAGGTATCTGAACGCTTGTGCCCTAGTTGGTGGTGCTGTTTGGGGAGGCAGGAAGTAAGTCACCAGGGGTGGGTTTTGAGAGTTCCAGCTTGCTCTCTCTGCTTCCCTTGTGGGGTTGAGGTGTGGTGTCCCAGCTGCCTGCTCCTGGTGCCATGCCACTAGCCACCATGATGGGCTCTAATCCCGCTGGAGACATAAGCCAAAATGAACTCTTTCATTTATAAGTTGCTTCAGTTCAGGGTATTTGATCAAAGCAATCGAAAGCATAGAACGCTCAGTAAATAGTCATCTGCTCCTGTGGTTGTACTAAGTGCTAAATGACCATTTTGGTAATTTTTTGTTTCTACTGTGAGTGAACTCAAGTGAGAATAATGCACAGAGCCGACCTTATTAAGAATTCCAAGATACACAAGAAGAGGCTACTTCCTCTTTTCTGTTTGCTCTTTCCTCGGAGAGATTTGGTCTCCACTCTGAGCAAACGAAGACTTCTCCAGAGGTAAGGGGACCGACCACTTTCCCTTTCTTTCCTTGCCGAGGACTTGTGCTTATGACTGCTCCACCCTTCAACAGCAGTGCTGATTCCAAGGACTGAGACCACATTACACACATATGGGCCTCAGTGAAGTGGTGTTTGGAGTCGGCTACCTGATGAACACCATGGCCACGTGGCGTTTGTGACATTACTAGTTGTCATTACTCCTGTGACATCATCAGTACTCACTGCGCAATTCTACTTGAAACTGAAGTCAAGTTCACCTTTAAGAACCCAACTGTGCCGTTTGAGGCAGCGGTTCTCCTGTTCTGCACAGTCAAGATTCTCTTTTCTGTGAAGAAGCTGAAAGCAGAGGAGGTTTCTCTCTATCCTGAGTGGGAGTAGATATGAGAAGGCTGCTCCTGCAGTGACCCCTACCCTTCTGACATCACTGAAAGCCGCTTGCTCTCCAGGGCGGTCCAGCCTGCAGCAGCGTCCTGGGCCTGCTGAGGGTCTCCAGCGTCGTGGGTCAGCACCCAGAAGTCCACCTTCTTCTCTCCAGGGTGCAGTTGGCTGAATGGTTTCTAGTCTCATCTACTCTTTTTTTTTTAAAGTCTAATTTGCAATTTAATTAATTAATTAATTAATATTAAATAAAATGGCATGCGACCTTCATATATCCTCATTTTGGAAAAGGATCTGTCCCTGCTTTTAGCTGCATAGAATCTGATTCATGAATAAAATTTTCTTATGATAAAAAGAATTCTGAGAAAATGCAAGCAATGGACATGAACTATGAAAGAGGGTTTGCCTTGTTTCGGTGGTAGATGAGTCCATAAAATATATTCGATAGTAAATTGAGTGTGAAACTTCACAGCTTCTACATTGAATACCAAGTCTACCTACATATAAAGTTATTAAGTTGCATAGATTTGAGGTCTGGCTAATAGTAGAGTTTATAAGTTTTTTTGTTTTTTTTTTTTTTTTAAATTCTCAGATCCAGACATGGCATGCACTCTTGTAATACCAGCACCTGGGAATCTGAGGCAAGCTCACAAAGAGGAAAGGAAGAAAGAAAAAAGGAAGAGCGGAAAGAGGAGGAAAGGAGGAGGAAGAAGAGGAGAAATTTCAGGTAGGATATTGCTTCAGGGGTGTGAAGGAAGGGAGTGGTAGCCTCATCTGAATCTATGGGGAGTGAATGAACAGGTAGTTCCCCAAAGCCCTTGTTTCCCCAGAACAATGGGAACTGAGTTATGCTGAGTTGTGACTCTTTGTTCTCAAGACCATGATTCATGAGCAAAGGAGACAAAGCACAGCAGTGGAGGAAATGTGCCCAGGTCCCTCACCTGCCCTAGGCGGATGTGCTATCAGCCCAGAGCCCTCTCCAACTTCCCCTGCTATTGTTTAACACTCATCCTCTCACACAGCTGGGCTCCGTTGCCCAGATGGCCTAGGCTGCCACAGGCAGGAGTACGCCCTGTGAGGGTCTGTGGTCTGAGGTTACTGCAATCTGCAGCAAGTCCAAACACAGGAGACAAATGCAATGTATTGAATAACTTGTTTAAAACGAAAGTAAATTAGCCCATGAAACTAGGTGGTTAGGCTATTTAATTGTCCCCAGAAAACCAGTTGTCCCAGCTCTGGACACATTCAAGACTCTCCTCGTTGTGATCAGTTTAGGAAGATAACCAACCAAGAAGCACTAGAATGAAATCATGGCAAAAGAGTGTAAACATTGTATTTTAAATCATTGCTTAGAGGTTCATTGCACTAAGAGACTGCTGGTGTTCTCAGGCACTTTGCAATTTTTTCCTTTAAAAGTTATATCTTTATACAGATATGTAAGTCTGTGTACTGAATGTACCTGTGTATGTGTGTGTGTGCACATGTGTGTGTGCACATGTGATGCTAAAATCAAACCCAGAACCTTGTACATTTAAAGCTCTGATTATATATATATATATAATCATACATGCACTTCAAAGTTGGCATGGAGCTCAGTGGTAGAGCACTTGCCTAGCACAAAGCAGGTTCTGGATGTTCAACCTTCAGTACCACAAACCAGAAACCACAAAAAGAAAAAAGAAAGTAAAAAATCACCTCAAAGGACACTCTCCTGAAATAGCCACCATTTATATTCCATGATTATTGTCTACATAATCTATATACCACTCCTGTGGTGGCAGTGTTTGAATTTCAAAATCCTAAGACCCTACTATACAACCAAAAGTCAGCTCTGCAAGGGGCTTTGGGGCCTCCTGCTCTTAGTCACTACACAAGAAATGACAGGTGAACCAGCTGAGACAGGTGTGTGTGAGGGTCACGGAGCCACCTGTGGCTGCCACTAACCATTTACCATTTAAATCCAGCCATTTACCCGAGTCAAAGTAGATATGAGGGGTGCAGGGTCCCCAGGAATTTAGACTGTATTATATCTAGGAAGATGGGGATAGGAGGGACCCTGGTCACAACTACAAGCTTCAGTATGTTCTGCTAGTACACATGAACATACCTGTTTATGTGCTCTGAAATCGTGCTCTGTGTATGTCATTTGACGTTCAAGGGAAGAAGCCAGCACTGGAACACCCTCAGCCCCTTCATACAGAGAAAACGAAAGCACCCAGGCCTTAAGTTCCTTCCCGAGATGTGAGCCGCAAGAGACCAAGGAGATTAAAGAACGGGTGGATCGCTGAACTTCACTGTCTGGACTGCACTGCCGCCTCTTACAGAAGGAAGGTGCACAGGCAGGCTGTGGTGCCATTGCTGAAATCTCAGAAGCAGAGTTGACCTAGGCCTTGCCGTTCATTGTCCCACAGGCTCTGGTGAGGCTAGCCATGGGAAGTAGCATGTCCTAAACAGCTTCCTGTTCACACTGCCTCATTTCAACACTACTAGACAAAGCTTCCACAATTTTTTGGGCCCTAACTTTTTTTTTTTTTTTTTTTTGAGACAGGATATGAAGCCCTGCTGGTCTGGAACTTGCTATGCAGAGGCAGGCTGCTCTCAAACTCACAAAGATCCACCTGCCTCTGCCTCCAGAGTGCTGGGATCAGAGGTATGTATATGCCTTCACTTTTAGCTGTTTAATACTTTCTTATGGAAAACAATGTCAAACCACAATAATCCCTATGTACCCAGCTATCAACCTTCACTAACTATCAATGAGCAGTAGTTTGTGTAGCTTTTAAAAAATTATATATCAATTTTTCACCCTTCTAAAATATGGGTTTTTATACTTTATAATATAGCACATGTATTAAATATCACCATACATTTTTTTTACTCTCTATGTGAGTGAACATATTGGCAGGCATGCTCAAACATAAGACAGTAAAGAAAGTGCAGCTGCTGGTTGTTTCAGATATAACCAACCTGTAGTGCTGGAAACGCAGTAAGAAAGTCTGGGCTTGGGTCAGCTCCATTGCTCACTGGCTCGGTGACCTTACACAAGTCACATCCCATCACTGAGCCCCACTTCTCTCCTCTGTGTCACAGAGATAGTAAGTCTTAAGTCTACCTTCTTCTAAGAGTCATCATGTCAATCAAATAAGACTGGGGATATAATAGACAAACATACAGTGGCATGGGCACAGAAAGCTGAAACCCAAGGTCAGGTCAGTCAAAGGGTCACACCAAGAATAAGTGAAGAATCCAAGAACAGAAGTAATCAGGCAGTCTTATCTGCTCCCATCGTCTCTCCCTGGGCACGTGCCACAGCTATAGCCTTTTATGTCAGCTGCAGCCCTATGCATTTCTATAGTCATGGGGTGACTAAGGTCTGGAGCCTAGGTCTTATATTCTCCTCTTAATTCCACTTCCCTTTGCAGCCTATTTGGGTTCCTTCTTTGGTTGGAATTTCCTCAAAACTTTAAGTGGGGAATTCTTTTTGCCAGCCCTGGCCCTTTAACTGGGTTTCTCTGGGGCCCCTGGCCAGTCTAGGGGATTCTGAGACAGCATTTCTATGTGTTCTTTTGTGTATACCAAGTGTCTCCCCGCAACAGTGTTTCATTCCCCCTCCAAAGACACAGCATAGACAAGACCACCAACAGTGGGTAGATCCAAGATGGCACCGGGGTTGATAAAAACACCAGCATACATCTATGACAACCACAGTTACCTAGATACCACCTATTCCTGGCCACTTTCCTTTCCCCAGCCTCCTAGGAAAGTCAGGAATCCCTTGGTCTCCATCACAAAGTACCAGAGTCCCAGCCTGCCCAACACTTCCTTTAGGTTCTTAGGTTCTAAGAGGTCCTTGTCACAGAAGAGACAGTGTGTGACAAATGCAGCCCTCTGAGTAATCACAAGCCAGGAACAAATAGACACAGACAGCCCACCTGCCACGCCACACACACGGAGGCTGGAGTAACTGGTACACAATTTATAAACTGCCCAGGGAATATTTTTAAATTGTGGTATTTTTGCCCTTGAGTCACTCTGAGGACTTTGCTCATCAGCACGCCTGATGTCTGAGAATGGCAACTTTCCAAAGATACTCATGTATCAGGGTCATAAAGGCCACATACTCTGCACATTTCCCCAGAAACCGAAGTGGTGCCACGAAGCCCCAGGGGACTTCTGGGTCGTATGGGTTTAGGGCTCTGAGTAGCCCATTCTTTGCCATATTGGGGCATGAGATTTCTCTCCAACTCCATAGGGGAATTGCATATACCCTGAAATATGAAGACCATAGTCTGGCTATTTGATCCATGCTCCAAAATTACAGGTGTTATTCTTATCTGCATGGACTCATCTGATGCATATTTATATCTCAATTCCTAGGAAATTATAAGGCTCAGTGTAGACATGACATATGAGGGGTGGAAGGGCAACCTTTTAAGACATATAGGAGTTAAAGCTGTTTGTAGCATGTACTGAGGTTTTAAAAATATGTGATTTTTTTTTTTTTAAGTACCAAAGATGCTACTTGGAAGCACATTTATGGGACAGCTATTGTACTAAAGAAGTTTGACCAAGGTTAGTGAAATGCAATCTATCCTTCAGAAAGACTATGGAGAAGGCTGGGGGGATGGCCCAGCAGTTAAGGGCATGTTCTGCTCTTCCAGACGGCCCAGGTTATGTTCCCAGAATCCATGTAAGGTGGCTCATAACCACCTGTGACTCCAGCTCTGGAGATCTGATCACAGACACTGCTCACATGTGCATTTATGTGCAGACATGTACACATAAATAAAAATGAATCTTTAAAGAAATCTATAGTATAAGTAGACAGACTGGTCTATTATATTCAGACGCAGAGAAAAATGCATTGAAGGAACTAGTATAAAGTTTTATTGACACCAGAATAGAGAGACTATGGGTAGATGAAGAACTACAGGGGCATTTGGCTTCATAGAAGCGCTAATGACTCAGAGCACACAGTGGGGGGGCAGGAAGGAAAGTAGACACAAAGGGATCCCTAGAAACACGGTGACTCTGTTCAAATGTCCTCAAATTGATGTCTATTTTTTTGCTACTATAACAACATATCTGAGGTTGAATAATTTACTAAGAAAAACTGATTTAGCTCACAATCATGAAAGCTAAAATTCCAAACAGTGTGGTACAGTCTCTGGCTAAGGTCCTTTTGTCTACATCATATTCCAGTGACTGATTCATAGAAAGGCCACATAACAGATCAGTTCACAAGACAGGAAACCAGAGAAAATTCAAGGGTAGTACTTGGGAGCAGGAAAATGGCTCCATAGGTAAAAACACTTCTGCCAAGCTTGACAACCCGAGTTTCATCTCAGGACCCGCATTATGTAAGGAGAGCGCTGACTACCTCATGCTGATCTCTGACCTCCACACATACACTGTGACACATGTCCACCCTTCCCAACACACACACACACTTACACAAATATAATTTAAGAAGAAAAGATTGGGCTTGTTCCATATAGCAAGTCATTCTCTTGAAAGCTAGCTCAGGCCCCACAGAGATCCCTTAATTCCTTCTGAGATCTTTTTTCAAAAGATGTACTTATTTTTAGTTTATGTGTACAGGTATTTTGCCTACATGTATGTCTGTGCACTACATGATCACAGAGGCCAGAAGATGCTGGATGCCCTAACACTGAAGTTACAAATGGTTATAAACTACCATGTGGGTACTAGGAATTAAACTGGGTCCTCTGCGAGAGCATCCAATGTTCTTAACCACTGAACTATCTCTTCAACCATTCCTTTCCCAAATGAGGTCTTGACCCTAAGGACCTCCCACAGTAGGGAACAGGTTTCCAACACACAAACCATGGTCAGGGGAAATGAGAGATGAAGCAAGGGACACCAGGAGAGGCTGGGTTAGGGAATCCATATGCAGTGATAGTGTTAGGGGCAGTATATGGTATTTTGTTGCTTGCCATCTTGAGCAGCTATCTCCTAAGTTAAGTAAGCACAGCATACCTGTCTAAAATGGGAGTCTGAAATGTCTCCTGGCTCTCTCCTCCCCCTCTCAAGCTCTCTTACACAGAGTTCTAGAGTTGCTGCCCTGCCAGGGAGTTTTCTCCAGTGTGAGGGAGCCATATGGCTGCCATGTGGGTACTGGGAGTTGAACCTGGGTCCTCTGCAAGAGCAGCCAGTGCTCTTAACCACTAACAAGTAGAACTCTTGGTGGGGTAGGCACACAACTAAACTAGTAGGTCCTCAATAAACAAACTAGTAGTGAGAGATTTCAGAAACCAAAACCTTTGGGCTATTGCTGGCTCCTAGATGACCTAATGACAGGAAAAGGTGTCTGTCCCTTTTCCCAGTTGCTTTATTCCCATGTGTCAGAAAACTATCACAGCACTTGGCTTCTGTTTTAAGGCCACTCTGCTGTTGTCTACCTGAAACTCTTCATAAGAATACAGTTGAAGAATGCCTGAAATATATCTACAACCCCCTTGGCTGGGGTGAGCTGTGCATTATGCAACTCATACAACCCACACAATAACTCAAGGCCCCTGGGCTTTCTTTAACGCCCAGTGTGGCAATGCAGCCCTCAGGAAACCAAAGCAGGAAAATCACAAGCTCAAAGCAGCCAAGGGTACATAGTGAAACCCTGTCTCAAAAACAACGTAAGAAGAATTGCTAGTCTGAGGTCCAGGGTGTGGAGGTAGGAGTCCTATCAGCTGGTCCCATAAAAAGAGAAAAAACACAGGCAATGAGATAGCTCTGTGGGTTGGGCCACTTGCTGTTAAGCCTAAAGATCTGAATTCCATCCCCAGAAACCCACATGGTGGAAGGATTGAACCAACTCCTGTAAGTTGTCCTCTGACCTCCACCCACATTATGTAGAAGGCAAGTGTTCACACACACACACACACACACACACACACACACACACACATCTAATTAAATAGCTAATTAATTAAATGTAAAAATAACCAAAGGAAAAAAAAGGCAACCAGCCCAGAAGCTGCCCCTTCCTCCCTAACCTCACCAGGTGCTGAAGGCAGACTGCAGCTGGGGTGTCAAGGCTTCTACTTCCCGACACTCTCACTTCATGGCACCCCATGAAGCCTGTCTGTTACCTTTAGGACACAATCTGTTCACCTGTTTTTCACTGCAGTGTTACCTTCTCTGCAAGGCACCCTTAGCCACCTTACTTAAAACCACAAAGGCCGACAGCGCCTGTCACTTCCTCCTCCGCACACCGTGGGCCTCTCCATCAGTATTCAGTGCATTATGTTTAGTGTCTGTCTCTCCCCACCAGACTGCAAGCTCATGTGGATAAAAAGTAAGTAGTGCCGGTTTACTGCTAGATCTCCAGCCCTGAGAACAGCGGCTGGTAAATGCTAGGCACTCAAATATTGGCTAAATGAAGTAATCATCTTCCTCTTGGCCACTGCCTTCCCAGTTCTCTCAGCTCTGTTGCTTTTGGAAGCGTTTTTTTCTGAATCACACTTTGATTCGCCCAAGACCTTGAACCACCCTGTTCCTCCATCAGCACCACTTCCTCTGGAGTAAGATGTGAGAGCCGATTATGCTGGCCCTGGGGGCAGACAGGACCTTAACATCAACCCCATTATCAGTACCTTTGGGTGAGCTGGCAGATAAGATTTCCATAAGGATTGGCGAGTACATATCACAATTCTTCGCTCTACTGGGAAGAGGGTGAAGTTCAGGAGCACTAAAGGAGTGTGCCAAAGTCTTACAAGCAGAAAGCTCAGGAGTTAGGAGTCAGATGCTGAACCATCTAAACTCAGAGCCTACCGTCGGCTGCCAAATAGTATAGCTGTTCTCAACGGCTGTTGCCACTGAATAGTTATTGTGATTGCTACACAGCAGAAATTCACAGCCAACATTCGATAAGCAGGTTTGTGTGTGTGTGTGTGTGTGTGTGTGTGTTGCAGTTCCGGTGATAATTCATTTTCTCGGAGGCAGACGGCTTCCCACCTGGGGAGTTACAAGCATGGAAACAAAAACAGGAGCGGTGGCTGTTCAACTTGAACAGAAGAGACTGTGCAGGAAAAAAAAACCCAAAACCCTGCAGCTGTGCACATGCTCCTTTGAGTTATTTTTCTTTGTCCGGTGAAGTGACCAGGCAGAGACCCTGTGAGTTGTGCTTTCGTAATGCTTAGCCACTTGGTCAGAAAAACAGGGTGGGTGAGATGAGATCAGTGGGCACTAGCTCTAGAGAAATGGCCGTGTGTAGGGTACTGTGGACAGGACGTGGCCAGGGACAGTACCAGGTTCGTGAGCCAAACCCATTGATCCATTTAGATCATGGTAGAGTGCTTGGTGTGCTGTGGGTTGAATGAGAACATCTGCATGCAGGAAGATGTCTTGGTAAGAACCAAGTTCTACCAGACTAAAGTCTAGAACAGTGGTTCTCAATCTTCCTAATGCTGTGATCTTTTAATGCAGTTCCTCATGTTATGGTGACCCCCCCCACACACACACCATAAAATTATTTTGTTGCTACTTCATAACTGTAATTTTGCTACTGCTTTGAATTGTAATGTAATTGTAACTGTAATCTGCCATGCAGGATATCTGATAAGCAACCTTAAAACAAGTCACAACCCATTGGTTGAGAAACACCGCTCTAGAATCAGCCATGACCTAACTCTAGGATCCATGGCATCTGGCCCCAACACTGAACAGGTATGAAGATGCCATGCTAGCATTTACTCCATCCCTGCTGGAAGAGTACTTGTGCATGGTTGGTTGGACAATAGTGAACACCACTACACACAGGTGCAAACATCTCACAGTGAGAGCCCAACCCCTCTGTCTTAGTCGTTTCTATTGCTTGGTTTCTATTGCTGTGATAAAACACCCTGATTAAAAGCAACTTGGAGAGGAAAGTGTTCATTTCAGCCTACAGTTCCACCTATGGGCCAATATGGAAGGAAGTCAGGGCAGGAACTCAAGTAGAGCAGAAACTCGGAGGCAGGAACTGAACAAAAGCAAGCAACGGAGGGATGCTGCTGACTGACTTGCTCCCGATGGCTTGCTGAACCTGCTTTCTTATAGCACTGAGGACCAACAGCCAGGGGACCCCACCCACTGTGACCTGAGCCTCCCCCCATCTATCGTCAATCAAGAAAGCACATTATAAATTTGCCAACAGGCTAATCTGTTGGGGGCATTTTCTCCACTGAAGTTCCCTCTCCCTAGTGACTCTAGCTTGTGTCAAGTTGATATAAGACTTGCACATACGCCCTCCTTAGTGAGGCGGTGATGACCCCTTAGCCAGAAGTCTCAGGAAGGCATCTCGGTCTTGACGAAATCAGATTCCTTTCTTCCTCCCTCACCCTCATTCTGTTGACATTTCCTGGGTTTTACACAACCTCGGTCTAGGCATCATCAGAAAGGTCATTTTGTTATGCCATGGCATCCTTGCTACTTTAAGAAAATCTCAACACTATAGTCTGTTCCAATATAGCTGCAAAGAACAGAGACGGGTCATGATTAATATGGGCTTGAGCCCTTCTGGTACACACAGCAAGCCATTTGTCAGTAGCTCCAGTCATCTTGATGTCTTTTCCACAGCTGCCTGCTGCCTGTCTGCCTCACTGCCTTGTACTAACCTACCCCAAACATGGGAGGGTAGAAGGCTGTAAGCATGTGCTTTGAGAGGGAAAATGAGGGTGACAGGTTAACAGAGCTGAAAACTGGGTGTCCTCACTGGAACATAATCTGTAAGACATCCATTTCTCTCGGACTGAAGCCACATGGAGGTTTGCCTCTTTGACCATTTCATGCCTGATCTTGTGCAGCCCATGTGGACCATGCCCTAAGCTCTGGAGATTCAAAGGCCAGGAAAACTCACACTTCAGCTGCAGAGATACAGAGAAAATGGCCGGTGACAGTTTGAGATAATGAGGACTCTGAGTACCAGAGGAGACGTCCCATCACCCAGGGGAGTGAAGCTAGAGGCAGAAAGGAGAAACTTTGAGACAAAGGGGTTTTTAAACTTGCTTTTTGTAACGGTGCAATCTGCCTAAAACCTAGCAAGTCCAGTGCTGAATTTTATGTCTATGTTGCCTGTTGGATTGATCTGGACCTCACCAGCCCCCTGCCTCGCTTTTAGTTGCTGTTTTAACCTTTATTGTCTAACTTCCCCAAACTCATCTAATTCCCAGCACTTAGAAACAGCACTCTTTGTGGGTCCAATCTCCCAATACCCCTCACACCTGCCTTCAGTGGCTCTTAGCTGCTCAGATTGGACAAAGTCAGGAATGCAGATGTGGAATTTCTCAAAATGGGAATGTCTCCAATGACATGAAAGCCAGCCAGGCAAGCATCAGGACAACGTGGTCACCAACACACACTTGGAAATTTGGCAAAAATGACTTTGAGCCACTGAGTAGTTGTGGTGCATGGCCAGTGACTACCCTAACCAAGTGTCATAAAATAAAGTGGACAGGACCCCTGGGAAACAGCAACGCTGCTTCCCAGTCACGTTTTTCTCTTGGAGAAAGCCAGCTGGTGTGGGAGATTGGTGTCCATGTTGAAGGCTGCTGCACCCTTGCCTCTCTGCATTTTGAAGTGAGACTCTTTAGACAGTGGATGAAAAAGAGGTTTACATGAAGGGCTGAGGATGGATGCTTGTCAGCAGTTCTGTCCGTGGTGAATGCTGGAAACAGAGCAGTGTTTTGGGTCTGTTTCTACCCACCTGGGTGGTAAGTTTCTTACCATTTCTCCCCTAAACTTCCTCACCTATGAGGGAGCAAATAGAATCTGTTATTTGCTGAGTAATTATTGTTTTGGAAGTTTATTCACAGAATTTTATTGAATGTTTACTAAGAACTATGCAGTCAGGAACAATATGCTTGGTGGGGTAACAGAATGTACTGTGACCCAGAATACCCGACTTCAGAATTGACCACTATTAGATACATGGTCTAGGCAGTCCTTTAGCACTCTCTTCACGCCCCATTGTTTTCATCCATAATATAAGATAGCAAGAGCTTCTCTATCCTGGCACTGGTATTAGAAATATGTCTCATTGTGCATACTTCTAATATCAACTAGAGTCCAGCATGATGTAAATACTGGCTATTCTTCTAGGTATTGAACTGATGAGAACTTATGCTTTGGGGGATAAGACATAAATCAGTGAATTATTTAATAGGGTGTTGGGAGGTGTAAGTGCTACTGAGGGAAAGAGAGTGCTGGGTTAGAGTGGAATTCATGACAGACTGGTCAGTGTGGCTGTCATTGAGAAAGTAAAACGTTAAAGCCAAGTGAAAGGAGGCAAGGGAGTGGATCAGGTTATATCTGACAGAGAGGCCAGGCAGTACATGGACTCTGACTGCGCATGGACCTGGCACACCTGAGGAGTAGCAGTGAAGGAAGTAAATGTGGACCTTTGTAATGGAAGACAAGAAAGAAAGGAGGAGAAGTCGGGACATGCATGGGCCATTGTGAGGACTCCAGATTTCGTGCTATGGGAAGTAGAGAGCCATTGCAGGTTTCTGGGTAGGAGGAAGGACCATGACCTAAACAACTTAAAAGCTCAATTTATCAAGCTGGGCGGTGGTGGTGCACACCTTTAATCCCAGCACTTGGGAGGCAGAGGCAGGCAGATCTCTGTGAGTTCAAGGCCAGCCTGGTCTACAGAGTGAGTTCCAGGATAGCCATGGCAGTTACACAGAGAAACCTGTCTTAAAAACAAACAAAGAAGACCAAGTTCTCTATGATAATAGACTGAGGAGGGCAGGAGTAGATGCAGAAAGAATAGTTGGGAAGCTGTTACAGTTATCCAGGGGAGAACAGGTGGTAGCCATCAGAAAGACACAGAATACTGAAGTGCTGAGGAGTGGCCGGTTGCTGGTGAGTTCTAAAGGCCATACCAACAGAACTCATCAAAGATTGGATGGAGAATGTACAGAAAGTGGGGAGAGAGATGAAGCCACATGGGTTCACTGGCCATCAGTTAAGATGGAAACATCTGAGGCCTAACTGGTTTTACTGTGACGGATAAGAGTCTAGGACTATTACAGGATGTGAATGTGTCAGACATTAAATGGATGTGTAAACTCAGGAGAGAGGTTAGAATGCCAGGAGAGTGAAGAAGACATAGGGATATGAAGAAAAAGAGAACACCGGTACTGTGATTGAGAAGCAGAGGAGGGGTTCCGATGAATCTGAAGAGCAGAGCCAAGCATGGCATCCTGGAAGACAGTCACATGCAACCCTTGAGGTCATCTTCAGTGTGCTGCCAGCAGAGAACTAACCAGAGACGTGGCACCGGGGCAGCCTTGTAGATTAACTGAGTGCTCAGCCAGGGAACTCTTGTTATTGCTTCATCAGTAGGCTTCACTGATCATGACCCATGACCACGACCTATGTTTACGTCTACGCCTCTTTCCTTGTGACCCTAGATGATAAGCCTAGATGTTCAAGCCTGGGCTTGAACCACTGCATCTGGGCCCAGCAAGCACTGCACAGGAGTGGGGGTAGGGAAACTGGTGTCCCTGGGGAATAAAGGAGATTGAGCCCAAAGGACGGGAAGAGGAATCTGAGTAAGTCTGTCTTATGAATGGGAGCTACCATGTCAGAATGGGAGATACACAACGTTGACCCTGGGTGATCTCAGCTGCTCTGGGTCTGTGAGCTCAAGAAGGCAGGGTTCTCACAGGCTGGGACAGTTAGAAGGAAACAGAGTTGGGCAGGCAAGGTAGAGCATCCTTCTTCTCAATTCTTTCTCTTTAAAAACAAAAATACATAAATAGAACCCGCCCCCCCCCCATAAGCCTCAGTAGGCAAGACCTGTGTGTCATTGGCTGACACATCTGCTTGAAAATATCAGCTTACTGTGCTACACCGTCTTTCCCAACGGTGAGTACTGAAGTCATAAAAGACTGCTAGCCTCAGGGACATATGTCATTAGTCTGCTGGCGTGTGGGAGCTGGAAGTTTTCCTCTGCCCCTGAACCTGCCTCTCCCCCCATCCCCCATTTTGTTCCCCATCTTAGCAATTGCTCTTCTGGGCTTCTCCCTAAGGCTTGTTCTCCTCTTTGTTAAAGCTGAGTCTTCCTGGGAGGATGGTTACAGGCATCAGTGACACAGCATACATATATAACATATGTACAGTGTGGCGCCTGGCAGACAAGAGTGTCAGGACAAGTTTGCAGGTGCTGCCAATTAATCTCCTGTTGGGAGGCAGATAGAGGACTTTAAATGTGCTCCTGGGTAAAGGAAGGGCACAGATGGCCTTTAATGAGTTGTGAGGTCACAGTGGAAGTACACAGGAAGTCATGAGGCAACAGGGCTGGCGGGTCAGGTAGAGAGATTTCCAAAACAAACTACCAACGTGGCCTGGCCCCAGGGCTGCCCCCAAGTGAAGTGATGCCACAGGCTGGCACCAAGCAATGGCTTCCTCTCTCCCCTTCTGTGATGCCAAATCCCCAGTCAACTTAATTGGGTTTGGAATCACCCAGGAGACATGCCCCTAGGCTTGCCCATGAGGGAGTTTCCAGGGAGATTTAAGGGAAGAGGGAAGATCTACTCTGACAATGGAGAAAATGAGAGACCAGGAGCACTTTCTGCAGTGTGGAAGAGGAATGAAAGGGCCTTGGGAGCAGGGAAAGGAGCCTGCTGGCTCCCTGGACTCAGCAGGGAGCAGTTTGGTGCCACACTAATGGCATTTGGTGCTGTCACAGACCATAGTTTACTGCTCTTCTACTAGACACACGGGAAAGAAAGTGTCTTGCTGCATAATGGCCAAGGGGTCAGATGGATGGACTTTTGAGTCTTATAATTCTATGGAAGTGCCTTGATTCCTCTCTTGGCCCCTGTTTCGCCATGTACGAAACCAGAGTGAGAATTCCCAGTCAGGAGGAGTGCCAGGGTGAGCATGGACTGCGGCGATAATATTTGAAAGTGCTAAGCTATAACCCGACCCTTCTTGTCTGCAACAACTAATAACGCCCAAGTCTGAGTGGCTTAAATGCACAAATATTTATGGCAGGAGGTGTATCTAAGCTGGTAGACTGCTTGACATGCGCAAGGCCTTGGGTTGGAGCCTCAGTACAGCCCTGAACCTGAACGGGAGCAAAGTCTCTCTTACAATCCCAGAACTGAGGAAATGGGGGCAGAAGAATCAGAAGTTAGAGATCATTCCCACTAAGGGTCTAAGGCCAGCCTGGGCTACGTGAAAACTTGCCTCATAAAACAAAACAAAGTTATTCCTAGGGTCTGTGCGTGAGCATAGAACTCCCTTGGTCACTATTTGTCTTATTCAGTGTTCCTTGAGGGAGCAAGCTGTCCTAACTGAGGAGAACAAGCTCCAAAAGGAACAGAGCTGATACATTGCATTAAAACCTTCAGCTGTGACATGCCTGCCAAGGATCTACTTGCCCCAGGAAGTTACAGAGACCAGTCCTATTAGGGATGTCCACCCGACCTCCAGAGAAGCACCACATAGGAAAACGGGCATAACTATCAGCAAGTTGGTCATCTACCACATGTGACCTCCCCATGACAAATGAGCTCAAAGGCACCTCAGAGATGTTGATGGCCTTACAGGGGGGTGTTGATGTAATATCCAAGGACACAAAGGAAATGTGCCACTCAGTCATAACCTCATGGCAAAACCCATTCCAACACTCCAACTCCCAGGGAATAAAATGAGTGAGAAATTAATTGATTTTTGTAAGGGATTCATAATAACTCCCTCATCTCTTATTTTTCTTACTCTCATTTCTCACCAGCCAATCTCCAGGCTTCCTTAAGCATCTCTGAACCACGGAGCATGACACCACTTCAGGGCTTTTGAACTACGTCCTGTCTGCTTGAATGTGCCTCCACACACCTTCAGGACCCAGTACGTTAAGTCTTCTGATATCTGTGCAAGTGTTCCCTTGTCAGAGAAGCCTTCCCTGACCAACCTATACAAAAAACAAGTCATTGCCCAACACTGTCCATGGTCCATTGCTCAAGTCACTATCCTCCATAGCATATTTTATGATTATGTTTTGCCTACCTTGTGTTATTATTATATATGTTAACATAACATGTGTTTTATATTTGTTTATATTTTGTTCTTGTTTATTATCTATACCCACGTCTGAAATATAATCTCCCTGAGAGCAGGGACTTGTTCACCCTAAGTCCAAGCACCCACAATGTAAGTGATAGGGAAAAGGGGTCCTTAAATATTTGTTCAATAACTGAGCCAGTATGCACGATGGACTCCCAGGAACTGTACTATATCTATCACATGGCTTTCATGCTCTGATTAATGAATGGGACTACTTAAAATGAGAAAGTTAAAATAATTCACCCAAGGTCAGGCAGCTCTGGCTGCTGCATGGGTTAGGTAGTAGTCCTCACTGCTGGAGAGGAGACGCAAACTGATTGTGCAGCTTCTCTGGATCCCCCAACTTGCTTCTTGGTCATGATGTTTGTACAGGAATAGAAACCCTAACTAAGACAAATTGGTACCAGCATGGTGGGGTATTCGGTTGACAACCTGACCGTGTTTTGGGGAGGATTGTGGAAGGACTTGGAACATTTTGCTAGAAGAGCCATTGGAATGTTAAGAGCTCTGTAGGATGTTCTGTAGGAGCTTGGAAGATAATGTTGAGAACAGTGCAGAAGATGGAGGCCTGGCTTGTGAAATTTCAGATGGAAGATTAAAGACTCTTATCAGGGCTGTTGTAGTTTTGATTGTGGAGATTCTGTGGTTTTGGTTAGCTGGGACTGAAGAATCAGCAGTGATTAACAAGATACCAGAACTACTAAATCGAAACCTTTGCATTACTGGCATTATTGATACTGGTTAGCTGGAACTAAGAAATTAGTGGTGATTAAGAAGAGACCAGCTTCACTGAGGTGAAATCTTTTGGGAGGTGTTTTCTGAGGAAGTGCCTCCATGAG
The DNA here is from genome assembly GCF_011762505.2 of Arvicanthis niloticus. Classification (NCBI taxonomy): domain Eukaryota; kingdom Metazoa; phylum Chordata; class Mammalia; order Rodentia; family Muridae; genus Arvicanthis; species Arvicanthis niloticus. The sequence goes on along the minus strand of NC_047661.1, from coordinate 76,445,688 downwards.
ATCCAGCTGTAAGGCATTTTCTCAATTAGTGATCAAGGGTGGAAGGGCCCCTTGTGGGTGGTGCCATCCCTGGGCTGGTAGTCCTGGGTTCTGTAAGAAAGCAAGCTGAGTAAGCCAGGGGAAGCAAGCCAGTAAGTAACATCCCTCCATGGCCTCTGCATCAGCTCCTGCTTCCCGACCTGCTTGAATTCCAGTCCTGACTTCCTTTGGTGATGAACAGCAATGTGGAAGTGTAAACTGAACAAACCCTTTCCTCCCCAGCTTGCTTCTTGGTCATGGTGTTTGTGCAGGAATAGAAACCCTGACTGAGACAGGTGGGATGAGAGCAGGCCAATCCCCACACACGAGCCACCGCAGCTGACTTTAACACTTCTCACCTCTTCTGGGTCCCTGATAAGATGGCTCTGCCAGTGCTCACTGTACAGCAAACACCACAAGTGCCTAGGGTGCCCGTGTCCAGCCTCACTAGACAGGCTCAAGCCCCACCTCAGAATTCTCTATAGGACTGACAGGCCACCTGAGTTAGGCACAGATGACCCAGTGTCAACACAAGATCATTTGTTACTCATGCCAAGTTCTTGGTTGTTTTGTTTTGTAGATACTGTCTCACTAAACATCCCAGACTAGATTCAAACCCACCATCCTCCTGCCTCAGTCTCCCTAGTTTGAATGGCGAGCATTCAAGATCCAGGATCATTCAGCTGTGGTGGCAAAAACTTTTAGTTCCAGCACCTAGGAGACTACTGCAGAAGGATCCTAAGTTTAAGGCCAGCCTAGGCTACATAGAAAGACCATATATCCTTATTCCCACCACCCACAAAAGACCTGGAGAAACCAAACCCAGGCTAGGAGCACCTACTTAGCAGACAACATCTTTGAGCCTACAGTGCTATTAGCTTGACTGGAGCAGAGGGCTTCTGAGCTGAGGGACCCCAGCTTCTGAGGGTGAGGGAAAGAATGCTAGGTCAAGGAAAGAAGGTTGATGCTATAAATAAATAAAATCTGACGTAACCCAAAGGTCAGCCGCCACCCGAGATCCAGATAAGATTGGCTTGAAGCTCCAGTTCACATCCTGTGGGAAGTTGAGGGCCCTCCCCAGCTGCCTGCCTTCTCTTAAAGCAGTTGAAGTTTTATGGTCTCTCTGGTTCAGGAATTACCTCAGTGGGTCAGCATCTCTCCTTTCCACACATGGGGCTCCCCTTCTAGCAAGCTTTTGAGTAACAATCTCTTTCCTTGGTGTGCCCAGGTTTCATGGGGGGAGGAGCGGAGAGGAGTAACATTTCATAAGGTCTTTGCAGAATTTTGAGGGATGCTAGTTTCGCAGCCTGTGCAAGCTAGTTTTTATACCGACTTGACACAGACTAGAGTCATTTTGAAAGAGGGAACCTCAGTTGAGAAACTAACTATCCCCACCACCTGGGCCTGTGGGCAAACCTGTGGTACATCTTCCTGATCTATGATTGATGTGGGAGGGCCCAGCCCACTACGGGTGGTGCCATCCCTAGGCTGGTGGTGCTGTGTCCTGTTAAAAAAAGCAGGCTGAGCAAGCCATGAGGAGCAAGCCGGTAAGCAGCATCCTCCATGGCCTCTGCTCAGCTCCTGCCTGTGACTTCCAGCCCTGCTTGAGTTCCTGCTCTGTCTTCCTTCCATGATGGAATGTGATGTAAAGTATAAGACAAATCAACCCTTTCATCTCAAGTTGCTTTTGACTGTTTTATCACAGCAACAGGAGCCCTAACTAAGACACAGCCAGCGGTAACAGGAGATACCTGGACTCAGCCTGGATGTAGCAGCCACTTGCAGAATGAGCTTTCTGAATCACTTTCTGCTCTGGGTCTTGGTTTCTTAATTTGTGCAGCAAAACTATTGGTCTTTTCTCATAAAGCCCACCCAGATCTTAAGCTGTTACAGTTTTGCATTATTTTTATTACTAACAAAGGAACCTTTTTAAAAAGGAGTTTAAAGACTGGGAATGTAGCCCAGTTGGTAGAGTGATTTCCTGATGTGCAAAGAGCCCTGGGCTTCAACGCCAGAACATTTAAAAAACAAAACAAAACAAAACAAAAACATGATAATGCCTGTTTGCATGTAATCCCAGCACTCAGGAGGATCAGAAGTTCAATGTCATTCTCGGCTACATAGAGAGTTCGAGGCCATCCTAGGATCTGGAAGAACTTATTTAAAAAAAAAAAAAAAAGAGGAGGAAGAGGATGGGGAGGTGGAAGAATGAAGAGGGGAAATCGATATGGACATGACAAGTGTAGAGCCGAAAGGGTTAAATGGCTTGCCTGGCACATTTAGTAAAATGTCCTATAGTGATAACTATAATAATAACTATGTAACTATAGTAATAACTATGTTTTAATAGAAAAATAGGATCCCTAACGGGAGCACACACTAAATCCTGTGAGCTTTGGCTCTCTGTGTCTGGAGGAAGCCTGCCTGATAGGTGAGTCTACACCCCCCATAAACAGGCCTCTCTGCTATTCAAGTCTTTAGATGCTGTGCCCCGAAAAGAAAAGCCACGCCACCCACTGAGCTCTGAGTCTCAATGACCTAACATCTGAAGCGTGAGTGTTCCTCAGAAAAGGCGCAGCTAGCTCCAGAGCTATTCTGAAAATGAGAAAAATGTAAAGGAAGGCTCTCGAGTGAGGTCAGAATGTGCCCTCTGCAGAAGGCCCATTGGCATAGGCTCGTATTGAGTTGCTCTCCCTGAGAAGCTGCAGGCCCAGGAGAGGAGTTGTTCTTTCATAAGGGAAGTTGACATCCATAATGGAAATTTATCAAGACTAGGAAAAGCAGGATGCCTGGGTCATGATCCTTACCAGTGAAGACACCAATTTACACCAAACTCGTCAGACAGGTTCTTGCTTTGCCTTGGGATTTCCCCTTAACTGGCCTGTTCTTCTTTCTCTTTCTTTCTTTCTTTCTTTCTTTCTTTCTTTCTTTCTTTCTTTCTCTCTTTCTTTTGTGGTTTTATTTCTGTGATAAAATATCCTGGCAGCAGGCAACTTAAGGAAGGAAGGGTTTGTTTTAGCTCACAGTTGCAGGTTACAGTGTATCACTGTGGGGAAGTCACAGTGGCAGGAGCTTAGACAGATGGCGGTATCATATCTATAGTCAAGAGCAGAGAGAAATGAACACACACACACACACACACACACACGATTGTTGGTACTTGGTTCCTTCTCTATACTCATATAATCATAAAGCCCTTGCCTAGGGAATGGTGGTGCCCTTAGTGGGTTGGGTCTTCTTACAGCAATTAACAATAAAGAAAAATCCCTTGTTGGTTTCCCTACAAGTCCATTGAATCAGGACAATTTCTATTTTCTTCTTAGGTGGTTCAAGGTGTGCCAAGCTGGCAAACAAACCACCACACCTAGAAAATAAGTGGTATTTAAGCCTGCATCAAAGTCACTCTTCGAGATTTACTTATTTCTCTGGGTATCTCCCACATACAAAAGTTTACATTTCTTTTCCTCTTGTTAATCTGTTCTTTGTTGCAGAAACGCCCTCATCGAAGGACTTCGAAAGGCATAGAGTTCTTCCCCTACACCTTAGTCTTGCCAAACCCTTACACATTCTGTGGGCATCTATGAGACACTTTGAAACTGTATGTGAACAAGCTGGCAGGGAGGGCCAGAAACACACGTCACCTCAGACCATGTGCCGGCACTATCATCCAAGCAGACTTCACATATACAACACAAGTTCAGAGATAACACTACAGAGAAAGTCAGCATGATACCAAGGTGCACTAGATGGCAGCCAGGCTTGTCTGAACACGGGATTTGGCACACTACACAGGTTTTTGGATGCCCTTAAAGCCAGGCCTGGTAGGAAATATTTTAGGAAAGGGATATCCCCCATATAAGGAATCTTTCTGCTAGGCACCATTGTGATTGCATCTCAGAAGCTATGGCAGCCATCGACCAGCCGTGTGGGGAACGAGGCCTGAGGACAAAGTGACTGAAGAGAAGAAAAACAAAAAGGGTAGGTCTTACAGTTACGTCATTGCTGTTGTTTTTGGTTTTGAAGGATTTTTTTTTAAGATTTATTTATTTTCAAAATGTGAGAAGAAGGCATCAGATGGATGTGAGCCACCATGTGGTTGCTGGGAATTGAACTCAGGACCTCTGGCAGAGCAGTCAGCATTCTTAACCTCTGAGACATATATTGAGGCTCCAGTTATTATTTTTTTTTTTTTTTAGTAACAACTTTCCATCCCTGCTCCTTCCAAAACCAAAACCCAAAACAAAACAAAAACAAAAAAACCAACTTTAAGCTTATATTTGAGCGTATTACTGAATAGGGGCCCATTTTATTAATAAAAATAAGTTTTTAAAACTGGGCAGAGGAGGATGTTTCTTAGAAGAGGTTACTGAGTCTCTGAACCAATCAGTTTCTGTTCCCGCATGGAGTTTCCATTATTTGAAGATGAAAGCACTTGGACCCCCATCCTGGGAATCTGCATTTTTGTCTAGCTCCCTGATGATTCTAATGCAGGTGCCAGAAACCGTATTTTGAGAAACTCAGCCCTAAAATACTGACAAACACCCCAGGTTTAACAGGAAAACCATGTTTATGTGAGATGGATCGCCTTAACTGATTTCCAATATGGAGTTCCTTGGATGCATAATCCAGGATTAGACATCCTGGAGGATGTGTTTAAATTCTCCTTCATCCCTCTATGCTAATCTCAGTCTCCATCCACTCCACAGCACTTGTTCAACAGTACAGATCAGAATTCAGGGACCTAGATGCCTCGCTTTGCAAGAACAACAGGAGCAGCTACTACCTTTTGAGATTATTTTGATCAATGGTTATTGAGTGATTGGGTGAACCCCAAAGTCCTGGGAACTAAAACCCTTTTATAATATGTAGGTTTTCCATGCAGTACCCAGGAAGTAATGAAATCCTCCCACATTCCTCAGGGAAAAATACAAGACTTCCAGCTATTTACTTCCCAGGATGTTAAGCAACCACAAACAACTTTTTAAAAAAAAAAAAAAAAAAACACCAAGCTGTAGACATACTGAGCTTCATTCTAGGGGATCCAAAGGTGTCTTCTGGCCTCAGGACCTGGAACACATGCAGTGCACAGACATGCATGTAGGCAAAAGACCCACTCACATAAAGAAAGGAAAAAGTAAGAATCCCGTGGAATTCTTTCTAACATATGCTGGCATTTCTACCACAGGAGAGATTAAGTACTGGCCTCACTGGGCCAACATCTTAAAATGTAAAAATCTGGAATAAATAGCATATTATAGTTCTATTAGTTTTGTGCACAAATGTGTTTAACCCAGGCTTCATGGGAAGGGGCTAGGCTCCTCTAAGAAGTGAAATTACAAAAAGAAAAAAAAGTGATTAGCAGAAAAGAAAATGTTTGAGGCAGACAAGAACGGAGTTCAGAAGGAAGCTGGCCTCTCTCCGATCTCACTGAGGTCTGGCTGAATCAACTCAATGATAGTAATTGTGGGAGGTTTTATTGCTCATTATATGAGACTCATTTCTTCTTGGTAAAACTTCTTCGCTTGAGGCTATTATCCTTTTGTAATTAAAACAATATATTGCATCCTCCACTTGGGATTCCTTTGAAGCCGTGTGGGTAATATACAACGGTACTCGGGAAGCTTTGAGTTTTGTTTGTCTTGAGTGGAAGCAGAAGCTTCTGGGAAAGATCTATCACACAGAGTCCAGAAAGTTATCGCAAATAACTCACATGCAAGGTACAGGGACGTCCAAAGCTCACCCTGCCTCATGAAGAAGCAGCAAATAAAATCTCTAAAGCTGTCATTAAGCCCAATGGTGAGTCACCTATGTGTTGACTTGGGGAAGGAGGAGCTGTGCCTGGACCAGAAAAGGGGGTCTTGTCCTTTCTAAGCCAGCTAACTTCCTCTCACTGATGTCCTCAATAGGTATGCCTTATGTAAATATTCTAAGGAAGTCACTGGTTGATCTTTTCAGGGAACACAAAGAGTGGGACTCAGCGTCTCCGTGTATAACTAGTTAATGCCCACCTCAGAGTAGGTGTGTGGATCAAAAGGGGTCATGTATGGCACTGGTCCAGAGCCAGGCACCAGGGAGATGCTCCATGGAATTCAGTTCCCTTTCTAAGGTCTCTCAGCCAGCCCTAACTCCACAGCTCATTTGGAGTGCTATCATGACTGTGCTGGTTAATTTTTTTGTCAACCTGATAGAACCGCTTGGCTTCAGAGTAGGAACCTCAGTGAGAAAATGCCTTCATTAGATTGGCCCGCAGGCAACAAGTCTGTGGGGAATTTTCTTGATTAACAATAGATGTGGGAAGACCCAGCTAACTGTGGACGGTGCCACCTCTGAGTACTCGGTCTTAGGTCTTATAAAAGTAAGCTTGGAACTTCTCTTCTTTTAAATTAAAATTCCATTAAAATCAGGAATCCGACAAGGTTGTCTCTCCATGCCTATTCAATATAGTCTTGAAGTCTTAACTAGAGCAACAATGCAACAGAAGGAGCTCAATAGGCCACAAATTGGAAAAGAAGTCAAATTATCTTTATTTGCAGATGATATGTTAATATCATAAGTGACTCTGAAAATTCCACCAGGGAACTCCTTCAGCTAGTAAACACTTCCAGCAAAGTAGCTGGATACAAGGTTATCCAGCTCACAAAAACTAGTAACCCTCCTGTATACGAATGACAAATGAACTGGAAAAGAAATCAGAGAAACAAGGCCTTTCACAACAGCCTCAAACAATATAAACTACCCTGGGGGGCAGCTAACCAAGCAAGTGAAGGATTTGTATGATAAAACTTCACGTCCTTGAAGAAAAGGCATGTAAAGATCTCCCATGCTCATAGATTAGAGGATTAACAGAGTAAAAATGGACACCCTACCAAAAGCAATCTACAGATTCACTGTGATCCCCATCAAAACTCCAACACAGGTCTTGAAAGGAAAATTCTCAGCTTCATATGGAAAACCGAAAAATCCAAGATAGCTAAAATAATCCTGAACAATAAAAGAATGGCTGTGAAGTATTCCCAATTTCAAGCTGTACTACAAAGCTGTAGTAATAAAAACAGTGAGGCATCTGCATAAAAAACAGACATGTTGATCAACAGAACCACATTGGAGACCCGGACATAATCTATATACAGATGAACACCTGACTTTTGATAAAGAAGCCAGAAACACTAGAAAAAAAGAAAGCATCTTCAACAAATAGTGCTGGTCAGCCTGGTGAAAGAATGCTGATGAGTCCATACTTACCACCCTGCACAAAACTCAGTTCCAAATGGACCAAAGACCTCAACATAAAACCAGACACACTGAGGCTGATAACAGAGATGGTGGGGATTAGCCTTGAACTCATTGGCACAGGAGAAGACTTTCTGAACAGAGACACAGAGACACAGAGAGAGACACAGACACAGACACAGAGACACAGACACATAGACACAGACACACAGACACACAAACATAGACACAGACACATAGACATAGACACACAGACACAGAGACACAGACACACAGACATAGACACAGAGACACAGACATAGACATAAAGACACAGACACAGAGACACAGACACAGACACACAGACATAGACATAAAGACACAGACACAGAGACACAGACACAGACATAGACACAGAGACACAGACACATAGACACAGAGACACAGACACACAGACATAGACACAGACACATAGACATAGACACACAGACACAGAGACACAGACACACAGACATAGACACAGAGACACAGACACAGAGACACAGACACAGACACACAGACATAGACACAGAGACACAGACATAGACACAGACACACAGACATAGACAGAGACACAGACACAGACACACAGACACACAGACACACAGATACACAGACACACAGACATAGACACAGAGACACAGACACAGAGACATAGACACACAGACACAGACACACAGACACAGAGACATAGACACAGAGACACAGACACACAGACACACAGACATAGACACACAGACACAGACACACAGAGACAGTCAAACTCTGGAACATAGTTCTAAATAAGATGTTTTCATCCAATTCCTCCCCTCAAGTCTTCGGGAACCCCACAAAAAAAGGAGGCAAAAAAGAGCATAAGAGCCAGAGGGGATGGAGGACACCAGGAGAACAAGGCCTCTGTATCAACACAATCAACACACTTATGACTTCACAGAGACTGCTGCAGCATGCACAGGGCTGACACAAGTCTGCACCAGGTCTTCTGTGTTTACATTATTGCTTTCAGCTTAGTACTTTGAGGACTCCTGTGTGTGAACAAATGATTCTTGTGCCTTCTCTTGGGGCTCTTTTCTGTTGGTTTCTTTTATTCAACCTAAGTGTGGTGAGTTTTGTTTTAGTTTTGTTGTATCTTGTTACATTTTATTTCATTATGTTTTGTTGCTTAAAAATAAAGAAAATAACTCTAAAAAACAATAAAACTGGTTCCACAGAAAGATAAAATTAAAGTATCCAATTTAAAAAAAAAAAAAAGAATAAGAGGACAGGAAAAAAAAAAAAACAGAGCAAGCCAGTAAGCGGTACTTCTACAGGTTTTCTGCTCAAGTGCCTGCCTTCCTGTTCCTGCCTTCCTTTCTTTCATTGATAATGGACTGTAACCCACAGTCCACGTAAATCTTTTCCTCCCTAGTTGCTTTGGACAGAGTCTTTTATCACAGTCACATAAGCCACTCTAAGACAAAACCTCCCAGATCACCTTTCTGACTTCTAGCCTGGTAATGTAAATTTCTAACATGCCATTGCCTCTTACAGATGCAGCAGACTGATTTCCCAACTATCCTGTGTCTTATGTTTCAGAACTAAACACTATAATCATGGCTTCACTAGTCTGTCATGGACAGCTGGGTTGCTTCTTAAATATGTTAACATAAGTGCCACATTTTTCAAAGGTAAGACAATTAAGTTATATTTAGTTACACAGAGAGAGAACTTTTTGAAGAATGAAATGATCTCTAAAGCAAGCAAGCTCATTATCAAACCACCTTGGTCACTAGACATCAGGATTTCTGAAAATGGCACAGTCATTGCAGAGACACCTTCTTTGTCAGTGACCACCAAGGACTGACAGAAACTGTGGCTGACAATGCTTGGTCTCCATCCATCATGGGTTGACATTTTTTTGCCGATATGCCTGGAGTATTTTGTCCCTTGGTCCTGTGTGCTGCTGTTGCCTCAGAACACACTCAAATGTCGCTGAGCTGGGATGCCTGGAGAATGGTCAGTGCCATCAAGTGATGGGAACATAGAGGGAAAAAAATCATCCAGAAATAGAAACTACCAGATGGTAAAGCTGAGAAACAGGTCAGGCTGCTGGATGATTGCTTTGTTTATTCTAGTCTAATGCTGGGGCCCCTTCTGTCTCTGCTCTTCAGCCAAGGCACAAAGGCTGGCTAATGCCCATTCCTTTCTCCCCACCTTCCCACCATCTCAGACTCAGACTGTGCCTTTGAATAAACATCTCAACTAGAAGACACTCATGAGTGAGTCATGACAATTTACTTATTTGACACTGAAATTCTGTCTGGGTGACCCATGCAATTGCCAACCTTTGGGTAATGTCATTCCCCATAGTGTCAAAGCCCAAGGCACAATAATTCTCAGCAGCTTCCCTTCCTCAGATGGAGGGGTACCAACTTGACAAGGCTAAGAAGCACGGCAACACCCATCTCAACTGGCTGCTCTACCAAATTCTCCCCAGTTGCTGGATGAATCTGATCAATAGTCAAGTTCATCTCTTGTCAAAATTATGAGTTTCGAATTCTTGTATCTTCTCACCAACACCAGCTGCCTTCCTCTCCCACTCCACATGAGGCTATAGTGTCTGTGTTCTTACCATCTTTGCTATAATTAATTTACCAGGAGGTAAATGTGAGTTGGCATCAATTACTCTGAATGGACAGCTCTCAACTCTGTATACTAAACTCCAGCCCTCTCCATGATGGCCCTGCCCCCTTTCTCAGACCCACTCTGGGAAACTTGGCTTTATAAGCTTTGTAGCTTAGCCATGTGTCCTAGAACAAGTCACACAAATATTCAGTCAGATGAGGTAATCAGTACCTGCCTCTTGGGTTATTGTAAAGAGCAAGACAACATATACAAAGGGATTGAACCTACGGCCTTTGGATATGGTAGGCAAGCACCGGGCAACCTCCAGACAAACTCTTAATGAAAGCACTCTTATCCTCTTGCCCTGAAGAACCTGAAGTTGGCACTAATGTGGATCATTTTCTCAATGAGCTGACGCTCTCTGAGTTCGGGATTTCATTGATGTTCTGTACCTGGCAATAACAACAGTAAGTAATACTAGGTGCTCAGTAAATGCTAAGTGGAACCAACACTGATTTAACAAGACACCCTGGAGCTGGCTCCTGGGCTCCTAACCTCCTTGAGTTCCAGTTCCCCTTAAATTGGGATTCTGACTGAGCTCCTTTGCAGTTTCCAGGGTCTCCAGTAAGGACTGAACATTTTTTTCAGCAAGAAGACTGGCTTCATGTGCCTGAGTGACATGTCAGGTTGAGGTTGTGAGGTCAAGGAAGAAGCCATAGCATCAGTTCACTTGCCTAAGTTATCCATGGTCCAGCCAATAATGAGTGACTTAAGGATCATTCTTCTTCATCTCTATGAGTAATTTTCTGACTCACATAGATATCTGCCGTTTTCTAAAGACTACATAAAATGTGATACAAAATGTATTTTTGTTTAAAGGATTGTTTTATTGATCCATGCTATACAATCTAAGCAAAAAGACAGACAAAGGCAGCTTTAAGGCAAGCACCCTAGCATCCTCTCTGTCTTTAATCTTTTGTACTTACTATAACAAAGTGCCTTAGTCAGGACAGCTTAGAAACAATAAATGAGACTAGTATTTCTAGTCTCAGAGGATTGAAAATCTAAGATCAAGTCACAGTACAGCCAGGCTGCTGTAGGCGGCTTCAGTGTTTGTAGATAGAGTGTATGCCTTCACAGGATAGAATATCTCTGGTACCAGATGGGTATCAACCTCATTCATGAGAGTTTTTTATATAGATTTTATATAGTGTTTTTAATATTATTCTATTGGTTATTAGGTTTCAACATATGAATGAGGGGACACAAGCATTCAGATCACAGTATCCTCTTACCTAATTCTTCTCTCTAGTCAATATACAAATCCTCCTTCCATCAAGATATAAATTCTGTAGCCATCACTAGCCTTCCCTTTTAGCCTCTGTCTCAGGTTCCTACTGCTGTGATAAAACACTGGGGAGGGAAGGGTTTATTTCACCATATAGCTCATAAGCTTATCACTGAGGGAAGCTGTGGCAGGGATTCAGGGCAGGAATCTGGAGGCAGGACCAGGTGCAGAGGCCCTGAGGCTTGCTGCTCACTGGCTTGCTCAGCCTACTTTCTTATGGCACCCAGAAGCACCAACCATGGAAGCCACAGCCCACAGTGATCTGGCCCCTCTTACATTAATCAAGAAAATGTATCACAGGCCAACCTGGTGGAGCATTTTCTCAATTGAGGTTCCTCTTTTCAGATGACTCTGACTTGTGTCAAATTGACATGAAACTAACCAGTACAGTCATCAATAGAGCAGTTGTGATCAATTTGAGCCAGGAGAGTTCTGCTTGAGGTGGAGATGAACTTGGACAGACCAGTAGAAAGGTGTCCCTTCCCATCCATCCTTGGGTCTCCCTTCCCAGGTGGCCAGCTATTGGGTCTCAGTCTCTCTCACCCTCCCTGGACTTATCTGATGTGCAAAGATCAAATGAAAATGTCAATGAGTGTCCTGCAGGTCTAAGTGTCAATGGACCCCCATCTTCAGACCTCTTTCTAGGCAGTAGGCTTAATTCATCCATAAATGGCCTTCACAAACACATGTAGCCACTCCCAGGATGTATGAAAGCTTCCTTTCATGTGACTAGAGACCTCCTGATTTCCCACATTGATGCTCCCTTTGAGTCGTAGGGCTGCCTGTCTTAGCATTCAGAACTCTGCAAACACATGGTATAGGCATCCTACCATTTTGAATAAAAAACCAAAAAGGGAAAAAATAACCTCAACACATGTACAATGGCAACAGCTCACCAGAAGCAAAGTGTCTCCTGCTATTTCTTATTAATTGTGATCATCGGGGATGCCAATGATGAAGGCGTCTATAGGAAAAGGGCATCTTTAGCCCTGGGAAGATGGCCCATTATCTCTGCTAATTACTTCTGTGCCTTTGTTTAAGCCAGTCCCCAGCCTGGAAGGCCTTGCCCCCACCCAACTCCCATCAATCAAAGTCTCTCTTGTCCTTTAAGACCCGGCTCAGATGCCACTTTTTCTGAGAAACCTTTCCTAATCTTCCAGTTAGAATTAATTGCTTCCTATTCAGTGTTCCTGTGAAATTAATTATATAATTTTCCTCATATCACTATCTTGAATTGTTCTCTGATGTTTATTATAGAATTATCATATAATATTCCTATGTTATATTAAATTGTGCTCATAAGATAATATGGCAGATGATTAGCTCAGAACTTACATACAGCTGGGTGTTAATTTTTAAAAAGAACTTTTAAGATTATGGCTTACTTAATATCTGATCCGTAGGTCAAGCTCCTATCTGTTTATTCATTCAACTCTTAAGCAACTATAGCAAAAACTATTATAAAAATAGCTATCAGCTGTTGAGTTCCTGCATGGAGCCAACCATATGCTAGGTGCCTTGGTATTTCCGTATTAACGTAGACAAAGAGAAAACTTATCTAAAGTGCTGTTATTAAGTGGCATTTTTAAGATTCTAAGCAACGCCTGATTCCTAAGACTGAACTCTTACCACTGTGCATTCCTTCTTCCTAGTTGTCAGAAAAGTTGCCTGAATTTTATAAGGTAGGTGGAAACTGTAGCTCCCACCCACTGGTGGTTTTGAGTTTGATCCCTTTGAGACCATTAGAGACATCCAATTTGCCTTCCTTTTGACCAGCCTGTCAATGGTGAAACGTGAGGGTCAGTAAGAAAGTCCAGCAGTTGTCCCTCCTGCAACATGGCTTCAGACCCTTCAAGGTCTGGCCTGATGCTGGGTCCAGTTTGTCCCACTGCTCTTTGGATGCAATGCCAGAAGCCACACTCTTCAGCTGTGCTCTGGCTGAGAGGTTCCTGGCTCTCAGTAGCATGTCACATGCCTGCTTTAGAAAAAGTACTTTCTTCAGTTGCGTTCATATGACCCCAAGCCTCTACACATACATATACAGATGGCACTCGAGGGCTAAGTGCAAGATTTCACATTTATTCCCATTAAATCCCATCTTGTAATATCTGGGATGTCACTGGAGTCTGCTGAGATCTTTCTAAAGCCTGCTTTTGTCATCCAACATAGCCACTAACCCTTTCAGCAAATTTGATCAGCATGTTCTGTGAACCCATCCAAGCCATTAATAAAGATGTTGACGGCAACCTGCAGCAAGTGCCTAGAGGCTTCCCTTTAAGTTGACACGGATTCATTAATCATCAGCATTTGTGCAAGACTGTTCAACCAATTACAAATCTGCTTGACTATCCCAGGCTCATAGTCTCTGCCCTGCTGTAGCTTACCAGCCTAGAAACCCAATCAACAAAGGAGATGAGTTTCTCTGCCATAGCTGGTTCTGAGGGAACTCCCGTTGTTTTATGAAGATTAGTCTAGCAGGGTGAATCCTAAACCCATACTGCCTCTCCTGATGGTGTCGGTAGCATAAACTGAGAGTTACAATAACACGATAAATCACCTATAATTACTCCCAGAACCCTAAGAGGCCAGGAGCTCCCAGTTACCCACCTTGAAAACCGAAATATACATACACAAAAGAGCAGCCTAATGGAAAATAGCAAAATTCATCTATGGCTAGCTGACACAATGCTTTCAGCTCTGCCCTATTTCTTGACACCCTCCTTTCCCTTCCTGATATGAATCCTATGATTTCACGAGGGCCCCTGCCTTCCCAAGGCTCCCTGTACTGCTAACTCATTTTGTTCCTGTCCTTCCCAAAAGCTCCAAGCTCAGAGATGAACTCCCTGTGAACTGCTCCCTCCTCCTCTTCTTCTTCTTCCTCCTCCTCCTCTTCTTCCTCCTCTTCCCAATTTTCTTAATTTACTAATCTCAGAAAAAAAATTTAAAGGTGATACATGGACATGCAGGCGATTAATCGCCCTGCATGGATACAGGTGGCTCTGAGTATAGTTCACCCTAGGCACGATCTAGTTAAGGAAACTGGAAGCCCATGAGAAAATATGAGTGCAGGATGGCAAGAACAATTTGAAATCTCTTTTGCTGAGGGGCTCCATCCCAGGCATGGTCATTGCATATCACTAGCAAATCTTTCTCTGGAAAGGGATTTGGGAAAATGTCAAGTATAACCAGGTACATTTAGATGAGGAAGATTAGAAGTCAAGCAGGTCAGGCAGTGGTGGCAGAGGCAGACAGATCTCTGAGTTGAGTCCAGCTTGGTCTACAGAGTGAGTTGTGAGACAGCCTGGGCTACACAGAGAAATCCTGTCTCAAAGGGGGATAAAAAGGAACAGAGAAGTTAAGCCAACCCTGAAGATATGTTTAAACCAAGCAACAGGACCATCTACCTATGGGAGGATGCTCTGCTAACCAACTCTTCCTCCATGAGACACTCAGCACTGAGCAAGAGCTGAATCCTCAGCTGCCTTGAACATCGTCACGCCAAAGAGTAGAAGACAAAGTTTGAAGCAGCCACCCACTCATCGGGCCAGACTCCGAAGACACTCCCTATGCCAGAGAACAGCAGAAGAGACCTTTTCCTTTCTTGAGACTTCCCTATGGGGATGCCCTACTCCTCTCCCCCACAGGAAAGATTCAGAATACGCTATTCTAGGGCATGGAGGCTGTCTACTGTTAAGACCTAGAGCATCTTAAATTCTTTATGTGCTTTTACTGGTTGCCCAATTCTAGCTCCACATCCTCTGCAGCCGTTTGTCCAGGTTGGGGGTACTTGCACCTTTAGTTATTAGAGTAATTACCCCTAGTAATGTAGGGGCCTTTATTGTTATTGTAGTTATGATTGTTTCAATTTGGCTGGGGAGGATACTTTTGTCTTTTGCTTTTTACAGTGGGTAAATCAAACCCAGATCCTTGTACATGCCAGGCAAGCACTCTGTCACTAAGCGACATCTCTGGCCGTCATTACTGTCATGCCATGACGCTCTTCCCTCACATTCAAGCATAGCAGCTAGAATCTGAATAAAGCACCTTTAAAAAAAAATCTAACACACATACAGGAAAGTACATAGAGCCTTGTAAGCTTTCACAGAGTAAACACATAGTGTTCAAGGGAGATTACCAGTACCCCACGTTCTTCGTGCCCTTCTATATAAGCTAATATTTCCCCAAGATAACCACTGTCCTGGCATCTGGCATGATAGGTGTCTTTTCATGGTATTTAAACCTTATATTTATTACTTATTAAATAAATAAGTAAGAGAAGGAGCAGCCCTACCCTATTTAGGATAGGGCAGGAGTCTTCATACAACATATTATTTGTGAGATTCACCCATACGGGGCGAGGTTGGAGCTGACCCACCAGGTTTGGAAGATTTCCATCATGCTAGCTGGCTGTCCCTAGGGCCTTGAGTGCTACTGACATTGTATACTGAGGTCAGCCCAGAAAGCAAGACCTTTAGACATTTATATTCACAAGAAAACTAAATTCAACCAGGATTAGTTCTCAAGAATTTGAGTCCCAGGACACACACGTGGAGGTCAGAGGGCAATCTTTGGGTGCTGGTCTGCCGCCTTCCACCTTGTTTGAGGAAGGGTCTCTTTGCCACTTCATCAGCCAGGCTATCTGGTCCCTCAAGCTCCCGAAGAGTCTCCTGCCTCTGCCTCCCATTTCATGTAGGTACACTGGGATTACAAACACATATGTTACTGTGTCTGGCTTTTATATGGGTTCTGGGGATCCAAACCCAGGTGTTCAGGTTTGCACAGCAAGCGTGCTACTCACTGGGCACCCCATGTTCATCTCAAATGTCCTAAGGGTCCTCTTAGACCCTAAAGAAAGCTTGCACCAGAAACAGAACTCACTTTCACAATTAGAGAATTTGGTTGTTTGAGAGAATTGGGGTTCTAGGGGCACTAGGATGACGATGGACAAGCACTGGCTGTGCACTTGACTGTGCCTATGGAAGCCATCTCTGTGCCCAAGGCAGTGGATTCTAAACACAAGGGTGATTTGGGGGAAACTGAGGAATAATGAAGCTGTTTCTGTTAGACCAGAGGGGACAGGACTGCCTAATGGAGAGGCTGCTACTAAAAACAAGGGAGAATGTACATTAATGGACGGACAGGCCATGGGCAAGATAAAGAATGTTGGATGGTCAGACCTAAAACATCTGTGCTCTCAAAAAAAAAAGAAATGTGCTCCGGGAAAGCACTTGTCTTAGAGAAACAGGTTGAATTTGCACCTCCCTGGGGGCCCACAGTCATCTTTAGTGCGCTATCTGGTGCACTTATGGAACAGAGGCCTCAGGAGGTGAGAAGCCGAAGCGAGGGGAGGTGGCTATCCGGGTCTGAGGGGAGGCAGAATTCCTAGCTCTCAGCAGCTGGTTCTGTTTGTGGAAAAAGCAAGTACTTGCAGTCCATAGGTCTCAGTGGGTAAAGAGTAGCAGACACGCTGGATGGAGTGGGGTTGCAACGTACCTGTAAGCAGTTGACAACCAGTGAAGCAGGCACTGGGATGGTTGCATTCTCAGAAGCCAGAGGCTTGGTGCCTCTGCGGGATGAGGATGCCATGAGGGGACTGAAGCTCGGTCCAGTGGGTCGGTCTTTCTCCTGACAGATGTGTTCAGATTCTCTGCTGCTTCTCCTCAACCCAAGCCCAAACTCCAAATCTTATATAGCACTGGATGATGATGGGAGGGTCAAGCAAAAGGGGAAAGGCAGATGGAAAAGAAGCAGAGAGGAGAATCTGAGCAGGAAGGAAAGTTGAAAAACTGCCAGGGCCAAGGGAGTCAGGGGAACGTGGGAGGGGAAGATGGAGAAACTGCTCAAAGCCCGGGGTTCCTTGCTATGTTAGTGGCAGGTGAGAAGTCATGGAAAAGCACAGATGCAAGCTCAGGACGAGGGGGCTCTGGTGGGCCAGGAACAAGCAAGTCATCTTCACATTGTTCACATGGTAGAGTCACGCTTAGCCTAGCGAGGTCTTTGTGGAAAAGGAACTTTAATGTGTGAAGTTGAACACTCTAAAATCAGGCTGTCAGACTCAGCACTCATGTGCATACACATGTGTAAGAAATTACAGCAGACAAGAATAAAACTCCAGAACGTCTCTCCTAGGGAGCATAAGAGCATAGGAAGAGCTGTCCCGAGAGCCTACAAACGAAAAAGCAGGGAAAGATCGTGAGTAGAATAGCATATTCCAATTAGAACCAAGACCCGCAGATGAGAAGGCCCTGGACACTGAAGATCAGTAAAGTCAAAGCTCAGGGGATCACAGAAAGACTGGGCTAGACAGCAGTTCTCAACCTGTGGGTCGCAACCCCTTTGGCAAACCTCTGTCTCCAAAAATATTTACATTATGATTCATAACCATAGCAAACACAGTTATGCTGTAACAAAACAAAAAATAATTTTATGGTTGGGGTCAGCACACACCACGAGGAACTGTATTAAAAGGGTGCAGCATCAGGAAGCTTGAGAGCCACTGGGCTACAAGGAAGAGAAGCCAAAGTATAAAGATACTGACAGCCAGCGTGTGGTCTCTGTGAGTGAATGTATGGTCAGACAGCATCTTAAGAAATATCTGGCCAAGTGTGATGACACACACCTTTAAATGGCAGCACTTGGGAGGCAGAGACAGGGGGATCTCTATGAGTTGAAAGCCAGCTTGCTCTACATAGAAAATTCCCTGCCTGCCAGAGCTATATAGTAAAACTTGGTCTTTAAAAAAAAATCATTTGGTAGCTATGTGTGTGAGTAGTCACTTTGGCAATGGTCTAGCGACAAGGAGTCCAGTTAGAAACCCAGACTAGTCTAAGGGTAACCATGTGAACTGGGCTCCCAGGAAGAAAAATCAAAAGAGGTGGTATATAAACATACATTTTGGTTGATAAAACCTCTAGAATTTAGATATCAATATGCATTGTAATCCATGCATTTAAATTTTTAAATATGTAACTTTAGAAGCCTGGAGACACCTTAAGTCCCCTTTCCTGTCTGAAATACAGGAAAAGAAGTGGCCAATTGGCAGAAGACAAAAATGGGTCAAAATACCAGTCCCTGAAGAAATCAGCAAAGAAGGCCCAAGTGGCCATGGGTGAGTGGAATTCTTATGACCGAAAATACGTAAGGAAGATGGTGAGATGGTTTAGGGAGACGGTCGCTAAGCTTGATGGTCTGAGTTGGATCCCGAGAACACCCATGGTGGAAAGACTGAACAGACTCACAAAACTTGTCCTTTGACCTCCACATATGTGCTCGTGTGTGTGTGTGTGTGTGTGTGTGTGTGTGTGTGTGTGTATGTGTATGTGTAAATAAACATAAAATGTTAAAAAAAATATGAAATAAAAACATCTAACGCAAAGCCAGAGAGTCCTCGACCAATTTCCATATCCATTGTGATGAACAAGGAGGCTAGCGAGGACATGGTGGCACTCTGTCAACAGCCATGGCACTGTGCTTTACAGCTGCTTCTCACTTCTACTAACCTGCAGGGGTGGAAGTTACTCTTTCCCCCTTACAGAGAAAAACGCTTTACATTCAGAAAGGTGTTCAAGCTAGCACCAAAGTTACCAGCTAGTCATTTGCACTACTGTGATCTCTAAGATCAGACACTAAGAGAAAATTACGAGGGGTGGGTGGTGGCTAAGCTGTCATCTACATTCAAGCCAAGCATCCTTAGGATGACATAGTTGCGTCTCATTGCTGGAGTGAGGAGTGTTCATTCCAGACTCCAAGGACAGCACCTATCAGTCACTCACTGAACCTGCTACCAGACTGGAACCGGTGTGCAATCTCCTGCAAGCCCCACACCACCTGTGAAGGACCTACTCAAATTAGTTCCTTTCCAGGGTAGAAAACTCAACCAAAGATGATGGAGCCACTATCCCAAGGTCAAAGCAAAGTTGATCCTGGGTTGGTCTGACTCTAATCCTATATGCTGTATGCATGGATTTCATGAATCTGTAATTTTTTAAGTTAGGAACGTATATAAAGTTAGCAATTGTTATGACACAAAAGGTTTAATTTCTAAGTTTCTAGAAGTCTCCTCCTATCATTCAAATATACATTTACTCAGTACACACTCATTGGTGTCTACTATGTTCTAGACACTGTCTAAATATTGGGAGCGCAGCTCCGGGAAAAAATAATTCTCTTCCATGATCTGAATGAATGTTATGTTAAGTTCAAGGAAGTAACATGAATGGCAATTTATGATAAGATTATGGCAAATAGCAATGGTGTACAGTTATAGAAAGTATAAAGTATAGGAGGGAGGTGGGGAGATGCCTCAGTGATTAACAGCACTTGTTCCTCTTGCAGAGGACCTGGGTTTGCTTCCCAGCACCCTCGTGGCAGCTCACAACCATCTGTAACTCCAGTTCCAGGGGAGGCAACACCCTCTTCTGGCCTCTGTGAGCACCAGAAGTGTTCGTGGAGCACAGACATACACACAGGTAAACACCTGTATACACAAAATAAATCTGAATAATAAATAAATAAATAAATAAGAATAAAGGCTAGAAATAACGGCAAACTTGGAGAAAGTGTCAGACACCAGAGGAACTAAACATAGGAGCAAGTGTTGTCTCAAAAGACAAGAATCTCCACAGGTTGTCTTTGGGACCTTAGGAGGAAGGATAGATGTCACTGTGTCTTCCTGAGGGAAGGAATTTCAGCAACAGACCTTTAATCAGAAAGACACAAAGTACAAGACCAGTCTTAATTTTATGACACTATATTATCTGTTTGAACATTAATATTCAATATGGGCAGTAAGTAGCATTAGTGGCCCAACTTATTTTTGTAGCTAACTTTGAATCAGTGTTTATCTTTGTGGTTTGGTTTTTGGAGACAGAGTCTCTTTGTAACCCTGGCTTGAATGACCTTGAGCTTCTGATCCTCCTGTCTCCATCCCCAGAGTGCTGAGATTACAGCCCTGCACCTCCTCAAGTGTATGACGTGCTGGGGATAGAACCCAGGGCTTTGTGCTGGCTAGGCATGCTCGCTACCAACTGTCACATGCTCAGCCTCAAGTCAATATTTATAGAGAATTATTTCTTATATGCAAGCATGGCAAAAAAAAAAAAAAAGAACTAAAATTCTAATACTAGATCTCCTGATTTAGGGTGAAATCAGCACTCCCTCACCCCCTTCCTTCCTCGTTATTCTTGAGGGGAGACTAAGAAGATAGAGGGAAGGGGGCAGGTCAGAGGCCAGGCCAGCTGTGCTTGTGAGGATCCTTTGACCACCTAGTAGGAGCTCAGCATTTATACCAAAGAAACAAAAGGGTTGCTGCCATTAGACAGGGACATAAGGTTTCTGTAAAGGTCAGTCTAGTCTGAAACTCAGCCAGGCACTCAGCCTCCAAATTGCAGCCCCCCAATGCTATCTGCCACGTGACTCCTTCCTTGAGCCCCCACTCCTCGGAAAGCCGCCGTTGAACTGTAGATCTTTCTGTGGGTGTTAAACACATCAGTAACACTTTTCTTATCAGCACAGCACCTATGCTATCCACAAACACCTTGGCTTAAATTATTTGACAACTTTCAGAGTGTGTGTGTGGGAGGGAGAAGCCCTGCTTTGTCCCTCGTAGAAGAAGGTGAAGAAGTACAGATAAGGGTTTGGGGAATTCGAAGTGGGAGGCCAGAGATAAGTCTCCACTAACCTGAGCACGCTGCTTGCTGGCCTTCATGGGAATAGAACAGCAGTGGTGTGTGTGCATGTGTGTGTGCATGCTATGTGCATGTGTGTGTATTTGTGTATGTCTGGGTAAGCTTTTCAGACTCCTATGAATCAGATAGCCAATTCTGCTGAGAGTTTTGAATGGTCCAAGTAGAAAGTGTTATGTTTCAAGGAATAGTTAATGCTATTCCTTTGTTCTAAGACATATTTTATGTATCTATTTGTTTGTTTGTTTGTTTTGAAACGGGGAGGGTCTCCCTAGATGGCATGAAACTTCCCATGTCAATCAAATTGGCCTCCAACTTGCAGAGACCCCCCTACCTCTACCTCCACACTCAGCCATTTCATCATTTTTATTTGTGTGTGTGTGTGTGTGTGTGTGTGTGTGTGCACATGTATATAAGTACACTTATCTTCAAGTAATGAAGGAGGTCAGCAGAAGACATCAGCTTCCCTGGCAAGGGAGTTAGGGTGGTTTGAGCCTGGGTTCCCTGAAAGAACAGAACGCAGTCTGATGTTGAGCCATCTCTCCAACTCCTTGATCTGATGTCTTAACAAACTCTTCATTTGTTGTCTGGAAAAGTGTTTACCACCTAGCAATTTTCCTAATACACAACTTGGTCTTGTTACCCCTCTAAACTATCATTTTTAAGTGTGCCCCTATCTATCCCAGATGACACCCAGTACATAGCTAAGCTGTGATAAACATGCTGACAAACTCGAGGTGTTACAGGCTACGGCTCGTAGGTGGGAGCTGGGGGCAGTGAGCTGTGTGTGACAGGGCCATGAGCTGTAACCAGTGCAGAGGGCATGGAGTCCTGAGGCCAGGGCAGACCACTGAGACACACTTGGCCTTGCTTCCACCACAGACTCAGTGTAGATGGCATCTCAGGAAGACAGTCAGTGGTACCCACAGAGCTGTGCTTCCTCCAGCTCTCCATCATTCAATCCATTGCTCCCTAAATTCTACTGGGTATTTTTTTTTAATTAATATATTTTAGAGTAGAAGGCAATGGCTTGTTAAAATAATGATTTTAAATGATAATACTTTGGATAATTAATGGCAACAAAATAAGTATAAAGTTAGCATACAAAATCTAAAACATCCTAACAGTATAAAATATCCATATATATGCAAAAGTAAGAAAAATCAAGGGGAAAATGGCTACCACATTAGCCCAGTGGTGTTGCCAGCGCCTGTTTCTTAGTGTCTCAGATCCACCTGCTTCCCTCCAGACTCCTGCCCATCACCTAGTCAAGGCAAGTCTCTTCCTGGGCCTCTTCAGTAGCCTCTTAGCTCTCTCCACACAGCTGCTCATATTTTACCCATCTTATACAATCAAGGGTGACCAACTTCACATGCAAGTGTGGGAACCATAAAGCTAAGATGACAAGCTAGTTCCTGAGAGGGAACACCTAATGGAGCCAATACTTAATTGAAAATCAATATCTCTCTCTCTCTCTCTCTCTCTCTCTCTCTCTCTCTCTCTCTCTCTCTCTCTCTCCCCCCCCCTCCCTCCCTCCCTCCTTCCCCCCTCCCTCCTTCCCCCTCCCTCCCTTCCTCTCTCTCTCTCTCTCTGTATGTGTGTGTGCCCCCCATGTGTGTGCGCCTCTGTGTGTGTGTATGTGTGTGTGTGCATGTATATATATTAGTGGCTGGCTGGCTGGAAGTCAGGGTATGTAGCAAAGGCTGAAGATGACAGCTAGAGCAGCAGGAGGCTAGAAATCTTGGGCAGCGTCCTGGCTTTCAAATGCTCCATGACATAGTACCACATATTTAGCACTTTAAAACAACCTACAGGCCAGTGAGCTGGCTCAACAATCTAAAGCATTTGCCATGAAGCCTGACAAGCTGAGTTCAATCCCAAGGACAGTGGGTGATAACTGACTTCTTTATACAGGTTGTCCTCTGACCTCCTCAACATGTTTACCACAATGCTTGTGTGTGTGTGTGTGTGTGTGTGTGTGTGCGCGCGCACACACACACACATTAAATGAATGGATGAATTTTTTAAAAACATATTTATTATCCCTGTTTTTATGATCCAGGTGTTCAGGCCTAGCTTAATTGGGCCCTCCACACTGGGCCTCACCTGTCTGGAATCCTAGGGTCAGACAAGCTACATGTCTTTCTAGAGCTCTGGGTCCCCTGCTGAGGTCATGTGGGTGTTTGCAGAACTCATCCCCTGTGTCTGTCAGGAGGAGCTGCTTCTAGACACCCCCACTACTTGCCAAGGGATTCCCTCCCAATCTGGCCATTTTCTTCTTTGAATCCCAGTTCTCTGTGCCACTCCAACTCCCTCCAGTCTAAGACAGAGGTTATACAACCCAGCATAACCACAGTGACTCATTATATTCAATGGGGTGGTACATACCAGGGGCAGGAATTTGGGGAACCGTCTTGGAATTATAACCTTCTGCAGCCACCCTTTGTCCCCATGATTTATGTCCCCTCCCCCATATATATTCACCTCACCTGTTATGGCCAAATCATACCCTTCGGAAACTCATGGGGAAGGTTCTGAACTTACTCCTGCATTTGTGGGTTTAGAAACCAGGTCTGTTTTTTAAATTATCATGTGTTAATTGCTCAGACTAATGGGATTCATTGTGGCATTTAACCAAATTCACCTGCCATCACCTCTTTTGTCCCTGTGGCTCCCACCAACTGATCGACTTTCTCTTACCAAATATTACCCCTTCTGCTTTTGTTATATTTTTAGAAAGACTAATATGTCATATCATGTGTGTGCACTGTCAATTTTATATGTTTTTGTGTCCACTTGAAACAAGCTGGAGTCATCAGACAGAAGGGAGCCTCAGTTGAGAAAATGCCTCCATAAGGCATGTAGGACATTTTCTTAGTGATTGATGTGAGAGGGCCCAGGCCATTGTGGGTGATGCCACCCCTAGGTCCTAGGTTCTATAAGAAAGTAGGCTGAGCAAGCCATGAGAAGCAAGCATGTAAGTAGCAGCCCTTCATGGCCTCTGCACCAGCTCATACCTCAGGTTCCCACTCTGTTTGAGTTCCTGTCCTGACTTCCTTCGTGTGAGCCAATTAAGTCGTCTCCTCTCCATCTTCCTTTTGGTCATGGTGTTTCATTTTTCATTACAGCGTTAGTAACCCTAAGACAACGTTTATAAGGGTTTTGTCTGCATATATGTAATAACACTGTGTTCATGCCTGGTACCCACAAAGACCAGAAGACAGTATTGTATCCTCTAAAACTAGCAGTGAGCTGTCATGTGAGTGCTGGAAACCCAACCTGGGTCCTCTGCAAGAGCACCAAGTGCTCTGAACCATCTCTCCAGTCCCTCGTATCATATATATCATACCCTCTGCACCCACCCTTCGTCCTCATGATTTGTGCCCCTCCCCCATATATATTCACCTCACCTCTTATGGCTGAATCACACCCTTGGAAAACTCATGGGGGAAAGCTCTGACCTCATATCATATATATAATATCATATATATTTATTATATGTAAATGATAAATATATAAATTGCATTCTAAATATGAGAGAAAATACCTAATATTTGTTTTTCTCAGTCTGATTATTCCACTTAAAAGATGCTCTCCAGTTCCTTCCATTTTTTTTCTTCAGGTGACATAAGTCCATTATTTTTATGCCTGAGTAAAATTGTCTATATTGCATTTTCTTTAGCCATTTTTCTGCTGATGGGCACCTGACTCCATAACTTGGCATTAGGAACAATGCGACAGTAAGCAGGTGGGTAACATCTCCACTCAGTGCTGACCTCCGTTCCTTTGGGTGTATACTCAAGTGTGGGATAGCAAGCTAACGTGCTAATTCTAGCTTTGTTTTTTTTTTTTTTTTTTTTTTTTGAGGAACCTACTACTAAGTCCCACGGTGGCTGCACTAATTAACATGGCCACCGACAGTGTTCTTTCTCTGTCCTCTACCCACAAACTCCTGCATCTTGCTCAGCATTTGCTTGCTTTCTTGGTGACAGCCATTCTGACTAAGATGAGATGGAAGGAACCTCAATGTCACTTTAATTTGCATTTTCCTGAGAGCTAAGAATGCTAAACATTTTTTTCAGGTATTTGTTGGCCCAGAGATAGGGACTTTGAAGAGATAATTAAGTTAAAGCTAATTCCTTAGAAAGAAAGAATGAGCGCTGATGCACTCTGACTAGATTCTCACAGTGCGTGGAGATTTGAACTCCATGAGAGGAAGAGCCTGTGTGCCTTGTAGAGAAACAGCTACTCAGAAACCAAGAGAGGGGCTCCAAGGAGAAGCCAATCCTGTGAACATCCTGACTTTGAACTTTGAACCTCGAGAACTGAGACAAAATTAATTTTTGCTCAAATCACCCTGACTATGGTACTTTGCAATGGCAGCTTTGGAACTCATCCCCAGCATGTCACCATCTGGGACGGTCACTTTTGATCATCAACTTGTATAGACCTGGACTTGACAAAGGGACATACTTCAAAGCAAGTCTATGAGGATATTTTCAGAAGGAATTAACTGGGAAGATAAGGCTCTCCCTTCAACAGGTGGCCCAGATACATGTAAGGAGGCTCACGTTAGAGTGTCGCTTGCCTGCCTTTGCTGGCAACTATGTCTATTGCTCCCACTGCCGCAGCCACAGCTGCTACACCATCCTCTGCTAACCTCAGACTCCGGCTTCTTTGGCCTTCCAACATGGACTGAAGGCCAGTTAGTTACCTTCAAGAATCACCAGTGCCCTTCATCACTAGATTGAGACTTCTTAGGTATCCAGTTTGTGGACTAATCAGCTACTGTGTCCTGAGTCTCTCCAGCATGCAAAGACATGTTGGACCTCCCAACCCTTATTATGTAAGCCAATCTATTAAATCCCACTTTACAAGGCATGCGCATTCTGTAGGCTCTGATTCTCTAGAGAACCATTTAAATCTCATCATAACAGCTCAAGTGGAAAATCTTATTGTCTAAATCTTTTAATGCAGGTCCACATGAGTATCCTAGATGTGGTAAATATAACTCCTGGTGCATAATTACTCCCTACCCAAGGACCTATGAAATTAGAAAGACAAGTTATTTGTCTCAAATCCCCAATACTCAACAGTAGCCCCAAAATCAGGAAGATGGAAGGTAAAGATCAAAAATAAAATGGAGGGGTCTACTGGTCCATCACAGTTCTGAAATTCACCAAGTGTCCTGGTTAATCTTCATTGTCAACTAGACTTAAAATCACCATGGAAACACACTTCCAGACGATCTATCCATGAGGGCATTTCCAGAAAAGTTTTCCTGAGGAGGGAAGATCACGCCAAATGTAGATGGCATTTTCTCACAGACTGGGGGCCCAGAGTGAATGAAGAAGGAGAAGAAATCACGCAAAGCACCACCAGCCATTTCTCTCTGGTTCCTAACTGTGGATGTGATACGACCAGCGACCCCGCACTTCTGCTCCATGACTTCTGACTGTGATGGACTATCCCTTCAAAGCCTTCCCTTCGTGCCTTGTTCTTATCAGATATGTTGTCATAGCAGTGAGAAACGTAACCAACACACAAAGAAAACATTATGTTTCCTTCCCCAAGTTTCAAGGACCGCAAATAAATTTTCTCTAGCTCCCTACTGCTCGGACTCAGCGTTCTGACCATTGAGTCAGACTTCCAGCCTCACAAAAGGCAGTGCAGGTTTGCAGCTGGGCTTTCTTGTCAGCCTGATTCCTGCAAGTCACTTGGGCTCTTTAGTGCCTGGCATGGAATAGAGTGAAGGGAACACATTTGCAAAGGAGAGGGAGCACATCTCCAGAAGAGGGGGAGCACATCTGCAGAGGAAGGGAGCACGTATTCAGAGGACGGGCTAGCAATAGCAATGGATAGAGGAGAGTGGTTTCCTACAAGGCTCTGACCATATACTTAAACATGCTAAAGATCCCAACAGCCAGGCTTCATACCATCAGAAAAATGGAGCTACAAATTTGGAAAATGAGAATGAACTTAATAGTGTTGGGCTGCAATTGGCAATGCCAGTTTACAATATAAATAGCTAGCTATTTAAATAAATACAGATGTAAGCATGTGTGAATACACACACATACACACACACACACACACACACACACACACACACACACACATATATATATATATATATATATATATATATATATATATATATATTCTTTAGTGGTATCTACAGACGAGTCTTGGAAACAAAACACCCTGTGGCAATAAGCACACATACTTCCCAGATACTGTCTTCTAAATATCATTGTCCACTTTGAAGAACCATGAATCCTTGTTGGGATGCCCAGATTCAAGGTTGGACCACAAGAAGTATAAAATAAACCTAAGCTACCCTCCACAAAGACAAGAGAATAGTCGAGGAATGATAGGAATATATCAAAGCACACAGACTCCTGCTTGAATAATCATCCTGGGGCAGAACTAAGCAAATTAATGACAGCAGTGGCAATTACTAAATAAAGCAGGAACATTGAGCCCACACAGATATAAAGTAGTAAGTTAAGAAACCAACTGAATGCTGAGGAATAGCATAGCTATGTACCATTATCCTGTTTTTTATATATAATGTTGGTTCACTATGGAGAGAAAGTAACCTAAGGTTGGAGACACCTAGCAAGCATCATCTGAGGACCATAACCAAAGATGACGTCATCAGTTATAAGAACAGCTGAATGTCACACCATGCTGGGAACACAGCACGACTTCCAGTCATTCCTCCTCCTTTCAGAGATGCACAGCAAACACCTGCTGAGGAAAGAGCAGGCCAGGCTAAAAGGAGAGATACTTACCAGCAATCTTCATAATCGGTAAAGAAAGGTGACAGCTAGAAAAGATGGGGTGCCATTACAGATGACATTACCTAAAGACTTGCTCAGGAAGCATGAGTTTCAAACCCAACCCTTTAGCTATAAAGGACGCTGTTGTAACACTCTGAGTGGGGTCTGAGGACGGTAATGCACCTAAATTAATTTTCTGTTGCTTGTTGGTTACCTGACACACTGTAAAAAGCACTTATTTGTAAGAAATGAGTACATACAAAAGTTTTTGAAGAAATAAAGAATCAGGTTCAAAGAAATTACATTCACCACGTGTGTGCCCTTTTCTCGACTCTGTAAATCTTTTGAAACTACTTAACGTGATAGTATAGTACTAAATAAATGGACCTGAGTCTGACTGCCCTGGGCCGGCTGTCCTCCAGCCCTGCGGCATGCGGCATTTCCTGGCCTGTCTGAATGAAGGGTAGTAGTTGGTTGCTGACCTCAGGCCTGGTAAAGAATGGCACCACAGCTGTCTGATTGTGGCTTGAGGTTTGGTGGCAGCACAGACTCCTTTAACTTCATCGACAAATCAATTCCACTATTGTCAAAGTATCTGACCCATCTGTAACAGAGTGGCCACATCAGAGAGTGGAATCTAACAGTAAAATCTCTCACATTCTTGTCTGACCTGATCTTCCGAAACCAGCCGGCACCTGGGGCTCTTTGGCAACACGTTTGCTGGCTGTTATATTACAGGGAGTGTGGCTGCCTTTTGTAAGAGATTTCCTGCCTTCTTTCAGCCAGTGACTAAACTGGCTACAGCTAATTCTGCTGGGAAGTACCCAGCTGCTTTTCCGCAATCCTGCAGCCATTTCCATGAATTAATTTGGGAGCATTGTAGCCCCCTTGAAAAGCAACATAAGGCTCTGGTGCTGGGTAGCTTTAGTAGGATTTAGCATCCTCAGCAACGGGATGAATTTACAAAAACAAAAAACCATAGAATCTATTAGCAGCTGCTCCTGAAAATGCCTGTGTGGTTTTGAGCAAGATAAGGAATCTATTCTCCAGGCCGATTGGATGATCTCAACCCAGGACTATGTCAAGGTGTGTGTGTGAGGAAGAGCAGTTCTGTGTGGAGAGAAGCACACATAGCTGTGTTGCTGCACTTATCCAGTGTTTAGTGGAAGGGAGCAATGTAAAAGGCCGGCCCTGATAACACAAGAGAGATGGTTTTCATTAACAATCACATCTGAATATTAGTTCGTATTTAATCATTTCTCTTTTACACTCATATATGTGTTATAGATGCCTGTATCAGCTCAAAGGGCATTTGCTAAAGTTTCCAGGTTCTTGTGTTGCAGGACAAAGAACTAAACCAGGGACATACAGTAAGTTGATAGAAATGGAGGCAGTTTATGAAGAAAGAAAAGGGTACTCCCAAGAATGGGGGTGGACTAAGCTGGGCAAAGTATATACACTAAAGTGCAAGCCCACAAGTCTCATGACCTCATAGGTCATTTACACAGTACCCACCTTCCCTGAGTTTGTACAGTGGGGGCGTCTCTCCTCCAAATGCTCTGTTCCTCGGGGGTAGCCCAGGTGGGGAAGGATTTCAGCCCTCAACAATTGGCTTCTTTCATATGTCTAATCTTGATGCCTCCTCTCCTGCCCCTACTTTCCTGCCACGTACGAACTTGTTCACTGAGCCTGTGTGCAAGGCCATAAGCAGACAAGGATGGGCCAGCATGGTCCCTGCCCTCACAGAACAGCGTCTAGGAGGGAAGATAAAACTAACCAGGCTCACAGGTATGAGGAACGACAGAAAGGAAAAATAGCATTAGCTTTCAATGAAATGGGTATTATTATTGTTGGTGTTATTATTAAGCAAATGAACAGATAAGTCAGAAGAGGGTTGAAGATCCAGATCTCCTACTTCCTGTCCTGAGAGCTGCAGATACCCCTTGGATCCATTAGCAGTTTATGATCATCAGAATAGCGCATGCTCTGCACACACTCTGTATAGCTCTGCACATGCACTGCGCATGCTCTGCACATGCTCTCATAAGGCTGCTGTGACGCCCTCCCAAAAAAGGCCTAAAGAGGTGGGTGGCTCACGCCTTTGATCCCAGCACTCGGGAGGCAGAGGCAGGCGGATCTCTGAGTTTGATGCCAGCCTAGTCTACAGAGCTAGTTCCAGTATAGCCAGGGCTACACGAAGAATACCTGTCTTGAAAACCCAAAAAACAAAAAGAAAAAGGAAGGGAGGGAGGGAGGGGAGGAGGGAGGGAGGATGGAAAGAAGGAAGGAAAGAAGGAAGGAAGGAAGGAAGGAAGGAAGGAAGGAAGGAAGGAAGGAAGGAAGGAAAGCAGGCAGGCAGGCAGGCAGGCATCATGAAAGTATTTTAATTAAAAAATATAACCCTCATAGGTGTGAGACTCTGTTGCAGGACAGGGCCTCCTACAACACTTTAAAGTGGCCACATTAGTTTGCCCTGACCACTCAGTAGAAGTTATGGTTCCCACATCTCTGTATTTACCAGAGGTGTTTGTACCTCACCCTACTGAGAACTGTATGATGTGCCTGCTCCCAGACACGCTGCTCCACAACTGCCTGCCTTAGTCTCCTGGCCTTTGGCCTCTCTTAGTCAACATTTTAAACACTAAATCAGTCGAACTCCCAGAAAGGTGTTTATCAATGTAAAACGCAACAAATGAAGCCGAAAACAGAAAACACAGAGTGTCAGGGGCCCGAGATGATCTCCCAGGTAACAGGATGAAGCCTAACCCCCATAGATGTAAGGCCCCACAGTTAGCTTTACCAAATCAGCTATACAGCAGCTCAGAGAAGAGACTTTGGGACACTTCAGCATTCCCCATCTGGAGAGAGTTTGTTGTTGTTTCCAGAGAAAGGGAAATCCATCTCATTTAGTCACTTGGGAATTTATTAGAGCAATGCAGTTTGTTAGATTAAAATTTTACTCTGACTTACTCTTTTGTTTGCAAACCTGGTGTTTCCTGATTTAGCTTTAATGTAGGTTCAGGTATATGGATGTACTCAACGCTTCCTCACCTTTAATGTTGAGTGTACATACTTGACATTTTATACACATACGCACACATCTTATTCAGAATGAGACAATGAGGCACTGCTGGACATTGGCAGAGTCATAATATTCCCTTCTAAAACTCGAGAGTCCTACCTTTTCTATAACTTCTACTTCCTCTAAAGAACTCTTCTCGGTCAGTCACATAACTGTCACTATGCTCCCACGTGCGGTGTTGGAAGGGGAGCTTGTGGCTGTGTGAGAATGGTCCTGCAGAGGGTAAGCCACTGTTTTGAATGAAAACTCTGCACCTCCCAATCCTCTTGCTCAAAATTCAGCTCTGGGTGAGAGCCTTTGAAAGGTAACAGTCATGCCGTATACTTTATAAAATCTTCAACATTCTCACAAAAATGTACACGTAGTGCCCAATATATAGTAGCAGAATACAGTAGTAGAGCGGACCTCAGAGCATACCGTCACACATGAATTTGAATCACAGTTAAGTGAGGTTCCTTCTAAATATTCTCGGTTCTTTTAAAAATTAATCTTCAAAAGGTCCATAATAATACCCTCTTTATAAAGAGTTTTTTTTTTTTTTTTCACTAAGCCCAAGAGGAATGTTTCTTTAAATGGGAGAGTAAGAATAAGATTGGCTGTCGCCAGTCTTCCCAAATTCCTGTACAGATCTCAAATATCAGCAGCTTCTGGCCCCCAGCAACCTCCAGTCCCTCACTAATCCCAGGAGTCACAGGAAGGCAGCTGTTCTGGTTTAAATCAGCTTCTCAGGGCTGTCTGAGAAGCACGGGTTTCCTTTCTCTAACGCTGCCCTTCTAAGAGCATCCGCCCATCTACACTGGGCTGTCAAGCCTTGCAGTTGTTTGCACTTCAACAAATGTTTAACTGCTTACTGTGTTCCAGGCAACTTAAGGCCAAAAGAGGCTCAAAAGTCTACCAGGGTGTGATTCCACCCTCCAGGAACTGGGTCTGCTGAGAACTGGGGGTATGCGTCCACAAACGAGCTTCCTACAGAGCCGAGAATGACAGTAGCCAATAGAAAGAAGAGGCTCGGGGAGATTCCCAGGACTCCAAAGTGGGCAATTTTCTCTAACTCTGGTCAAAAAAGGAAAAAACTCTGCTCTACAGGAATAATGGGTGGCATTTGAGTCGTGCTTATCAAAGTTAATAGCCAACGAGGGAGGTAGTGAAGGCATTTAGGCAGAATCACCTAAGTAAAGCTTAGAGGGAAAAAGAATTCAAGGCCTTTACATCAAGGCACCAGACGCAAATGGTGTCTTGATGTAAACCATGGAGTAGTGGGCAAGAAATTTAATGTGGCAGCAGCCTCTACATCCTGCCAACATCCACTGGGCAAGCTTGGAGGCAGAACCCCACCTGTCGCACCTCGTGTTGACTCTGTTCCCACCTGACGCCTTGAGTACAGTCTTAAAAGAGAGCACGGAGAACCCAGTGAAGCCCTGTATAAATTCCCCACCCAGAAAAACATAGCAGTGTCTAGTTTCAAGCCACAGAACTTCTGAGATGGTTTGTCATGAGATACTAAGTAACTAATGTACCTGGGAAGGATGGGAGACAAGTTCAGAGCCAGACTGATGATGCAGCTGAGCTATGATCTTCCTATAGCTACTGCAGAAGTAGGAGATGTTGAAGGTTTGAGCAATGACAGGATCAGAGATCAGTTTTTCAAACTTGATCTGGTAATGACACACAAGAGAAGACGGAACTTCATATTCCCCAGTTCCCTGGGATGCCGCGATGTCCTGAAGGCTTGATGAGAAGTGAAGAAAATCTGAGCAATGTGACAATAGAAACCGGAAGACAGGAAAGCCATGAGTTAGGCTCTAGTGGCCTTGGCTATAGGCAGAAGGTTGGAGGGAGGTGAAGAAGAGGGACAGAACAAAATATGATCCCCAAGATAATGAGGGGCTGGAGAGAACTCAAGTTTGGTTCTCTGCCCAGCACCTCATAATCACCTGCAACTCTAGTTCCATGGGACCTGATGCCCTCCCTGGCCTCTGCAGGCACCAGGTACACAAATGGTGTGTGGGCATAAAAGCAGGGAAAGCACTGATGCACAGAAGACAAATACATCTTTTTAAAAATGAACAATTGAACTGAGCATGGGGTTCCCAATGGAGGAGCCAGAGAGAAGACTGAAGGAGCTGGAAGAGTGTGTGGCCCCATGGGGAGAGCAACAATACCAACCAACCAGAGCTCCCAGGGTCTAAACCACCAGCCTGGGAGCACATAGGGAGAGACCCATGGCTCCAGCTGTATATGTAGGGGAGGATGGCATTGTTGGGCATAAGTGGGAGAGTAAGTCCTTGGTCCAGTGAAGGCCGGACGCCCCAGTGTGAGGGAATTCGATGGTGGGGAGGTTGGAGGTGGGGGTGGGTAGGGGCACATCCTCATAGAAGCAGGAGGGGGGGATGGGATGGGGGTTCCTGGGCGGGGGGGGGGGGCTGGAAATGGGGTAAGGGGATAACGTCTGAAATGTAAATAAAATATCCAATTTTTAAAAAACCTTAAAAAATAAAAATTAAAAAAAAAGAAAGGCTAAGCAAAGAAAAAATAAAATAAAAATGAACAATTAACAAAAGCGAAGTTGGAGACATGGAAGCACCGTTGATAGGAAAGGCAGAATGAAAAGTGGGCCCCAGGAAGGAGATCTCCATTCAGTTTAAAGTGCCAGGAAAGTGTGGGTGAGTTTGATACTGAACTAAAGATGAGTCCAGGAATTTGGATGTCACTCACAGGTCAGAATCCACACCTAACAGGCCAGGGCTCCAAGCCAGAGCCCGTGTGATCCAGCTGTTATCCTAAGGTAAGGATAGAATCAAGGATCTGAGTCTCTTTAGTCTTGAAATCATGGAGGGCTCAACTTGGGGAAAATCACTGCTTTGTTGTCATGGATGCCGGAATGAGTGGGGTCTTGTAGAGAAACCCCACATCAAAAAGACTTGCCGAAGAAGCAGTTAAAGCTCCAGCTCTCATTGCAGATGAAATCCATATTCATATCGGAAAAAAAGCTATCCTGTAGAAACATGAAGTATATAATACCAATTTCCAACAGAGGGGAAAGATTTCCACTTGGTAGGATGGAACATTCTAGAACATTGGTTGCACAACAATGTGAAAACAATACCAAACTATCCCTGCAAATGGCATTGAGATAATAAATATAATGCTATTTTTATTTCCCTATTCAAAGAAAATAAGAGATTATTTGATTAAAACTTCCTACCACCTCATCAACAGACTTCTAGTATTATCAAAGAAAGCCATTAAGATAGAGATAAGTTAACTTTCTACAAGCTGTGTGTTGCAAATTAGTAATCACACACAAAACTATATTCAATAAGATAGTTGTTGTCAGTGTCAGAGAGAACAGGAAATGTGCACCAGGCACACAGTTGATGAGCAGTAGAGACGACGACCATTTGGACCACAATCTCTGCTCCTAATAATGTACTTCTTGTTACACAACACTGACACTGGCTGAAATGTGGGGGGAAGAAGTAAACGGCATGGGAGACAATGGGGGTAGGGGAGACGGAGTTTAGGAGACTGTCACACCAGTCCGGGAGTCATTATTATACCCATAAACTTGGCAGATTGTAGAACAAAAACCCAACTTTGCTGACCACGTCTGCCAGGTACACTCCAGCTCCTAAAGGTTCTTTTACCTCAAAATCGCACGATGGCCTGGAGGATGGAGCATTAAAACCATGAGCCTTTCAGAATCAAGCATAGCATCTAGCCAGAAAAATGCAAAGTCTCATATTGAAAGGCTAGTACACCTCAGCAACCTGTCCACCTCAGCTTCCTGATACCTCAACTCCTTATTCACCTCAGCTCCTCAGATGCCTCTGATAATTCTTTAAACCCACATGTATCATATTAAGCTTCCAACAACAACAAAGGCATGTAAGGCATGGTAGAATGCAAAACCCACAATATGGCCATACCAAAAAACACCATAACCAGACCCGGATATGAAGGATTTATCAAATGACCACCAGAAAACCCTGGTGGGCTCTTTCCATGGACTGCAGAGTCGGAGTTCCCTCCTGACCGAGGTCCTGGGCAAGCTTCCCTAGCTGTCCTGCCTTTTCTTCCAACTCTAAGTCTATCTTACCCATGCCTCTCTTCATCCTACTGCTCTGTTCTGAATCTAGGTCTCTGTGCCCTTGGATTATGGTGTCACCTAACTGCCTCCCCCTCCAGGACCTAAGTCACTGCCTCAATGGTCTTCATGTCATTGATCACTTCATTACTCTGAAATACCACTCAGCGTGTGACAGCCCACCTGCAAGTCTCCCTGCTTCGAGACCAAACTCCTGAGCATGGCTCTGTGAAGCACCTGTGGTAATCTATCCCTCCCCAGTTTCCATGCAATGGGTATTATTATCCTTATTTATCACATAAGAAACTGAGGCCCACAAAGACTATACAGCTTATCCAAGCTAAAAAGTAATAGAGTTGGAAATTGCATTGAGCTCTGTGGAACTCCAGCTCCTCTGGTCTTTTTATATCATGTGACTTCGTAGCTGGCCCCCACCCCATTGTTCTTTATTTGTGGGTCATGTTATTCTGCTGTGTGCCCTGTTCTGTAGCTGAGGGATTTACAAGCATCCCAGGTTTCAAAGAGATTTGAGTTATGCTCTTTTATTTAAATTTTTAATATTTTGAGAAGTTCATGCATGAGTACTATGTTTACATTATTTTTGGCCCCCTCTCTATGCCTCCAACTTCTTCACATCTCCCCATTCCCTTTGTGTGCACACGTGCATGCAAACACACACACACACACACACACACACACACACACACACACAACCTATCAGGAAGCTCACCCCTGGAGAAGACTGGTTCTCTCTCTCAGAAGTCATTGCTTGCCTGTAGTTATTCACTGGGGTGAAGCCTTCTAAGACTGTCCCCACCCACACTGGGACATCAACTGGTGGTGTCTTTATGCAGTTTTTGTTTAGGCAACCATGTTAATGCTTTTTTTATGGGTGTAGCTTCCCTGTCATATCTAAAAGACACAATCTTGAAGAAAACTTTCTGGTCTCTGGTTTGTTCAAGCTTTCTGTCCTATATTCTGTCCCATGTTCCTGGATCTCAGTCATAGGGGCTGTAGATATGCCAATGGGCTATGTGCCTTACACTCATTCATTCTCTGTATTTTGGACCACCATAGTAGTCTCTATCTGTTGAGAGATGAGAGCTACACGGATCTGTAGGTATAAGGGTAAGTATTTGAAATACAGTCAGAAATGATACTGGTTAGGGAAACTGTAGTGGTAGGTTTTCCCATAGGGTCACTGGCCTCTCCAGCCATTGGTGGTTGGGAAGGTTTGCAGTAGGAGAGATGAATTCCCTCTTATTGAGCATGCCTTCAATCCAATTAGGCAGCTATTGATTATGGCTGAGATCATAGTGCCAGTGCACCGCTGGGGACATCTGGCCAGGTGGTCATTGCTATGGTCTGTTGTGAAGCCTGCAGACCTGTTGATCACCTCTGCCCTTGGCAGCTTGTGTAGCACCTTCAGACACTGTGAGAGTAGTCCTGGGGGAGGAGACTTTGGGGTCAGATCCAGCTCAGTTCCTCTAAGACTAGTGTCCAAAGTGTGCAGAATCATCGGCAAAAGGGTCTTACACTCAAGGTCAGGGAAGGGCACTGAAAATGCCTGTATTGTTTTGGGAGTCTTTTGAATGCTTACCCACCAACAACCAACAACAACTCAAAGGATGGATTACCCTGCCTGGCACTGGGGATCTTGTTAAATGGTCTTTTAAATGGTTCTCAACCTTTCAAATTTTACGACTCTTTAATATATATATTCCTTATGTTGTGGTGAGCACTAACTCTACAATTATTTTAGTTGCTAGTTCATAGCTGTAATTTTGCTACTGTTATGAATCAAGATGTAAATATTGGATATTCAGGATATCAGATACACAACTCCTGTGAAAGAGTAATTCAACCCCCAAAGGGGGTCATGACCCACAAACTGAGAACCACTGGTCTGTGGCTTTTATGGGAAGCATTGTTACACTGTTCTTTCTCTTTTTATGTGTTTCCTGTGCTCCCTTGCTTAGTACAGGTTGGCCCTGCCTACTCCGAAAATCTGAAGCCCCAAATAAACTGAGTCTCAAGCTTTTCAGGTAAAGAATTCTCAGCTCGAAGCAGAAGCAATGACAGAGGTGCGGCTCCTTATCTGTTTCCCCAGTAGCCTGAGGAATTCCCTCAACTGTATAAGGACCTAGACCGTTGGATTTCTTGCTTTGACATCGTAAAGAATGTCAGGGTGAAGCAGAATAAAGCAGTGCTGAAGTCTATTGAAAAGATATTTTAATGGAGATTTTAAGCACCAGGTTAAGAGAAAGAAAGATGGGCCCAAGAGCACTGGTGTTGGCTTCTCTAAGAGAGATATACTTCAAGTGTCCTAGTGGTAATTATAAATGAGATTTTTGGAAGCTCTTAGAATCCCGTTGATTAACAGGTTTCTATGGTATCCTCTCTTCTCCTGCCTCCATTTCCCTTTTGGTAATTGAGATTACAGTGTTGTCAATGGTACTTTGAGTGGGATTACAATCTGATAAAATAAAACTGGGTTACACGAGGAGTTAGAAAATGTCTTTTTATTATCAAGGGGTTTATGACAAGAATCCTGGTGAAACTGCAGGTTTAGTAGCTGGGAAAGGAGAAAGGCCTTAAGCACGTGTTGTTGACTATATTGGAACCCTTGGTTTTTTTGCTGGTGAGCAGCTTCCACAAGACCCAAAGGGGAGCTCCTTTCCTTTTCATTTCCCCATAATTTTGCTGTCTTTCTCTCCTTCCTCATGTGTGACTATGGTAAGGGACCTTTCCAATCAGGCAGTAGATGCATGAGAGCAAATGTGAGGGATACGCCCCTCAACACTACCAAGTTCTTAGTCTTTAGCTCAACACCTGGTTCCTCCTCATCTGGATAAGCCTGTTCTCCTCACTAATTCTCTGCACTCTCATGAAACACTACAGACACCAGGTGTGCAGGGTTTTCCTGCATCAAGAAAATGCCTACATCTTTCTCCAGCCTCCAAATAGTAGCTGGGCAGCCTACAGTTCACTTTCATTCTGATGTGGTCCCACAAGTCAAGGGGTCAGACCTATAAACTGTTCCAACTTCAGAAGTTAATGACAAGCCTAAACCTCCAACACTCTGTCCAATTAGCTATATATCAGGGCCTCCCACCACATCCTGCTTGGGTTTAATAAACACCAGAAAGGCGCATTGACATAAGGAAAATATGTCACTTATGTGTACAAGTTTGTGATAAAGGCTGCACTCAGAGATACCCAGAGAGACCAGCTGTGGCGGGTAGAGTCTGCTCAGGCACACAGAGCTTCCACACCCTCTGGCCATACCTCCTGAGTGGTTCCCAAAACTCAGAAATTCACCAGATCTTTAGTCAAAGATTTTCATAAACCTTAATCTCCAGCCTCCTGCCAGCTCCTCAGAAATCAGTGGATAGAATGGAGATGACTTCCTACTCACCAGTGACATGGCCTTCCAAGTAAGACGCCCCATCCCGAGCTACGTAGGGCCAATGACATAAACTCTGGTGTGAGTGAAAGGGATCAATATAGCTGTTTCAATGCCAATTTGCCACGAATTAGAATCACCCAGTAGGAGCCTCACCTGGTAAATTCCCCTGATTGCTTTGATTGCTGTGGACAGACCCACCCTGACTATGGCCAGCACCCAGAGAAAGGGGGCGTGGTAGAAGGAAGAGCAGCTCACCTTCTGCTCACTAGGCCTCCCTCTACCTACTGAGCTCACTGGCTCTGTTGCTACTGCTGGCTCCTTTATTGCTATCAGAGGCTGTGTCTAAGCATTTCCCAGGGACTGGGGGTCCCCCAGGAAGCCTTCAGATTTCTGTTACCAAGTTAGGACTACTGAGGCACCCAGCCTCAAGGAAGATGCAACTACCAGGTCTAATTCTGTTGTTGTTGCTATTTTAAAGCTGATTACTAATTACACACACTCACAAACACACATACACACATGCAGGCACACACACGAAATTGATTCTGTTCCTCTAGAGAACCCTGACTCGGGGCTAAATAACAGAACATATATCTGTCACTTATGTAAGTCCCAAATGTCTTAGAGCTCTGTACTGAGAACAATGTCAAGAATACTTTTTTTTTTTTTTTTTTTTTTTTTTTTTTTTTGGTAATTTTGAGACCGGGACTCTGCCCAGGCTGGCCTTGAACTTACCATGTAGCTGAGGTTGGGCATACGTCTTCATATAGATACTTGAAAAATGTGGTGGCCATTAAGAAATGAGAGGAAGGTGACTAAGTAAAGAAGTAAGTGCTAAAGAACTGATAAAGGGAGATATGAATGTGGGCAGAGAAGAGGGGAAGGGTGGCAAGAGCAAAGCTCTCCACGTCCTCATTCCAAGATTCCCAAGGGAAACTGTGTAAATATAGTAGTTAGAAGGAACTGAGCCATCACTGCCTAGCTGACGAGCGGGAGCCTAAGGGTTCCCATGTTAGATATATCTGGCCTCAGGGCCGACTGGCAGTGTCTGTACAATGTCCCTGCTTACACACACCAGAAAGAGGACGTTAAGTCCAGGGTTCCCAAGTTCAATGGTCTTTTTCTTTTTTTCTTTCTTTTTTTTTTTTTTTTTTTTTTTTTTTTTTTTCTGTAGAAAGATTGCTGAGGCATGAGCTACTTCCGTTCTCCCTTGGCATCTTTGCACTGTGCCCCAAGAAACAATCATATCACATTCAGGAAGGCTGGACCAGCAATGGCAGGGAAACAGGAACTGTCCCCACGGATGTCCTCCCCAGGGGAGACAGCCAGGGACTGGGAACAAATACCGTGTGAAAAGGAAAGCCAGACTGTGCCGAGACTCCAGGTTGAGGAGCCAGCCCTTCCCAGCATTCAGCACGGCCCTCTGCCATGAAGTCCAGGAACAGAACATTATTCTTAATGCATGGACTTTTCCTTTCCTACCCCCACCCTCTGCTCACACTCCCTAATTCCTGTGAGAAATTGGGCTACAGAACACATTCCAATGCCTTCTCCAGTCAGGCCACTTCCCTCTTGAATAATTCCCACAAATGGAGCTGTAGCGTGACTGCTGAGCCTGTTGTCCCCAAACATGTGCCAAATGCAGTGTCACCCCAATCTCTCTCTCTCCTTTCTATACTGTCTTTCTCCCCTCTCTGATTAACAAGGTCTTCCCAATATGGCCTTAACCAAGAGTGTCTCATTTCTGAATTCCAGAAACATTTCCTAACCATCAACACATCCTTATCTTTGTCGTGAACTAGAAAACGATAGCATTACACAGCGTTGCCTGACACACCTGTAATTTATTCAGAGTTGCTGCACAGGGAAGATGACTCAGTTGGCAAAGTATTTGCCTTGTAAGCTTGAGGACCTGAGTTTGGACTTCCAGAACCCATGTAAAACTATGGGCATGGTGGTAGATGCTTCTAATGCCAGCAAGGGGAAGGCCGAGACAAGCAGATCTCTGGAGCTTCCTAGCCTGCTGGCCTAGCCAAGTTGGCAAAATTCCACCAGTGAGAGACCCTGTATCAGGGCACCCAAGGTTGTCCTATGACAACCAAACACACACACAAATAGCATGCGTGCACACACACACACACACACACACACACACGCAATACTGCTATGAACATTGTTGCACAAATCTTTTTGCACACGTTTTCGTTTCTTGTGAGGAAATATAAATATTTAAGAATTAAGTTGTGGGATTATAAAACAGGTACAGGGTTGGTTTTGTTTTGTGGTTTTGTTTGGTATAAGTTTAGCATTTGCTAACTTCCGATTGCCTGGAATTTTTTCTGGCTGAAGTTTCCACCAGCGAGCAGCGAGTTCTAGTTGTCACTTGTCTGTGCCAGCACTTAGTGCTGTTGATTTACGCTTTAGCCATTCGGGTGGTGTACGGTGATATGTGCCTGCTATCTTAATTTGAATTTTCCTAATGATTGTGTTAAGTACATTTTTGGGTACCTATTCTTTTTTTTTTTGAAAATTATTTTTTATTGGATATTTTATTTACATTTCAGATGCCATCCCCTTTCCCCATTTCCCCTCCCTAGAAAACCCCTATCCCATTCCCCCTTCTCCTTTTTGCTTTTATACATTTTTTTTTAATGTTAACCAATGGCTTTATAGATTTGGTAATGCTCAATATCAATCAGAAGTGCAACCTAATACCCTACCTAGATATATCAACCATCTTTGACTGGCGGAGACATGTGAACATCTGCCTTCATGTTTGGCCCCCCTCTCTCTTTCTCTCTCATCACCTAGCTCCTCCTCTCCTTCTCCTCCTCCTCTCCTTCTCCTCCTCCTCTCCTTACTCCTCCCACCTTAGCTCCTCCTACATATCACCCTTCCTGTTAAAACTTTTCTCTCAAAATACAGTTAGAGCATAACTATACCATTTTATGTCAGTAAGGTGCAAGATAGACCTAATACCCAGTCCATCATTTTGTTGACTAAGCAGAACCTCTGTCATCTCTCCTAAATAAAAGACTTAGTTCTGAACCTGGCTTTTTTTTCCTTGGCTTTAGAATGAATGTCAGCTGAAAACCATCCTCTCAAATCTTTTCTCTCAAAGTAAATAGCAAGGATTGGCTATGAGACTATAAGTTTTCAACCCCATCCGAAATCCAGAATGACTGAGTTAACTGAAATTATGGGAAGCACAAAGCATAGCTTCTAAAACATAGCCAATTTATAGAGACCGCTGAACACCTGGAAAGTCCCTATACTATGGAAAGTTGGAGCATCCGATCTTCAGCCTTCTGGTTTAGGATCATCTGACAGACCTAGTGATGCAGAATTATTAAGAACTGATTACTCTGTCTTGGCAGATATAATCAATCGACTATTCTGCAAATGTATCCTTTTCTGGACAGTGATTTGTCTATAGATGGAAAGAGGCAATTATTGCCTAGTGGCTGACTCACCACAATTGGAATAACTCCAAAGATGCTCAATTTCTTCTTATAATCCAAGACAGGAAGCTGTCAGGAGCAGACAGGTCTCTAATCAAAATGAACATTAATATAGAAATGTTTGTAACGTCAATTCTGTGGATTTCTGATGTTTTGAAAACCAACTATTTATCTAAGGCAATCTGGACTGTTGTCTGTTAACTCCTCTCAGCTATTTCTAAAGAAAATATAGAGAACACCCTAACAATAAACTTGAAGCCATGAATTTGCTATAGGCCCTTAACTCACAGGCTAACCATCTCAAATCAGTTAAAAAGATTAAAGAAGGACTGGGTCTAAGCCTTGTATTCCTAAATGTGTTATACAGGTGCAATGCCTATGATAGTAACAGTATTCATCTCACTTTTATATTAATAAGAACTTGTACCAATGAAAACCTTAAATTTGAAATCAAAGTAAATTTTGTACCATTTAAGAAATTATATCGGGTACCTAT
Source organism: Arvicanthis niloticus (assembly GCF_011762505.2). NCBI lineage: Eukaryota > Metazoa > Chordata > Mammalia > Rodentia > Muridae > Arvicanthis > Arvicanthis niloticus. The sequence continues at coordinate 76,403,467 of NC_047661.1, read as the reverse complement.
TCCTATATTATTTTTTGTGAAGTGTCTGTTGAAGTTTTTGTTTGTGTATTTTAGCTCCTTTATTTGTTGGATATTCTTTTTGTGTGATTTCCAGGATGTATCTGCATATATGAAAAGATTCTTTGCGAGATGCATATTTTGCAAATACTTTTCCTAAATGCTGACTGGCTTCTCTTTAATGTTAGTGACCTTGGATAAGCAGACGTTGGCATTCAGCAAATCTATCAACCTCTTCTGTTTGAGGTTGTCTGTCAGTGCATTTTCTGAACTCCTGAAGGCATGCTTCCTAGCCCAAAGTCACACAGAATCCATAGCTATGTTTTCTGCTGAAACCCAGAGAGTTTTAAGGATTGACCTGACTGGAGCAAACAGGAAATGAAGAAAGTCTAGACATATACGGAAAAGCTGGGATCTGTGCCCTCTGATGGAGAAAGGCCTAGAAACTGGGTGCATTTATTTTCTACATCTTGGTGAAGGAGATAGATTCATTGTATACAGGTGAACAGGGAAGGCACGGTTTGCTACTCGCAATGGGAGGTCTCTACAAGGAAAGCAGTCTCCGGTTGAAGTCATCTAGGAGGAAGAAGCTATTGTTGATAGTTTCTGCAAACACTGGTTTTAGCTAAACATCAGATAGTGATCGATTCTGTACCAAGGGAAGGTTTTGCTGTTTCCCTGAGCCTGACACAGGTCTGAGGCACTGGGATCCTAGCCATGGTTTTTTTAAAATGATGGCTGCAGTTATAAATATTAACCATGTAAACTGAAAGAACTCCTTTAAAAACAACTAGTGCAAACTTCTCATTTTGTAGGTAAAAAAACTGAGACCCAGAGAAGGGTTTTCCCTTGTGTCCCATGGAGGCAAGAACACAGGATTGCAAAGCCTCATGTGACTACTGTTGCTCTGAAGAGCGGTACCTGCCCCCCTCGGGTTACTAATATCAAAAAGTGAGGGTAAGACTTAGACACTCAACAATGTGCATTCAACTCAACTCAATGTGCAAATATTACAGATGCATCCTGGCAAGGATTGGAGGAAAGAAGGATTTGGCCCTAAAGAAGAGATTGCAGATTTCCTACAAGAAGCTGGGAGCTACTGGGGTCTCCATGTCTCTTACAGGCTTTGGCAGAGTTGGGGCACACTGACCACTGTATCATAAAACAGCTTCCCTTTTTGGGATACTTAAAGTCCATTCTTACTTCTGCTCTTGATGTGTTCCATTCTTAACGCAACATGAACTTTATAAGCCAAGTTTACTACTATTTTTTACCACCGAGCCCGATAGCAGTTGATTACTTGAGAAACATCTGGGAAACCCCATATTTGAACTCAACAGCAGTGAGACTTACAGCTGTGGCAGAACAGTAAGTCCTGTCGGCTCACCTGCCTAGAACAGTTGGGAAGAAAATACTAGATAAAATATTTAAAAGAAAAATATCATTTTAAGATTCTGAGAGCCACTGATGTGCCAAGGACTTAAAGACAAAGACTGATGATGTTGGGGGAGGGGGGACCTCCTCTCCACTCCTCTCGTATAAATACCCGTTACCTGGCTCTAAGGCCATGAGGCTGAACACAGCTATTCACAGCCCAGATAGCAGGGAAGCAAGCAGAGGGTCAGAGTTACCAAAGAGAAAGAACTCTACTAAATTTAGTTTAGATTTTAGTTAGAACTTACAGAAGGCACATGAGTCAGGGTTCTCTAAAAAAGACCAGAACTGATAGAATGGACATACATATACATATACAGTGCATGTATAATTCATTGATTATTAGAGTGGCTTACAGGCTGTGGTCCAGCTAGTCCTACAGTGGCTGTCAAGAATCTGGTGGTAGTTCAGTGCACGGAGCTAGATGTCTCAGCCACTCTTCAGTCTGTATCAGAATCCCACAGAAGCTTCCTTCTCCCTTGTGCTTTTATGTGGGCTGCCTCCAGGAGGTTTAGCTCAGACTGAGGTGGGTCTTCCCACTCAGATGGTCAGATCAACAAAATCTCTCACAGGCATGACCGATCTTGCTTGAGTTTTAGATGATTCCATATGTCACCAAGTTTACAGTCACAATTAGCCATCACAGAAAGCTACCCTCAGAAGCAACTGTGACCAGAAAATATACAGGCTATCCATCAAAAAGAAACACAGCCAGTGAGTGGCTTAGCGGGTAAAGCCACTTATGGCGAAACCTGACAGAATGAGTTTAGACCCTGGGACCCGTAAGGTAGCAAGCAAGAACTTATTTTTACAAGTTGTCCTGTGATCTTTACATGTGCACTGTGGCATATCCATAACCACAAACGAAATAAATAAACAAATGAATGAACAAACAAGTAAGTGTAACTTAAAATTAATCTCAGCTTCTTAGGAACTCAATCATAGATTGACAAACAGTTTGATAGTCTCAATTATTCATCTCTGCCAGAAAACCTCACCCACCTTGAATTTCACTGTAATGCAAGTGTGTGTTTAGGCAAGACTTGGTTGGGTACAGTTTTGACTGTGAAATTGAGACATGAAATGCAGACACGCCACCCAGCACTTTCAACTGTTGCTTTCTGAGCTAGATTTGCTGGTCTGTCATCAGTGTGCCATTGGGTAGCGCCCATAACTTACCTAAATGAATCATGACCTCCTCACCAAAAAAAAAAAAAAAAAAAAAAAAAAAAACAATTGCTAACAGTAAAAGATTTCTGAATACACAACACCCAAAAATTAATTCAAAATAAAATACATAGTGAATCTGAGGTCTCTCTGGCGTGCTAGACCATGACTCTTTGCAGCTGTGGCTCCTAACAACATGCCAGTGTGCGCTGTGTGCTCCATCACACCACACAAGGCCAAGAAGATCAACAGAAATTGGTTCACATTAGAAATTACAATCTTATTAATTATAGTATTCTAACTGCATTCTTCTTGGGCTGTGTTTGGTGGTGCATACTTAGGAGACAGAGGCAGGTGGATCTCTGTGAGTCTAGGCCAACCTGATCTTCTTTTACTAAAAAATTATATATATATATATATATATGCCAAGTGGTGTGTGCCTTTAATCCCAGCACTTGGGAAGTAGAAGCAGATGAATGTCAGTGAGTTCAAGGCCAGCTTGGTCTACAGAGTGAGTTCCAGAACAGCCAGGGCTACACAAAGAAACCCTGTCTCAAAAAAACCAAAACAGAAACAAAACAACAACAACAAAACAAAAACCAAGCAAATCAGTTTAACTGTAGAAAGCATCTTTAATGTTTTCCTGATGTCATCCCTCAGCATCTGAGCATCAAATCAGTATCTTGGATTATATTTTATTAGAATGTTTAATTTTTAAAGTTGCTGTTTGAGTTGGTAGCTTAAGTTTCACTTAAAAAATCATTTAATGAACTTTTTGGCTTGGGGCTAGGATAGAATTTCCAACAGTGTCTGAAATAGCCATAAACATGCGTCTACTGTTTTGTACTATGTATTTCTGCGAAGCAACATTCTCAGTGTTGACAAATATAAAATCTAAACATTGATCAACTCTGAAAAACATGGTACAGGCTCTACAGCATGTAATATCAAAGAGCCAAGATTTAGTTCCCTTTTGGGGGATGAAAGAGGGGTTGAAACAATGTCTCATGTAGCTCAGGCTGTCTTCATACTCACTCTATAGTTGAGGGTGGCTTTGAACTCTAGATCCTTTTGACTTTACCTCCCAACCACTGGGCTTGCCACCATGCATGGCTCAAGATTTAATTCCTTATATAAAAATAAATATGCATGTGTCTGTCTCATTAGTCTGCTGATTGTCTTACATCTTTAATAATGGTTAAAGCTTCATGTATACCAAAGACTTGTTTTAAAATAAATCTCTTTATGATTTATTAATAGTAAATATTTATAAACATATTCTATATTTCCACATACCTGGCATCATGAAAATATTTCTTGGGTCAAAGGATTTTCCTAAGGGAAATTTTTAGAAGTCCTGGTCTAGATACTCAAGGCTTAGTGATGCCAAATGTTGATCTCTTTTATGGGTTTATTTATGTATTTTGTTGTCTAATTCTCTAAGATGTTCAAGTCATTGTTTAGTGGTACTAAGTGAGATAAATGATACTTATTCTTTCATAGTAACAGGCAGTTTTTTAGTACCTAATAGAGTCAAACTGAAGCGGCATGCACTGGGCTATAAAACACTTGGAGACTGGCTCATATCCCTCACTGAGCTCCCACGTTTAAGAGCAGTACATTGCACTTTTTTTTTGTTTGTTTGTTTGTTTGTTTGTTTGTTTGTTTTCCGAGACAGGGTTTCTCTGTATAGCCTTGGCTCTCCTGGAACTCACTCTGTAGACCAGGCTGGCCTCGAACTCAGAAATCCGCCTGCCTCTGCCTCCCAAGTGCTGAGATTAAAGGCGTGCTCCACCACCGCCCGGCAACATTGCACTTCTTATTAGCTGAAGAAACAGAAGAAGTTCCAAAAGGAAGGAAAAGGGTCTGGAAAAAAAAAAAAAAAAAACAACAGAGGAAACAGTAGGTATGGCAGAAGGGAAAGAAAGGACTGTTTGTAGCATCCCCCAGATGTTTTTAAAATGTCTACTTGAGTACTGGTGATAAGTGAATGCTCCCAGCCCAGAGATTTCTGAATTGCTACTTTTACCCTGGAAATTCCACCAGGACATGAGTGCGGGAAAGCAGGAGCCAGTGACCACCACCAGAAGTCGCCCAAACCAGTCAGGCAGTGGTGGCTAGCATGTGTGTTCCCTCTGGTTAACTGCTGGCTGGTTGTTTCATTGATCTAATTAATTTGACCCTTCATATTTTAGTATAAAATTTTCTTACCCTACTTAACTAAGGGTCAGAAATTTTTTATTAATACTCATTTTAACTAATATGCCTTCGAGGGACTTACATTTTATTGAAGGTACCTGTCAAGTTAGCCAAAAAGCATCATGCAATTTAATGAAGTTCATAAAGACACTTATGAACAGAAAGGACCACTTCAAAGAAACAACGGGTCATTTGGGTTTTTTTCTTCTATATTTTTTTTTCCAGAAAACTAGAATGATCACAGTAGCTGCAAATACCCAAACAAGTTTGTCAAGAATAATGAAGTGTAGCGAGCGTGCAGTGGCGCACAGCTTTGGTGCCCACCACCAGAGGGTGTATGTGCTCGGCTTTCCGAGTTTGAATCCCCTGTGACTCTCAGCGAGTCTCATGGGGGGGGGGGGGGGAAAGAATAATGAAGTGCAGATATTTGCTAGACACGCAAATGACTATATTAAAACAAATGCATCAGCCACCTTCCCATTCTGTGGCACTGGCTTCTTTCACTGACTATATTCAGCATTAGATTATAGTATTGTACTTAGTCTTTCTATTGTTCTCCAGTTAAAGTTAGGGCCAGAGATAGTCTATACTTATGCTAAGTTCATTATCTCCTAAGTGGGCATAAACATGACCTCCACCTGACTGTGCCAGTGGAGGAGAAAAAGACCAGTTAGTTTAGGGAAATTATGAAAATCATTAAACTTAAAACTAACACAAAGGAGAAAAAAAAGTTCCCTTTGGGACCAAAGCCATTCTGTTTCCGAGAATAGAGGAAACAGCAGCATGGAGACTCATAGTGTGAGAGATGTAATGTTCTCAAAGCGGCTAGAGAGGACTCAGAGGGGCCGACCAGGTTGATGTCTGTGATGTCATCCTGATTGAGCTGATGGATGCCCAGACTAAACTATACCTGGGTGTGTCTGAGAAGGTTTCTGGGAAGAGATTAGCATTTGAGTCAACAGACAGGGTAAATCTGTTGGGTAAAAACCGACTGGGAAGATCCGCCCTTCCAGTGCAGGTGGACATCATCAAATCCCCCAAGGCCTGAGTAGAAAAAAGGACAGAGAGAAAAGGTGAATTCTTTCCCTCTCTTATCCTCAGATAACCCTCTTATCAGTTTAGTCTTATAGGCCCTAGCTGTTGCACTCCACCCCAGCCCACCCCAGCCCACCCCAGCCAACACCTCAGCTCTGTTCTCAGCCCCTCAGCCAGGGACTGAAAGTTATACAACCAGCAGCTCCTGTGGGGCTCAGATCTTTGGGGTTGAACTAAAGAACTCTGCCAAGTTTCTGACCTTTATCATCCCTTGAGCCAACTGTGCTTCCTGTAATAAGCCACCTCCTCTTTTCTATCTGCCTCTCTACCTATCCATCCAGCTGCCTGTTTGCTCACCGACCTATCCTATGCATTCCCCTCTATCTCATCTCCAGTATACTTCAGCAGTCAACAAAACAGAAGCCAATGGGCTTTGTTATACAGAAATTTCCAACCCCAGCAATGGTTACAATAGGTTCTCCAAAATGAAATTTAAAAGTATAAATTTCTAGCTAGAAACATAGAAGAAACGGGGTTATTCATAAACCAGGAGACATATCTGCCAGGGCCCTCTTTCCTGAAAGGCTGGATGTAATTACACAGGGAGCCATAAAGGTGACAGAGATGGTGGAAATGACCTGCAGACGTTCATATCACCGAAGCCAAGGGAGGAGGGCTAAAGGGGGACACTGGTGTTTCTCTAAATAGAAATGACTCAATGTGGCGATGAGCTGGGAGCCTTTCTTCTTCCTCTGTAACCCTGGGGGTCTTGGTCTTTCGTGCTCTTCCATATTTGCCAGTGCTGGCATGTCTGCTCCTTTTATCCAAGACCTTCTCAGACTGGTTCCAGTGTAATTGTAATGCACATGTGAAGGTGCAAATCCACACCCCCACCTCAGAGAGGGCATCTCATTTACAATCCTCTCATTTCAAGACCTAGAGAGATGAGCCAGCAATTAAGAATATTTGCTGCTCTTGCCGAGGGCCTAGGTTCCGTTTGCAGCACTTACAGGACACAGCCATGTGTGACTCTAGTTTTAGGAGACCTAATCACCCTCTGGTCTCGGCATGCACATATATGCATGCAAACAAAACATTCATAGACATGAAATAAATATGAATAAGACAAAATGAGGTTAAGACCTACTTCCACGAATGCCTGCTTTGCAACTCCACTGTGAACTCTTTTCTCCCTTTCCTGTTTCTTTGTGAAGAGAAAACGAAGCAAGTTCTCACGATGTCAGCCTGGATCTGCTGCTTCTGCCTCCACCTCTCAAGGCAGGTACCACATAGCGGGGAACACACATAGTTCAAGTGGGGCTGGGCAGACATCCTGATTCCCACACTTCTTAGCATTAGTGATTTTGCACAAGTGAATTGATAGGGTTACTCCAGAGTCGGGAATACAAATCAGTGGTGGAAAGCTTACCTGGCACATGAAAGATCCAGCATCAAGAAATACATCCATGCTTGTGCACTCCCATCTGTAAAGTGGAGTGAAACGAGATACTTGATAGATCTTGCAGGACGTTCTTAAAGGTACCAGCCATATTGTACACATTTAGTAAGTGCAGTGAAAAACTGACTTCTCTGTTTTCATCAGGTTGTGTGTTCATGTTCACAACCACTACCTGAGTCCCTTAAACTGTTACTGTTAATGAGAACTAGACTGTCAGTCCCCAACAGCATGAGGTAGATAGTAGTCCACCTGTCTGCTTTATAATTTAATAGATTGTGCTTTTATTTAATATATATATATTTTGTCAGATTACCAATCATCACAGCCAATGCACTCACAGAGCTGAGCTGGTCTCTCTGGTCTGGTAACTGACAGAGCCACTTCCCAAATTCAGGAGCCCTTCCTCACTCTTCAGGAAGAGTCTGGAGAAAGAAATTGGCCACCTTCAAAAGAGAAGCCACCACATTTGCTCCTCCTACCTTTCTTGTCCTGCCAGCCTTGGGTGACAGTCATTCCCTCTCCGTTTCTGGGTTCCATTTTGATACATTCCACATTATAAGCGAGGCCATGCAATGCTTGTCTTTTTGTGCTTGACTTATTTTAGTTGGCACAGTGTCTTCCAGCTTGACCTGTGTTATAATTGATGAGATATCACCCACATACGGCTAATTAGTGTTCAGCTGTGTCTGTATTTTAACTTCTTTTTTGGCTCTTTTGTTTTTGACACTGTGACTTGCAATGTTGTCCAAGATGGTGCTGAACTCAATGGGTGGAAGTTACCTTCCACTTTTGCCTCCTGTGTAGCTGGGGCTACAGATGTGCACATCTGTGTTCAACTTATTCTGCATTTTCCTCATCCATGATGGACATTCAGGTTGTTTTCGTATCTTGACTATAGTCAAAAATTAGAAAGTTTAACAGAGACAGGAGTAAGTTCCAAGATCACTTGCCCAGTAGCTTGAGTATAGTCAATATTAGTGTATGATATAGGCCATCTCAAAATAACTGAGAGAGTAGATTTCAAATAATCACCTGGAAAAGTAATAGGGAAGTAGATAAAAATGTTAATTGGATCAATTTAATGATGGTATAGTGTATAGACACATCAAAACATAATGATACTCTATAAATATATGTAGCAATGGTTTGTCAATCAAGAGGTAATATTAATCAATATTTAAAATAATTAATTTTAAAGAGTGGGAAAATTCAAGCAGAAACAGTACCCTGGCTTTACATAGAAGCAAACATATGTCCACTCAGAGGCTATGCCAAATCCAAACATGGATGGTATAAGGCATTATTCAGTCTTTTGGTGACCATTTCACATCTATAGAACAGCCTTCATATGACAACACACACACACACACACACACACACACCAGACAAGATTCATTTTATGGACATTTAGAATTCTTCTATCTTCTAAGGGGATGATTTGTATATGTATATTATTTCTTGAATGACTATCTACAGGAGGACAGGGACTATGTTTAACTCCTTGGCATTTGTATTTTAAGCCAATGCATGCACAGAAAGTAAGCACTCAATAAATATTTATTGAAAGAAAAAAGATATGGCATTTATATAGTCATCACTAATAAAATATTTTAATAACTCTAAAAGTTTTAGCTGGAAAATTAATTTATTGCCAAAACAAACATCATAACATTTTCCAAAGCCCAAAGCAAATGTTGTTTTGAATAATCCAGGCAAGTACTTCACAGATAGTCAGAAAAGGGCCATCCAGACCTCCAAACCTCCCTGCTAATCTTCCTCCGATTTAGGAAGTCAGCAAAATATTTTTTTCCTGACGTCATGTTGCCAGATTTACTTAGACAATTGTTGCACTGTAAGTTGGTTGCAGGACATAGAGAAACCAAGCTGGAACTTCCTGCTGAGTAGCTTTCATAATGGCTAAAGATGCTACTCTACCAACCTTCCAGGCAAGATGTTATGATAGTAGCTTAGTTGTTATGGGTATAACCAATCACTTCTGATAAGGCTTCAAATCTATTCCACAGCTGGAAATTTATGTCTGTCATGTAAACCTGATCATCATCCCATGGCTAGGAAATTCATAGGCCCTACAGAGGATGCTAAGTGGATATGTGTTCATCAAATCATCTTCTAGATATTTGTGTTTATACCTATGGATTATTTATGATGTCAGCTTTGGTCAAAGGGCCTTTTTTTTATAGTAGGTGGCAGCAAGTGACTGTAGAATGTTCAGCCCTAAAGAGAACATCTGTATCACATACCCCACTCCAAGGCTCGGGGAACAACACAGAAGATGAGGTGGAAGACATTTGAGTAAAGTAGCATGGACCAGTGTCTTCCAGCATGACATGGCCATTGTGCTCAGGAATTCATGGCAGCTGTAATTACCTGCATAATGTTGGTCCTTTCAGCATGTCATTTTGGAAGGAGGGGTGCTCATAAGGCTGCACCCCTCCCTGAGGATCTATAAGCAATTACTGGTTTCTGAAGTAAGAAAAGTCATTTTCTTCAGTGCACCTTGTAAGTCTCCCATGATCTTGAAAATAACCCCTTATCTGTGCTTCTATAAGCAAGTCAATTAAATTCATTGGGCCACAGAGGAGAAAAAAGACATGAAAGTATAGAAGGAAGAATCTGGAAGGATCAGTGAAGTCGGAGTGAGGTAAGAGAGAGTAACTGGGACTGAATGTGATCATTATGTACATGTATGAAAAGTCATAACAAAACCATTGTTACATATAATTCATTTATGATAATCAAAGTTGGTAACCATAATTGCTTCTCTGGATTAATTTTCTCACATTTTTAGAATTAACAACATACTCTCCTTATTCTAAGAGATTTTATTCATAATTCTTTTCCCAGACATTTTCTTTCTTTTTTCTTCAGATTTTCTTGGCAGTGTCTCTAAAAATACATAGTCAGAGATACACAATATAAACCCTGAGATGGGCTTTATTTATGGCCTTACTCTGGATTCATTGCAGCTGTACCCAAGGCATCTAACAGGGTCAAATAACATGTCAAATTCCATTATAACCTGTCCTGTCAGGCAATACCAAAAGCTTCTTTGATTAAACTTTTATTTAAAACACAATTAGTGTGTGAGTACAGAGCCTTTCATTTGCAACCTTTGCATAGGACACAGACTCTGTCTCTTTCATCTCTTTGTACACCTGAAAATAAAAGGTGTGATAGTAAGGTCTTTCTAGGTTGGTATGCAGTAGAAGATAAACCATACAGGACCTCTGTTGGAACACATGTGCCTTAAAATGAGTTTTGCTTTTAACTGTATTGCACATCTGTGGACCTATCAGGTCTCCTTTGGCCAGGTTTTGAGCATCTGCGCTCTGTCCCCTCAGCTCCACACCCATTATTCTGGTGTAATTTAAGAGTTCACCTGATATTCTCAGGCTCCAAAGCTGGAACAGCATCGCCCCCTAGTGGTCCAGGCTCACCACTGTGCCAGGCTGACCCTTTGCTGGATTACCCAGGCAGGAGGTAACAGCACGCTGAAAGGATTTCTTTAGAATTTTTGGCTGTTAAATGGCTTTTGTAAACCGCACCACCTCACTCCTGCTACCTTTTCAGCCAGTTTTACTCACAGAGAAGGTATATAACTACCTACAATGCTCCAATGTGACTTGTTGGGTTTTTTTAAAGATATATTTATTTTTTATGATATGTATGTGAGTGCTTGCCTGCATGTAAGAGCACTGGGTGCAAACTTGGGGCTTATGGAGGCCAGAAGACAGCACTGAATCCCCTGTAACTAGAGTTACAGATGACTGTAACCATGTGGGGCTAGGAACCCAGCCCAGGTCCTCTGCAAGAGCAGCCAGTGCCCTTAAGAGCTGACCTCCCTCCAGGCCACTACAATGCATTTTGATGACAGATTGCCTCTGGTAAGGGCAGATTTTTTTTTTCATGATTCAGTGAACCAGGAGACAGGGGCTGAAGAGGGAAAGAAAACTCTATCTTTGTTCTCATTTGGGGCTATTGTGCCAAGTTGAAGCAGGCTGGTTTTCATTCATTTTAAAACCAAATAAATAAACCTCTTAATAAATAAATAAATAAATAAATAAACCCCATCATATGTGCACCTCTAATGAATAATTAATTTGGCAGAAAAGAGAAAGGACCAGAAGCATCATAGCCAGACAGTAGGTAGGTAGAGGATGTGGGGAGTTAACCATGCTGGCCAGGTAAAAGTCCAGGCTTTCGCGAGAGCCAAGATAGGTAAACGAAGCCTCCATGGTCAAGTCAGGGCTCTCCCCACTGAGCTCCCATCTGCTTTCCCTGTGTCTATGCAAGCAAGTCATCATAGTCATTGTTTCTGGAGTCCTGAAGTCTCACCAGCAAGTTTACCCTCCCCACAGTAGCTCCCCTGCCTCTGTTAAGAGAAAGTCAGAAGCAGGTAGATCTGGGAGGGTGGTGTGGGCACAGACACAGCCCCAACATCTGAGGGCAGGGCCTGAAGTCTAGACCTATCCTGGCCACAGGCAGGGAGTGAGCCAGGCAAAAGGGAGCTAGGAGCCAGCCTGTTTCCATAGATACCGATTTCACTTGCATTTTATGACAGCTGTGCCAGGCTGCCTGGAGAGGCATTGTTTAGATGCCTGGGGGACTGGCTTGGAAGGAAAATGCAGTAAAAGTGATTTCTTGTAAAGCCTTGTGCTTTCCCTCTCTGTCTCAGGCCCAGAGCACCCTTGATCCCTGTTGGCCCTCTGCCAGGGGGGCATCCCTGATTAGGACCACTGCCTTTAGGTATGTGAGCAGCCAGAGATGTCAACCTCAGACACCATGAGGGTCAGCCAAAATGACCACTTTCAGGACCACTCAACCCTGAGCCCAGTATGAGAGTCTCACTGGGGCTTAGAGTGAAGAATCTCACCCTGGTCTCCTGCGGGGCCTAGAAGAAAACGCTGGAAAACTTCCCCTGTGTCCCAGTCCAAGCCAATGAGTGACTCCTCAGAACCTGCAGTGTCATCTCTCCCTTTTCCACCTCATCTCTCACATCTCACCTGCCCAGAAGGCCCATCTCTCTGCTTGCCACTCAGCCGCCCACCTTGTACATCATCAGGTTCTCTCCTTTGCTAGGGCTTCATAAAATAGGTTGAGCAAGATGCATCTCCTGTGATCAGCAACCTCATACACTAATGGGAGACACAGGCACAATGTACTATTGAGAACAAGAGAACTGTGGGGTCAAAGGAGACTTTCTGGAGAAGCTAATGTTTAAATGAGGCCTCAAGAGATGAGTCAGAATTCAATGTAAAGGAATTGCATAGGCAGAGGCTTGGGGGCAAGAAGGAGGGTAATGGGAATGCGGGCCCAGCAGGGTCATAGATGCTGAGAGTTGAGTACAAAGACATCAGTGGCAAGGGATGGGAAGAAGTAACAGACGAGCCCCCCCTCCCCAGTGCACCATGCTACAGACCCAAGCCACCGCCGCCTCCTCCTCTCCCTCCTTCTCTTCCTCCTCCTCTTCTTCTTCTTCCTCCTCATTTTCCTCCTTCTTTTCCTCTTCCTTCTTCCTCTCCCTCTTCTTCTTCCTCTTCCTCATCCTCCTGCACATCCTGGTACCTCCAAGCAGGTTCACAAGTGACTTATTGATAGTAAGCTACAGATAGGTTTAATTACAGGAAGGGCATGGCCAGGTTTGTGTTTCAAAGAGACTGTTTTGATTTCCAGAGCCAACTTCCACTCATTCCCCAGCACAATCTACTTAGTCTGAGACAAGTTCTGGTTCTGGCCACAGTAAAGTTTACATCAAAAAGGAAAAACTCTACAGGAAGTATCAGAGCATTTTTCTGGCATGTAAAGAGACCCTGAGTTGATCCCCAACACCATAACCCCACCACCACCACCAAAAAAAAGTAGGAAAAAGGTAAGTTCTTTGGAACATCTACAGCAACTGTTAAACTTACTTCATCCAGAAACCTGACTTCAGAGCCGCTTATCCTCTGGCTATGTTGATGGTGCCATCTAGTGGTAGAACTGTAGCTCAACCTCAAGCTTGCTTCTGAAGAATTATCTAAAAGCTTGTATTATTATCTTATTAAATCCCCCCCCCAACAACTCAGTGATGGAATGTGTCACTATTGTTTCCATATTAAAGGGTAGAGTCCCAAGGAATAGCAACTCTACTTGGAGTCATCTGGGGCTTAGGGACTTCAGATGGTGACTCCCATTTGATTGTTGTTATTCCCTCTTCAAAGGGGAGAAAACTGAAGCCCATCACAATTGGCAGACTAACTAAATTGCACTGTAGGCAATGAAGTTTTCCTGCCTCCATTTCCATGGTTCCCCCCCCCCAGCCCCAGAAAAATGTTGTCACATTCAAAATGTTTATTTGAGTCAAAATAAAATGGCAAAAGAAAGAGACTCTTTCTTTCCTTTTTAATTCAAGGCAACTGTCCCAGACTGCAGTTGTTTTGTCATGAATGTCAGCCAAGGTGCAGCTGTAGGCCAGACTTGAGTATAACAAGAGCAACGAGAATATGCAAGGTGTGGGGATCCGGAGCCTGACTCCAATCAGAGATTTAGACGGCTTTTGTTTCTATAGACTGTGTAGCTGCTTTTTGCATAACAAAATGTTTCCTAGGATCAGAGGGGGATGTTGGGATAAAAGTCACAAATTTTGTGACCACAGTGGTCACATCTGTGGCAGGATCATATGCTCTGTGTTTATCATATTAGGTCCTGTTGCTGTTTTAGAGAATTGCCATAAATTTCATAGCTCAAAACACTGGCTATTGTTACCTCACAATTGTTCAGGTTATGAGTCCGAAGTAAAACTCTGAGATAACAAAGCACTCAGCCTTTGCTCTTGTCTGGAGGCTGCAGAGTAGCCTCTGGGAGCTGCTCACATCCTCTGATTTTAGCCTACCTTCAAAGGCACCAATGACCACTCAGCGTGCTTTCCTTTGTATTCTCCTGATTCTCTCACCCTCTTTTTGTCTCCCCTTTTCCATCTAAGGATCCCTGAAATTATGCCAGGCTCATGTGTCCTCTAAGAATAATAGCCTGAGACTCAGGAGATGGCCCATTGGGTAAAGTGCCTGCCCCAGCGTACCCAAGTTCAGATCCCCCAATACCCAAATGCAACTTGTGATAGTACATGCCTGTAACCCTGAAGATTGCAGGCCAGCCCGTCCAACCAGCTGGTGACCACCAAGTTCAGTGAGATTGTCTCAAAAGGTGAAAGGTGAAGGGCAATAATAGAATGTATCTACTGTTGACTTCTAACTTCCATGTGCATGCCTACCTGTATGCACATATGTATATATACAGAGTCACATGTATACATACACTACAGAGACAGAGAGGGGGGAGGGGAGAAGGAAGAGAAGGAGGAAGAGGAAAAGGAGAAGGAAGAGAAGAAAAGCGGAGGAAGAAGAGGAAGGGGAAGAAGGAGGAAGAGGAGGATAATCAAGGCTGAGCTAGGGCAATAGCTTAATCAATAAAGTGCTTGCTTTGCACGCGTAAGAACCTAGTTTGAAGTTTGATCCCCCAAGCATGTGGTGGTGTGCAAACCCCAGCACTAGGAAGACAAAGACAGAACCCTAAGACTTGTTGACCTGTCTTAATCAGAAATCCCCAAGCCAAGTGATTGACAGTGGCTCAATACAGAAACACCCATGGTTGGCCTCTAACATCTTCATGAATGTGCACACCTGTACCCTTTGTGCTCATGCAGAAGTCCATGCATGTACA
Organism: Arvicanthis niloticus; assembly: GCF_011762505.2. Lineage (NCBI taxonomy): Eukaryota > Metazoa > Chordata > Mammalia > Rodentia > Muridae > Arvicanthis > Arvicanthis niloticus. Next base: position 76,388,457 of record NC_047661.1, on the reverse strand, counting down.
CACACATAAATGCACAACAGAATACTATCCTCATACCAAAGTCAGCTGGTTAGCAGAATATGTATCAGCGTACTCCCTCACAGGTTCCGGGAGCCAGAGAGTGGACATCATCACTGGGATTCACTTTTCTGCCATCCATGTACACTGAGACATAGGAGACGGAGTACATAGAAAGAGAGTCAACTCAAGTCACATATGGCAGTGGATGTCTATAAACCCAGTGTTTGGGAGGTGGAGACAAGTGGAGGGGAGACGTGAGTTCATCCTCAACCACATAGTAAATTTAAAACCAATTACATGAAACTCAGAAAAGGGGTGTAGAGGGAGTAAGCTAAATGTGATGGCTTATGCCTTTAATTCCAGCACTGGAGAGGTGGAGGCAGTTGGATTTCTGTGAGGCCAGCCTAGCCTACATAGGCAGTTTCAGGCCAGTCAGGGATACACAGAGGCCTTGTCTAAAAAGATGGTCGGTCAGCCTGGATGCTGAGATGAGCAGTCGGAAGCACGCTGTTGCTCCCAGGTGAGAAATCACAGGCCCAGAAGCCATCTTAGAGATACCAAGACAAGCAATCTCAAAATGAGAAGCGGGGGGGGGGGGGGGGGGGAATCTTCTCTCTGTGTGTCTCTTTCTGTGTGTCTCTGCATCTGTATGTGTGTCTCTCTGTCTCTGTCTTTCTGTCTCTGTCTCTCTATGTGTGTGCCTCTGTGTGTGTCTCTCTGTCTCTGTTGCTCTCTCTGTCTCTCTCTATCTCTCCCTTTCTCTGTCTCTGTCTCTGTCTCTGCCTCTCTCTGCCTCTCTCTCTCTCTCTCTCTCTCTCTCTCTCTCTCTCTCTCTCTCTCAGAAACAAATATAACTCAAACTTCTAGTCATAAAGAGACAAGCCAAAGCACCTATTGCAAGCATCAGCCACAGGACCCCCAAGTTCAATGTTCCGATTAGCAAGTGGGAAGGAGCCAGTGCACAGGGTGGTGATGATGCAATCTGCTGCCAAGTGAGCTGAGAAGATGAAAAAGATAGAATGTAAGCAGAGAGGGACTTGGAGGGGCTCTAAAGCATTCAGGTTTTTAAGATCCAGGCTAAGATGTTGAAAAAGAAGCTTTCCTGACAAACCTCCTAACTCGGCTTCCTGAATTTTAATGACATTCGGGGGCCTTTCTATGCCAGGCACAAAGTCAAGAAACCATAAATTTTTAAAAGATGGATTTGATTTGGTAAAAATATAGATTCTCTGCACAGCAAAATATACTAAAAGCAAAGTTACAAGATGACTGATCAGTTGGAAGTTTTACAACACGGGCAAAGAGGAAAAGGAGTCACAGCCTATAAAAAGAGCATATAAATCAACAAGGAAAAAACAAACACCCAACACACACACACACACCACACACACACAAAAGTGGTGAGCAGACGATTCCAAACACCCGAGACACACTAGGATGTGGTGAGCAGACAATTCCAAGGAAAGAGATCCAAACAACGAACATGCCAGAAGTAACTTTACTTCTCAAATAACCAGGAAAATGCAACTCAGCAGTTCCTTCCTGCCCATCTATCAGAACGCTGAGATACGATGGGTGGCAGTTGGAACTTCAGTGACGGGCTGTCCTGAAAGCGTCCATGCCGTCTGGGAGTCTGTCTGAAGAGCAGTTGTTGTACTATGCAAATTTTCAATTCTATCTCTTCTGAAAAGTTAATTCTGCCCCAAGAAGTTTCCCTCCATTTGCTCAAAACAGATTCACACACACACCCCCAAAAGCGTTATTATTTCAAAAGTTTGTATCATAAAAGAAAATATGGGTGTGCAAAGTCAAATAGCCTGTAGCACTTAGAAAAATGTTCATAGTGATGTTGGTTTTTCAGAACGAGGAGGAAGAAGAAGAGGAAGAAGGAGAGAAGGGGAAGGAGAAGAAGGAGGAGAGGAAGAAAGGGAAGAGGAGGAGAAAGGAATCCAATCCTAAAAGGCCTTCAGAACAGGCTGAATTCATTTCTAAGACAGGCCTTACTCTGGAATATTATTTTGGGCATTAGCCAAATGAGGTTGATTTATATGCGCTGCAAAGATCAACAGGATGTAAGGGGAAGTGGCAAGTGATACTATTATGGGAAACACGCTGGTCTCATTTGTATTTACATGCACAGCACAGAAAGTGGACCGGGTACACACAGACCGCCTTGGGCAGTCACAGTCGTGGTAGCTTTAAATGACAAGTCCCTCGCTGTTGAACGATTTCACCTGTGTTGGATTTTTCTCCTGTGTATAATATTTGTACCTTATGCTTGTCTACTTGAAAATAAGGATGTACAAAGTGAAATAGCCTCAAGTATTTAGAAAATGTCCACGGTAATGCTGGTTTTCCAGAACAACAACAACAGAATTACAGCTCTTCAAATGTTAACTGACAATCACAGAGACTGAAGAACCCAGACAGCAGGAAAGGTCAGAGCCAAATCCTGTAATTAAAGGAGACAATATGAGCAGCCCAGAGCAAACACGGGCTTTGGAATCAAGCAGCTCTGAGATAGCCCTTGTCCTGCCCTTTGTTCCCGTGTCTGGGTCTTAGACCTTTCTGGGTCTCAATAAAGTGGAGAGAGAAGTGTATACCCTTTGGTCTTGATGTGTGCACATCATGTTCCCACTCCTCTCTGAGTAAGGGGTAAGTGTACATGGACAATCCGTGGTAAATTTACGGTGCACTAATGCAACTATCTGGGAAACTGCAGAGAAATCTTTTCTCTGCAGAGAAAGGACTTTTCCCCATTTGGAAGGGAAAGGAAAGAAAAAAGGAAAAACCTAATATATATATATATATATATATATATATATATATATATATATATATATATATATATATATATATATATATAGAGAGAGAGAGAGAGAGAGAGAGAGAGAGAGAACCCTCTGGGCCTTATCTTGGCAATAAAGTGTCTAGAAATGCAGCAGACATGGAGAGGGCTGGATAAAACACAGATCAGACTCTGAGTCCTGGATGAACCCGGACGTGGGCTACAATCAGCAGAGGACCCAGCATTTATATGCTTTAGAGTCTAGGGAAGGGCTTGTCCTGACCATGAATGTTTCCATCCTGGATTTCTAATTCCCTGGGGCTAAGGTTTATCTTGGGGGATTATTTCAAGTTACACTGCAAGTGTAGTATAGCGGCCATACATTAAAACCCACTGACCAGAGCATCATAGGACTACTGCCTCTTTCTTTACCCTCTGAGAACCTGACTCTATACCTGCCCCCATGCCAGGCACCAAGAACTCTGAGACAGGCTCTGCCCTGCAGGTAACCAGAGGTCAGTTTCTGTAATCTGAGCCAACTCTGCCCAAGGCGATAACTGAGAGAGCCCAAGACTTTGAGTCTGGGATAAAGCTGTGAGCCAGACGCAGCTTTGGCCTAGGTCCCGCCTGTGTTACATGCTCAGCACAAGGACAGGAAGTCTGTCAGAAGGGGCTTCTGCCTAAGCAGATTGGGAAAGATAACTTTGTTAACAGAAGGCTGGGCCGAGGGGCCGTGCTCTATAGAATTGGCATGGTCCACTCTCATGCATGAACTGCTCCATTCAATAGAGGGCCCCGCCTTGCCCTGACAACTGTCTGCGCTGAAAATCCTCTCTAGAGTGAAAGTGCCCCCTACTCCCCCTGTATCCCTCAGGGCACACGAGCCCTTGAACTTCAGCCAACTGGTCTGATAACGAAGAATCTGACTTACGGCCAAATAATCCAGGGAGAAAGGACACAGAGGGCAAAGCTTGCACCCTGCCCCTCTCCAGGCAACAGAACCTGGAAACACCAAACATTGATTCCCACGCCGGTGAAGCAAAGAACCTGTGCTCTCCCTCCAAAGGTACCCTAACCATCCTGACCTTCTTCCTAACAACGGCAATGGTAGCAGTTACCATTTCTCAAGTGATGTTTGGACCACACTGGGCTCAGTTTTACATATAGTTTTATTTCATCACTGCAACTGTGGGGCCAACCCTGTTCCCTTCAAGTTAAGAAGAGAAAGTCTCCTCTTCAAGGTCAGGCGGTTGGCTGGTACTGAGCTGAGACCACTCACTCCTGATCTTCACATCCACCAGTTTTCTGCAGAATAGCAGGTGGGTCCAGGGTTGAGCACATGGGGTTTCCTGGTTTTGTTGTTGAGCATTGTAATGAAGGTGGACCATGTGACTGACACAGGTTGACTTCAATCTCCTTCACATTGCTATCATTACAATGAAATGTGTCCATGACCACAGAAAACACGAGGAACCGCAGAAGTGGAAGAGAGGCTGCAAGCAAGCACTCTGCTTTTAGGACACCTGCTTCACCCTTAATTTGTGTTTAATTGAGTAAATACAAATAATTGAATCATTATTTCCTAAAAGATACCAAATATCAACTATTTTGCTCTGTTATTTTCACAAGTAAAATTATGGAATAAAATATTCCAGATTTTGGTTATAAACAATGGTGCATGCCTATAATCCCAGCTGCTTGGGTGGCCGAGGCAGGAGAACTGCACATTTGAGGCCAGCCTGGACAATCAAGGTAAACTATGTCTCAAAACAAAACAAGAACAAAAAAATTAACTAAAGCAAAACATAACAACCACAAAGTGACACTGCTCTTGTAGAGGATTCAAAATTCACTCTCAGCTCCCATGCCAGGCAGCTCACAGCAACCTGTAACTCCAGCTCCCGGGGCTCCTGCACCCTCTTCTGGACTCCATGGGCACCTACTCTCACACATAAGCATACCTACACACACACACACACACACACACACACACCATCATCATCATCAAAAATAAAATAAATTGTAAATCTTTCACTGGGAAAACATGGTCAAAACAGCCACTTTCACAGCTGTGAAATAGTCCCAGACAGTGGAAAGGGTGTGGCTCTCAGACAGCACATGTCTGTGCCCTCCAAGGTGGCCTCCCAATGTCGTTCTTTATGGGGTCACAGTGATACTCCATCTAAGAGCCTCTTGATGAGAGAAATACCACGCCATCACTTACAGAAAGTGCATAACCCTGCATCATGCCTCCACTCAACTGTAACTCCTCCAAGATGCTTGTAACTGTGAGAAATGATACAAAATGAACAAATGATACCCAAGCCCTTTAGAGTCCAAAGCTTTTTTTTTAATTAAATTTGTTTTGAGGCAATTATGCACATGTACACAATACATGCTGACCACTCTCACCTCCCTGTCACCTCCCCCCACACCCTTCCTCCTCACAAATCTCTCCCCCCTGTTCTTGACTATCCCTTTTGTTTTGTGACCTGCTGAGATGAACCAGGGCTGTCCATATTGGCATGGGTTTGGCGCACCTGTTGGAGGCTGGTGTGCTCAGCGGAGCATACACAACAGAGAGGATGGTCTCTCCTCTATCAGAAGCTATCAGTAGCCAGTAGTTCAGGGGTAAGGGGTAGAACTCCATAGCTCCTCCTCCTTCTTTGACTGACAGTAGGGACAGTCTTGTGATGGCTCAGTACAGGCAGCTACAGTTGCTGAGAGTTTAATAATGACAGCAGTTGTATTGAGTCTAAAGAAAGGTGATTTATAGTCCTTTACTGTCTCTTCTGGTTCGTGTACTTCCAGTCTTCTCTTCTTCAATATTCCCTGAGCCTTGGGGTGGTATATTTGTCTTGTTTAGGCTGGGATGACAACTGTTGCTTATTGCCAGCATCTTGGGATGCCATGGGTCTCTACATTCATTAGTGTTGTTTACAGGAAGAGGCTTCTCTAGATCAGCTTTTGTCTATGGGTAGAAGCTTAGCTATTTAGAAGGCAGTTTGCTGCTTTGTCGATTTATGTAAATGTCAGTAATCAGTTCCCCATTGTGGCTGGCAGTCTCCTTAGACCTCAGGTTAGCTGAGCTTAAAGTACCAGGAATGGATTGTTTACCACCACCACCACCACCACAACAACAACACTCCAATAAGAAGGCATTTGGTTATCCCCAGCACAGTGAAGCCACTGATGTACAGGTGAGGGCTGGCCTGTTTATCCAGCAGGTTGAACTTTGTTTCATAGGATTCGGAGCTGGGCAAGATCAACTGTGGTCTTTCTCCTACAGCATCCTGCTTAGCATCCCCGAGTGCTTTGCCACCTGTTCTCTCTCTCTACCTTACAACCAATGGTGTCTTCTGTACTGTAAATATAGGCTCTAGTTCTGATGGGCAGTAGAGAGCAACAGCAAGAGCCTGTGTTATGGGGGGGGGGAGTCTTCTGGGGTCTCCTTGACCCTGGGACATGTGTCTCACATCTGGGGCATGTATCTCATACCTAAGGCATGTATCTCACACCTGGGGAATACATCTCACACCTGGGGCATGTATCTCACACCTGGGGCATGTATCTCATACCTAAGGCATGTATCTCACACCTGGGGAATATATCTCACACCTGGGGCATGTATCTCACACCTGGGGCATGTATCTCACTCCTGGGGCATGTATCTCACACCTGAGGCATGTATCTCACTCCTGGGGCATGTATCTCACACCTGGGGCATGTATCTCACTCCTGGGGCATATATCTCACACCTGGGGCATGTATCTCACACCTGGGGCATGTATCTCACTCCTGGGGCATGTATCTCACACCTGGGGCATGTATCTCACACCTGGGGCATGTATCTCACACCTGGGGCATGTATCTCACTCCTGGGGTATGTATCTCACACCTGGGGCATGTATCTCACTCCTGGGGCATGTATCTCACACCTGGGGCATGTATCTCACTCCTGGGGCATGTATCTCACACCTGGGGCATGTATCTCACACCTGGGGCATGTATCTCATACCTGGGGCTGAGAACTATATTCAGCACTCTACTATTTCTAGGATTAGAGTCATCTGGGAGGCTGTATACTAAAGGTGGTGATCAAACCCCACTGGAGGGTGAAATGTCACCCTTTGAAGGGAACCAATCACTCTCATTCAGTCTGACTTGAAGCACAAGGTCACACACGGGTCACATCTTACTCTCCCTACATCACCAAGAGTCTCCAAAGATGATAGCTTCAGGCCTGAGAAAATACCCCTGCACACCTGTCCTCTGCAAGAAGCTGAAGATTTTCTGTCACAGAGGACCGGTCTGTAGCCGAGAGAACGCTTAGAGCCTGCAGAAGCCCCAGCTAAGCTTTCCCACGTCAGCTTTCCCCCCACCCTCCTCCCCTGGTGCCCAGCACAGCTCTCCCATTCTCTCTCTCCCATTGTTTTCCAAACATCCCTCCCTTCATAAAAGCTGTCTGGCTGGGAGCTTAAAATATTGCTGGACAGTAAAACCTACCCATCAGGACCTATCCAGTCATATCTGCTCAGTCGTGCAGCACAGTAGGGGCGGGGTAGAGAAGTGGGAGGTGGGCTTTTAGGTGGCAAAGGAAAGACACCAAAGTTGACATTTTACTGCTGAACAGCAAGAGAGAAAGACAGCACCAGTTTCTCCGCGGGACACTACTCAGAACGGCAAGTTTTCCTTGGGTGGCCTTAGACTATAACCTTCCGTTCACTTCTTTCTAAGCATGATCGGGGCCATACATAGTTCCTCCACTGGAAACATAGCTTCCTCTGAGACAAAAAAGAAGTTGTCACCAAAGTCTCTAATTGGGCTGAGATGGATGCACTTCAAGAACAACCTGGAAAATCCTCTCCGAGTTTATCTAAGAGTTTGCAGAGGTTTGGAAGGGAGAGAGCTAGGATACGTTGGGTGAGAATAGAGTTGTACAAACTCCAGCTCTTGACTTCCTTGGGTCTTTATGTTTTCAGAAGGAATGACCACACCTCCAGGAATCCAGGGGGATAGAAGTGAGCATCTGAGTTGCCAGGTTTTGGGGGGGTCTTTGTTTTGTTTATTTGTTTTTCCCACTCACAACTCTGAGATGGGAGGGAAGGTCGGAATTGTTGAGTGCCGTGGGTGGAAGGGAAGCCACATGCTCAGGGTTTACAATGTTAGAGCGGTTAAATCATGGAACACAGGAATGATCTGTGCTCTCCCCTGGGGCAGGTTCTGTTGTCTGTTGGCAGAGCTGCTGCCTAGTGGCTCTACGCCCAAGGATGGAGGCACATGTACTCCCCATTACCAGCCAGAGTGGTGGGTGACCCACTGGTGCTCTAGAAACCTGTAAGCATGGGTGTTTACATGGTTCTGAGCCTCTTCAAACCCAGGACAAGGCCCTAGAAATTCCCTTGCAGCTTGGAGTAGGGAAGGCTCATATCTGAGCTGGCCCCACTAGCTGGGACACTTTAGGAGACTCATGTAACCTCTCTGCTTGTCCCTCCCTGGTCATGGTGTAAATAATTCTCCATTCTCTGAGTCTCAAACTGTAGATCTGTCCATTTTAGCTCAAGGCAAACTTTCGTCACATCAGCCTGTGATAGAAATACAGCTGCAACGGTGGGGACAAGGAGGTGGCTTTCTCACTGAGTTAAATGTGCCGTTTCAAGACTTGGCTTTATTCTGAGATCTTGTTCTCTTTAAGTTCTGTGGTCTTAAAGACTCGCCCTGCCCCTTAATCAAGTGAGGGTGAAATCAGACTACAGATTACTTAATGATCTAAAATATGTCTTATTTTTTAAAATAAGGAGTTGGTGGCTGTGTGCTGGTTTTTTGTTTTGTTTTGTTTGTGCTTGTTGTGTTTAGGAAGCTGAACTCTCAATATGAAAGCCACTTGCTCAGCTCAGGGCTTGCCGTGAGGACTGATGGGAGGCACATCAGTGTACATCACTGTTAGGAAAGCTGTGGCCACTTGACTTAAGTTGTTGCTTCAATTATCTCCTCTACCCACAATTCCTGAGTAGGAAGTTTCCAGGAATATATTGAGGTCCTGGGGCTGAGGCTTGACAATAAACATCAGGTTATCTTCCATCTGTCCTAGACTGGCTCACTCCATGTTCACAAGCAAAACGCAGCAGAGAGGACGACAGAAGTGGATGGTGCTTTTGGCTTATCTTTCTATGCTCCAAGTGGCTCCTGTGACTTCCTGGTTATGGCCAGGGCTGGGGATGTAACTCAGCTGTACAACACTTGCCCAGCACCTTTAATCTTTATTAATGAAAGAGGGAAAAGACAACAATTCAAACACATAAAAATTTAAGGAGGAAGGGTGGCGGCTGGAGAGATGGTTCAGTGCTAAGAACACTTGTTGCTCTTCCAGAGGACCTGGCTTTAATCCTCAGCACACACCGGAGCTCACAATCATGTGTAGATTCAGGCCCAGGGGATTGGATGACCTCTTCTGGACTCTGCAGGCTCCAGTGGTGCACAGCCGTACACGCAGACAAAACACCTGTACATAAGTGAATTTTTTTCCTCTTTCAAATAATTTCTTTAAATTTAAAAGGAGAACGGCAGCAAGAGAGGTCAGCAGGTCAGGTAAAGGACCCTGTCACCAAGCCTGTGACCTGAGTGTGATACTAGAGACCCCTGTGGTAGAAGAGAACTCAGCTCTGTCTCCCGCCCCGTACCTCCTCCTATTGTTCTCTTGCTGAGAACTGCTTTTCCTTTCCCAATATCAACTATTCTGAATATATTTTCTCTAACACATGTTCACATAAATTATCAACCTATTGAGATTAATTACCTGGGTAATTATACTATCCAATTTACTGGGTTGTTATATTTATACTATACAGACTTTTTCCCCCATATTGGTGACTGTAAAAAATCAGGGTTCTTGCTAGGCCTGCACATTAAACCCCAAGAGCATTTGTTATATGTAAGCAAGTGCCTGGATATTATAATTTACTTAACAGTGACACTGTTTCCTGACTCACGTGCTTCTCCTTCAAGAGTTTGCTACTGTGACAATCAACCAGGCTTCAATGAATGGCTAAGTATCAAGCAAACCTCACATGGAAAATTTAAATGTGTTTCTCTTTTGTATATTTTCCTGGAATAATTCTTTTAATATCTAGGCATGTTCATTAGTGTTTTATTTTAATAAAACATTTTTCAACTATCTGAAAAAAAAAAAACCTCACTCCCAGAAGTACTCTAACCTTTACACACGCACACACATACACTAAGTAAAGCTAAAACATATTTTAATAACCTAACACTTCCCCCAGCTTCTCTAAATTCTCTCTCCTTGACAGCAGGTGTGGCCTGTTTCACTGCCATGCTAGTGGAGAGATTTTGTCCTAACTTACAGTTGCCTGCAACTTGGCAGAAACATCTTAGTAGACATAAGAAAGAAAATTCAAAGCCCCAAAACAATCCCAGTGTGGGGGATGGGTTACAAAGGATCATCTGCTTTCGATTGTCTTACCTTTTTGGTTTTTTTGTTTGTTTGTTTGTTTTTGTTCCCTCCTGATTTGCATATGCTTGCAAGTTCTCTTTTTTATTCTAAATTTTATAAACTTGATTTTTTTTTATGTGTTCTCACTCTCACTGCTGCTATGCAGGAAGAATCCTGGGGTCCCTGTATTCTGATGATAGCTGTCTTTACTCAGGAGCTGAGAGTTTCAGATCTTAAAACCATTACTCTTGGCCCCATCCCCAGGCATCTCTGGAGGTCCCACACTAGTGTGCTTTGATCTACATTGTGATGGCTCATGGAAGATAAAGCCGAAGTGACCCCCAGCATGTCCTATTCTAAGATAGTCAGGTTAAGTACATGGCAATAATAAGCTATTGCATTAGAATTCACTAAAGCTAGAGTTGAACTGATTGATCAAAAATGGGCCTCCCGGATCTGTCTTGTGTGTGGGACTGATGCTTGGCTTGACCACCCGATTATGATAGTTCCATTTATTTCTGGATGCTGACCAGAAGAAACCCAGAGAAGGGCTCTCCAACATGAGCCATTGCCTTGCTCTAAGGGCAGGCAGGAAGGAGTTCCACAGCTCCAGAGATATCCACCTCGGAGGGACAACTGACCTAAAGTGATGCAGGAGGGTTGTTTTTATCATAGTCCTGAATGAGTGGCCCAGTTTGTGTCCCCCAATCAACTCTGTCCTCTTCTCATCAGCCCCTGCTGTGCTAGAGGCATTGTATAGTATTGCGTTTAATAGTATTTTCCCCTACAGAACAAATTTCTAGCTGTATTTAAACAACCACCTGTAACAAACCCTGCAAGCCCACTCATTCTGTGAAACACTGAGCGTGTCCTAGCGGGCTTCCTGTAACGCAATCCCCCCTAAAGCACTTGCTCTGCTCTTGGGATTTAAAAGGGTGATGATAAAAATATACTGCCCTCAATTTGTAAAGCTATTAAGAGGGGTTTCCAGCTCTCAACCTCAGGAAAAGAACACATAAGTTAGGACTGCAGAAGTCAGAGAAACGTGTAGCCCACATTGTGGGCAGTATTTCTTAAATGGTTTGAGAATCCAACTTTTGGGACGAGGTACGGAACTGTTAGCATTTAGCTGACTGATCTTAGACCATCTGTTTAGCCTCAAAAGCCCCTGCTTTCTCACATGTTGAAAGCAAGCTGGAAACAAACTAACATCTGTGTGTGCAGGAATTGGCTATGCAGTGGTAACTACAACAGGCAGGTCCCTGCCATCAGATAGGTAAGGTCTAACAGGACTAAAATAAATGAAATAATGCGACATCAAAGGGCTGTCCATGATGGGTGTCCGATAAATGCTCGCTCTTTTCCAATTCTTTTCATGTATGTGATCATTTCACAGCCCAAAACAGCCCAAAGTAAGGTGGCCATTTATAATTTCATTCACATAAGAATGTTCCTGGGAGCTGGGTACCCATAGAATATGGGATTGCCTTCAGCATTCTGATTCATGAATCTTCCATCAACGTATGGTCTTGATTTAAAGTCATGTGTTAACGTAGCTTTCTATTTCAAGTCCACAGTGAATCTCAATAAATTCTAGGAATTTTACAGATACTGATTCATGGATTCTTTCAAACAACTTGTGAGGTGAATGAGAACAGATGTCATTAGTAACCCCACTTTATAGATTAGTATTAAACACACTTCAAGATCCCTTTCATCTCTTAGCACTAGCCGGCACAGAGGAGGCACTCAATAGAGGCTGTTGGATATTGTTTGTTCCATCAGTTAGGAAAGGAAGGTCACTCCAAGACTTAGGAAAGAGAGCATCTGGTACTTGCACTGTGGCCAATTAGCTTTTGTTTTCTGCTTCCTAGGCGGTGAGCAATGGGCGACTGGAGTTTCCTGGGAAACATCTTGGAAGAGGTGAATGAGCACTCCACTGTCATCGGCAGGGTTTGGCTCACAGTGCTCTTCATCTTCCGCATCCTCATCCTTGGCACGGCGGCCGAGTTTGTGTGGGGTGATGAGCAATCTGATTTTGTATGCAACACCCAGCAGCCAGGCTGTGAGAATGTTTGCTACGATGAGGCCTTTCCCATCTCGCACATCCGCCTCTGGGTTCTACAGATCATCTTTGTCTCCACTCCATCGCTGATGTATGTGGGGTATGCGGTACATCACGTTCGCATGGAGGAGAAACGAAAGGATCGTGAGGCTGAGGAACTCTGTCAGCAGTCACGCAGCAATGGGGGTGAGAGGGTACCAATCGCCCCAGACCAGGCCAGCATCAGAAAGAGCAGCAGTAGTAGCAAAGGCACCAAGAAGTTCCGTCTGGAGGGCACACTGCTAAGGACCTATGTCTGTCACATCATCTTCAAGACCCTCTTTGAGGTGGGCTTCATCGTGGGCCATTACTTCTTGTATGGTTTCCGCATCCTGCCCCTCTATCGCTGCAGCCGGTGGCCGTGCCCCAATGTGGTGGACTGCTTTGTGTCCCGGCCTACTGAGAAAACCATCTTCATCCTCTTCATGTTGTCGGTCGCATTTGTGTCCCTCTTCCTCAACATCATGGAGATGAGCCACCTGGGTATGAAGAGAATCCGGTCTGCCTTCAAGAGGCCTGTAGAGCAACCACTGGGGGAGATTGCTGAGAAGTCCCTCCACTCCATTGCGGTTTCCTCCATCCAGAAAGCCAAGGGCTACCAGCTCCTAGAAGAAGAGAAGATCGTGTCACACTATTTCCCTTTGACGGAAGTTGGAATGGTGGAAACCAGTCCCCTTTCAGCCAAGTCTTTTAGTCAGTTTGAGGAGAAGATCAGCACAGGACCCCTGGCAGATATGTCACGGGGTTACCAAGAAACCCTGCCTTCTTATGCTCAGGTGGGGGCCCAGGAAGTGGAACGGGAAGAGCAGCCTGTAGAGGAGGCTGCGGAACCAGAAGTGGTTGAGAAGAAGCAAGAAGCAGAGAAGGTGGTCCCAGAAGGGCAGGAGACAGTCGCAGTGCCAGACGCTGAGAAAGTAGACACCCCTGGCGTGGGGAAGGACGATGAGAAAGATGAGCTGCAAGCTGAAAAGGTAACCAAGCAAGGGCTGTCTGCGGAGAAGGCGCCCTCACTCTGTCCCGAGCTGACAACTGATGACAATCGGCCCTTGAGCAGGCTGAGCAAAGCCAGCAGCAGGGCCAGGTCGGATGATCTCACCATATGACATGGTGCAGAAGAAAGATACCCTGCCTCCAGCCAATACAGACCAAGATAAACCCAGCTGGTGCCAATATACTTTGAGTCTTCTGTGTCTCTTGGGTCACCCCCACCCCTGGTTGGATAGATGTTGTTCTAGAACTATGCACGCTGTACAACTAGGGGATTGATTGCCTTTCCCGCCTATATGGGCCGTCAAGGTAAACCTGTTGTCCTAGTGAAGTTCCTAATTCCATGCCTGCCCTGGTCTTCTATGCCAACTGCTATTGGGAAGGGGGGCGGGGACTTGCTTTCTGACGCCATTCTCCATGGAAACCCATCAGGTCAGAATCATGATTACCTCATAACCTTTTACTAGTCTTCTCTCATGCTCACTAACTCAGTGAGATTCTGTACCCCAGCACTTCCCTAGCAGAAGCCACCTATCCTACATGAGATATCCCAAACTCAAAAGCCTACCCAGGCAGGTGATTTAAATAGCAAAAGTTGCCCTGCTTAGAGCAACAATGACAGAGAGACGGGCCATGAAAGCTGGAGCGCAGGGGCAACAGCCGGCTGCTTCCAGGCAGTGGTTTCCTTCACGCCTGGATATCTGGGTTTTGTTTGGTTGGTTTTGTTTCTTTGTTGTTGCTGTTGTTTTATGAAAAACAAGAAATTCAAAATATAATTGGAATTTTAGCAAGTTAATTTTAAATACAATATGTGGACCAAATGCAATGTATCCAAATTTAACCTGCATGGTAGTAAGTTGCAATATCAGTTTACATTAATGAGCCCAGATTTGCTAAGGAATTGGTCTCAGTTTTTTGTTTTTTTTTTAAATATGGTCTTAGCCTATTTTTCTGGTTTCCCAACCACATTTTGCCACTTTGAAATGTTTTAAGTCATCAGTCCAGAGATGCCCAGAGTTCTTGCTGACCATTCTTTTGGGTCACTGTGCCCCCGGGCTTAAAGCAATTGAGCCTTTGTATCAGCAAGAATTCTGCCCAGAGCACGGTGAGAAAGCAAATGAGCTATCAGACCTCTCCCTGTGAAATGAAAAGGCATTAGGCTTTCAAGCCCGATTGCAATTTTCTTCCCTGAAGCAACAAAAATCCTTTTTAAAAATTCTCTTCTTCCAACATCAGTATTCAACCTAAAATCTGCATCTCCTTTCACCAGGGCTGGGAGCTGGACAAGTTCCAAACTGGAAGATGTCTGCCCACAGGCTTGTCCTGAGGGAGGCAGCTCTTAAGCTTTGCTCAGGCAGAGTGAGCACCAAAACTAGCAGCAGAGAGGTGACGGGGAGAAAGTGTCGTACTCTATGACCTACAAACTGGATGCTCAGTCAGTACCCAGTCCAAGCGTTATCCCTAAAAGAAACACAGAGACTAAAGTGGCCTCTTGTAGGCCTCATCCCCTATAACCCTTCTACAAACCCACCTCATTGAGTCCATCATGGAAAAAATATCAAGTATACATATATATTTTACAGGGAACAATTTCACTCAGTCAATTGATTTTCAGAACAGATGATATATAGATAAATAAATGATAGTTGGATAGATAGGTAGGTAGGTAGGTAGGTAGGTAGTAGATAGATAGATGTTAGATAATATGAATAAAATCATGTGATGATGACCTTGATACCTAGCTGTCTAATTTTTTTTTTTATGAAGAAGGCAGAAATGTATGATAATGAGCTTCCTGTCCAGCCCAGGACAGCCATGAATGCAGCCCAACACAAAATCATAAAAGTACAGTCTTAGTTTTGGTTAGTATTGCTATGATGAAATACCATGATCAAAAAGCAAGCTAGGGAGAGAAAGGTTTATTCTGCTTACATTTCCACACTGACATCCATCATTGAAGGAATCCAGGACAGGAACTTAAACAAGGCAGGAACCAGGAGGCAGGAGCTGATGCAGAAGCCACAGAGGGGAACTGCTTACTGGCTCGCTCCTCATGGCTTTGCTCAGCCTGCTTTCTTATAGACCCTAGGACCATCAGCCCGCGGATGGCACCACCTACAATGGGCTGGTTCCTTCCATATCCGTCACTAATTAAGGAAATGCCCTATAGGCCTGCCTGGCTAGATCTTATGAAGGCATTTTCTCAATTGAGGATCTCTCCTCTCAAATGACTGTAGCTTATGTCAAGTTGACATAAAACTCTCCAGCACACTCACTTAAAATATTATAAGATTTTTTTGTAACTTTTTTGTGCTTGAAATGCATGATTCTCTAGTGTGGACTTTCAGAGGATGGGATCGTGGTGTCAAGAGTCTGAACATACCTGAACCCTATGCCTCATGAACCATGTGCAGAGGATGGGGAGGAAGTGGAGAAACTAAGTTAACAGGGCAGAGGCTTGAATGGGAGACCAGGCTACCCAGCAAAACTGCCCTTGAGTGGCCCCACTCCCTGCTAGCGTCACTCAAAGCGGGAACGTTCTTCTCAACCCTCTGGCTACCACTTTCGCTTTAACATATTTGTCCTGGCTCACCCTTCAGACACTATTCTTCCCTATGAAAGTTGGTGTTCTCATTGCCTGGTGTCACATTCTCAGCCAAAACAGTTTCAAAGATAAATTCACTGAAAGGTTTGGTTTATTTTTTATATAATTATGCCTAGGAAATCTATACTTAAAAGAAAAGGACTAACTATATATGTATCTAGAAAACCAAAGTAACAAACTTTCAATGGAGGAACATGTCAGGCAATGGACAGTTGAATAGAAAGAAACACTTACCTGCTCAACACTGGACTTTCTACTTACTACTGGAATCTTACCCCTACCAACACCAGGCAACAGCATCCAGGCACAGATCCTGTCGTGTACCATGAGAACAGTAACCAAATCCCAAGCCCCCAGAGTGTTCTTGACCCCCACAGGCTGCCCTCTCACCTTATAGTTATGCTTCTTGTTTAAAAAGACCCCCCTTTCTCAAGGCCCTGAGTTCAATCCAGGCACCTCTACTAAGACCAAATTTTAAAAAGAAAAACCGAAATCCTGTCTTAAGGTGACAGTGCCAGCGGTATTTGGAACCAGTTGCAGAGCACTGGGGGAGGGCTGCTGGCCTCCTCATCTTGGCTGAATTCCAGAGAGTTATTTCCTTACATGAAGCAGTGTCTAGCTTCCCTGCCCACACCTGCTTGGGCCCCACATAGCCTGCCATTTCCTTTTGCCCTTCCCAACAAGAAGGAGTGTAGGTTGGAAGAAGCAGACACAGGCACCCAAAACAGGGACTTTCTTCCTACTTCTGCCAGTTAGTGTCTATGTTATCATTGCCTCTTCTCCTCTCTACACCTCCATTTCCTGTCTACAAACAAGTTACGGCACCACCTACCTACCTCCAGGGTTACTGTAAGGACGGATGAGTTGGTTACCACACATGAAGCCAATTCCTGAGAGGTTCCTCCGACAGCAGTTAAGACAGGGTAGAGAACAGGTGGGTGGCTGCCATTTTCCTCAGAAAAGACTCAATAAAATCTTGATTCCATATTATGCCCAGGGACAGGTAGGCGGTTACTTAAGTGATTGTTATATGGCAACTCTTCTTCAGCTGCCACACGGTCGAGTCAGGTCCCGTTCAGAGGTACCTGTGTGTCTGTGCCCTCTGCTTGGGGGCAAATAATCATGACCGACCCAGGATTATGATGCTTTGGGTTCCATTAGGTGCAGCTTTACTCCCAGCTCAGTCCTTCATTGGATAAATCCCAAGAGCACATAGTCCTACCAATATAAGATGCCTTGGCTATCAAAAGAACAGAAATGTGGCTCCTCCCAGAAGAAAGGAAGGGGATAATGGCTTGATAGTGGCAGTAACTCCACCATCAGGAGAAGTCTGTACCAGGAAGCCCAGAGTCACTCAAAGTTCAGTCGAGCTTGTCTGGGTGATTCCCTAGCATTTGGAGTTTGTAAAAGGACCTGTCTGGTTTTCATGACTTTAGCCCTTGCTGTTCAGGTGGCGCATCCAACACAGCACCGACCAAATGTTCCTGAAGTACGCCTTAGAGGCTCACAAAACTCACTGACATTTGTAAGGTGTGGCAGCTGCCTCTTTCTAACTCCGGAGATGCCTAATTATTTTTTCTCAGCTCTCTGTGACAGTTTTCTCTAAGTTGATAGGACATTTGAGCCCCTCCTTTACAAGGTCTAATTTGTTGTCTCAAAACCTCACTAATGTGGAAATAAAAAAGAAAGAAAGAAAGCATTGCCCAAACTGTAATGATCATATGTAAAGTCCGTCTTTACACACTGACACTTGTCCCTCCTGAGTGATGCACAGCTTGCTAAACCAAGAGAAGCTGTGGGACCGAGAGTGAAGTGAGGGGATGGTCCTGAAGGCCTAAAAATCGCATTCCACACAAGAACATCTTTAATCACATGAGAATCTGTTGCAAGTGATACTAGGGGGGTCATCTTAGCAGAGCTCATGTACAGAGAAGGAAAGATATGTCTGCCTCTGAGACTGACTTGGGCAGACAGGAACTGCTCAGCTGAAGCCCCAGGGAAGGCCAAGGGCAAGACTAGTGCAGACCACCGCTCTTCAGTTACTGAGGGGGTGAAGGGCACAGGAGGAGTAAGAATGAGCCAGGCACACACAGCAGCTCTAATACTACTCCATCCTCCTCCTGTCTTCTTCTTCTGACTCCAAACTAGCCCTTTATGTATGTCATTCACAATTGCCCAGTCAAAGCTAGTAGAGCCTAGATAAAAAGGGTGGGGAGACAGGTTGGATGGAAAACTCCTCTGAGTATAAATATGTTCTGTAAGATGCATTGTGTGCCTAGAAATTATGACAGAAGAGACAGAGAGGTTCCCCTAACTTGAAATTGTTGTAGTATAACTAAATATGTCTTTGGGGGAAGGTGGGAGATAAAGGAAATGTGATTCTAGATTCAGCAATTAAATAAGAAGACAACTCGGTCCCCACTGCTTTTGATACTGCTGCTCCCAGAGATGGAGAGAAGATGCCATTCAACTCTGGCAGTGGCCACCGGGTGGCAGGGGTGGGGGAGGTGGGACAGACCAGAGTCTCCACTCTTAACTGCCTTCTGGAAGTTTCCAGGGCAGAATACAAATTGTAGAAGAATTCAAAGAATTTGACTGGAGAAAAAAAAAAATAGCTCCTTCACCTTCTCTGTGTGCTCTCTTTGCCATCTGTAAAACATGAGTAAAGGACGAGCTAAGAGATGCATTCAAAGTTAACTTCACTGGCAACACTCACGAGTGACAACACTGGGGTGGTGGGTGACAGTTTTCAATCTGTATTTTCCAGCCCTCCCCACTCATGTCAGAACTAATAACTACGTGTTAGATTGTTAGCAAAAAAATAAAACTAACTTGACTTTTAGTCTTTGTTTTCTCTCTTGACTTATCAATTGAGTAAAAAGACTGCCTCAGTTTCTAATTCTTATTCTTTTGGAGTTGCAGGTCCAGGAAAGGAAGGGAGAGTTGTATGCTAGTAAATGCTTCACAACTCTCTCTGAGATAAAGAAGTACTAAATAGCAGGGTTTTCTTACTTGATTTGTATAAATTCATCCACCATTACCCACTTTGAGCTACCAGTATGATGTCACTGGCAGTTATGAGATGTCCAGTAGCACATTACTATGTTTCCCTACTATACAATGTATATGCAATGTACAGTAGATATGAGTAACCTTGGGGCTATGGCTTGAATGCCCCCAACAGTCTGTGTAATGGGAGGCTTGGTCCACAAGGGAATGGTATTAGCAGCTGGTGGAACCCTTAAGAGGTAGGGACTAGTAGAAGATCCTTAGCTCACTGGTGGCATGAGGTCATTCTCACACAACTCCTTCACTGTTCTAATGTGACCTCCTGATAGTTCTTCCGTGAGAATGGTTATGTAAGGACTGACTGTGGCCCCTCCTAGATTTCTCTATTTTCTGGCTTGTGACATACTGCTCACTGCAACACCTGTTTTTACTGTCTGCCATCCACCACAAATCCCTCACCAGAACTGAGATTACACACACACACACACACACACGTGCTATGCCATCAGACCTCCCCAACAGTGAGCTGAATAGCACTTCTTTTCTTTTCTTTCCATTTATTTATTTCTTTATTCATGCATGCATGCTTTCACTTTATATCCCAATCGCAGCCAACCCCTCTTCCCAGCCCCAACTCACTCAGCCCCTCCCTTTCACTTCTGAAAAGGGGGAGGTCTCCCCCACCCTGGTACCAATCCACCCTGGCACTACAAGTCACTGAAGGACTAGGCACAACCTCTCCCATGGGGGCCAAACGAGGCAGCCCAGTTAGGGGAACAGAATCCACAGGCAGGCAACAGAGTCAGGGCAGCTGTTTGTTGGCCCTCGTGAAGACCCAGCTATAGATCGGTACATATAGCACAACTTTTCTCTCTTCATAGCCTGTTTCCAGTATTTTGTTACAATGATTTTTAAAAACCTGACTCATGTACTAAAAATAAATAGTAAAATAGGAAATGATAAGCTTTGAGTATATGTTATCTTCCGTTCCATTTTTAGGTTTATACAATTTAATTGTTAACAGTAAATGAACTGAAGAACTTACTTACAAAATCCTTAAAAACTCTACAAATGACTTGCTCAACAGATCCAGGATGGTTCTAGGTAAAACAAGGGAGACTATGACTCAGACAGAGCAGACTCTCTCTGAGCAGAGATTTGCTCAGTATGTTCCCTCTCCTACTCTAGCAGACCTTGGGGTGGGGGTGGGGGGACCAAACGGCACACCTGGTTAGCGCATGGAAAGAAGCAAAAGAATAGCATGTATCCCCATGTTTGCCCTTGAGGATTTAAACAAGAGATAAATTGGTTTGTTAAGTATGAAAACAAACTTACACTCAAGTTAAATTAGTCATAAGCTTCTGACTAGGATTTACCATCTCTCCTCTCCTCTCAAAACTCTTTAGGAACTCTTAGTTCCCTGCCATGACTGACAAAGCCCTTTACAGCTTGTGGCTACTCACTTAGAGAATGTCCTTTTTTACCTGCTGACAGCCCCTTCTTCTATAAGAGCTTAATTTATCCACAGAAAACATCCTCCTGCAGTTGGATGTAGACTTGGTGGAGTCTTTTTTTCTCCTTTGTTGTATGTGTATGGGTGTTCTGCCTGTATGTATGTCTGTGTACCATGTCCGAGGAGGGCAGAGGAGATCATCAGATCCCCTGGGATTGAGAGCCTTCATGTGGGTGCTGAGAATCTAACCCAGGTTCTCTAGAAGAGGAACCAGTGCGGTTGAGTGCAGAGCCATCTCTCTTAGATTCTTAGTTGATCTCCTTGGTGGAGATCAGCTTTCGGGATCCACTGGGTCGATTCGAATATCATTCATATGTGGAATAAATAACAGAAACTGAAAATTGTTTGCAATTCATTCATGATGGCACAAGCCCTTGAAATTTTAGACCTCCAGGAAATACCACATTCTTCTTTTATCAGACTGTTTTTTAGCATTCCTTCAATTTGTCAAGCTGTCCCTAAGGTCATTGTCATCATCTTTTCTCCTCTTCCTTCTCCACTTCTTCCTCCTCCTCCTCCTTCTTTCTTCTCCTCCTCCTTCTCCTCATCCTCTGTCTCCATCTCCTCCTCCTCTTCTTCTTCCTCCTCCTCCTTCTCTCTATTTTTTAAAATAACACAGCCCCAGATCACCTACATTGCTTGCCAGAGACAGTCCTACATGGATGCACCACTTTGAAGCCTCATCTCCCACATCTCTCTGCATACATTTGCCTTAGTCTGATAGAACCAACCCTAACCCTAACCCTAACCCTAACCCTAACCCTAACCCTAACCCTAACCCTAAACCTAACCCTAACCCTAAACCTAAACCTAAACCTAACCCTAACCCTAACCCTAACCCTAACCCTAACCCTAAACCTAACCCTAACCCTAACCCTAACCCTAAACCTAACCCTAACCCTAACCCTAACCCTAAACCTAACCCTAAACCTAACCCTAAACCTAACCCTAAACCTAACCCTAACCCTAACCCTAACCCGAACCCGAACCCGAACCCGAACCCGAACCCGAACCCGAAACCAAAACCGAAACCTAGCCCTATATTGTTTCAGATCTGTCTTCTTGTTTATGAAATTGCACAAAATCTAAGATAAAGCTTGTTTGCTACTTCCTTTTCAGACCCCTGATACCCATGAACCCTTCTGGTTTTGTACTTATCAAATTGTTTTATTGGGGCTGGAGAGATGGCTCGGTGGGTAAAGGCACTTGCCATCAAGGCTAAGAACCTGTATTTGATCCCCATGTTGGAGGAACAGGTTGTCTTCTGTTCTCTACAAGTGTGACATGATGTGTGTGCATGTACCTGTACACACACACACACACACACGAGAGAGAGAGAGAGAGAGAGAGAGAGAGAGAGAGAGAGAGAGAGAGAGAGAGAGAGAGAGAATACACCCACACTAAATAAATATATGTCAATTTTTAAAAATACTGGGGCAGACATTTTATCCTGCATATCACTGCATATTCAGTACTTGGATCATAGTTACTTTGATGAATAATTGAATGAATTATGAATACCACACAGGGCAGGAATGAGATAACTGACCAAGCTCTCCACAGCAACAGAGCAGGTTGGCACTAGCTAAGGATATATCTGAGAAAGTGGTTCCCTAAAAGTCCCAGGTTTTCAGGCTTGAAAGCAAGTAGGTTTCCTTTGTCATAAATAAATATAAATTCCTGAGTGTCATCACAGAAACCTTGGTGGCCACATGTTGAAGATGGAAGCCGTCATATTAAAGATTCTGTCACCAAGGTAACTTTGGAAGCCATCTTAGGAAGATATCATCTTTGTACAACTGGAGATAAAAGGGCTCTCCATGTCTACAAGTCTCCTTTTCTGAACTTTGCCTGAGACAAAAACTAAACCTTTCTTGTATAAATTCACTGACATGTCAAGATTTATGTTACAGTAGCTATTGTGATTTGTTTACAGAGACTGATACAGTGAAGTTAAGTATGTCTGTAACAACAATAAAAAGATCCCATAGTATTTGCTTTAGTGACTAGTAAAGTAACAAAAATCAAGGCTATGTAATAGATCCCCAGACAATTTGACACAAATATGCACTAAAAGTATTACTTGTGATGACATATATTAATTATATATTACTGCATAATGATTACTCTAAAATATAGTGGCTTCAAACAAGTCTTGTGGGTCAGGTCTGGAGCAGCCGGGAGATGTCTCAGGAGGTTACAATCCAGTATTGAGGAGATCTGGGGTTCTCAAAGACTTCACTGCTACAGTAGAATCCCCACACACACACACACAACACACACACTCAAGTGGCCACCTGAGAAGTACGTTGTTGCTGAGAAATTGGTTCCCCTCAACTCTGGTCTCTCCGTGATGATACCTGGGTGTCCTACTGACCTGGTGGCTAATTACCCTGGAGCAAGTGGCCCAAAAGATCAAGGAGGGATCTTCAACATCTTTTGTGAGCTAACCTTGGAAGTCATATGCCATCTCCTTGGCCATATTCTATTGGTTATTTCCTTCAGATTGCTCCAAATACCAGGGGGAGAATAAACTAGAAATAACAGGATTAGTTACCAGGAAAGGAGGAAATATCTGCATGACTTCTTTATGATAATATTAAATTTTAAGAACTAATGGGATGTCTCTAGGACACAGAGAATGAAAATAGAACTCAAGAACTCCAAATAGGTAAAAATTTCACTCAAGAGTCAACGCAATTAGAAGGTACTCTCTAGCCAGTGAGATGGCCAGTGGGTAAAGGCATTTGACACTAAGTTTGATAACCTGAGTTCAGACCCCAGACCCACATAGAGGAAGGAGGCAACTGATTCCTACAAGTTGTCCTCTGCCTGCCACAGCACACTATAGTGCTAACACACACATGCACATACAGAACTAATGAACAAATGAATTGAAGGAATAAATATGCAAACAAAAGGCGCTCTCTATTGTACAGAACAATACAATGACTGCAAGGCCGTCTCCAAAGAAAAAACTTTATTTCATTATTTACTCGGGCTAAAAGATAAGGAAATGTGAAAACATTCACAGACGCCATTGATACATTTAAGCATATGGTAAATTAAATGTAATCACTGTAATTATAGCTAAAAGCTACAACTTATATATTAATTCTTTTTTGTTTTGTTTTCCAAGATAGGGTTTCTTTGTGTATCCTGGCTTCCCTGGCCTGCCTCTGCCTCTTGAGTGCTAGGATTACCAGTGTGTCCCACCACTGCCCAGCTTATATACTAATTTTTTTTCTGTTTTGTTTTTTCGAGACAGGGTTTCTCTGTGTAGCCTTGGCTGTCCTGGAACTCACTCTGTAGACCAGGCTGGCCTCAAACTCAGAAATCCACCTGCCTCTGCCTCCCAAGTGCTGGGATTAAAGGCATACTGCCCGTCGTCATCATACTAATTCTTAATACATACTTTTTTGAAGGTTTAAAATCCTCTGTTATATGAACATAAGCTAAGGAACTGTGACTGGAGGGGTTAATGGGAAGGGCAAACATGAGAAAGCAGAAGAACTAGTCATTGATGGTAGAGTGCCCAGTCTATTGTGGGTGTTGCCACATCTGAGTTAGTAGTCTTGAGTTCTATTTACAAAAGAAAAAAAAAACCACAGGCTGAGTAAGCCACACATAAGCCAATAAGCAGCACCCCTCCATTGCCTCTGCATCGGCTCCTGCCTCAAGGTCTCTGCCCTGTTTGAGTTCCTGTCCTGACTTCCTTCAAAGATGAACTACAATGTGAAAATGTAAGCTGAAATAAACATTTTCCTCTCCAACCTGTTTTCAGTCATGGTGTTTCAACACAGCCAATTGTAGTCCTAACTAGGACAGGCTGCTTGGTAAGACAGACTTCAGATCAAAGGAAGAGAGGTCTTTTTTTTATGTGTGGCAACCTGGGGGAGTGTTCTTGTTTATTTATATTGTAATCTGAGCACTCGGATTCTAGATATCAGCATCCCCTGCAACACACACACACACACACACACACACACACACACACACACACACACATTTGTACTCTTCCAAGCCTTGACTGCAGCCTCTTCCATCCAGGATTATTGGCCAAGCTAGAGCCAGCTTCCTGGACAAGGAGACCACAAACTAGTCTTTACAATAAGACTAGCTAGGGTTCCAGTGGGAAAAGAGTAAGTCCCACAGTAGTATGTTAAGCCTTCATAAATTGAGTATCTAACAGAAAGAATTATAATTCACTTTGTATTTGAGCCACAGCCACACACTGTGTTGGGAAGGAGGAAACTACTTTCTAACATAGCCCACCTTCAGACTCCTACGTAATTATTATTTTGAATTTAAATCTGTCTTCATGTAACTTCCAGTCCTTTGGCCTAATATTCCACACCCTAAAGCGCCAAACTATAATGATGGTCTCATTAGAGTCCAATGAACACACACTCTTATAAGCGGTGTGCTTTTGATGTCCTATCAGAAATTTACTTAGCTATGTTTGAGAAGACTCTTAACTTCTTGTCCACCATCCTTTCATTTATAGATGTCACACTGCTTTTTAAACCAAGTAAAATCTGTGACATTTACAACACATTGCTTGACTTTTAAAGCCTAACTCATTAGGTTAACTTATTTTGACTTTTTGCAGTGCTGGGGATGTCACTCAGGGCCTCGTGCAACTCTTAGCCCAGAATTTATAGCTATGATCATTACATTTAATGGCAGTGCTACTTAAAGCAAATGTTACCTTTCCTCACCTCCTTCTGCCTACTAAAAAGAAACACGTTTGCTTTGAGCTTTAAAGTCTGCCCAGCTGCTTCCAGCCCTGCCCACCCTCACCTGCTGTGGAAAAGGGGAATGCAACCGCTGATTGGCTGGCCGGGGCGCATCTTGATGACGTAAGCACGCGCCATCCCAGCGCGGATGGCTGGAGCGAAGGCCGACCAACAACACAGCAAGTGGACAGGTCTTAACAAGCGGCTTCTCTGAGGTGTAGAAAGCTGGGCATGGGCCTCCCGAGGCTTCGCCATGAGCTTCCTGATCGACTCCAGCATCATGATCACCTCCCAGGTGAGCCGCCGCCCGCCCTCGCGGGCTTGGGAGAACCCGGATTTGCTCAGCCTGCTCCCTAGCCCGGGTGGTGAGGGCTGACGTGTGGCCCTGTCACTCACCTAGCGTAAGTCCCCAGACGCTGGGGAGGGCCTGGCTAGCCCCAGCGCTGAGCTGATGCCATGCGGGGGTCGGTTTCCAAAGCGCCCCCAAGGCTTCCGCGGATCACGGAGCCTGGAGAAGCTTGCCTCCCAGCGGGAGGCCCGCCGCAGCATGCCAACTAGAGCTGAGTGCTGGAACCGGTATGGGTTTTGCTGGATCTGGGTGCCGACGTGTTTGCCTCCGCGAGGTCCAAGACTGGGCTTTCCTTTGTGCACTGACACCTCATCCTTCATCCTCTGCTTGCTGTTCAGTCTTTGAGAGTCGTGGTCAGACCCTCTTTTCTTCTCACTTGGCCACCTCCATTCTACAGTTGGCATTAAACAAAACCGAGGGAGTATAAACCACTGGCAAGTCCCGCTAGCTTCGTCTAGAGAGCCTTTTGCTTTTCTTATCATTCGTGTTTCTTCAGGGTTTTCCCCCAACCCCACCCCAAGTGTTTATGATACCGTTGATATCATGTACATATTTATGTGCATAGCGGTGTACTCACTTTCAAATGCAAGCACTCACTAAATAATGGTTGAGTAGGAGCAGCTGCAGAAGCTTCCTCTGATTATTGCTCTCACCCCACATCTTTCCAGTAAAAGATTTTTCTCTACATCGCATCCAAATGGCAAGTGAAAGAAACAGTTCCCTTCAGGGACATAAGTAAGGTACATCCTTGGATTTAGGGTTTGTACTGCTGCATCTAAATTAGCTTTCCCCTGCGGAGCACTGCCCACACCTCTTGAAAACGTCGGTAACAACACTTAAAAATATATGAAACAAGAAAAAGCCAATCCATTTTACCTAACTATTTTTTCTTTTTCAAAGTTAATACCTTTCAAGTACATTCGACTGCTTTTGTTGCCAGCATAGTTTTTAAATGTGTAAATACACAAAACTCTGGACACCTTGCCTTCTGCTTAAAACCTCTCTACACCTCCCTGTTGTCCTTGATAACGACACAGAGTGGCTTTCAGCCTTAGTAACAATTCAAGAAAAATAAATATTTAAGTTTTAAATGTTTTTTTTTTCCACAGAAAAAATATAAATGTCCATTCCTAGCCCCTTTAAGAGTACAAAAATAAGAGTGTAAGTAGAAAGTTGCCATGCACTTTTGCCTTTGAGATTAACATGAACATAATTCAAAAGTTAACCCAAGAATATGGCTTTCTAATCTTTTATGCCTTGAATTTATAACCCTTAACTTTGACAAATATATCCACATGAAATATTAAATTTAAGTGACCGAAGAGCTGAAATCTAAAACCCAAACAATCCTTTGTGTCAAACGTCCCCCATCCATATATGTTTTGTGGCTACTTTATCATCACTGACGTATTAATAAGGTGAAAATGTCACCACAGGGAGGTAACTTGTCACCTATCATTAAACAAAGTGGCCTCTTTCATTCCAGCCACTCTCTTCCTCATGTCTGTTTACTTTCCTTCCCCATGCAATCCAAGATAGTACCTTTCTTACTCTCTCTTGTATTCCCTAACATCTGGCCCAGTTGGTGGCAAAAAAGTCGAGACCTAGTAAGTCTTGGTTTAATAGAAGCAACTCCCTCGGGAAATGTGATTAGCTGGAAAGCAACACATACACCATTATTCCTGTTCTGTATGAACTGAAAGGTTTATTTGGAATGAAATCTGAGGCTTCATATCAAAGCCTCACCTCAGGCCAGTGAGGTGACTAAGCAGATAAAGGCGCTTGCTGCCCAAGCCTGACAACCTGAGTCAGATTCTTGGTGCTCATAATGGAAGGAGAGAACCAACTCCCAAAGGTTGTCCTCTGCCTTTTACTTGCAAGGGGATGTGTGTACACACAAATAGTACATGAAATTAAATTTTATAAAACTTACTACCTCTGACATTTTTGCTCACCATGCCACAGGATAAAGCACAAAGTCCTTACCATGTCTTACCCAGCTGCTTACATTAGCACCCGGACTTTTAGTTCTTTAGCCTTGTGTCTTGCTCACTGTGTCCTCATTTCATTTTTTATACTGTATAGACTGACTAAACTTTTAGTTTCTTAACCTGGCTATGCCATCATGCCTCTAGATTTCCACAGTGGCTTTTTCTGGGATCCTCCGACTCCTACCTTCCCCTCTTCCTCCTGAACAACTGCTGTTCAGCCTTCAGATTTCAGCTTGGATATCCAAATACTTCTTCCAGACCAGGTTAGACCAGTGTTTCTCTTCATGTCACCATAATGCCTTTCACTCCTGTTGCTTATGGGCTGCCATACTGTCTTGTAGTTACTTGTTATCTCTTTCATAGGTTATCCACCCTTTGAGAGCAGTAGTTACCAACCTATCCAGCTCCTGGCACACAGTAATCACTAATAAGTATTGGCTAATGAATGAAGCATGGGTAAATTCCAAGAAAGGTGTCTTTCCCAGTTAATTCTTGATAACTGTTCTGCCAACTATTGTCTTTTTTTTTTAATCTAACCTTCCAACCTTGAAGTCATTCCATAAAAGCAACTGTCACCTACCTGTGTTGAGCATCAGTTCAGCTGTTAAGTCTTATCAGTTCCAGAGTCCACTCATAAGTCCCTGCTGTACACTGAGCCCAAGGTCAAGGGTCTGCTTTGTACAGTTGTAAGCCTATTCATTTTTAAAATAAGCCATGCAGGTTCCAGTCTATTTGAAAAGATTTTGAAGTGGCTTTTTCCCTTTATAGCTTTGCAAGAGTTCATATTTATCCTGGATATAATAAATACTCCAACTTCTTTCTTTTCTTTTCTTTTCTTTTCTTTTTTTTTTTTCTTTTTTTTCTTTTTTTAAGACAGGGTCTCACTATGTTGCCCAAAGCTGACCTCAAACTTCTGGGTTCAGGGGATCTTCCTGCTTTGCTTCCTGGGCAGCCCCACTGCTAGCTTGGATAAACCACACCAACTGCAATTACTTGTTGATGTGCATGGGATTTAAAAGTCCTTTCAGGCTTTGTCTGTGGAGTATGTGAGGACTCATTAAAGCTATATATCTGTCCCTCTGTCCCCATTCCATATCTATATTATCATCCTAACTTTTTATTTCTGGTCTGAGATCCCATCCTTTTTATCTGAATTGGTTGTTTGGTTTGGTTTGGGGGTTTTGGTTTTCATTAAGTTATGCATCTGAGCGTACATACCTCTCCCATTCCTAAGTGCCCAACTTGACACCTTTCCTCATGGCTGCCAGTCAGGAGCACCTGATAACACATTAAAGCTGTCCTCTTCTCTCTCCCAGTCCCTATCTCATCATATAAACACAATTCCCGTTTGTTTCTCTTGCCTAAGGTCCCATTTCTGTTGGATCTTGTCATCCTTGACATCTGCTGATTTTACCTTCTAAAATAGTTCCCTGTAGCCTCCTCTTCTGTACCAGTGTTAACTCAGGGTTTTGTCATCTTCATGCGAGTTCCTCCAAAGACCTCCTATAGCCCCCACAAGCCACCATAGTTGTTATATGAAACGAATCTCACTGTGTCATTTCCGGCCTCATTAACCTTCATTTTTCCAAAATAGTTAACACTCCTTGGGTGGTGTGCTAGGCTCTGGGTAGCTGGTTACTGCTTCTCCTCCCTAGTTATTCTTGTTTTCAAACTCTCCTTAATAAACATTGTCTTCTAGACTGCCCTGCTCTGCAGTTGCCAGTGTATACCAATATCTTATCCATCTGCCTTTGTTCATTTTCTTTGCTGTCTCGAGAGCCCCATTCTCCTGTCCCCACCACCTTTGTCTTTTACTCATCTGACTCTTACTCATTCTTTAAGAGAACACTTTTTGATATTTTAAAGATTAAAAACTTTGGAACCTCTGTAGAAAAATGCATCTTAGATACCCTCTCCAGAAAGCCTAGCAACCCTATAGAAATGGATTTGGTCTCCCTCCGTTGTATGTTTTACAGTATTATTTAGTGTCTTCACCACTGTACTGTAAGCTCTTTGGGGATGATGATTGTCTCACTCATCTTTGGA
Organism: Arvicanthis niloticus; assembly: GCF_011762505.2. Classification (NCBI taxonomy): domain Eukaryota; kingdom Metazoa; phylum Chordata; class Mammalia; order Rodentia; family Muridae; genus Arvicanthis; species Arvicanthis niloticus. Next base: position 76,358,873 of record NC_047661.1, on the reverse strand, counting down.
TTTTCTAGTGGCTAACATCACACACGGAAATGCTACAGACATTTTTACAGGGAGTATTTACAAAGAGCAACCAACCAAACATGGTCCTTATCTTGACAGCTTGTATTTCACTAGGCATCCAGAACTCTGTGATCAGTGACTTGAGGAGGGAAAGGCGAATGGGATTATACAAAAAGAATGCCTTATCTTTAGTCAGGGGGCTAGAGAAAGGCTTCCAGAGGGAGCAATGCGCATTAGGACCTGTGGAGCTATTAGAGGAGAGAGCTGGAGAGAAGTTCATGTTAAAGACCACAGACATCTCAGTATGAAAGAGCATGTCTCTGCAGAATCAGAGAAGTTGTGTCTTAAGTAAATGTTTGGTTGGCAGGAAGGGCACAAGTAGTGGGGTAGTTAGTGCAGACCTGTTTCAGTCACTAGGAAGGGCACCAAAGAATTTTATGTATAAAAGTCCCAGAATCCCAGACAATACAAGAAGGATGGGGGGGGGGAGGGAAGGAGAGGGAGAGAAGAGAAAGGAGAGAGAGAGGGTAGGTAGATAATTTTGAAAAAGCCATGTTGTCAGCCGCCATGGGCTTTGTCTCTGAAGCCAGTTTGTGTAGAAGCTGTCAAATGTAATATTCATTAATCTTGTCATTACAGCAAGATGGCAGCCGCTTTCTATAGATTAGGCAGGAAAATGGAGAAGCTGAAAGCTGACTGAAAGAGAGACATGAAATACTAGTGCACCCACCAGGGCCAGGCACCCATCTGTATGGGTGCTGTCTGTATTTTGACCAGGTGTGGTTTTCTGTGATGACCTTCGTCTTTAAAGAGAAGCTTCTTTTATGATGGAGGAGAGCTGCACTGATCTGTAAGTTTAACGATAAGTTGTTAGACCGAAGTTAGGAATTAATTTTATTGATCTAGTAAAGTGGTGGTGGCAGGGTTTCCTCTAAGATCTGTGAGTCACTAGCCCCAGGTGGTTGGCTGGGTTTACCATACCAGGCTGGATTTCCCTCCTCTTGAGGGGGCCTCAAGTCCAATCAGACAGCTGTTGCTTAGCACCAAGTCTAAGTGCTGCTATTGGACTTTAGAGATATCTTTCCAGGTCTTGGTTCATAGGTACCACAGCTGGGTAGGACTGTTGGTTGTTTTTCTCCCTTGGCAGTTTTCATAGTACTTATGGTACTGTAAAAGTTCCCTCAGGGATGACGCTTTCAGATCAGATCCAGCTCAAGTCTTCCAAGTCCTGTGTCCAAAGTACATAGTTCTTCAGTAATATAAATTTACCTCCAACCTCTGAGGGAGGTTACCAAGGGTAACAACAATAGCCTGTATTGTTTTGGGAGTCTTCTGGGCTTTCCTGACCAACAACTCAAAAAGAGGTTTCTCATGCCTGGTGCTAGGTTTTTGTTAAAATGATCTATGGTTCTTGTAGGGAGCATTGTTAGCCCAAGTGACATAACTATGTTTTACATAGATAGATGGATGGATGGATGGGTGCATGGATGGATGCATAGGTGGGTAGATGGATACATTTATATGTGTTGTATGTAATATTAGGTAATATCAGATAGTGTTTCCTTAGGGCTTTGTCAAACATCCTTATCCTGTTTATTTCTCCTCCCTCCGTCTCCTTCTGTGTTGACCTCTTCCCAACTAAAGTCCATTTTTGCCAATTTTCCCCTTCACTTTAAATGTAGAAAAACATGAAGCAATCCGACTAAAATCAGGAGTGAGAACTTCCCATGATCCCACTCTTTTTCAATATAATTCAAGAAGCATTAGCAGGAACAATTCAGCAAGAGAAGAAAATTAAAGGGATACAATTAAGAAAAGAAGAAGTCAAACTTTCTATCTGCAGATGAAATATTATACTTAAGAGATCCCAGAAAGTCTGCCAGAGAACTCTAGAAATGATTAATATTTCAGCAAAGTGGCAGGATATAGAACTAACTTTTGTACAAATCAATAACCTTTCTGTATATGAACAACAGAAACTGAGGAAGAGGTCACAGATACCCTTGTATTGTGAATACAATAGCTTTAAAGAAAATAAGGTGCCCAGGAATAAATGTAACCAAGGAAGTAAAAGACCTCTGACCTCTGCAACAAAAGCTTTAAGTCTCTGAGGAAAGAGATTGAGAAAGACACCCGGAAATGGAAAGGCTCGCAGATTGGTAGAATCAGCAGTGTGAAAATGGCAATTCTGCTGAAAGCTATTGAGAAATTCATGCCATCCAATCAAAAGTCCCCATCTCATTCTTCATAAAAATACTAAAACACTATTTTAAAATTTATTTGGAACCACAAATGACAATAAGCCAGTTTCATTGCATTATGGGAAAATATATGTATTTCCATTTTTTTGTCTGCCTTAAAATTCATTCTATACAATCAATAATTTAAAAATTCTAAGAGCATGTAAGCGTCTTTTTACAATGATAAAAGTGGATCTCATTTTTAATCTCTAAAAATAGCTGTCTAGTTAGCAGACATTTTATCATAAAAGAGTTTCTATAAGGCATTTGTCAAAAGAAGATGTATCTTGACATTTTGTCTTTCTTCTGCCCTAGATACTGTTTTTTGGATTCGGGTGGCTTTTCTTCATGCGCCAGTTGTTTAAGGACTATGAGGTGAGGAGAAACCATTTAGAATGGAACGAGAAAAATGATTCTGGATAAAAAAAAAAACAAAAACAAAAACAAAAAAACAAAGTGTGCCAGTTAAGAGTATGCAATCATGAAACTACACATGGTGTCCAGGCTTCACTAATAGACTGATTTCTCTCTGTTCCTAACTTACTAGCATGGATTTTTGAAATAGGATCTTGCTGTGTAACTCAGGCTGGTCTGGAACTTGCTGTATAGCACAGGCTAACCCCTAAGTCCTCCTGCTACAGCCTCCCAAGTGATGGGGTTACAGGTGCATGCCACCAGGCCATACTGGTTTAGATGATTTAAAAGCAAAAAAAGAAATGACACGGCTAAGAGCACGGAGAGCCATTCTTTACTCATGTTGGGACCATTCACCAATTGCAGGAGGAAGTTTAATTTCCAGTGCTTCAGAAGTTTTGATTTTAAGCTATAGTTGCCAGCGTTCAAGTTTAAGTTAATATCTAAAGCTAGTCTGGTTCTTATTTAAGGTCTTAGATTCAAAAAAGAACCTTATCCTATACTGGACGTTTTATAATACAATTTCACTACTTAGTTACTGGACACTTTGGGGTGTTTCTAAGATGTTGTATATTAAACCTCCCCAGGAGTTTGGGAAGCTGTCTGGAAGAGCCCACAATTGTAGAGACTCTATTCTGCTCAGTCCTGTGAGGCATCTCAGGGAAGTTCCAGAGCTGACGTGAGCTCTGCAGTGCTGAAGAACTCCTTTACCGTTAAGCATGCGTGCAGGTCTGGGTTGTTTTATCATTGACATGGGGAATCTAAGTGCTATGCATGGCCCTGCCATTTCATCCTCTTGTGCTTTAAATTCCCCAACCACAAGAAGATTCTGGAAAGAGGCAGCCATGATTTGAAAGTGCCGCCCACTTCCATCATTTAACCCAAGTTCCTCTTCTGAGACTCAAGAAGTCAACATAGGTTTTCTGACTTGTCAGAAGACTGTCAGTTAAGGATGTCTAGCAAGGACATGACCAGCTTCTGCATGTGGCTTTTAACAGGTGCGTCAGTATGTGGTGCAGGTGATCTTCTCCGTGACCTTTGCATTTTCATGCACCATGTTTGAGCTTATCATCTTTGAAATCTTGGGAGTTCTAAACAGCAGGTAAGTTCAAGTCCTACAGCCTTCCTGGAAGTGTGCTGCTTTTCATTTACAGTAGAGGGGGTCGCTGTAATTATGTTACTTTAAAAAGATATTTTCAGAAACATCCCTCATGGTGAAAAATATCTACTGTGTGGATGTCAGTCAGTCTCAGGAGCTACAGTGATCACAAACAGTATGGGCTCTGACCACATAGTAACAGGTTTGGTGAAGATCATGAGTCTGCAGGGGGAAACTGCCCTGACCATTAGCTCTGCAGAACCCACTGAGCTTGAGGCTGCAGGAGCCTGGGCCCTGAGCTTCACTCCTAGCTTTCTGATTCTCAGACTGTCAGACTGAATTCTAGTCCTGCCTCCAACTTGGCCTACTGCTTGAAAAAAAAAATCAAAATTTCTCAGCTGTTTAAGAACCTTAGAGCCAGGCAGTGGTGGCACACACCTTTAATCCCAGCACTTAGGAGGCAGAAGCAGGCAGATTTCTGAGTTCGAGGCCAACCTGGTCTACAGAGTGAGTTCCAGGACATCCAGGGCTACACAGAGAAACCCCGTCTCGGGGGAAAAAAAAAAAAAAAAAAAAACCCTTAGAGAAGACTGAGTGCCAGTTCCTCTGTTTAACTCCCATGGTTAAGTTTACACATGGCCAAGCCGGTTGAGCTAGGGGTGTTTTTTAAAATATCTTTTTAAAGTAACTCCTGGGCCATGACTCCCTTACATTCAGAGTTGTTTTTTATCAGTCTAGACCTTGTTTGGATGAACTATGGAGAATGGACAAGTATATTTTTTTATGCTACTTGCTAAATCTCACTATCACAACATGGATGTCTTACTAATCTGAATAGAATTTAGCAAACTTTTCTATGAAGGACAAGATAGCAAATATTTTAGGTTTTGTAAGCCATAGGGTGTCTACCATCACACTCAGATCTGCCATTGTAAAGCAGAAGCAGGCACATGTAGTATGTAAACAATGGGCACTGTCCTGTCCCAGTGAAACATCATTTGTAAAAATGGCTGGGTGCAGGGGCCTGGTTTGCTGACCATAGATGTGAGTGGCAGTCGTGGACAGAACACGTGTGCTGCTTGTGGGCGTTGCCTCTGATCGATCCCGGGCAGTCAGTGCTTTGGCGCACTTCTCACATTCCGTAGCTTAGAGCGCAGAAGCGAGTGCTGCTCAAGTCTGTTTCTGCTTTAGGTTCATTTTTCAGACAGGATTTGTTTAGGCTGAACATCCATTTTTTCATGCTTGTCCAGCTGTGGACAGAACTGTGGACCTTGATCATGTGGTCTATCTTGCCTTTACTAGATAGATTCAAAATAGTTTTCAAAAGAGAAACTTGGTTCTGAATATAAGTATTTCTTTGATTTGCCTCTAAGTAAAGTATATGGCATTCTATTCAAATGCAGAGAGAGTATTGTTTGGATTTTTTTTTTCAAGAGAATATCACTTTATCTTCAGCTCAAAAGACCAGCTAAAACATGTAATCAGCTTTTCTTATGTGTGTGTTTTGCCTTGTAAGTGTCCATGTGTATGCCTGGTACCACGTTAGTCAGAAGAGGGCATCAGATCCTGTGGCACTGGAGTCACAGACATTTGTGAGCTGCTGTGTGGGTGCTGGAGACAGAATGGGGTTCTCTGTGAGAGCAATAAGCGCTCATAGCCACTGAGCATCCCTCTAGCCTGTGATTGACCTTTAATTGTCAGTACAAGTAATCCTAGATCAGACCTACTGCCTCCTAGCATGTTCCGGAAGCCAGCTGAAGCTCTGTGCAGTTCCTTTGCCTTCTAGATACTCTAACTGGGTTGATTCAGAGAGCAAAAGCTGCCGAAGCAAACAAACACATCTCTACACACAATGGCTCCCTGGAGGCTCACGGTTACTTACGGGTTCTTTCTTTGTTCACGGTGCCTGCCGTCTATAATGAGAAGCAGTAAGGACAACCCTCTGTAACCCGCACAGGTTTCTTTGGGAAGGATATCATCATTCAGGACATTGTTAAGTGAATCCTATGACTCTTTGGGGAAATTCATTATCTGGGTAATAAATTGGATTATACACTTCAAGTGGATAAATTGTTTCTCCAAAAAGCAAAAGTGCTACATTTTAAAATTTATTTCCTTTTTACTTATTTACTTTTTGATATAGGGTCTCACTATGTAGCCCTGGCTGGCTTGGGACTTTTTATATAGACTAGGCTAAGCTGACCTCAAACTCAGAGAGATCTACCTGCCTCTACCTCCTGGATACTGAAATTAAAGCTATGTGCCCCTTTGCCCTGTATAAAATTTAACAAAAAGAAAATGTATTTTATAAATATTAGTGAAAGTTGTGCATGTCAGATGTTAAGGTCAAACTATTAAAGAATTTCTGAGTCCTTATTGCTCAGAATTACTGTTAACATTTGTTTTCCTTTGATTCTTTTTTATTTTAGTTTTTATTACATTTATTTATTTATTGGGGAAAGGCACATAGAGGGCCCTGCATGAATGGAGGTAAGAGAACAACTTTCAGAAGTCAGCTCTCTCCTTCCATCATGTGGGTTCCAGGAATCAAACTTATGCCATCAGGCTTGACAGCAAGAGACCTTACACTGAACCATCTCACAAGCCCTGTTTTGGTTCAGTTTTGAGATAAGATGTCATGTAGCCCAGGATGGCCACATGCTTGGTATGTGACAAAGACTGTCCTTGTGATCCTCATGACTCTACCTCCCAAGTCCAGAAATATACGTGTGTAGGATTAAGCTTTCTTTTAATTCTGGTGGTGTTGGTATTGTTACATTTAAAGTATGTGTATGCTATTCATATTGCCTGTGAGCATGGCTGAAACATTAACATTCTTTTTTTTTTTTTTTTTTTTTTTTTTTTTTTTTTTTTTTTTATGAAAATCTCAGGTCAAGGTGATTATGTACTATTCAGAAACTCATATACAGTTTGTTTTGCTGCTTTTTTTTTTTTTTTTTTTTTTTTTTGCGAGACAAGGTTTCAATGATGTCACCTAAGCTGGCTTTGAGTTCAAAGTCCTATGTCCTCTCCTTAAATACTAGGATTATAAGCATGAGCCACCATAGGTGCGTGGGTGCTTGCATGCATGCATGTGCATATGTGTTTGTGTGTGCGTGCCCACATGTGTGCATATTATTTTAAGACAGGGTATTTCTTTGTAGCCCTAAAACTCACTATTTAGACCAGGTTGGCCCCAAACTCAGAAGGATTCTCTTGCCTGACTCTGAAGTGCTCAGCTTAAAGGTCCCCAGCTCAGTAACAGCCTGGTTGGCTGATTAGATGGGTCATATTCAGCATAGGCTCCAGGAACAAGAGAGCCTTTGAAATGATTACTAAAAGAATGAGAGTTACTGGCCTTCCCCACAAATGTCTTTGATTAATTGTCTTTGTTCATTTTAGCTCCCGTTACTTTCACTGGAAAATGAACCTGTGTGTGATTCTGCTCATCCTGGTTTTCATGGTGCCCTTCTACATTGGTTATTTTATCGTGAGTAACATCCAACTGTGTGAGTATTGTGCCTTCTTACATCAGCACGCAGAGTGGGATGCATGCTGTGGGAGTGGGTGATAGAGAGCTTCCTTTCTGTGTTTGTATTCTAGTATCTGGGGGCCCCACAGCAACTTAAGCAATCATCAGTGAATTCTGTCTGAAAGAGTAGGTTGTCTCCTGCCAGATTTATTTCTGTTTCTACTACAACATCTCCTTGACTTCGGCCCACACTGTAATTTTAGCAACACTTTTCTAAGGATGGGGAAGGATCTGGGAGGAAAAAGAATATGATCAAAATCTATCATATGAAGTGTTCAAAGAATAAATGAAAACAATATTTTTAAAAACTGAATAAGAGAAGAAATCTTAACTAAAATATGAAATGTTTTATTTACACTTGAAAAGGGTTTTTAATGGTGGTAAGAATGCTTTTGCCAAGAGTTATGTAGTCCTAGCACTCGTGTGTTAATTACACACACTCATGTCTGCAGTAAGCAAACTGTAGTAACTGTCATCCCTAACAGTCCTGTCTTCCCTGTCTCAGTGCACAAACAGCGAGTGCTCTTCTCCTGTCTCCTGTGGCTGACTTTTATGTACTTCTTCTGGAAGCTGGGAGATCCATTCCCCATACTCAGCCCAAAGCACGGTGCGTAGAGCAGAAGTGGGAAAAGGGGTTCTTTAGTTTTCTAATTTCAAAAATCATAGCTTTTTAAACTTTTGATTGTGGGAAATAGAGCAAGTTACTTCTCTCAGAAGTATTTGATTTTGAAACAAAATGGTTCCTTCTTTCTAAGAGTATCAAATGCTAGTTTGGTCCATAAGAATTACAGGGTATATTGAATGCTGGTCAGCTCTGTTACTGTAACAAGAGTTAATAAGTTAAAAGGCAGAAAGATTTATTTTAGCTCCCAGTTTTAGAGGTTTCAATTAGCGGTCAGCTGGCCTGTTGTTTTAGGTCTGTTGGAAGCCAGAGCATTATAGTGAGAGTGGATGACCAAGGAATACAGAAAAGGAAGGAGTGGAACTAGCTGTCACTCTTCTCTTCCAGAGCGTGTCTCCCTGACAGGCCCTATCTTGTTTCTCCCTTGACACTTGTGGGTGGGTGTGCAGATGCCAAGGTACTCATGTGGAGGTCAGAGGGCATCTTTTAAGAGTCAATTCTCTCCCTCTCCCTGTGGATCCCAGGGATCAAGCTCAGGCTGTTAGGCCTAGCAGCAAGTGCTCTTACCCACTGAGCAGAGCCTCTGCCCAGCTGCCCACAATAGCCACTGTTCACGTCACACATAGGCATGTCAGTTGGTAAAACTTAGAAACATCTAAGTCGTAGTTTCAAGAAAATCTGGGAATGAAAGAGCTTTATGCTTCCCAGATCCGGTAGAACAGGAGGACAGCTAAAAAAGATTGGATTGAGCTGAGTGACTCAGCATCTGTTGTCTGCCTCACCTCCCAGCACCCTTCCACATGGTAGCTTGGATTTGGGGAGGAAAATTCTTCCTTCATTTGGGTCAGAGGAAACATGTAGTTTTTAAAAGCACGTAGCTATTCAGTGAGATGACTCAGTGGGCAAAGGCATCTGCTGCCAATCCTGATGACCTGAGTTCCACCTCTGGGATCCACACAGTAGAAGGAGAACACTGACTCCCACATGTTGTCCTCTAAGCACATGTGTGCTGTGATGTGAATGCATGCAAACAAATAAATTAATTAATAAAGTATTGTTTTAATCAGGGTTTCTATTCCTGCAAACATCATGACCAAGAAGCAAGTTGGGGAGGAAAGGGTTTATTCATCTTGCACTTACACATTGCTGTTCATCATCAAAGGAAGTCAGGACTGGAACTCAAGCAGGTCAGGAAGCAGGAGCTGATGCAGAGGCCATGGAGGGATGTTACTTACTGGCTTGCTTCCCCTGGCTTGCTCAGCTTCCTTTCTTATAGAACCCCGAACTACCAGCCCAGGGATAGCACCACCCACAATGAACTGGGCCCTTCCCCCTTGATCACTAGTTGAGGAAATGCCTTGCAGCTGGATCTCATGCAGGTATTTCCTCAAGGAAGGCTCCTTTCTCTGTGATAACTCCAGCTTGTGTCAAGTTGACACATAAAGCCAGCCAGTACAGGTATTAAAAATAATTTTAATGGACACATATGTAGCATAGCTAATTTACTTAAAAGGGAAATAGCAATATCTCTTTCAGCATTTCATATAATAAAGACAAAGATCAGCAGCCTGCCAGTAATTAAAAATAAGCTTGTTGGCTGGTGAGATGGGAATTAAAAGCACTTGTTGCTCTTGTAGAGGACCCAGGTTTGGTTCCCAGCACCCATGTGATGGTTCACAACCATCCGTAACTCCAGTTCCAGAGGATTCAAGCTCTTCTGACCTCTACAGGTACCAGGCACACATGCAGGGGATACATATCACATAAATCAATCTAAAGCAAAGGTTGTAATGGGCTTGTGTAAGACACCAGTTGATATTTTAAGCAATGTTTCTTCTATAGCACAGACAAGCCACTCTGTGTATTGCCTGCTATTAACGTGCGTTGATTTCTTAGGGATCCTGTCCATAGAGCAGCTCATCAGCCGGGTGGGCGTGATTGGGGTGACGCTCATGGCTCTGCTCTCTGGCTTCGGTGCTGTCAACTGCCCGTACACATACATGTCCTACTTCCTCAGGTAACACGCACTTTATCTCCTTTCTTTTTCACTGTTACTAGAATTTGTATGTCTCGAGTCTTTAATATCCGTATTAGATCTAGGACTGCTGTTTATTCTTTCTTCCTCAGTGTCCATGGTGTGTATCTGAAGCCTTTCTAACAAGTCATTTTCTGTTTTTATTTCTTCGGAAACACCATCGCAGCAGTTTCCCGAGTTGATTTTAATTTAGATTCTCCTACCTTAACCTCCTGAACACTGGGATTACTGGCATGTGCTACCAACTCTGGCTCATTTATTTTTTAAGTGGCAAGTTTCATGTCTCTTTGCATACACTCTTTAAATTCGTCTTTCTAGTGGACAACAGTATGAACTTCTCCCAACTGCAGGAAATTGGTTCCACCTTGACATGAAATAGTAGGAGACAGTGCCAATTTAAGCATCTCCTTAAATTTTATGTCTGTGAATGTTTGTATACATATATGTATTTGCATTAGATATATGCCTAATACCCACAGAAACGTCAGATGCTCTAGAACTGGAGTTAGAGACATTTGTGAGCTCCCTGTGGATCCTGGAAAGCCAGGTCCTCTCCGGCAGTGGCCAGTACTCTTAACCCCAAGCCTTCTCTCTAGCCCAGTGGTTCTCCACCTTCCTGAAGCTGAGAACTTTAGTACAGCTCCTCATCTTGTGGTAACCCCAACCATAGAAGTATTTTCAGTGCTACTTCAAAACTGTAACTTTGCTTCTGTTTTGAACTGTAATGTAAACATATTTGGAGATAGACATTTATTTGCCAAAGGGGGTCACAACCCACAGATTGAAAGCTGCTGCTCTAGCCAATAAGCATATATTTTAAATGTGTCTAGATCAAAGCTAAGAAAGACTAAGCACGGTCCCCTCTGCTGTACTAGGACAACAGAAAAAATAGCTGTATGGAGTTTATGTTTCTCCAGATGGCTATCCGATGCCCAAGGGTGGGGCCCCATCACCAATTTCCTGCTCATTGCAGGAACGTGACTGACACGGACATCCTTGCCCTGGAACGGCGACTGCTGCAGACCATGGACATGATCATAAGCAAAAAGAAAAGGTGAGGCTGGCCCTGCGGTCTCTGTAAAGAGCTGGTGGGCTGCTTTCTTCCTTGTGGTAGGGTAGTGTACCATGAAGATTTACTCTCACCTCAGGGGAAGAAAATTCTTAAGTTCTACTCTCTGAATTTCAGCATTTCTCTTTAAATTGTTAGAATAATGTCTGCTATTTGGAGGGTTTATATATATATATATATATATATATATACATTTATTTAATGTCACTGAGGACAAGAATATCCATCCTTTACTTTAAGGCTATTTCAAATTCTTTTTCTCCAACTACCTAAGAATTCTTTAAGTCTTCTAGCCAGTGTCTTTATTTCTGTTCCATTGTTTTTCTCTCTACCCAGATAGACAGGCCAGTGACAGAGCAAAGAGAGGATTCCATCCAAGTCCAGCTTGGTGATCCTGTGACTTTAGTGAGATTGCTCATAGGAGCATGAGTGGCCCGGGCAGTTACATCACTGAAAACCCACGGTGTGAGAGACTCCTCTTGCAGGTTCTAGCACTGGAGCCCCAACTCTGCAGCTTTGAGGCAGCTCTGTACTGAAGAGCATGCATGTAGATGGATGCTCTCCCTCCCTCCTTCCCTCTCTTTCTCTCCTTTCTCCCCCTCCACTCTTCTACTCTCCCTCTTCCTCTCTCTCCCCCCTCTCTCCCTCTCTCCTTCCTCCAACTTCTGTAAACTGTGTATAGGAGGGACATCTTTGAACTTATTTGAATCTTATAACTCCTGAGTTTCATAAAATCTGAGACTCTTCTCCAATGAAATATTTCAGCCTTTAAAAAAAAAAAAAAAGCTACATAAAAGTCATCCAAAAGGTATTTCTAATCCATATTTTCAAAGTGACATTTTTATAGAAATCTGAGTCACAGCCTACAAAGCCATCTGAAATTAAATTATTTGCATTAGAATCTTTTATCTGCACCCTACAATGCATTCTTGAGCGAAGCACTGTGTCTTTGTGCCTTTGTTTCCTTATGTGTAAAAATTTGAATAAGCTAAGTGTGTTGGCACTTGGCTATAAGCTTGTACTTGGGAGGCACGGGCAGGAGGGTCGGGTGGGGTTCAGAGCCTGTCTAGGGTACACAGCACGTATTAGGGACCATGGCTACATGCAGAAGCCTGTCACATGACAAAAAGGAACTGTTAATGCATTGAAACTCATGCAGCCTCTAAGAACAGTGAGTCATACCTAGCAAAGACAAGTACTGACTTTATTAATAATCTGTGATAATCACTTGGTTTCCATAAACTCATTAGTCTTTAACTTTATGAAGCAGTCTCTGCTGGATACCATAGCACATGTTCATGTAGCTCATTGGTCTGCTGTCTTCACTGACGTTATCCACATATGAGTGCTCAGAGTTTTGAGTTGACAAGTAGTTTTGCATCTCATATTCCCTCCTCCAACACACTTCTATAGTTTGCTCCACAGTCAAGTCAAAGCAGCATTAATGGAAGAGACAGACATAGAATAACAATGAAGGCTCCAACTTACTGAGCAATATTTGTCTCTATTTGTACATGTCTGTACTGAAGTATGAAAGGTAGACAAGTGGCTGTACATTTATTTTGATATGTTACTTATATTCTGTACATTTCTATAGAAATATAAGTTTAATATGTATATGAGAATTATACTATTTTTGTCTTGAAGGTTGTTCTCACTTTTGTGATAGTTCTTCTATTAATGAAAAGACACAGCTGACATTTCAGGTAGACTCAGACCTGAGGCTGTTGAAGATGGAACCTCTTGCCCATCTTATACTAGCTGACTGGTCAGGATCTAGGGTGGTTTGTGTCCTCTAAGAGTCCCTTGACTAGCTAGGCTCTCAGAGAAATTGGTCTGACAGCTGGACTTGATTAGCACAGCCTCTTCTAGTAGAACTAATGGGACACACAAACAGCTAACAACACTGGGCCCTCCACACAGTATAGAATAACCTTTTGGCAAATGCCCATTTTAGATTTCAGCACAGTGGCTTACAAGAACAGCATCTGTGCAGACAGAATGGGGAGGAGTAGAGTATACACAGGACCCTCGAGTCAGGTGCTGCTGGGCTGTCCTTTAAACTGATCCAGAGCGGGACAAAATGCATTCTGAGTGAAATTTAAGAACCAGACCTCGAGTTCTCATGAAGCCATAGAGGAGACTTGGGGTCTGTCAGTGAGAGTCAAGCAGTTGCTTCTGCAGAGGGTCTTAAAGATGAGCATTGGACTCACTGGGAAATGAACAGAAGCAGGGAAAAAGAAAAAAGGGGAAGTAACTGCTAGAAGTTTCTGGATTGTCTAAGTTGTTCCGTGGCGTTCAGACTAGCAGAATGCCTGGGAATCAAAAGTGAGGTGTTGAAGTCCCAGGATGCTAGAGGGGCAAGATCCATCATTTAAATGTCAGTTCTGAGCAGATCTCACCTCGCCACACAACATGTGCACACAGGAATTTCCAAAAATGCTTATTATGACTGATGAGCATGTGCTTCTTAGATTTGCAGGTTTTCTCTGCCTTTGAGTGGCTACCCTAGGTTTGTGTATGCTGAGCACACACTCATGACAGAAAGGGAGAGCCTTCTGGAGGGAGGTGTCAGAAGGTAGAACTCAGGAGTGGTGTAGGGATCAGAAGTTTAGGAGAGAATAAGAGAGAAACTCCATAAGGAGAGAAACCCCAGTGAGTGAGTCCTAAAGTGTGGCTACAGAATCAGGTGATGTCCTTGGTTAAGCACTGATTTCATGGAGGCTCTGGGAGGCCATAGAGCACAGCTCAGAGGTGGACCTGTGCAGAAACATTAGCTGCTACAGGTGCCATGGACTTTCAGCCAGAATCTAGGTGAGCTAGGTATCATGCAGGTACACTGTACAGTTCCCTGAGGAAGAAGAGTCCACAGGTCCATGTATCTACCCATCCAAAACTCTAACTTGGCTGTGAAGAAATGAAACTGAGCACTCCATCATACAAATCAGGCAATAGAGACTAACTCCAACCACCAGATGGTGGTGATGCACACCTTTAATTCCAGCACTTAGGGGGCAGGGCCAGGTATCTGATCTCTGAGTTCAAGATCAGCCTGTTCTACAAAGTGAGTGTCCAGGACAGTCAAGGCTACATAGAGAAGCCTTGTCTCAGAAAACCAAGAAAGAAAGAGGGGGGGGGGGGAGAGAGAGAGAGAGAGAGAGAGAGAGAGAGAGAGAGAGAAAGAAACTAACTAACTAACTCCAAATGGGTCCAGATGATAAAACTTTAGCCAGTGCAACAATGGGGAAAGTGGGCCCTGCACCTCACCTGGGCAGCATAGTAGAGCTGACACTGGTAATGGTGGGAGCAGGGGAGGAGGGTTGTGAGCTGGTCCCAAGGGCGTGAGAGTAGCAGAGCTGGCCCTGCCCCTTGCCGGCTGTGGCATTGGGTGAGCTAGCCAGAACAGTACTGGAAATCATGCCCTGGTGGTCTGGAGGCAGGAAAGCTGACAGGCTGACCAGCTCAGCTACCACCCAGGCCCAGATCCAGGGCTCTAAGTTGGCCCACTCCAACATCTACCCCATCTATGAACTGCTAGAGCACATGAAGGGGCCAGTCCTGCAGATCCAAAGTTGCAGTTTCTGCACGACACAAGGCAACAATAGGACATCTGAGAGGAGTCTCGGTGAGGATCAGGATTGATGGTGTAGCAGAAGCCAGAAGCCTCAGATCAGACCAATGACTCACACAGTGAACATTTGTAAGTAAAGAAGTGTGGACAAAAGGGTGCACTGTGAGACACACTGTGACACACTACTGCTTCCACAACAAGATTTTATTTTCCTTTTGGGAAGGAGGTAGCAAGGGCAGATGTCAGGTATGGAGGGATGGGGAGATGAGTAGGATTGGGGTACATGATATGAAATTCACAAAGAATAAAAAGTTAAATTAAAAAAGAAAGAGTAAAAGGAAAAAATAAACCTCGGTCAGATTAGGTTCCTCCTGAGACAATGCTGGGAAACTCCAGGGCCAGACTATAGTTGTTTCCTCTTCCTCGATGATGCTGATGTGGATAGATCCATGGCATAGTCTTCAAAGACACTTCTATCCAGGTCTGTCGCTCTCAGTGCTGTGAATCCCTGGGTAGTTTTCATCCAGGTTTCCGGCTCCTCAGCTGATGTCCCAGGCAATAGAAAGGATTCGCATGCAACTAGCTCAGAGAAACCTTGTCCAGACCAGCCCTGTCCTGAGAACATTCAAATCTCAGATGGTTCCATCTTGGCCTTAAGGAGGACTGCAAAAAATAGCATCTCTAACTGGAACCCATTCAGAACTGCTTAGTCTTCCCCCACCCCAAGAACTTTTGTACAGTGTTTTGCCATCTATTGTATCCTGAAATGTTTGTAAAGTACCTGCCAGATACCTGTTCCATACTAGGTACTAGTTCTTTGTTCTATAAAACTGGCCTTCTACTAGACCAGACAGTAAAAGAGATAAGAAAAAAAAAATGTAACCAGACTAGAACACAGCTAACATAGATACATTCAAAGGAATGAAAGAAAGCATGATGTTAATTAGTGAAAGAAATGAGTTACAACAAAATGCAAACTCAAGAAAGTCCAGCAGAAATGGGTATTTTACTAAATGATCCTGAAACAGTAAGTCCATAGACCTTTCCCTCCTCAAAAAAAAAAAAAAAAAAAAAAAAAAAAAAAAAAGCCAAATCTAAGTGTCCCAATATGTAGAAAGATGAATTCAAAACAGACCTTGAACTTAGATATAAAGGGTAAAACTACAGAACTTTTAGGAAAAGAATCTTTGAGATATAGAGCTAGGCAAAAAATAGAATCCCCAAAATACAGTTCAAACAACAAAGTATGGATACAGTGGACTTCACCAAAATTAAAACTTGCTTTGCAGAGGAGTATGTAAAGAATGAGGAAAGACAAGCTGTGGATAGTGAGGAAATGTTTGAGAAGAGACTGCTAACTAGACTTTTAAAAAAGAAAAACTTCTAAAACTCACATGAAAACAATAGTACAATCAGAATGTGGGGGGAACATTTGGAAGGCAATGGGCTCATGGAAATGCACGGGCTCACACAGATGGAAACTGTGTCAGCAGCACCGACATTAGGTCAAACCCACTGTAAAGTTCCCATACAGTGAGGATGCCTCAAAACCCGTGACAGGCAGTGTGGAGATGCTGACGTTCTGTGTTCTGTGTTTGCATAGGCCCATGCTCACTTCCCATCACTCATGTCAGACAGCATGCAACCCCTGTACTCCAGGGAATCTGACACCCTCTTCACACACACACACGCACATACACGTGCACATAGCCTTTTAATAATGATGACATAAAGTGTTCATCGGTAAGATGCAGATGTAGGATGATAGAGTAACAGAATACAGTCTAGCTCTCCTTAAAAACTAACTATGCCAGTATCCAACTCCAGAAATTATACTGCTGTTTATGCAGACAAATGAAATTTTTACACTCACAGGAGAATGGTTACAGAAATCTTTTTATCAGCTTTATTCATAGAAGCCCCACACTAAAGATAGCTTTTCGTGAGTGAATGGTTAAAACACTGGTACAGGGCTGGGGAGATGGCTCAGCAGTTAAGATCTCTGACTACTCTTCCAGAGGTCCTGAGTTCAATTCACAACAACCACATGGTGGCTCATAACCATCTGTAATGAGATCTGACACCCTCTTCTGGTGTGTCTGAAGACAGCTACAGTGTACTCATATACATAAAATAAATAAATAAATCTTTAAAGAAAAAAAACCCACTGGTATAGCCATACTGTGGACTACTATTTAAAAGTTAAAACAAACCAACTACTAATTCACACAACAACCTGAAGAAACTTTTGCTTTGTGGATTAGAAAACCATTCACCAAAAGGATAAGCAGTGTTAAATTCAAATCATACACATATCTGGAGATGACAACCGAACACATGGAGGACAGGTTAGCGGTTACTAGCGGTGGGGGAATTGTTGGCAGGCAAGTTGTGGGCAAAATGAAAGTCCTCTTAGTGATGGAGATGTTGTATTCTTAAGTGTTTGAATGTCGCTATCCTGTTTCAGGAGAGTGGAAATGTGGTGAAGAGTACATGGACTCTATACTTAAACCATATGCGAGTGAGTGCACATCAGCTCTAAGCGTCAGAGGCCCTGTGTGCTGGAGTGTACAATGAATTACAACAGTCTAGCTAGCCCATAGCAAAGACACAGTGCAGGTCATTTGTTTACCAGCTATGAGCCTAGCCTGGGCAGGTTCTGAGCTACTCTAACTTATATCCCAGCCATGTGTCACTTACTTGTTTCTCCTGGCCATGTGCTCATGGTCCATCTCTTCTCTTTGTCTCCCTTCTCCCCCTCCTCCTCTTCCTTTTGCCCTTCTTTCTCCTCCCCCTCTTCCTTCTCCTCTTTCTCTTTCTCCTTTTCCTCTTCCTCCTCTTCTTCCTCTTTTTTCTTCTCTTCCTCCTCCTCCTATCTCTCCTCAGACCCCTCACTCAATCCTCAAGTCCTGCCTTCATCTCCCTACTGCCCAATCACAGGTTCTAGCCTTTTATTAACCAATTAATAGGAAATTGGGGAGCAGGATTTACATAGCATCACTTGTATTTGTGAGGATCTGCTTGTGCAGGAGAGGGGCAACCAGATCTTGGGGCCAGTATTTAACATTTAAATACATAGCAGCACCAAACCAACCCCCAATACTGGTGAGATGGTTGAGCAGGTAAAGGTGCTTGCCTGGTGATATCAATTCCATTCCCAACCCCACATGCTTGAAGGATACACACACATGCACACACACACACATACACACACACATACACACATGCACACATGCACACATGCAAATAATTTTTAAATGGCTGAGCTAGAAATAAGAACCATAAAACAATAGGTGACATATCTAACAAAGGGTAGAGTGCTTGCATCAACAACGCATGTGCTAAACTTGGGGTGGTACAGGATTAGTGTGAGCCCTGCACAAGGATAACATGAAACCTCATGAAGTGTTTCATAGTCCTTTAAGAGCAGACATTTTCAGCCTCTTCCCATTCCTGCTTCTGCCAGACCTGAGCCACCTGCTTGTGGTTTTCCTATTAGGAATTTTTTAGGGTGGGGAGGATTTTTCGGGGGTGGTTGGTTTTGTTTTGTTGCTTTGGGTTTGGTTTGGTTTTGGTTTTTCAAGACAAGGTTCCTCTGTGTAACAACAGCACTGACTGTCCTATAACTTGTTCTGTAGACTAGGCTGGCCTCGAACTCACAGAGCTCTACCTGCCTCTACCTGCCAAGTGCTGGAATTAAAGGCATGTGCCACCATCACCCAACTGTTATTAGGAATTTTTAAATGACATCCAGCCCATAGCAAATAGCTTTTTTCTTGTTGCAAGATGCTCTTAGGAAGAAGGAGCAGTGGGAAAAGTGAAGGTGAAAATGTCTCCTGCGCTTGTGTGTATGTTTGAATGGGTTGTAAAAGCAAGTCTCAGAAAGCTAGCTGCCGCTCATCCTTTCTACATAAGCACGTCTGCTTTTGTCTGCAGCTTATCTGCCAAGAGTAAAACTGGCTTAAAATTAGGTTATTAAGATCAAAAGTGAAAGTAAATTGTCTAAAACCAGGGTAATTTGTCTGTGTCCAGCCAACTTTCACTTCTGCTTATTCCGTTTGCTGTCTGCTGAGAGACAGCATAGGCAGTTAGTGCCACACCACAGCTTTTAGATATTGACTAGGACAATAGAAATGGCTTCTGTGCTCCCCCTTTGAGCTGCCTTGCTGGTAATCCCAGCTGTTGAGCCAAAGTAAACTGTAAACTAACTGCATAGCCCAGAACTTCCTCACATGCTTGTCCCACATTCCCATTAGAAACTGATGGAGTCGTGGGTCTAAGCCTTTCCTTGGTTCTTCTTTACATCTTCCCAAAATGCCAAGTTACGGGGAGTGTGTCAGGAAGGGCAGCTCAAGCTTGGGGCTGTTTGATTTGTACCTTATCCAGGCAGAGCTCACTGAGGAGGAAACTATTTCAGCACCAAAATGAACATACCTAACACTCTTTGTTATGAATGACCTTTTAACTGATGCTTTAAAAATTTAGCCCACAGAAGTGCCATCTGGCCCTTCGTCACCTGGTACCATTTGTCTCAGACATGATACCAATGCTGCTGCTTCCTTATCCACGTTTTTATCTCTTGTCGCCCAAAAACTCCCACCATGAATTTCTCTGTAGCTTACTCTCCTATCTGTACTAGATTCGCCCTGGTTGATTTTAGGCCCATTGTGCTCTTCACATAATCATATGTGTTTGCTAAGCTCACAAGGACCTCACTCTTAGTAGCTCTAGGTAGACTGGAACTTGCAGCAGCTGTCACTATGCCACTGAGGGCCCCACAGATAGGAGGGGAGGAAGGAACAGTGCCATCTTGTCCAGCAGTGGCTCAGTGACAGTCATGGCAAAAGATGGACTGCAGTGAGTTAAGGCCCCCATCTGTGTGAACTTCCTGTTTCCTTTCTGTGGTCTGCTTTTCCTTGTGTTCCTTCTCTGCACCTGGTTCTTTATCTAGAATTGTTAGCTACCTCGTTTGTTCCTTAAATGATATTAGCATATGGCAAGAACGGGTGACAGTGTTATTTCATAAATCTTTACAACCACCCAGAGTAAGAAAGTAAACTGGGTCTCTCAGCTTCCAGGTGGCAGAGCCAGATGTCAGATGTATTGCCTACTCCATATTCTGCGCTCCTGGACCAGGCCACGTCGCCTCTGGAAATGTTGTCTTCTGTGTAACTCCTAAACCAGTGAGACACAGCTGTGACACAGGACGGTGTTGAGATGAGGCTACAAGTCACACTCCTTTGCTCAGGCTTCTGTGCTCTTTATTGCAGAATGGCCATGGCACGGAGAACAATGTTCCAGAGGGGGGATGTGCAGAACAAGCCATCGGGACTCTGGGGCATGCTGAAGAGCGTTACTGCCTCAGCCCCAGGAAGTGAAAGTATCCTTTATCTTCTTGACTCTTCTTCTCCACTCTCCCCCAGGGACAGAATAAAATGTAACGCTGAGTTAGTCTCCTCTAGGGTGCCTGACTACATCGGGGTCGGCCAACACTGGGCATAGGAGGTCCAGTGGGCTCGTCATCTTTCCAACACTTGTACCTAACCATGGAAGCATTGTCTCTGAGCTGGAGTACACCTATCAAGTCATTTTTTCCATTTCACAGATGAGAAAATAGACCCAGAGAGGTGAAGTCACATGGTGGTTTGTGGTAAATGTAGGAGCAGAACTATGGCCTCAGCTTCATAACTTGTTCCACTGTGCTGTTCTGCCACCCACAGATGCAAGACCACAGAGGACAGTGGCTCCCTACAACAATGGTTGGTTCATGTGTGTGGTGGCAAGGTTCCATTCCTAACCCAGTTAGTGCCACACAGATTTCAAATAGCCCCACATCCCCTTTTTTTAAAAAACAAAAAACAAAAACAAAAACAGGGCAGCCTAGTTAATGGATTGTTCCTGGCCCTGCTGGTTTGGAGGCTAACTAGTTCTCATATGGAAAAAACCAAGCCTGTGTGTTTCACCCTTTCCTCCTCTTCCCTCCCCACAGGCTATTAGGTCAAACTGAGGGCTGAGATGAGATGACATGTTCTTCTGTCTCTATCACCCAGTTAAGTCAGTTGGAGAAGGATGCAGACTATTGTGATGGATCATGACACCATTCTGATGTGGCTGCAGATAAGAATCAGACAGAGAAAGCCAAGTGACTGTAGCAGAGAAAGAAAAATGAGTCATAGAGGCTAGAGAGATGGCTCAGTGGCTAGGACGGGGGACTGCTCTTGCAGAGGACTTGAACTCAGTTCCCAGCGCTTGTAACAGGTGACCCATAGCCACTCTAGTTCCAGGGAGAGCCAAAACCTCTGCCTTCTGAGGGCATCTGCAGTCATCTGCACAAGCCCCCACACACTTATATACAAACAAGTAAAAGTAAAATCAACCTTTTCTTTAAAGAAAACCAAATAACCCTGCAGCACTTGTTCTGTCTCCTGTTTCCAGGCAGTGTCTAAGTGACAGGAGAGCCCCTCACTCCTTCGCAGGGAGACAGACCCGTAATGATGCTAAGTGCCTTAGACCTTGCTGATAGCCACTGTTGAGAGGAGGAACTGAAGGGCACTTGTTGATTTCACAAAGGGAGGAAAATTTGAATTACTGGAACTAGCTATCTTACTATCTTTATTACTTTAAAACTCATAAGTGTAGGTTGGCATCAACAAGGTATCAGGGGCTTTTAGCTCCCTGAGCTCCTGCTTCTTTAATAGGGGAATAGTGACACTTCTCACTAGGGTATGGAAGCTAGCTAGCATCTGGCAGTGAAAACACGGGGCCTTATGTAGCAGACAGCACTATGCTCCCGCTCCTATTAGATGTATGATAACTTGGAGCAAGTTGTTTAACACTCCCAGCCTCTATCCTTGGCTGAGAAATGGGTCGTAGCTGTCCCATGGGATTGTGGCGGGGTAAAAGAAGATAGCATCTGGAAGAACTAAAGAAGGTAGTGCCCAAAGCCCAGCCTAGTGAGACTGACCACGCACATGCACACGCGCACACGGTGTTATGTGCGCTGTTTCCTGGACCAGCATCACTCGGGTAGCATGAAACTGATGAATTGTGGGTCATGGTGTATACGCCATTTGAGGACTCAAACAGAATTTGATATAGAAAAGTAAAGCAAAACACTAGCCGTGAGAGCATCTCTCTGAGACAGAAGCTGGCAGATGCATGTGGGGTACTTCTTCAGCCTGCATCAGCCTGGCAACACTGCCCTGAAGCAGTGCTGCTGGCTGCTGTGGAAATAAAAGATACGGGCAATTCTCAGCTTCTTCCCTATAAAACAACTAGAGAAGATCCAACCTTTCTTTCCGCTGTTTCCTGAAATTTCTCTGTGATTTAAACCTTGATGCCTACTTTTTGCCAGATCTGACTCTTATCCAACAGGAAGTAGATGCTTTGGAAGAACTGAGCAGGCAGCTTTTTCTGGAAACAGCTGATCTGTATGCTACAAAGGTACAGAGTGAGGCGACAGCTGTGGTTTACCAACACGGTTGAAGAGAGAATGAGACCTCATGGGCTGGCAGACCTCTGCAAGCAGGCAGTGCTTCTGTGTAAGCCGAGTGGCTTAGGAAAGAGGCTTGCTGTTTATGAAATCACTCCTGGATGTCAGTGTAAATCACACGGAAAATGCAGCATGATTTAAATACAGACTACCCTAACCGTTTCCAAGGGTAGCTTCCGAGTGGCTCTAAAAAGTACAAGGTAGCCAGCATATGCTTAGAGACAGGCCTGAGCCCACTTGACACCTTAACCTGAGAGAGAGAGAGAGAGAGAGAGAGAGAGAGAGAGAGAGAGAGAGAGAGAGAGAGAGAGAGAGAGAGATACAGAGAGAGAGATACAGAGAGAGAGATACAGAGAGAGAGATACAGATACAGATTATGAAGCTCATGGAAGAAGGCTGTCGTGTCTCTGGCTGACAGTCAGGGCTCCGCGCAGGTTGCCCCAGTAGCCTCTCTTAATGTTATTTTCATGCGTGTTGTATTGACTCAGCCATAGGCATGTGAATGCTTTTATTGAAAATGTCTACCTTTACTAAAAACCATGTTTTGTGTTTGGTTTTCCTTAGGAAAGAATTGAATACTCCAAAACATTCAAGGGAAAGTATTTTAATTTCCTGGGTTATTTTTTCTCTATTTACTGTGTCTGGAAAATTTTTATGGTATGTATATTATAGAATTTTTGTTGTTATTATTTTATTGGCCTTATTGGCATTACTACATATTTCTATTATTGTTGTTTGTTAGTGTCTACTAGTAATAATAAAGTTCTGTGTGGGTGCAGGTTCACATGAGGCCAGAGGACAACTCTGGGGAGTCAGTTCTCTCCTTCCACTGTTTTGGGGCAAGGTATCTCCCTACAAGCTCAGTATTCCAGGCTGGCCAGCCCACAAGCTTCAGGCAGTTCTCTGGACCCACCAGAGTCAGGCTATTGAATCCAGCTTGGGGTGGGGTCAGATTCTGGGAATGAGACTTGGGTCCTCGGGCTTGCAAGTGTCTACTACTTTCCCCGACTAAACTGTCTTCCCAGCAACCATGTTTTTAATGGCCAGAGTGGGGTGAGTTTCTGGGAGTAGCAGCCATTTCGAGGGCTTGACTGATGCATTGAGCTCAGCTCCGCACTGGGTTGAGTCAGCAGAGAACACAAGCTGTCACACAACCAAGCGGCTTCTCTTTCCCCTATGCTTTGGAGGACTTAGGAAGGGGTATGCATAGGTTTCTTATTGGACACTGTTTCCATAGTCGGTGTGAGCACCTGAATATTTCACTTCAACTCCAACTTGCAACTCAGAATAGAAGCATGCATGAATGTGTGTCTGTGTGTGTGTGTGTGTATAGTATAGTATATATTTTTTTTGGGGGGGGGGGTGTTGGTTTTTCGAGACAGGGTTTCTCTGTGTAGCTCTGGCTGTCCTGGAACTCACTCTGTAGACCAGGCTAGCCTCGAACTCAGAAATCTGCCTGCCTCTGCCTCCCAAGTGCTGGGATTAAAGGCGTGCGCCACCACCACCTGGCTAGAAGCATATTTTTGATGACGTGCGCCCTTAAACCCAAAATAAAATTTAAAATGTTCTTGTGTACATGGTATTTGTTTTCTGCTCTAGCCTCTCTGGTTCTCCCTCAGTGATTTATTCCTCATGTATTTTAAGTGTATTTATTCTCTACTTCTGACTCAACTCTGGGTGTCTGTGAGTAGTGGCCCTGTGGTTGTGGGGAAAGGCCAATTTGATGTTCTAGTTGCATGAGTTTCCTGCTGGGGCTGTTTGCACAAAGGTGTTCTTTGCTGTAACTCTCTTAGGTGCCATTTTAACAATATTTCACTCTGATGTGTATGTCAGTCCCAAATGGTTTATGATTTTTCTCTTGATTTGTTCTGTCTCAGTGTACCTAGAAGTGTGTAATGTAATATCTAGGGGTTAGAAATGTAGCACATTTGGTAGAGTGTTTGCCTAGAGTACATGAAGCCCAGGGTTTGATTCCCAGCATTGTATAGTCTGTGTGTGGTGGCACATGCCTGTGATCGTAGTGATTGAAAGGTAGAGGCAACAGGTTCATGGTCAGCCTCAGCTACACACTAAGCTCTGGACCAGCCTGAGCTACTTAGACCTGTCTCCAAAACAAGATCTGGAGAGCTCCCAAAAACCGTTGTCTGTTTGATTTCATGAACTTAGAACATATGTTTTATAATTTGAATAGACACAGTCAACTAAACTGGCATGATGAATATTAAATGTATCCTTGAGTAGAAGGTGTATTGTACTCTTATTGCCTAGAATGTTCTATAGATGTTCACCTACAACATTATTTTTTATAGTCCTTGTTTTTCTAATTTTATTTCTGTATGTGGATGAGTATTTGACTTCCATGTATGTCTGTGTACCACGTGCATACCTGGTGTTCATGGAGGCCAGAAGGGGGTGGATCCTCTGGAATAGAGTTGTGAACTGCCTGATGTGAGTACTGGGAACAGAACTTAGGTCTTACAAGATAGTAAGTGTTCTAAACTGCTGAGCCGTCTCTCCAGCCCCTCGAATCTTATTTTATCAGATATTAAGGGAACAAATTCAAGTCCTTTGAATTAAGGTGTTTTTCTTTTTTTTCTATCAGTATTTGCTTTTTGTGGTCTTAAGGTCCATTTTTATTACTTTTAGGGGATATGCAGGTGCCTGTGGAGCCAAGGGACATCAGATTCCTGTGGCGCTGGAGTGACAGGTGTCTGTGAGGTGATGACACAGGTGCTGGGGACCAACTTAGGTTCTCCACAAGAGCAGCACCTCTGAGCTGTCTCTCCAGCCTCCTGCTCCATCCACTTTGAAGCTTTGGGGTTTTTTTTGTTGTTGTTGTTGGTTTGGTTTTGGTTTTTTTTTGTTATTGTTGTTTATCTTTTGACCCACACTTTTTGGGTTTTGTTTGTTTTGAGATAGGATTTCATTGTGTAGGCTTGGCTAAGCTGGACCACACTGTGTAGACCAGGCTGGCCTTGAACTCATAGAGACTCACCTGTCTCTGGCTTCCATGTGCTGGGATTGCAGGCGTGTGCCACCATGCTCAGCTCTCGTGCTTTCTTATTTCTGATTGACACACACTGGCAGACTGAAGGCAGTGTGATGCTCTGACTGTGCGCTGAGCTGATTGACACACACTAGCAGACTGAAGGCAGTGTGATGTTCTGACTGCTCTGAGCAAGGATCAGTTCCAGGCGAGGCGCTGTCCCCTCTGCAGCAGCTCTTCCATCTCAAGTCCTCTCTTTGAGACACTCTGAGATATATAATGCATTACTTTTTAATGTTCTTATTTTTTATTTAATGTGTGAAATAATGGATTTCACTGTAACAGTCTGAAGCTTTTTATGAGCTATAGAACATTTAGAATCATTATACATCCTTTGTGTTTTATAAAATTCTACCAGCACACTGGCAGTGTTTCTGCTGTGACTGCTTATTTGATATTCACAGAGACGCTTCCCTCTCGTGGATTGATGCTGGTGTAATCGATCGTATTCCATCCTTTTACTTTAACCCATTTGTATCTTCATAGTTAAAGGGAGTTTCTGGTAGACAACATACACAGTGGTCAAGTTTTGATTTTTTTTTTTTTTATTTCAGTTGGACAGTCTGCCATTTCACAGAGCCAAGCCCGTCCCTTTATTGCCCACAGCTGCTGTCACACTATAGATGCTGAGTTTGCTGACCTGTGATTTAGACTCTACAGTTAGTGTTGTTGGTGGCCAGATTTAAAGTTCCCACGTGGCTGTTGGCTTGGCATTTGTCAAACCTCTTCTTGCCCTCCTATTTTTTAAGCTGCCTCCACTGGGAAGAATGGGGTGTCGTTCATTCCAGGTGATCTCATTTGTTAGCTCGACAGCCATAGTCCTCTGACTTTGCTTAATTAGCAAAGAATTAGCACCCTGGCATTTGTTGGTTCTTACTCTAACTTCATTTAGCAGAATGTAAGCTTTCTGACCTCTGAATCACAGAGTGCACATGCTTTATTGCCCTTGACTCTTTATAGAAAATAAATATGAGAGACTCATTTGCCTTTGTGAGTAAACAAAATAGATTTTCTAGTCATGGTTTAGATTGGAAGGAAATTAAATTGTATTTTGGGAAACATCAACCTGTAAGATATGTTCATTAATTCATGTAGAATCATTTGGTTTTTTAATTAAAATTTTTAATTATTTGTTTATTTCGTGTGTGTGTGTGTGTGTGTGTGTGTGTGTGTGTGTGTGTGTGCGTGCATGCACAGGCACATGTAACACAGGGCATGTGTGGCAGTCAGAAGACAGCTTACAGGGGCCATTTCTTTCCTTTTATCTTGTGGGTCACAGGGATGGGTTCAGGTTGCCAGGCTTGATGGGTGGCAAGTGCCTTTGCTCCCTGAGACATCAGGGCAAGTGTCATTCTTAGAAATGTTGATGAGAGGTATTATAATGTAAGTTCTGTCTTGCAGGCGACCATCAATATTGTTCTTGATCGAGTTGGGAAAACTGACCCTGTCACCAGAGGCATCGAGATCACTGTGAATTACCTGGGAATCCAGTTTGACGTAAGAGCCATGCTAGATCCTAGTTTAAGTTTCTTTCTGCTCCATCCAGCCATAGCCTGACACTCTGGCTTTAACTCCTGAACTTCGGGCCCATTTGTCCTCTGCATGTGTTGACAGCTCACACAGCACATTTGTAAACAACCAGGTTTAGCTTTCTTATTATAAAACTGTAAGCAGGGTAGGGGGTTGAGGCTTTAGCTCAGTGGTAGAGTGCTTACCTAGTAAGCGCAAGGCCCTGGTTCAGTCCTCAGCTCTAAAAAAAAAAAGAAAGAAAAGAAAAGAAAAGAAAGAAAAAGACAAAATAAAAAGCTTTTGCCTGGCAGTGGTGGCGCACGCCTTTAATCCCAGCACTTGGGAGGCAGAGGCAGGCAGATTTCTGAGTTGGAGGCCAACCTGGTCTTCAGAGTGCGTTCCAGGACAGCCAGGGCTACACAGAGAAACCCTGCCTCAGGAAAAAAAACAAAAAAACAAAAAAACAAAAACAAAAACAAAAAAACCTGTAAGCGGAGATTGGTGCTGACCTTCATGGGTGCTTCCTGCTGCTACAGGCCCCCCTTTGCCTGCCCACAGCCAGCTACCACTTGGCCAGTTTTTCCCTGCCAAGTATCCAGACCTTTCTCTGTAATATTCAACGAACTCTTCAAACTTACAGCTCACCTTTGATCTCCTGGTAGAAAATTAACAACTAATTAGTGTTCTGAAGTAGGACAGAGATGATAAATGATCTTTATCAGTCAAGTAAGGTGGACCTTGGACCATAATTGATTTGTTACCTATGTACAAAATAGCGTTTTTTTAAAGATCACTTCTTCCTATTTCATAAAACCAGCATAAACACAGCTTATCTTGAGGTCAGCGTCTGTATTCAGAGTATGATGTATTTCCAGATGGCATCATTCAGGCTGATGAACTGTTAACATTAAGACTAGTGCCATGTTTCTTTGTCCTGATGTGGACTGTTTAGCTTGCTCTGAGCTGAGCTGGGGGGTATGTACTGCCCTTGGTCCCCGATCTCAGCATAGCAAGTCCCTGATCTCAAGAGGCAGAGGCAGGTAATCTCAAATAATTTACCTCAGATAAGTCTCAGGTACAATTCAAGGCCAGCCTGGTCTACATAGCAAGTTCCAGACTAGGCAGGGCTACACAGTGAAATCCAACAAATGGTTTTTTTGTTTGTTTGTTTTTTGTTTAATTGGGCTATGCTTTTAGAAGTGAGAGCTCTGAGGCTGCTCACATGTATCTGGTCCACCCATGATGCATCTACTTCTCCCGTGGTCATGCTCTGAATAACAAGCCTTTTAGATGTTAACACAGCCCTGGCCTTACGTACCTGAGAACAGTAGGGCACAGGTTCCCAAAACTGCTTCTCCCTGTCAAGCAGAGCAGGAGAAGAGAGCTCCACTGTGTGGCTCAGGTGAGATCCCTGAGAGTTCCCGTGCAGTCTCCCTGTGATGGCCTTGGTCTTTACTTCCGGAAGTGCTGTGTGGTCAGCAATCCTTTCTCCATAGCATTGAAGGCAGTCAAGTGCTGCTGTGTCCTCCTCGCCCGTTCCTCTTGCTTCTCCAGGAGAATCATGTCACCTCCTATGGGCTTTCTGCTGATGAGTGTTTTCCTCCTACCTCTCTCTACTGGCTTTCTTTGCCCCTTAAGACTTGAGTCTGCTGATTAGGGGACCCAATGCAGTCTTCCCATGGGTATTAACCACAATGTCATAAGTCATCACAGTTCATGTCAGCTCCCAGCTCTGCCCACAAATATAATAGCCTCTTCTTCCTGTTCTGACGGCAGGTGAAGTTCTGGTCTCAACACATTTCCTTCATTCTGGTTGGAATAATCATTGTCACATCCATCAGAGGACTGCTGATCACGCTTACCAAGGTATGTTGTGTTTAAACGGCCTCATTACATGACTTCTGAGTTAGATTCTCAGCAGCAGTCTGAACAGCTCTGCAGGTTGTGGGTAAAGCATGGCACTATCTAGCAGCCACAGATGCATTCCAAAGGGAATAAAGGATCCCTTCTGTTCATTGATCTGCCCTATTATCTGTAACCAAGCTTGGCACAGGATATTCAGCAGATACACAGAAAAAAATGACTGGGATGGACATTCAAGGTTCCAATGATTGTAAACCACAGAGAGGAAGACAGCGGAAGTGGAGGACAGAGCACACAGCTCCTACTTTGCAACATAAAGCAGGCCATGTGGGGGTGAAAAGTGGGTCCTCCTAGTGATGCTGACACTGAAAGGAAAGCAATAGGGAGGGAAGAACTCGGGCCCTTGACAGCTGCAGGCCTGGAGTGGTCCCAGATTGCTGTTCAGTGTTGTGCTGATGCTGGGGCATTACAGGTTCTAAGACTTAACAGCCAGGGTTCCCTGTTGAGTCACCTAAGACCACCAACTATCTCAGGGAAACTGGTTTGTATTGTATTTTAAGGCCCTCTCTGTAGCCTTAACTTCTAAACCTGCTGTACTTTCTTGCCATGAAAGAGGGTAGCTGCAGCATGTTGTCATGACAGCAGCTTGCCGCACCGCCTATGTTCATCTCTCTCCCTTCCTTAACAGTTCTTTTATGCCATCTCCAGCAGTAAGTCCTCCAATGTCATTGTCCTGCTGTTAGCACAGATAATGGTAAGTTTATTGACTGGCCTTTATGTCTACTGTAATAAAATGCCAAAAATGTGATTTTTATAGGGGAAGGTTTTTGTTAAAACAAAGTCTATGTAGGCCATACTGGCCTCAAATACTCTTATGTAGTGAAGGGTAGCCTTGAACTCTTGATCTTTCTCTTTCTCAAGTGCTGGGACTTCAAGCATACATGCACCACCACACCCAGCTTAGAAATGTTTGGGGTTTAGTGTTTTGTTTTCTTTGGAGGGAGAGGGGTTATGTGTTTGTGTGTATACATGTGAATCCAGTTGCCCATTGACTCCCAAAGAGGGTATCTGTTCCCTTGGAGTTTAGTAGGCAGTTGTAAGCCACCCAATGTATGTTCTGGGAACCAAACTTGGGTTATCTGCAAAAATAGTACATGCACATGTGACCACTGAGCCATTTCTACAGCCCAGATTTTTTTTTTTTTAAAGGTCTAAGTTAGGCCAGTACAGTGGCTTGTTCAGTGGCTGCTAATGGTGGTGGCCTCCAGGCCTGATGACCTGAATTCAGTGCCCAGACCCCCATGGTCAAAGTAGTAAACCAATCCTGACAAGTTGACCTCTGACTGCATGCACACTGAAGAAGATGCACACCAATACACCTCTGTGTATAAATTAAGAAATTGTATGTATATGGGTGTTTTGCCCACTTGTATATATGTATATAAACGGTGTGTGCCTGATGCCCATAGAAACTGGAAGAGGGCTTTAGACTCCTGAGACTACAGTTACAGGGGGTGCGAGCCACCATGGGGTGCTAGGAATCAAGCCCAGGATGAAATAGTAGTCAGTCTTAACTACTGTGCTCCTTCTAGCCCCAATAAATAACTTAAAATTAAAGTTTGCACTGCCCTGCCCCTCAAAACAGTAACTTGTGAACTAATGGACTCAACTTTGCAGGGTATGTACTTCGTGTCCTCTGTGCTGCTGATCCGAATGAGCATGCCCCCAGAGTACCGCACCATAATCACAGAAGTCCTGGGAGAGCTTCAGTTCAACTTCTATCACCGTTGGTTTGATGTCATCTTCCTTGTCAGCGCCCTCTCCAGCATACTGTTCCTCTATCTGGCTCACAAACAGGCACCAGAGAAGCATATGGCCCCCTAAACTCAGACCCCTGCCGACTTCAGGAAAGGAGGAGACAGTGGGAATACCAGAGCCTACAGCACTGATGTGAGGTCTGTTCTGCCTCCAGCACGGGCCTACTTCTTCCCGAGATGCTGGAGTCATAAGCAGCTTCTACTAAGGCCCAAGAAGAAGACCTGCAGCACCCAGCAGAGAGCACGTATGGATCTGAGGCTGTGCAAAGGGAGGAAGAGAGGGCCGGAGCATGAGGATCTCCCGGACCTCCAGAGTAGATGGCTTCCCTCAAAAATACTAGTAAAATCGGAGTTTGTAACACCTTGGCCTTGGGGTCACTTGTCCAGCACAGCTTAGTGTCATGCTGTTGTAGTCTAATATGAAATGCATCTCTCCTCGTCACCCAGCTTTACCTTAAGAGGTTTAACCAAAGGTTGTCTGTTCATTTCTGGGAAAGGGATGATAGGCAACAGATAGATTTTACTAAAAGAGAGTTTAGGTATACCAATTTTTATTTCCTTTTAAATTACAGAAGAGTGAATGTCCCATGCTATTCCAGCAGTGGCCTCACTCAGTTGGCTTTCCCTCTGCCTCAGTGCTGTGGATAGATGTTAACTGGTCCAAAATATAAGCTCTCCACCAATAAAAGGAAGGTGTTGAGGTTTTTTTAATACTCAAATGCAACATAAGGAAATGCCGCTGTCTATTGCCTGGAAGCTGCCTTTTATTACTAAGTCCATAGTGTGTATTTTGCCATGTTTTGGGTTTCTGGAAGCAAATGAGAAAGCAGGAAATGTTTTTATTGAGCAAAGACACTGTTCAGATTCTATTAGCCAACAGGGAAGTTGCGAGCAACTCAAAAGCGCCTAACAATGCTGTTTAGCCACAGCATTGCCACTGAAGAGCACACTTCTGTAACAGATGTCTGCTCGATTCTTTAATTAGCAGCGCTCACACAGACACAAGTGAATCATTCCTGGTGCTCAAGCCTACAGAAGTAAGAGGTTTCATTAACAGAAGTGGAAAGTTGCACTTTGGAAGATAGCACATAGAAAGAACATGAACCTGGTCCCTCCCTCCAGCTAAGCTGAACTTAAATAAGCAACCTGCAATAGCAGCCCTATGACGGCAGACAGTCGGGGACAGGTGGTTCCCAGGCCTGACAACCTGCAGTAGCAGCCCTATGACGGCAGACAGTCGGGGACAGGTGGTTCCGAGGAGGCCTGACAGGGTCAGCAGGGCTCCTTCCTCGGAGAGGCAGGTCCTGGGCCCTCAAGAGGAAGCATTGTTTGTTCTCTTCACATCTCGGTGTCTTCAGAGTTGGAAGAAGAGTGCGAGGCTGTGCTGAGAGTCTGTGTAAAAGAAAAAGGCAAACTGTACGACAGCAGGAGAGCACGAGGCTGATCTAAAGCTGGCGTGCCTTAAGTCAGGGAGAATGTGTGCCTCTAGAAGACGTGACTGGAATCTTCACTTGGCTTGTTTCCAGGTTACTATTTAACACAGACAAGTGTCTCGTGGTCTGTGCACATGTACAAGCATACACAGACAATCAGCAGAGTTAATACAATGGAGACTCTAGTGAGACTTGTTCTCATCAGATGCCTGACTGCTGTAAATCTCCTTCTGTGAACTTGGATATCAGTTCACTTTTGAAACTCAAGTGAGAAAATTGACCAAAAAAAAAAAGACTTCTGACAAAATAATTGTAATTCCTGCCACTACTTAACATGGAGCCTTAACCTTCTCTCTGTTTCTATTCACTGTGAGCCAGGCACAGTTCAAATACATCTGTTTGGAGAACAACTGAGCACATCCATGTTTTATAAGTCAGCTGAATCACAGAGCCAGGAACTGGTCCTACATAATCGAGTCAGGTTCTTTGGTGGTCTCCATGATTTTGATAAACTGATTTCTCTTACTGACTTCCAACTACATGTTTAAAAAATGACATGGGGGCTGGAGAGATGGCTCAGTGGTTAAGAGCACTACTCTACCAGACTGCTCTACCAGAGGTCTTGAGTTCAATTCCCAGCAACCACATGGTAGCTTACAACCATCTGTAATGGGATCTGATGCCCTCTTCTGGTATGTTTGATGACAGCTACAGTGTACTCATATAAATAAACAAACCTTAAGAAAATCAAACATAAAAATAAATAACGACACACGCCGTGGCGCTCAGGAGGCTGAGACAAGAGGATTGCAAGTTCTAGACCAGCCTAGGCTCCACAATGAGGCCACGTTTCTAAGAAGACAGTAAATTGGTCCTCGTACTACCTCCTCAGAACCCTGGCAGGTTGGCCACCCTGTGTTACTGTGGGAAGCACAAGCATGAGGCACTGGCTGGGGACTACCCCAGGGAAGCGAAGTCGCCAAGCACTCACTCGTTCTTTTGTTGGGTGGGAGCCAGGCTCAGACTCTGCTGACATCTCTCCTTTTTCATCAGGCCCAGACACCAGGGGGTCGGCCATGGAAGAAACAATGGGAATTTTCTTAGCTTGGAAGTAGTTGTAGGCCATCTTTCCACAGACCAACAGAGTCACATGCTCCCTGCTGCCCTTGATTCTCTCCACCACTCTGTCGTAGGGTTCATCTTGTACATTCTCCCCATTCACTTCAATGATAATGTCCTCATTCTCCAGCCCGGCCTTGTCAGCGGGGCCACCCTGCTGAACCTGTGAACAGAAGTTCTGAGTGTCAGTTCCAAACATGGAGGAGGCTGTGCTGGGCAGCTCCCCTCCTGAAGAGCCTCAACACTTCTTAACCACATCTCTTCTCCTTGATGGGCTGCACCTCCTGAACTCCACTGAGCTAAGCTACACTGGCCCAGCACCACACTGAGCCTCTGCTGGGCTGAAGGCATGAGGCCCCTATCTTAGGATCCCAACTTGGAGGCTGCGGGGTGGTCTCACTGTCCTTCCCTACAGGATACAGGCACCATGTAACAACCGCAGCAGAGGACAAGGAGCACTCTCGGAGGTGAGAAGTGTGACCACTGTTCGTGTCATGGCAACTTGTGCCTTGCACTGAACATCCCATCCTGACTGGCTGTGTTTGCTGGGCTGCTGGAACTAGTTCCCATACCTCTTTGACAAAGGAGCCTGGCTGACCCCTAATGGCATTCAGGTGAAAGCCGTAGCTGTCCTCCTCTTTAATCAGCCTGCAGAGCTTGGGTTTGTGATCCCCCGCATCCACATCTGCATCCGCATCCACTGTGGTATCTGAGCCTGTGGCCTCCAGAGGAGCAGGGATGGGAGCTGGGGCTTCCTTGACAGAACCATTAGGCAGTTCTTGACTTTGGCAGTAAAGAAGTGGAGAAAAACGAGCCTTTTGAAAATAAAGGGGGAAAAGACGCATGTGAGCAATCACACTTTATTCAGTGTCGTGGCTTAATACACAGGGTGTCATACATGTGTGTTCCTCCTCAATTGTAGAGTCTAAAGTTTCTTCACTACTGCCAGAGAAGGTAGAAACGTACACAGACACATACATGTGCATAACATAGAAACAGTGTACAGTTCTGCACCAGACCCCAAAGCTATCTAACAACATTACAGGCTTATCTCCACAAAAGCAGGCAAATCACTGAACTCTGTCTACACTCCCCTGTAGGGAGACATCTTTGAGGGGCTAGCCCAAGGCCCTGTTCTCCCTGCTCTTCAGTAAGCTGGTCTTCAAGCATGTTATAGAAACTAAAGGGCAAAACATTTTTGTGACGACCAACTCCACACACCAACAATGGCAGAGGTGCCCACAGCAGCAAAAGCGAAGCAGTGATGGCCGTGAGCAGAGACAGAACAGGAAGTGTAACTGGTTTGTTTGTTTTTTATTCGTGTGCTTGTACATGCACACCTCTGCTGTCTGTCTATCTGTCTGTCCTGGTAGTTATCCCCAGCAAACCTTGTTACTCTTGAGACAGGTCTCCTTGGCCTGAAGCCTGCTCCTGCAGTAGTGCAACCCGCCTGCCCAGCATGCCCCCAGCACTACCAGTCTGTGGCGCTGCGCTCAGCATTTCAGCACACATCCTGGGGGCAGACTCAGAGGAGAGAGGACTTACCAGTTAGGATAAATCCCCATTCCTAATTTTTTTTTTTTAATTTTAATAGAGTTACTGGTTGAGGATTTCGCTTGAGTTAGGGGCTAGATTTGGATACAGGTATTCAGGATATTTGTTAGAAAACAAGACATCCAGCAGCGAGGGAGAAACATGGTCCACCTTCCACCTGCCTGCCTGCCTTCCTTCTCAACAGCTCAACCACCCCACAGCCAGGCTCCCACACAGCCCTCAGTGATGTCTTTGCAAACGCTGCACCCGAGGGGCTCAACCGTGGAACCATCCAATGAGTCATTGCTCACCACAGTCCCCCTGACTCCCAGCAGGCTTAGCAGCTGCGTCTGCCTGAGATGAACTGCTGGTGTCAAAGCACACAAGCATGAAAGAACCACCAGAGCGACTTTTATCCATCCTTTTGAGTACTCACTCTAGCCTGTCAGGAACTGCAGAGGTGTTTGCCTTATTAGCTGCTGTATCTCAGAGATCCATCCCACCCCCATGCCAGCCTTGGAGAGTGGGGCAGACTCCCCTCCCACATTAACCAAAACAGGGAAAATACACTTACATCATTCTAGGACTGTTCTATCATAGATTTTATTTTCAGGAATTGCAACAAAACCCTCAATGCCAGCATCTGCTTACAACATCAAAATTGGCTTTCAAAAGTCAACTGCCCCATTTCTAACAGCTACAGTTGTTCTTAAGCCAAAATTAGCCCTCTGTAGCTTAAGCCATGGGAACAACTTTTCCAATTATTTTCTTTATTTTAAAAACAAACAGGTACATTCAGGCTACACAGTAATGAGTCCTCGTTGCCTGCCAGGCTTTCCCAGTCTCAAGGCTGGCCCACTCCTCTAAAGCCTTTCTTGCTTTAGAGGATCTTTCTTTCAGGATAACACCTGGTTGTCTTCCCAGCCCTTCTGACATCACCTCTTTGGTTGCTGGACTAGTCACCGCAGGTTCTCAGGACTGGACAATATGAGTTCGGTGAGCATATGTGGGACACATGCTGTAAATAGTTCATTTAGTCCGCCCACTACCCTTCATGCTACCTCACAGCTGAGGGAGTGGGGGCTCGGGACAGCTTTCCAGCATTTCATTACAGCTCTTCCCTGGCTGCTCTGACCGACTCAGTGCAGTGAGCCAGTTAAATAGAACTTTAATTTTTTTCCCCTTGGGAGAGGGAGGACAACTTTTGGATTATCAAATATGCTCCCAGCATTTCCTATCCCAACAACTTATTTTCAAGTTAGAATGGTATTTTAAAAGTATCCATGTTTTATTTTGGTTTTAGTCTTCCTAATCTGATTAGGAGGGTATGTGTTCATGGGTATGCAGGTACACGCATGTATGCAGAAGACAGCCATGGGTGTCATTCCTTAAGTGTCCTTCCACCTTTGCCTTTTCTATCACAGGGCCCCTCATCAGCCTGGTACTCGCTAGTTAGGCTAGACTGGCCAGCCACTGGGACCCAAGAACCCTCCTGTCCCCATCTCCTCAGCACTAGGATGACAAGCACACACCACCACACCTGGCTTTGTTACAAAGGTGTTGGGGATCAAACTCAAATCCTCGTCCAAGGCAAGCACTTCACCAACTAAGCTATTGCTCCAGGCCCTGGCAAGATATTTTGAATATTTACTACATTATCCTGTTAGTTATTCATCATTCCTTTAAATCCTCTGAAAATACATTAGATGTGTATACCATTTCTCCTTCCCAGGGTAATAAACTAGGATAGGAACCAGTTGTGTGTATCTGTGTGTCCATATGTATGATTAGAGACTTCTGTTCAGGTTGACATCCCAATACCAAAGATTCTCTAGATATGGTTGTTCAACTAGCTAACAGATACATTTTTTCTTTCCAATTCTTTAATCTAGTTTACAAAACCATCTTGAAATCAAGATTTTTGAAAAAGTGTATGGTCAGATGAATCGAGTCTGAGAACTTTAGTTCACATTACTGATTGAGTATCTGCTAAGCTGGGTGCCTCCATAAGTCATCTGGTATCTAAGCATGGCCTAGGAACTATAAAAAGAGACTGGTGTCACTGCCTGTCCTCTGGCTCCCTCCGCCATGCCCCCAGGTGCCTCTGTCACTGTGTAGTACATAGAAGACAATCATCTGTCCATCCCTGTAGCCAACATCTTGCAAGGCAGATGGCACTTTGGTACCCCGACATCTGTTAAACTGAACTGAACCCCAGTTCTCGTGATAAGATATAAAACCTTAATGTTGGGACTGGAGATACTCACTGGCTAATCTTGCGAAAGACCCAAGTTCGGTTTCCTGCACCCACATCAGTTCACAGATGCCTGTTACTCTAGCTCCAAGGGAACCAACACCCTCTTCTGGACTCTGGGTATCTGCTCTCATGAACATTTACCCACATGCAACCACACATATACACATAATTTTAAAATAATCAAACTAAATCTTTTAAAGCCTTAACACACAGATGGCTGCCATAATAAGAATTAAGAGGGAATACGGTTCTTCATCAGCTTGTCCTTTGTGAACCTGTTTCTACTGTATTTACCGAGGACAATGTGACTGGGAATTTCCAGCCTACAGCAGGGTCTCCACTGATTAAAGCTTCCATGATGTGGAGTGGTTAGAACTACAGGTCCAGAGCCCAATGACAGTTTCTCTGGGTGACCTTAAGCCTAAAGAGTAATTCCTTCCTCACCTCTAACATCCTGATAAACAAGTTGGAATGTATTCACTTAACGAAATATTCTCCACCAACCAAAGGGCTTAATGTTGTCACATAGCACCTGAGGCCTCTCTGCCTGACTAACCTGCCTCTCTGATGTTTCCATAAATGTGTTTTTTAAGCCTTGATTTATACTGTTCTTTGTTCCGTAACTATAAAAAAAGTTCATTAGACTGCTTCCATGTTGGGGTGTGGGCTTAGGGGAACCTGAGTCTGTTCTCAAATGATGGTCACTTAAATTCAACTCCAAAATAACTTATTCCTTCTGAGGTAAGAGCTGTGGTTTTCTGTCAACAACAGCAAACTAATAAACCTTTCCAGATCTTTACATAAGATTGATGAAGTTTTCTGACCGACAATATCACATTTATCAGGGCTGAAGACGTGGCAGAGTTAAGAACACTGAGCTCTTGCAGAGGACCTGAGTTCAGTTCCCGGTACTCACACCAGGTGGCTCACAGTCTCCTGTAACTCCCGGAGAACTAACGCCTTCTCCTGACCTCAGCACCTGCACGCACATGCGCAAACACACATGCCGACTCACTCATAAAAATTATTTACATCTGTGCCAGCTTAGAGAAGTCTGGGCCACCTCTGTCCAGTTTCAGATTCTTCATAGCTTATCCCAGGATCA
The DNA here is from genome assembly GCF_011762505.2 of Arvicanthis niloticus. NCBI lineage: Eukaryota > Metazoa > Chordata > Mammalia > Rodentia > Muridae > Arvicanthis > Arvicanthis niloticus. The sequence continues at coordinate 76,321,117 of NC_047661.1, read as the reverse complement.
GCAAAGGTTATTCTTCCACTAATTTACAGTCTTTAGTTCAGGGATTCATAACCCACTTAACACACTCCTGTCACTGCCAACTTGAGCCACAGTTTGACCTTAATGATTATTATGCCCCTTCCTTATTGAAGAACAAAGTAACTCAGCCCAAAGCTGGCGGGCCTGAGTGAAGAGACCCAGCCTTGATGCATGAATATGTACTTACCAGGCTATAGATGCTGCTTGCCTCTTTGTCCAGCACCAGCAGAGTAGTCTGGTCTCCTCCTTTTCTAATCATCTCCACCACACCATCATGATCAAGAGCTTCCACAGACTCGCCATTGACAGCAACTACCAAGTCATTGTTCTTCAAGCCAGCCGCCTCTGCTGGGCTTCCAGGTTCTACGTCCTTGATGATTTGACCTACCATCCCACAAAGCAAAGTTACCAGAATAAAGGCATCCTGAAGCCAACTCCTCCCCCAGGAGCTACAGACATACCCGTAGCCTGCTCCTGGAGCATATCCAAGTATCTAACAGTGAAAGGATCTTAAAAGATTGAGAACCTGGTATTTACTAAAAGTGTCTGAAGTTTATTTTTGACAAAGTGACAGCTGAGCAAGTTCCAAGGCAGCCAGTGGGCATCCTCACAGCCACAGATCTACCCAGCAGGTAAGCCACAGAGGGACAAGGGACGGCCAGTACTAGGGAAGTGGAAGCAGGGCTCTCAAGTTCAAGGTCAGTCTGTATGCAGGGAGACCCTGAGGCAAAAGGCAGGGAAGGAGGTAAAGAACACAGGCTTCCAGCCTTCCAAGCAGTGCTGGCATGTAGTAACACTGCCCAGATTTGGGGATAATGGACTGGGCCCCAGCAAGCAAGGCTCAGCTACTAGTCCTCCATAAACTAATCAAAACAGCCAGATTGATAGTGAGAAGTAGAAAAAGAAGACATTCAATATGACACTTGGTAAGAACAAAGGTATCTAGTGACCCCTTCAAGTCTATCTTTGGGGCCCTGAAGTGCAGCTAAGGTCCCACCCCACACTGACCCATTCTGTCTTCCCCTGCAAGGTGGTCTGATAAGCTGTGAGCCCCTTCTGGGTGCCCGACACTCCCAGATTTAGGCTTTCTCTTTTCCCGGCAGGAGATTCCTGGGGGAATTCCATTGGGCCAACTCTGTACAAGCTGCTCGACCTTGCATTTAAGGCCATTATATAAATGACGTGAAGTCAGACATGGTGGGGGGGTTCACACCACAGACGTCAGCAAATGCTCCAAGTTTGTATTTCTTTCAGGTGAGAGCCAACTTAGTCTCGCCTCTCTGTCCAGATCCTAAAGTCTGCCTGACTACTACTCTGCAATGGCAATGGGGACTCCAGCATCAGGTCACCCGGGGAAACCTGAGCAGCTCTCCCTCCTGCTGCTACAGTTCCCTGGTGGAGCTGGGGTAGAGCTGGCGCTCGGTGAACCAGAGACTAGAAGGAGGGACTCACCTGCACTAGTGCCTCACCTTTCCGTTCAGAGCCCGCCCTCAGATAGAAGCCGTAGCCATTGCTGCCCTTCTTGATCACCACCTCCCGGGGCTGGTGGGGCAGCAGTTTCAAACTGGCTGTCTCCCTCTTGAATTGTGTCTTCTGTTCACTATGGCGCCTGGCAGTTTCTTTGTCCACAAGGAGGAACATGATACGACTTCCTGACTTTGTCACCTACAGCAAGACACACAGATGAGGGGCAGGGCATCCACAGAGAACACTGGAAGGAAGGTGGCCAGGCAGAGCAGAAAGCTCCAGGTATGTGAGCATAAGCGTTGGTGCTGCTTGCTCCAACCTGGCTGGTAATGGGGGAAGACATCCAACCACACAAATGGTAACTGAACTCGAGTCCTCAGAGCCCAGAAAGATGTGCAGGTGAGGAGGACAGAATGGGATCTAGAAAAGGAAGTAAGGGTTCCACTTTGGAACATAATCCTACTAAGAGGCTGGTCAGTTTCCAGGGTTCCATGTGACCTCAACAAGAGAGTCCTGGCTCATGCAGGGCCTTCTAGCGCCTGGTAGGTATAGTCTGTTACCCACGGTCATTCAGTATGGAAGCAGTAAGTGGAGACTTTAGAAATTACTCAAGCTTTAGGCTGTATACTTGTTTTGAGTAGTGATGGAATCCATCCCTTGCCACCACCCCCACCATCCTTGTCTAGCACACCCAACCTCCGGCACTACACCTGTCTGTCACTGAATGGAGCAGCCATCTACAGATGGCAAATGACACTGAGCCTTATCTGTACTGTTCTTTCTTCTGCAAGAAAAGGGATATGGGGGTGAGAAAAGCGCCATTCGGGGTGCTACCTTTTCTACCACTTCCTCATGGCTGGCGTTCTCGACATTCTCTCCATTCACTTCAATCAAGTGATCATCAGCCAGGACACCAGCTTTCATGGCCACACCCTGAGGTGTTATATCAGTCAGGTACACGCCCTTTTTACCTGGAAGAAGAGTTGAAGAATCTACTGCCAGGAAATGGCAGGAAAGAGTTCCAGTGACAGGCTGGTGAGACGGTCATCAAGTCTGATGTTCAACTCAGGTCCACATGATAGAACAGAACTTACTCCTGAAAGTTGTCCCCGGGACCCCATACATTCAGAATGGCATGCATGTACACACACACACACACACACACACACACACACCACAACATGCATGTGGAGGTCAGTGTTGGTTCTTTCCTTCTAACAAGTAGGGCTTTGGAATCATCAGGGTTGGCAGCTGGCACCTTTGTCCACTGAGCCAGCTCAACAGCCCTCTGCTTTGTTTAACACTATTCTACTATTAAAAGATTTCTGAGAAATACCAAGGCTCTTTGGCCCTCAGCAGCCACCACTGTGGTTTAAATATTAGAGACATAAGGACCATCTCTCATAGTTAATGGCTATCGCTTGCTAGAGGTCATTTATCCTCTTGAAAGAATTTTCAAGCCGGGTGGTGGTGGCGCACGCTTTTAATCCCAGCACTTGGGAGGCAGAGGCAGGTGGATTTCTGAGTTCGAGGCTAGCCTGGTCTACAGAGTGAGTATCAGGACAGCCAGGGCTACACAGAGAAACCCTGTCTCGAAAAACAAAAAACAAAACAAAACAAAACAAAAAAAAGAATTCTCAATTGGCAAATAGCCTTCTCCTTTATCTCTCATCAAACCATGAGCCACCAGCAGCAGAGAGAATGTGGGCAGGGCAACATCACTAGTGTCAGGTGATGGGTTAATACCTCATGGCCCATTTGTTGTAATAAAGCTAATTTCTGAAAGGCAATTATCTTCGTGTCAGTATCTTTTCTGAACCTACCAACCTCTGTATAACAATTAAAGACAGAGCCAGCCAACCAGCATGGCTCCCAATTCCAGCCAGGTTCTCGGGGAAATACCAAGAACTCTGGTCAACAGTGTGGCATGGTGTGTTCCTCTGAGACCACAGAAACAGGACCTCTAGGATTCCCTGAGGGCCAGGAATTCTCAAGTATGTCCCTCAAAGCATAGGTCAGTGACATCTTAGGACAGCTGAGACTAGACCTCAGCTGAGGGTACGACAATGTCTCGGGAGGCCAGGGTTTAGACACCAGCTTCAGCAACTCTATGGGGTTGTAACATAATGACAGATGCTCAAAAATTTTGCTGAATAAGTAAATAAACACATGGCTTCTCTGAGCCACAAAAAGAGATTATGAGTCTTACTCAAGGGTAACTATTACAAAAACCCTCCTCCTTGCTTCCCCTCCCAGGGCTACACAGAGAAACCCTGTCTTGAAAAAACACACAAACAAACAATGAAGAGGCATCAGCCCTTGAACTCAAAGGACTAACTAGCCTGACAAACACTAGGGAAGAATACCCCGCTCCCCACTCAGCCCTGGCTGCTGTCCAACACATCCAAAGTCCTGATCTCTCTTCTCACAACTGCAGAGAAAGGGTTCCTACTGGAGAATAGTGAAGAGAGAGTGACACTGCCTTGCGCATGCGTAATAACTGCAGAGAAGCTGTTGTTAGTGGGCATTTGTTTTTCCAGGAAGGCTATTGTTTGGTCCCCACCCCAAGCTTACCTTGGATAGTTTTCAGAGAGAAGCCAAAGCTGTTGCCTTCCTTCACCAGGTAGCAGAGCCTTGGCTGGGCACACATCCCCACTGCTCCATTCATCCCAGGGCCTAGTTTTTTATCATTCAGAGATGGCTCCCTCTGGCTTTGATCCAGTTCTTTCAAGTCCACCTGATTTTTCACAGCCTTCTCATAGGAGTCTCCATCCAGAACCAGCAGAGTCACTGAATTCCCACTCTTTCTGACCAGTTCCACCACCTAGGAAGAAAGGGGGAGTGGTAAAGGGTACCCTTCCCACATCAACTGCAGGAGGAAGATGCTTACCATGTGTCCCTAAGAATTTCAAGGCTGACCTGATACCCATACCCTAAGCAGGGGTACAGACACCTTCACCACAACACCAATATCTAAGGGATGATTAGACTGGGTCCCTAGCACCGTGGGAAGCCAGGAAACCCTTACAAGGACTGGTCTTTCTCAGAGATGAGTCCTCTAGAGCAGCTGTTCTCAGCCTGTGGGTCACAACCCCTTTTGTCACATATCAGATATCTGGCATAACAGATATTTACATTATGGTTCATAACAGTAGCCAAATTACAGTTATGAAGTAGTGACAAAAATAATTTTATGGTTGAGGGTCACCACAGCATGAGTAAATGGTCTCAGTATCAGGAAGGTTGAGAACCACTGAACTAGAGAGCATAGTGGGGCTTCTCAGGTCTAGCGAGGGGCAGCATGGTGCATGTGGCAAGGCCAGCCTCTCACGTGTGTTCACCACATGAATGTTAACAAGCTAAGTCACCTACATATGGCTGCTTCGTCTGTGCAATCACAAGCTTGTGCTGAGGGACTAATAGGTTATTCAGATAAAATTGTCTAACTCACAATTTCTAGCTCACAGCAAATGGGTAATGTATGCTCAACCCGACACTATTAAAGTATACATTTTAACGTATTGATTGATTGGTTTTATAAAAGGGCACATGCCATGGCACACGAATGTGGAAATCAGAGGACACTTGTGGAAGTCAATTCTCTTCTTCCACCAAGTAGAGGGATTGAACTCAGATCATCAGGCTTGGCAACAATCACCTTTACCTACTGAGCCACACTGAGAGCCCTAAAGTATAATAATTCTTACAGTTCTCAGTTAATTATAAGCAACTAGACTGTCTGACATAAAATATAATGATAAATTCTTGCTAGTGGCAGGCAGCAGAGAAGCAAGCTCCACGGATCCCCAACATCATAATGTGCAGAGCTGTGGAGGCTGGAGAGACACTAGAACCACCTCAGCTGTCCACTCACCTGTGCATGCTCTTCCTTGTCAACAAAGACACCATTGATCCTGAGCACTCTGTCGCCGTCCAGGAGCCCTGCCTTCTCTGCGGGGCTCCCCTCCTCAATCACACGGACCAGGTGACCATCAGTGTCCTTCTCAATGCGGAGGAAGAACCCATAGTTCTGCCCCTCTTGTTTGGACAATTTACACTCTCGGGGGTTGAAGGTGGAGGCCATTTCTGTGAGAAAAAAAAAAACAAACAAACAGATAAATCCATTGGCAATCCAAGGAAATCTAGTCAGAGCATGAAACCCTGAGGCATCCAGACACAGCATGTAGGCACCTCTGCTTGTCCGGATCCATTCTTCTGCATGCAGCGCAGCAATGCTGGTGTCCCAGGAAGCCTTTGTGTGGACCATGCTCACAATTTCCAAATCTATTCCCCAAGAATGGCTTTTTCACCTAGTGTCAGACTCATGCATCCAACTGCGTACTTAACACAGAGGCTCTACCTCTAATACCAACCAAACTCAACTTTGTCCCTACCCTAAAGAAGGTAAGGCTAAAAACAATGACCCAGAAAGCTTAAGGAGCCAAGTCTACCTTCTTTCAATTACCATACTAAATAATAGGATTCATCGTGCCTGTGTATGTGTGTGTGTGTGTGCACCTGTATGTATGTGTGTGTATGTGCCTGTGTGTGCATGTGCCTGTGTGTGTATGTGTGTATGTGTGTATGTGTGTGTGTGCCTATGTATATGTGTACCCATGCATGTACCCAAGTGTGTGTGCATATGTCCGAGTGTGTGCATGTGCCTGTGTGTATGTGTGCATGTGCCTATGTGTGTATGTATGCATGTGCCTGTGTGTGTATGTGTGTGTGCATGTGCCTGTGTGTGTATGTGTGTGTGCATGTGCCTGTGTGTGCATGTGCCTGTGTGTGCATGTGCCTGTGTGTGTATGTGTATGCACATGTGTGTGCATGTGTGTATGTATGTATGTATGTGTATAGGTATGTGTGCCTACGTGTATATGTACCCATGCATGTTCCCAAGTGTGTGTGCATATGTCCGAGTGTGTGCATGTGCCTCTGTGTGTATGTGTGTGTGTCTAGAAATCGGAGATGACATCAGGTGTCTTTCTCAATCCCTCTCCACCTTAGTTATTGAGACAGGTTCTCTCAATGGACCAGGGGTCACTGATCTGACCATAGTAGCTGGCCAGCAGACCCACAGTCCTTCATCTCCACCCCTTCAGTGAGGACAGCAAACACACACCACCATGCCCAGCTTTTTACAGGCTTTATGGGGCTCCAAACTCTCATCCCCAAGCTTGCACGGGAAGCACTGTAACACTCATTCAGCTTCCCAGCTCTCGGAAGTCTCATTAGGATGTTCTCACACAAGTGCTCTGCCCACATCCACCTCCCAGAAGCGCACCAGCACTCAGAGCCGATGAGCCACTCAGATTCTAGATGGTAAGAAGAAACCTGCGAATAAGAGGAGCCACGTGCCGCCTTTCAAACTTGGCAGAATATTTGTTTCATAATTGTATTTTTAAAAGAAAATGTGATGTGTGCCGTGCCGTGGAAGAACAAGAGAGTATGGGCTGACACAACCAAAGGTCTTTGGAAAGAAGGGGTGGGCTGGAGAGAAATAAGACAGGCTCCCTGGAGAAACGACTTTCCAAGACATATGGGGCTAGTGGGAGGCAGGTGAGGCAGGACAGGGCAAGGCAGGCTTCAAACCGGGAGGGGAGGGGAGGGGAGGGGAGGGGAGGGGAAGAAGGGAGGGGAGGGGAGGAGAGGGGAAACGAAAGAGAAGGGGAGGGGAGAGGAGGGAAAAGGAAGAGGAGGGGAGGGGAGAGGAGAGAAAAAAGAAACAAAGCCAGGTGTCAGGGCTGGCTGAAAAGCTGGTAATGTAATAGGAAAGATGGGTGGCCCCAGCTCGTGCAAGCAGCCCTAAACAAATGCAGCGGAGGACACAACAGTGTGTGAACGTGGGTGTGGTCTAGGGAAGACAGGTTTCAGCAATGGAGGATAGGAGGGTAACCGGGAGGTATGATCAAATCCATGACACATGCATACAAAACTGAAATAATAAATGAGGTGGGAAGGGAGGAAAATGGCCGTAGGTGACCCAGGAGTTTCTAGTCAGAGCAAAGTAAGGATGCCCAAGAAATGACCCCAAGGGCAGGTAAGGGCTTCCGGCGCAAGGCCACTTCTGTCTCCACCTCTCCTGCCCCTCCTGTTCCCCCACTACAGGAAGGGAAATGGGGGGACAGGAACACGCGAGCAACAGTTGGATCCTCACTGCTCAGGAAAATGGGGGGACCACCAGGGACTCCAAGGCCTCCCCGTTCAGCACTGTCCTTTCTCAGGACAGTGGGAGTGGGGTCCAGGCCAGCAAGAGGCTGACATAGAAAGCAAAGGACCAAGATGGCCGCAGCCCACTCCTTCAGTCATTCTCAGGGCAAGCTGTGTGTGTTTCCCTCATCACGGCTCCTACTTGGAGGACAGGAAGAGGAGACTATATAAAGCACGGAGGGGGCAGGATGGAGAACAGGCAAGACTATGCTGCAGGCTCCCTGGATGCTTGCTGTGCCGACTCAGGATGCCATTTGGCCTTGGTGCCCGCAGAGGCAGGCAGCACAAGCAGGCAGGAAGGCCTCACACCTGTGGCTCAGCCACCTTAAATGCTCTCTGCAGAGCTTGGTGTGAAGCTTCATGTGGTCAAAAAAGCAACAAACAGACCCCACTGGGCTCGAGGAGGAGAGAAGAGCAAAGCCACATACCCCAGTGGCCATCACCTACACCTTGGGAGAGCACAGCAGCGATCCCACATCAAAAGGCACAGCCCGGAAAGGGCCCCCTGGGGAGGAAGGGGCTGAGTGCATCTCCAGCCAGGGCTCCTCACTTGCAGGCACCCGCCTCTGACTTTAACTGCTCTTTCTGCCCATCCTGCAAGTGTCACCTCTGTTTCTTACTAAGTGCAAGCTCTTCTCTACACACCTGTCAGTTCTCAACTCCAGGGGGCTGAGAAGCCTTGAAGGGATCAGTCAGACTCCTAATTTCCTTCTGGTAAACACGGGGCAACCTCATGCAAATGCTTCCAATTCAAATGTGCCTTTATAACCAGAACAAATGCTGGCTGCTGCGTCCTGGGTGCTCATCAAGAAAGGAAGCTGGTTTGGGTGAACAGGCGAATGTTCACCTTCAAGGCACCCACCTTAAAACTCAGCTGTCTCTGCCTCAGGTCACCTTTGTGGCAACTACCACAGGATCCCTCTTCTCTTCCTCTGCAGGCCAAAGATGAAAGTGCAATCTCTTCCCTAAAGACTATACTGGGAAATGTTCTCTCATCTCACTGGACATCCAAAAGCCTGACATGCCAAGACGACATGAGTTCACTCTTTCTTGGCACACTTTCAGGCAGTGTCTTGATTGGGTGGCTCGGTTCAAAGTTTCTAAACAGCCAGACTGAGAACAGTGAGACCCATACCTGAGGCTTTGAAGAGACTCAGGGACACGAGGTCACCGTTTTCTTCCCACGGCGATAGTTGAAGTCAGAGTTAGAGCCTGATCACGGCAACAGCAAAGCTGAAATGTCATTGTGCCCCAACTCCGACTATCTCCTGCCTCGTCTGACATTCAGTCTAATACTCATCCATGCATCATGTCCAACATATACATTAGATGGTAAATACTCTAGCCCCAAACCAAGCCACTCAAAACTTCAGATGCCTGTTCTTACATGGGCCCCTGCTGCAGGATTATAGAAAGCCAATTCACTTTGGCATCTAAGGGGCCCTGTTCCAGGCCACCTCCATTCCTGACTCTGTCTATGCCACATCCTGGTATTATGTGGAATCTATATCAGACATGGTCTGTCAGGTCAACATGTCTGTGTCACATGCATGAGCAGATGTCTGGAGCTTTGGCCTAACTAGCAGACGTTGTACTTAAAGATCTGTTTCCTCTTTCTTCAGCCCCCTGCCCATGTACTTCTTAAGGAGGAAATCTGAGGACCAGCCCTTGATGGTGGGTATGCAGGTCATCAAAGAAACTTGGAGACTTCTAGAACATCCCAAAGTGGCTCTATTCCCAATTATCAAAATACTGGAGATGAGAAGAAACTCATGGCCCCTATCTGAGCAGATATGGCAAAGTCAATTCTTGGCAACAAACTTACTTGTCTGTGGGGAAAAGAACCATGGCCCTGGTGGGGCAGACAGGGGAGGCTCGGAGGCACTGGCCAAGCACACAGGGAGGCTCCCAGAAGTCTGATCATCACTCTTCTTGGTAACATCATTCTCACCTTTAGACTCCATTTTCTTCCAAAACAATTGGATTCTTGCTACTGAGAAAGAATGATATACCTAGGCCCAAAAGAAATGCTTAGTGCATTTTGCTAGTTTGGAAGGCAAGGTAAGGAACACAGAAGCATTGGGAGGCTCTTCTGCCAGGGGTCAGAGTAGAAAAGATTCAAACTACTAGGCTTTTCCCACAGAAAAGAAATAGCAGATGGGGCCAGAGATGGCTAAGCCCAAGGCAGGCCAGGGCTTCTCCACTCACTGTCCACATAGTGACCACAGATCCTTAGGTAAAACACTCCTCTTCACTAGCTCCTTTACAAGGAAGCCAGAGCTGGAAGCCATGCCTCCAGAGGTCAAGGCCACTGAGGCCCAAACAGCCAGCAGGTCCAGCTCGGCTGGCAAAGGCTAAAAGAAAGCCTTTTGGCCTCAGTTTGTGTGTCTAGGGCTAGAAGCTGCAAGGCTTTCCTCACGCAGCCAACTGGAGGAACTTGCATTGTTCCCCGGGGCTTGTGGAAAGGCAGGCCTGTCCTGTCAGGGTGCAAACCTCTATCCCAAGCCTCTGTTTCAAGAGGAATGGCTACCAGGGCACAGAATGGGAAAGTCCTTTCTGCATGCTTAAGGCAGAGATAAAAATCAAATCAAAGGAAGACTGTAGGTGGCAGACATGAAAGAATTTCATGTCCAGACCAAAGTATCTGGCTGTGGTTGGACAGGTCTCATTGGTGTGTTCAAACAGAGGAACAGTAAGTTCAGAGTTGGGCTCAGGAATGAAGGGTGTGCTGGGCTAGAACAGACAGGCTGGAGGCAGGCCAGGGGAGAGGCAATTTCAGTGATCTGACAGGTGATGAGGGCCCGCTTAGCCTGTGACACTGTGACCAGGATTGGGGGCGGGCAGAGGAGCTACACAGAGTGCTAAGCAATCAATTGCATCCATCCAACCCTTTCCCTTCAGAGTTCTCCGTACAGAGAGAGCAAGTGCAACATCTCAAGTGTCATGATGGACCAGCCATCATGGGGAGCTGCAGGAATGGGGCACGTGGTATCAAGGTATCAGGGGCGCACACTTCTTCCTTCCCTAGTGCTCTCCGGTCATCTGCTTAGCCTGTCTGCTTTGCCACAAAGTCTGGTTTTTACAGGTCTCCAGTGTGACCACATTCAGAGATAGGAACTTAAAAGTGGCAACTAAAATTAAGTCGTGAGGGTGAGACCAAGTCCAGTAGGGCTGACGTCCATTTTTTAAAGAAGGTGAGATGCCACGAATGCCCCCACACAGAAAACACCATAGGAGGACACAGTGAGAAGGGAGCCATCATGAAAGCCAAGGACAGAGGCCTGAGAGGGCCCAATCTTAATGACTTCTCTATCTTGTACTTCTGGCCTCTAGACCTACAAGAAATGACACTGGGATTCTACCACTGGGATTCTATTACAGCAGCCTTATCACCTTCTGCCTGAGGTAGGACTCAAAGGACACCAGTATGGCCTCGCTTCCAATAGGCATGGTGACAGACACTGGTAATCCCCACATTTGGGAGGCTTATCAGGAGGTGCGTGAGTTTGAGGCCAGCCTGAGCTACATAGCGAGACCTTGTTTCAAAGAAATGCAATGGTACAACTGAGGAAAGGGGTGGCAAAGTCAGTTTAAGACCAGCTTAATCTAGAGGACACAGCAGAAGTTTTCCTGTAGCTTGATGGAAGGCAGTCTCTTCCCAGGGCAGTCGGTGTGGATGTGCCAAGTGATAGGAAGGGAGATAAGGATGCAGCCTTGGGGAATTCCTAGAAAAAAAAAATCATCAGCAGAAAGCCCAAGTTTACAATGCCATCCAGAGAGGAATCCCAAGATAAGCCACTGTAACGATGCCAAATGATCCCAAGAGAGAAACAAAACCAGGAAAGGCCACCAAGCTGAAAGAACAGAAGTCTGGAATACTGAACTAAGGAGGCAAAAGAAGACACAGCTGGGAGTGGCTGGGACAGAAGGGTTGTTTTTTTTGTTTGTTTGTTGTTCGTTTTTTCAGAGACGTCTCATGTACCCTTGGCTAGTAGCCTAAAACTCACCATATAGACCATTAAAAGATAGACCATTCAAAGATCTGCCTGCCCCTACCTCCCTAGCCCCCAGATTAAAGGTGTGCAACAGCACGCTTGGCCAGACGCTCCCATGTTTAACCTTACGAAAACCATCAGCATGTGGAGTGAGATGGAGAACACAGGAAGTGAGTTAGCATTGATGAGACAGACTCCTCCACCAGAGGAGCAGGAAGAAATGGGAAAGTGGGGACAGAGGAAAACGAGGCCATTTCAGTTCTTCCTGAAAAGCAGCTGGAGGTGTAGAAAATAGGAACTTTGGCAATGTGGACACAAAGTGTCACACCAAAATATACAGTGGTGTCAAACAGATAAGTCAGTGATGGTGTCTGGGAGAAGACAATCGATAGGCCAGGGGTCCTCCATCCATTCACTCCTGATGTCTAAGTAAAGCTAATCTTAGCCACTGGGAAGAATGAATGCCTTTGTTGCCAGTGAATTGCTCAGATTACCTCGTCCTGACCCAGGAGTATCCTGTCAGCCTGAAAGCTAAGAGAGCCACACTGTGGATCAAGGGGCTCTAACAGAGCCTCAAAGTTGAGCAGAAGTTCTCGGCATAGCTCAGCCCATGGTACATGAGTTCCAGGTGGAAGCCAGCAATGAGGGACCGAGGGACTAGGAGAACACATGGGCATAGAGAAGCTGGAGTGAGCAGAGCACTGCTGTATAGGCTTGCAGCTCACCTATGTGGGGCCTCGGTCACCAGGGAATACTTAGCTCCAGTCAACGAGAAAGCATCATCAAATTTCCCAAGGATTTGATGAAGTAGGAGAAACAAGGACTCTACCTATAGTGGAAAATGTTATCTATGGTCAGCAATGGCCTCCAGAATGACAGCCCAAGTACTGCCACCTTTCCTGTGTGATGATCTGGATGTAGTAAGACTTTTACATAAGTATGATAATCTACTGCCGTTAGTCATAAGTACATAGACCCATCATCATCTTATCTAATTGTAGTTAGAAATTGTGTGATCAGAATGACAGGGAGAGCAGAGCCTCTCCCCACGGGCACCTATATAAACAACTGCTCCGGGAAACAGTTTTCCTGAAAGGTAAAGGCTCACGAACCAGCTAATGAATGATGTTTAACCTCGTTACTGAGCCCGTGGAAGGTCCTCAATTATATAACACAGGACGAAACCATGAAGTAAACAAACTGTCTCATTAAGGCAGAAGTGGGTGGGGGAGCAGAAACTATCCGGCTGCCTTCAGTCTGGACCTGGTTCGCCTTCACTGACCTCCATGCTTGTTACAAAACCCAAGCACTTCAACAAGAAGAGAGCAACACTCCCAGGAAGTTTAACCAGGTGTATCTGCCCACATGTGACTGAGAAGGTCACTCCTCTTGCATCTGCGCCCACCTATGTGACCTGAAAGAGCAGAAGTTGGCAGACTTCTGTTAGGAAAAAAAAATAGTTGATGGAAAATGTGGGAGTTAAGTCCCAAATCGTAGACAGACTATGAATTCCCTATTCAGTCAACCCTGGTAAAATGACTTCCCACCTAGACAGGCACATCCATCTCTCTCAGAACCTGGCACAGGCTGTTTCTGCTGAGGGCATTAAAGAAATCATGTTGTATGACTGGAGAGATGGCTCAGCAGTTAAGAGCACTTGCTGCTCTTGCAGAGGACCAGAGTTCAGTGTCACCACCCACATCACATGATGGCTCACAACCACTTGTAATTGAACTAACTAATAATGTCTTCTGAACCCTGTGGGCACCGGGCACATATGCATGTACATATATGCCAGCACAACACTCATGCACAACACAAACAAACTTTAAAAGAAGGGAGGCAAGGAAGGAAGGAAGGAAGGAGGGAGGGAGGGAGGGAGGGAGGGAAGGAAGGAAGGAAGAAAAGAAGGGAGGGAGGGAGGGAGGGAGGGAGGGAGGGAGGGAAGGAGGGAAGGAAAAAAAGAAGGGAGGGAGGGAGGGAGGGAGAAAGCCTTCTGTGTCTCCACTGATACTGACAATAGAATCTCTGGCAAGCAAGACACAAACACACTTTGACTTCATGCTTCAAAATAATTTACCTAGAGCGCATCTTACAGTTTTGGTACAGGTGTCAGATCTCAGGCCACTTTGAAAAGTAACATCTGTGGAAATTTAACCAGTCAAGTATATTTAAGTGGCTAATACCTGAGCAGAAGGAAAAACAGGGCCCTAAAATATAGATTTGCTAACCATGTGTCCCTATTGTGACAGTTGCTTTTTGCTCTTAGCCAAGGATAGACTTAAAATGCAGGGAATTCATGGACACGGTCCACTGAGAATTATCTAGAGGGCAGTGATGACAAGGCCCAATGAGTAATTTTTATTTCTCTTTTATGATAAAGAATAGAGTTTCTTATATCAAAGGTCATTTGATTCGCTGGTACCTAGTGTCCGACATCTTATACTATATGGCAGGACTCTGCTCTGGGAGGTCGGTGCCCTCACACGTTGCTTACCTAAGAGTTTCAGGAGCTGTGAGAGAGATGGAGTCAAAAACTGTGTGAAAACAGGCGCTCATTGAGAGAGGACTTCTTCCTGCCGTTGATGGAACTGGTACCCAAAACATCTAATCCCCATGAAGGTCAGCTGTAATAAGGGTTTCCCCAAAGTCAGCACCTTGTTTTATATTGCTGTCCTTTTTTTTTTTTTTTTTTTTTATGCAGGATTTATGTAGCCTGGGCTTGGGGCAGCAGCTAAGCACACTGGCTGCTCTTCCAGAGGATCTGAGTTCAATTCCCAGCACCCACATGGGCTCACAACCATCTGTAATAGGATCGGATGCCTCTCCTGGCATGCAGGCATATTTACAGATATATATTTATATACAGATAGAGGACCCATATGCATTAAAAAAAAAAAAACAATAAAATCATGTAGGCCAGGCTTAAAGCTTACCTTTGACTTGAGATTCTCTTGCTTCTACCTCCTGAGTAGAGCTCACTTGATGTACCACCTGGTTTATGTGGAGCCCAGGGGATCAGGCCCAGGGGCTTGTGAACACTGGCTCTGCACTCTACCCAGTCCCTGGACTTGCATTTCTAGCCACTTCCATTTTTCATGTGCTTGATCTGTTAGCAGCGTCCTCCTGCCTCTAGATAAACTCTCCAACCTGCTTTCTCACTGGTCAGCCTCTAAAACACCCATCAGAAAACAAAAGCGTGGGTTCCTGCTCAGACATTGAGCACTTACTGCTCCAGCAGAAGTTCTGTTTACCTCAGTAACCTCTGCTGCTCTCAGGAGATACAAAGCTGTGCTCTGCATGACCACCCACAGGCAGCCTGCCCTTTGCAACATGCCACAGGCTCTGCCTGGGTTACCTTCCCAGATGCTGACTGTGTATTCATAGTAGGTGCTAAGTAAACAATTTTTCCATATGAATGAATTCAAATCCTCCCTAGGACTCAGCCAACATTCAAATCCTTGCTTGACTCTGTAGGGATCCTATAACTGCATCTTTAAGCACCCTTTATCAAGGTATATTTAATGCCTACAATGAGACAGGTGTCAGGCTCAACCCAGATTAGGCAGAACCCTGCCTTGCCTTCAGAGAGCCCAGCATCCAGTGGCGAGAGTTCCAAAACACAGTACTAGTACTGATAATCACTGCTAGGATAGTCTAAATGGGCTATGTTAAATTAAACATTTATTTATTGAGTCCTTTCTAGGCTACATACTATTTATGAATACTGAAGTAAAACTAATGAGGCATTTCACGTGGGAGGAGAAGACTCTTGAAGGCTAAATTGGTTTCACCTGACCAGATATGCAGAGCCTAGATTCCAGTGTGAGGGCTGGGTTCCTTCTACTCCCCAGCCTCAAGGGGATCATGTAGGTAGCATGGGAAGAGGAAGACAACTCCAGGCAGAAGAGCACACATATCTTCATGTGACAGAATCACCTCAATGCATATATAGGATGAAAGAAAGGAAACAGGTCAGGTTAGACAACAAAGCACCTTGGACTCAGGCCTGAAGATTACAGACGACATTTGTTGTGTGTCAGTGTCCCCATCAAGATAAGCTGCCTGCCGAGGAGGCACTAAAGTTCCTTGTGGTATTTTCATGCTATGTACATAGTCTGTACGACTGACGGGAATCCCATGAGCTATTCCTGGTTTGGTTTTTTGGGGTCTTTTGTTTGTTTTGGGTTTTGTTTTCTTGTTTTACTTTTGTGTTCCTATGGTTCCACTCAGCTTCATAAATATAGTATCTGTTGCTAGCCAGGCTCAGGCAGCAGATGTCTCAAGCCTAGAGCAAATCTTCAGCAGCTGTCAGGTAGGCAAGGTGTCATCGTTTCTATTGCAAAACTCTGACCTCTGCCAGGCGTCCCCGAATTCCGGATCCTCCAGAACCCCATTCATCACAAAGGGAACTAAAGACCATTGTGACATAGCATGGAGGACATGTGAGCATTTAACTTTCCCAACAGCAAGAACTAGGTCCCACCATAGTCAGGTGAAGAAAAACCAGGGACTCAGAGAGTAGCTCATTGCACCTGAAGCGCAGTCTCCCAGTACTCTTAACCGCTCATCCAGGGTGCCTACCAGGCAAAGAGATTAAATGTTGAGCTGGGTGGTCTTTCCTGGAGAATCAAGGAAAGGAGCTGCTGAGACTTGAGGGGAAGCTGTCTGTCTCCATCTTACTATCCTCAGCCATCTTCTATGCAAAAATATGAGTATTTAACCGAGATGTGAGCAGAGAGATCCATTTCCACATTCAGACAACCTGCCAGAGATTCTGAGTTCTTCAGCCTCCTCTTCCAAGGAGCTCCAGCTCCTTTCCCTCCACACCAGCTTCCATCCACCTGAACATCTAGGCATCTATTCTGAGCCAGGATCTGTCCTAAAAACCTGGAAACACAGCAAGTAACAGAGGCAAGGACCCTACCCTCTTGAAACAACACCTGGCAAAGTAGGCAAAGATTTCTGATGACAGATGCTATGGAGTGCTATGACATCATGACAGGATGGAGGGAGGCTCCATCTAGGAAGTCCTCCTCAGATGGAAACATTCAAATTCATCCTCAAATCGCAGGGGGCACACCTTCAAAGCACAGACCCACCTTATACATGGAAGGCCCTTAGTGAACATCAAGTCTCAACTCCTTTTAGTTGTTGAGAAAATAAAGGTTTGGTGACACCGGAAGACTAGTACAGGGTCTCCTGCTAACTGTGTGGGTTCCGCTTCCTGCTACCCCAGAGCACATTTGAGTTATTCATTTGAAGAGTGAGCAGCTTAGATTTGTACTTTCGGTCCCCGCAAACACATTCACATTTATAATTTTATTTCCAGAACAACCTTTGGGAAACGGCGTCTGGCTTTCCTTCAACAGATAACAAAACTGAGGTGAGGAATAGATCTAATGACATGCCGTTAAGTGAACCAAGACCTTAGGCGTTGCTCTCCCAGCCCTGTGCTCGCTCCCTTGGGTAAACAGCAGCTGCCTCGGAACAATCTGATGCTCAACAAGTTCCTATGGCAGAGACCTCACCAGAGTCAAAGATGAGAACAATTTGCTCAGCCATAACCCACAAATGCAATGCCCCCGAGTTGTTTGTACATGAAAGAACAGGTCACTCTATGTGACTAGACAATGGTGACCCAAGGCGGCGAGTAGGTGGCGAGGGCCCAGTGACTTAAGGATACAGGATGGTGTTGTCTATACCAAAGCCACCTGAGAGTCTTCATACCCAGCCCAGGAGTCTCCAGAACCGATGGACCCTTAGGTAAAGGCTCCAGTGCCGGGGAATGAGCACGTCCCAAAGCTTGCCTACAGAAGCATCTGGGAGAACTTCACAGTAACAAGACATTTCAGGGTCACACAAGAGAGAGATCGATAGTCTCCCAGAGGGAGACTGGAGAACCTGAATTTCCACTCAGCCAACCCAGAAATCCATGGCTTTCCTCATGGCTAAGCACTGTCTTGGGAGATAGAGGCACTGGTGGAAGACAGATTAGGCCATATGTTTTAAGGGCTGGCTGCCTTTGGAAGAATCTTCCCTTACACCCTAAATGCTTGGATAGTAAAGTCTCAAAAGAAGCTTTCCCGTGGCCTGTGACATCTGTGGTCTCTGTATTTCAGCTGTGCATCAAGTCTCCATACAGCACCCCCCACCTCTACCACCCTACCTCATGACCCTTCCCCTCACCCCACCCCCAAAGCAAGCAGCCCTCCAATGCCTTCATGAAGTAGAGCGTGCACATCTCCAGTAAAAAGAATGGTGGCACCCCTGGAAGACAGTCCTAGGCCCCCGACTTAACCTGTGCTCCTGGCACCCCAGAGGCCCCAACCTCTCCCCACAGCCACTTGCCAGAAAAAAGAAAAGGGACAAGTGGCTCCAGCCCAGGCAGCAGGTCACAGAAGCCACTTCTTACCTATAGAGAAGGATCCACTCTGTCACTAGAAATTCTCCCTGCTGTGAACACTACTAGTCTTGGAACTCACTGGACTTTGGACAAAGATTGATTTAAAAGCTGATGTATTTAACAGGGCCGTGTGGTCTGAGTTCAAGTGACCTCTGTCCTGCTCCCTGCCAGCTGGCAGGGTCCTAAGTTAGAAATGCTTAAGAGTCCTCAGCAAAATCAAGCCCTGCCCCCACCCCAGCCTAACAATGGGGAGGGGTAGGGAAAGGGGGGGGGAGGTGCCTTGGCCTTTCCAGTTCTATCCAATAAACAGAAGACGGGGTCACACCCAACCAATCCCTAATTCCAGTAAAAACCTCAATGTCCCTGGCCCAGGGTCAGGGTAGGGGCTAGTCACCAGCTATCTTCCATACTCAGGCTGTCATGAGAGCAAGACACTGCAACTCCTACCCAGAAAGTCACCAACAGGCCAAAGCCCCTGTTTATGGGTCCTACCTCCACTGTCCTGGGAGCTCTCCCTCGCCAGCTCACGCAGAGGCATCCTCACTTCTTTCGTTCCCGATGGCTGCTTCTGTTCTCTAACTACTGATACCTGTCTTCCTCTTCACACACTCTGTCTCTCAAGAAGGCAGCTGGGCAGTAGATGTTCCCCTGTGGCCTGGCGTTGCTGAACAGGCCACCAGCCTTAGCCTCCGAAGCAGCTGATCTTTATCAACCACACCCACACAAAACATCCTCCCCTGGATTCTCAGCCCACATTCCTAATTTAGAGCAGGAGACACCTCACTGCAGTGAGACCAGGCAAGCCCCAGGCTGTGGGCTGGGTGGTGGCCTCCTCTTTTCCTCCACTGATGAAGAGCTGGCCATTTGTCTTCCCTGGATCTTGGCTTTGCCCTCAGCCCAGGTGTGACCTAAGCCAGTGGGTAAGAAGTTTAAACTGACATCAGAGCCACTCCGTCATCCCCACCTGCCTTCCGTCTTTAGGCTATATTCTTTGGACCTCTAATATAACTTTCAAAGCAATTAGGGTAGACTGGGGCGCTCTAGGTTTAGGATCAGAACGCCTGAGTTGAAATTCTCTTCCAGTTTCCAGATGTTTGATCTGGGCTGGTTATCTTTCTTACAGCATTGTGGCTGGGACACAGGGTGTCTCCCACATACAATATAACATTGTGTGTAATAACAATATAACAATTTAATATCATGCCTATAATTAAGTCTGATCTGATTAACGTGGAGCAGGGTAGGCTCCACTGATTCTGTAGGGCCAATGGGAGCACGACTCCCTTTAGCCCTTTTCATGTGACATGATATTTCTCTTCCAAATAAAAAAACTTAGATCATCTGCTTAAAAATCCTCCCCAGTCCCAGCACTTGGGAGGCAGAGGCAAGCGGATTTCTGAGTTCAAGGCCAGCCTGGTCTACAGAGTGAGTTCCAGGACAGCCAGGGCTACACAGAGAAACCCTGTCTCGAAAAATCAAATAATAATAATAATAATAATAATAATAATAATAATAATAATAATAATCCTCCCCAGGGTCACTTGACCAGGAGGAGAGGAGAGCCAGCCTCCAACTCCACCCTGTCTTCGATCAGTCATTTACAGCTGTGATAAGGCCTCCCACGGTCAGGAATAGCTTACTGTGTTCGTGTTCTCCTTTGCCAGGAGTTATGAACAGGGACGGATGATGAACTGTTCTCCATTGTTAGGGAGACAGAGTTGAGATTTTTCTAAGTCACTTCCAACTCCAAGATGCGCTGATCCTAAATTTGCTGGGTTTTAGGGTGAGCACGCACGCCCCGAAGCCTGCCTTTGAGGGTGAGCAGTGTGAGCTCAGGTTTGCCTATAGAATCCTGCAGATGATGAAGGGTAAGCACAGGGTGTAGCATAGAGTATTGCGTGGCTTTGTTTCTAAAAGTGCTGGCCATGAAACTGAAGGGCTTACAGTGTTAGGCTAATGCTCTCATGCCTGCCACAGCCCAGCCCTGGTTTTGGCATCAAAAAGATTTGACACTGAATCCTAAATATGTCTTTAATGGTTTCTTTTCATTGGTTAGTTGGTTTGTTCAAATTGGGGCCTTTATTTAGTCAGGCAGTGCCTGTCTACACCCCGGAAAGGTAAAGAAATGCTTAACAACAATCAGTCTGTGTTAATTACCTGACTTGGTGTTCCCATTAAGGAGAGAATCCATGGCAGCTATGCCCCAGTCTTAGCACCTCCACTCCCCACCCATCATCCAAGGCCAGTCTGTGACTAGGAATTTGCCAGAGAAATCTATTTTTTATTTCCCAGAATCCAGGCTAAGGTGGCCATTTTCTTATTGCCTTCTCCATCCCTCTATCCTTGCTCCGTTTTGTCCAGGAACTCGCCGTGTTCTAACACATTCACGTGTTATCTGATTCCTTTGTCTCCCCTGCCAGAATATTAAGTCCTCAAGGACAGAGGTTTGTATTTTCTTTTAGACTCTTTTTTTATGTGCATAGGTGTTTTACCTGTGTGTGTCTGTGCACCACATGCATGCCCAGGAAGTCATGAAGAGAGCACCAGATCCCCAGGAACTGGAGTTACAGACAGTTGTGAGCTGTCATGTCAGTGCTGGGAATCGAACTTGGGTCCTCTGGAAGAGCAGCCAATGCTCTTAACTGCTCAGTCATCTCTCCAGCTCCTAAGATTTATATTTTTGTCACCTTGTCTCAAATGCCTAAAATATAAAACTGCCACGTACTAATGTTTCAAGGATCTGTGAATGAAACACTAAATTAATCCTGCCAGTAAAGCTGGTCTATCCCCCTCACACTGACTCTGTGACCTTGGGGTCTCAGTTCTCAAGTTTTAGATCTCATCTCCCTGGCATCATCTCAGCTGCTCTTAACTTCTAAGGACACACTGTACCAACATTTATGAAAATAAATTGCAAGGTGGTGACTCGGGACTTTGGGGTGTTTGGGGCACTCAGTGGCACTCTGCCTGCTGGTTAACACGGCATCCTATGCAACTGGTCAGAAACAGAAAGCTAAATCCCACCTTTTCCTAGTACTTTCCTCACTGTGTCCCACACAGAGGTTGGTAGTAGTTTAGTTGTGCAGGTCACTATGGCGGGCAAGTGAAGCCACTGAGCCACCCTACCACCCCAGGCTGTGTTCCATAATGACCACGCTGGTTTGCTTTTCACCAGCAGCCCACAGGATTCCAGTTTCTCCACATCCTCATAAACACTTCACTCGGTTTGTTGTTTGTTTGTTTATCATTTTAACAGCCACCATCCTACTGAGTGTAACACCTCGTTTACATTTCCCTAATGATGGAGGTGGAGGAGCAGTATTTTTGTATCTGCTTTCTAGCCATTTACCTTCTATACAGAAGCATCTACTGTGGTCCCTCCCCTGTTTTTAAAAAGCCCTTCCTTCTACTCATGTTGTGATGCCTCGGTTTTGGGATTTTTTTCCTGGCTATGAAACAAAGACCCAGAGAGATAAAGTGACTTATCCAAGGACATCTCAAGTTCATGGCAGAGATGCGGTGTCTGACGGCTGGTGCTTCTGTTTCTGCAGTCAATGCTCTGTCCATGACCCAAGTCGTGGCCATGGAGGACCTGAGAGCCCCCAATTTTTATTTCAACTTCAACATTTGACTGTCCCACATGACTTTGGGTCTTTAGTAGCTCATTAACTTACTCCAACCCTGACATTTCAACCCCTGCTGTCCTCTGTCCCTGTCCTGACTCAACTTTTATGACTGCTTCCCTTTGCCTCTTTGTGTAACTGGCCCCCACCAACATCTAGAGAAGCCGCCCATGTGGGCTGCACACCTTTGGAGGAATTTATTAGGCCAGGGTCCAGATGCAGGACTGAGATAAATGTTTTACAGCTGTGCAAGCAGATGGGTGGCTCGTGGGACAATGCTCGTGGGACAATGCCACCCCTCTTTGCAGTAGCATTCACTGAGGCCCCATGTGGCAGATGATCAGAATTTTCTAGTTTTTATAGCAAATGGCTTTCAGGCCAATGGAGGACTGAGGACCCCCAGAGAGCTGTGAGTTGGTACAATTTGTAAGTTGGCTAATGAAAAGTTTTTTTCTTTATTTTTATTTTATACAGTGGGTGTTTTACCAGCACATATGTCTGTGCACATGTGTGCAGTGCTCCCAGAAGTGAGAAGATGGTGTTGGATCCCTCGGGACTGGAATATAGACAGTTGTTAGCCACCATGTGGGTGCTCAAAGTCAAACACTGATCTTCTAGAGGAGCACCCAGTGCTCTTAGTTGCTGAGTCATCTCCTCTCCAGTTCCACGAAGAATATTTGTATAGTCATTCCCTGTGGTGGTTTAAATTGGCCTCCATAGACTCATGTGTGTGAATGCTTGGCCCATGGGGAGTGGCATTATTAGGAAGTGTGTCCTTGTTGAAGGAAGAATGTTACTATGGGGACGGGCTTTGAGGTCTTATAAGCTCAAGTCTGGCCAATGTGACAGTCTCTT
The DNA here is from genome assembly GCF_011762505.2 of Arvicanthis niloticus. Taxonomy (NCBI): domain Eukaryota; kingdom Metazoa; phylum Chordata; class Mammalia; order Rodentia; family Muridae; genus Arvicanthis; species Arvicanthis niloticus. The sequence continues at coordinate 76,298,540 of NC_047661.1, read as the reverse complement.
TCTGCTGCCAGTGGATCAAGGTGTAGAACTCTCAGCTCCTTCTCCAGCACCGTATCTGCCTGCATGCTGCCAAGTTTGCCCATCCTGACAATAATGGACTAAACCTCTGAAATTGTAAGTCACTCCAATTAAATATTTTCTTCTATAAGAGTTCTGTGTGGTCTTGGTGTCTCTTCAAAGTAATAAAACCCCAACATAAAAATGGAGAGGGATCTCCATTTTCCAAATGAAAGGTCAGAATACACAATCTGCTTCCACCACAGTTAAATTATGGTACAGAGCAAGAGTATAGCCATGTTCTAGGCTCCTGAATGTAGCAATGTCACACTTTGGGAGTGCAGGTTTTCTGTGGGATGCAGAGTGGCCTGGGATATGATTGTCCTGGATTCCATCTTAAAGAGCCAGCTTCCCAAGAGCCCATAAAGCTTCTCAACTATCCTAATGCTGCAGCGACCTTTTAATAGTTTCTCATGTTCTGGTGACCGGCAACCATAAAAGTATTCTCATTGCTACTTCATAGCTGTAATTTTGCTACTGTTGTGAATTGTAAATATCTGTGTTTTCTGATGCTCTTAGGTGACCCCTGTGAAAGGGTCACATGATACTCAAAGGGGTCAAGACCCACAGGTTGAGAACAACCGCCCTAAAGGGATAGTCTAGAGATCAAGAGGACAACAAGGAAAATGCACAGAGACTGGGAGCACCTCACCCAGAGGCAAAGGGTCTTTGAGAAAGAACAGGAACAAGTGGCCCACCTGTGCCATGACTTCAAAGATGACTTCCCTCAAAGTATGGCCTCCAGGAATGACCCCAGACCCCTGGTATTACAGAGAACTAACAATCTGCTCTCATTTTGTGCTTAGAATCCTAACATACCAGAGAAGAAGGTGATGGATGACCCACCCTGTAACCTCTGCTACTCAGGAACTGGAGGATTTCCAGATCAGGGGTAGCCTGTTTAAGGCAAACCTGGTCAACCTAGGGAAACCTTGTTTCTAATCAGTCAATCAAAGTACTGGGAGTATAGCTCAGCAGTACAGCGAATGCTTGCATAGCATGCATGAGGCTCTACTTTGAATCTCTGACATCACAAAATAAAGTATAGTAGATAAAAAATAATTTTAATATGCTAGGAAAAAAGAATTATCTCTTACTTTCATTAGTCTCTGAGAGGAGGCACTTCATCCTGAGCCTGTCAGTTGAGAGGAGGATGTTCCTGGTGAGGAGGGTGGCACGCAGCCTCTGCACCAGCTGCAGGGGGTTCTGCCTCACCCTCACAGTGCACCCTTGTGAAGAGGAAACCTAAGAGTTCTCTGGAGAGTCAGTTGCGTTGGATGGTGTTTTGTTGGGACAAACATATGAAGGAGTGTTTTCTTAACACAAACACAGGTGAAAGACTAAGGCAGACTCATGAGGGAACGTTTGGCTGAAGCAGACACGTGTGAAAGGATGCTCTGCTAAAGCAAGCACATGAAAGGACACGAGATGAAGGATTCTTCACTAACAGCACTTGCGTACTGGTCCACCTTACATCGCGTAGTTGAGCTGCATTTGTCAGGACTCCATAGAGAGAAACAAGCCAAAAAACTTCTGGTGGTGTGATGCAGTTTCTTGTTGCTTCTTTGGACTCCAGCTGATTGGCAGAGTGGTGTCAGCTGAGACAGATGCATGTGCTGAGACAAGACCTGTGGAGGACACATGATGTTGGAAGGGAGTTTAAAAAGGACTTGACAGTGATGGAGGCTGAGCTTGGCTTGCGTGTAGAGCTAGCTGTATGCTTGTTGGTCTCAAGTCTTTATTGATCTTCACTTCGATGAGAGAGGCACAGTAGAGAACTTCTGGTGTTCCTGTTGACCCTGGTCCCTCCTACTGACTTATGCCAAGTTCGAGGCCTAGATGTCTCTACTGGGTAGTGTCGCCACTGCTGAGTTGTGTTTGCTATCCTACTGTACCGAACTGGACTGCTGATCTATCCATGAAGTGTTTTCGAGTGGATCCAGCTGCCGCTGCTGACTCCTGTGAATTCAACTGCCGACAACACAGATAAGATTTGCTCCAAAGAACCTTTTTAAACAGGCCCACTTTCCCTGTATCCTTTCTTTCCCACTACCTCTTGTATATGGTGGGCTACAGGGGAGGTTCAAGTGTTTAAGAACCATCATTAAAAATAAGGTTTGAAAAAAATTGAAATTACACCCTTGCTTGAACACTAACTTTCACATGATCACCCTGGAAACGTCCTAAAGGGCAAAATAATAAATCCTGAATTCAGGCACTGTGCATCGAGAAGGCTTGGGACTCTGGGTTTGTGAGAAGGTGGGGACAAGTGGACCCACAAAGTACAGTGGGCAGTTTACTGTTGGGAGCAGACTTTAGTAGAAAGCGGCTAGATCAACTTTGCAGCCATCTGGAACCATATACCCTGATGAAAGACTTGGTTGTCAAAAGCCTATAACAGCTGAAGCACACTCTGATAAATATATTGTTTATCCCACATAGCTTGTTTTGCTGTTTAGTGACCTCAGCTGTATGGTGCACGTGGTAAAATGTTTTCACCTGTGTTCTCCTGCTTGTGTATATAAATACCTCAGCATTCCCTTCAATAGAAGAGAGACTCAATAAAAGAGAGACTCAATAAAAGAGAGACTCAATGAGGGAGACATGAGAAAATAGAAGAGAGACTGAATCACACCCTGTCTTGTCTCCATTCTTCGCGTCTCTTGCCCCAAGAGCCACACTCTCTCTTGACCAGAGCACTTAGCCCCAAAAGTGTTGAGGCAAAGTGTTGAGGCAGAATGTGGGCCTCAACAGTTTACCCCAACTTCCTCAACGACAGAGTTTGGAAGAAGCCTGAGAGAGGACATACAGGATTCACAAGGTAGGCTGGACAAGGCTCAGGAGGCGGCAAGCAGCCGTGGGTGGATGACCGTACATGCTCTTACCTTGGTGTGAGGAAACAGTGTGGCCCTGCAACGAAGAAAGGTGCATCTCTAGCCTCGTTGCAGAATCTGCCTTTGTAAGAGTCAGGGCTGCAGGGTCCACTGATGAGGCACACCTGTGGCTGTGGTCATTTTTGCCACCAGGCTGAGTGAAGAAACTCAAGTGACCTTGAGTGTGTGGAGCAGGGGGTAGTGGCTGGGCTGCTGAGCCAGCAGCCTCCTCGTGCCTGGTCTCTCTTCAGTGGGAGGCCTAACTGGGACAGGACCTGATGCCCTCTATGGTCCAGGAGGAAAGCACAAACTATTCAGGTCACCACAGTACTGGGCAGATGCTCTGCCTTTTAGCTTAAAAGGACAGAACTAGAAGTCAAAATTCTTGATGAACTATTTAGTACAGACTGGAAATCAGAACTGAGGCTGAGACACTCTTCTTAGGACCTGCTCTGTCAGCCTGCTACCCACACCCCTGTGGGTACTGTCCTCCACAATTAACGCAGTCCTGGCTCCCTCCTTGTCTTATATTACCAAGGACTCTGGGTTAAAGGCCAACAGAGACAGGGGGTTGGGAGAGGATAAAACACCCACACTGCTTTGATGCAAGTGCCCTCTGGCCCCAGGACTGGGTTCCTTCCAGAAAGCTGTTGGCTGTGCCGGAATAGCAAGTCACCCTTCTCTGGGGAAAAAGCCAGTCTCCTAACAGTCCCCTGGAGCCACCTATGTCCACTCTGGACATAGCTTCTTCCTCATTTACCAGGACTGCTCAGCAGAAATCAGTGGGATCCCTGATCAGGCTAACTCCTCAGAAATACACACCGCGTGTCTCATGGGGTCAGGCAAGGGAGCTACAAGGGCAAACAAGGCAATAGCAACATTTACTCTGGACATGCGGGCTGGGTAGGCTCTAGCACCTTCACTGTCTGCAAGTCCGCTGTGGCCCAATGAAGTGCAGAGATTAACTCTGGGATCCTTGGGAGCAGTGACCAAATAAGACAGGAGGTAGACTGGGCTCCTACAATCAGTAAGGGAGCATGGTAGGCTGGGCTCCATCCATGGGGGACAGGAGACACTGACATGCCATTGGATAATCAATAAGGGAGCATGGTAGGCTGGACTCTGTCCATGGGGGACAGGAGACACTGACATGCCATTGGATAATCAATAAGGGAGCATGGTAGGCTGGGCTCCGTCCATGGGGGACAGGAGACACTGACATGCCATTGGATAATCAATAAGGGAGCATGGTAGGCTGGGCTCCATCCATGGGGGACAGGAGACACTGACATGCCATTGGATAATCAATAAGGGAGCATGGTAGGCTGGGCTCCGTCCATGGGGGACAGGAGACACTGACATGCCATTGGATGTGTATGTGGCTCAAAGGTAAAATACTTTTCTAGCATCTGTGAAGCCAGAGGTTCAGTCCCCAGCACTGAGAAAGAAAGAGAGAGAGAGAGAGAGAGAGAGAGAGAGAGAGAGAGAGAAGAAGAAGAAGAAGAAGAAGAAGAAGAAGAAGAAGAAGAAGAGGAGGAAAGGAGAATCTAAAGAACTAGAGATATTTAACCTCCAAAGGAAAAACACATTAGGGAGAATAAAACATTCTTACTTTGTTTTTTCTGGTTTTGTTTTACTTTATGGCCCATGCTGGCCTCCAACTCAAGATCCTCCTGAATCCACCTTAGCACCCTGGTGCCAGGATAACATGCATGTGCTATAATGTCTAGGCTGAGGTGAATTAACTTTCTTCAGAGATTTGAGAGATTCCAAAATAAACAATGAAATGAAGTAATCGTGATAACCAGTGCTCACTGAGGACTCACTCTGTGGAGGCCCAGGCTCACTGTTTCATACGCTTTGCCCTGGTTGCCTAAATATCAATGACTATCCCGATTTTAAAGGTGAAGAAAATTCAGAAACCCGGATGAACTGCCCCAAATCATACAGTAAAGTGGTAGAGGCAGGACATAAACTCAGACAGTCTGACCCTTAAGCTTGGGGTCATCAAGCACAGACATGACCCATGACTCATGACCCTTAACCCTTGACCCCTGAGGTGAATTTAGACTGGTGTTCAGAAATCCAAGGAAGATCTGAAGGCAACTCAAGGAAGGGTTTTTCAATAATGATGTCAGGCCAACACAGAGACACTTGCCCATCCCAGTTACTGCTTCTCAGAGTTCCCAAATATGGCAAACAGCCTAATACCCAAACCTAAAACAGCTGATGAATACACACTGAAAATGTAGTGCGTTCACACCATGGAATATTATTCAGCTGTTAGAAAAAAAATGGAATTTGAAGATAGCTAGAGCTGGAAAATTTATCCTGATTGAGGTAACCCAGACCCTAAAGGACAAATATTATAAGTTTTCTCTTATGTGTAGATGTTAGCTTTCAAGTCTTCAGCCATCTTCAAGGCTGGCTGCATGCCCAGGAGAAGTCAGTCAACGCAAATCAAAGTCAGTGGTATTTTGGTTGATTTCTTTGCTTGGTTCTGTTTTGCTTTATTTATGTCTTATTGGACTTTTGCTTGTTTAATTTTCATTTTGTGGGGGTTTTTGTTTCTCATTTACTTCGTTTTCTCATTCTTGTTTTGACTGTTTTTTTTTTTGAGAAAGAACAAAAAAATGGTAGGTAGCAAGGTGGGGAGAATCTGGGAGTGAGGGGGAAACATCATGATCAAAATATATTGTATGAAGAAAATATTTAATTAAAAAATGGATAACACATGAGTAGTTTTGAGAGTAGTGAACAAAGCACCACTAGAGCGACTGAAGCAAGGATACAAGATGAGGGGCCACAGTGGCGGTGCATGCCTTTAATCCAGGCACTCAAGAGGGTGAGGCCACACAGTGAGATCCTGTTTTTAAAAAAGAGAGAGAGAGAGAGAGAGAGAGAGAGAGAGAGAGAGAGAGAGAGAGAAAAGAAGAAGAAGGAGGAGCAGGAAGAGAAGGAGGAAGATGAGGAAGAAGAGGAGGAGGAGGAAGAAGAAAAAAAGAGGAGGAGGAGGAAGAGGAAGAAGAGGAAGAGGAGGAGGAAAGGGGAGGGAGGGAGGGAAGAAAAAAGGAGGAGGAAGAGGAGGAGGAGGAAGGAAGGAAACTGTTTGCAAGTATCATAACAATAGTGTTACCAAACTTAGGGTCATAGCTGCACCCTCAAGAAGCCAGTTAAAACAGCCAAATTAATAGTAAAATTCAGAAAATGAAGTTTTATTCAATGTGGCCACATTGGGAAGAGGGACAAAGAGATCCAGTAACCCCTTCAAGTCCATCTTTGGGGTCCTGAAATAAGAGTTAAGTTTAAATAGAGGGCTCAGAGACTGGTACTTCATGGTTAAAAGGCACTTGCTTTCTTATAGAATACCCATGTTTGGTTTCCAGTATGCCCCTGACATCTTACACCTGACTATAACTCCAGTTCCAGTGAATCTTAGGCTTTCTTCTGGCCAGCAGTGGGCACCAGGCACACACGTGGTCCACAGACAGACAAACACACACACACATACACACACACGCAACCAACAACAACAAAAACCACTCACATACACAAAAATAAGTAAATCTTTAAACATAATATAGAGAGACAAAGACGTGAACAGCTGAGCAGTCCTCATCAGGATGTGGTTCTGTCATTGACACATCTTTGTCTGGGCTTTGGTCTCATCTCATCAAGTGGCCTCACAGGTTTTTAGGGAATCATTTTGGGGGGCAAATCCCCACCTCAGGCTAGGGCCTTTTCCTTCTCCCAGTAGAAGATTCTTGGGGAAATTTCTACTTCTTTTGACTCACTCCATTCTTTCAATGGTCTGGTAGTCAACTGAAAAGACAGTGTCTTATTTCTATCAGGCCCATTACAGTAGCAGCTGCTGGAAACAGAAGAAACAATTGCTTTGTCCATCCAAAGGTGTGAAGCTGCACTGGCGGTGGAAAGGGCTTCAGTGTGTTCCAAGGGGTACAATGAGGCAGATTGTCCTTTTGGTTAAGAAGTTTATTCAAGCTGACACTGGTGGCACACGCCTTTAATCCCAGCACTTGGGAGGCAGAGGTAGGCGGATTTCTGAGTTCGAGGCCAGCCTGGTCTACAGAGTGAGTTCCAGGACAGCCAGGGCTACACAGAGAAACCCTGTCTCGAAAAACAAAGAAGTTTATTCGATGAGTTTTTAGTGCCTTAGACATATAAACAAGCAGAGACTAGCATAGTCTGGGTTGTGAGGAAAGTCCAGTCCTTAGCATCACTGATAGATGGCAGGCCTCTAGTAGAAGCTCAGGCCTGTAAGGCAGAGTGAGTATCTTTCTCTATGGGTCTCAGAGGAGGAAGATTCCATAGCATGAGCCTGTGGTCAGGCTACAGGAGAAGGAAATTCCAGAGAAGAAATGTGTAACTCCCAGGATGTGGAAGAAATGTGGGGGAGGGGTACTCTAGTTGAAGTGTACCCATTATACAGGTGGGTGGGTGTGTCACCATGATGTCAGGGAGAGTGTTTGCTGACTCACAAATAAGGTCTTCTGTAGGGTAACTGTCTCTGCCTGTAGCACCAGGGAGCCCAGAATCCACAGAAGAACAGAAGGCTGCAGATGGGCTGGACTCTGAGCACCACATCCTCTGGGCAAGATCACAGCCAGCTCTCAGCGACATGCTCCTTGGTGGCTGTGAGACTTGAGGTGAGTGTGGACTGATTGGCCATAGGTATAAATCTAACACCTGGCCAACTCTGACGTCCTGTTGTCGTCGTCGTTGTTGTTGTTTTGAGGCAGGGTCTCTTAGCCTAGACTGGCCTTGAACTTCTGATCTTCCTCCAATCCTAGGGCTACTGGTCTAGTCTATCTTTAGTGCCCTAAATAGCCATTCTTTGCCCACCATAGTGTCAGACTGACATCTTGAGACTAAACGGTAAAAGCCTTTTGGCATGAATTAACTTAATAAAATCCTACTTCAAATCAAAAGGTATTCACAGGAAAAGATGCAGCACCTTGATCCCCGAGAGCATGTCTTCTGGTCATTCTGTTACCAATGCTTCCTTCTCACACCTTCAGTAAAGACATCTATTTTAAGGAGTTGTTTTTCTCAGCCTTCTCTGAACCTTACTGCAGAGAGAGAGAGAATGAGAGAGAGAGAGAGAGAGAGAGAGAGAGAGAGAGAGAGAGAGAGAGAGAGAAAAGAGTCAGGGGTGGGAGGGAGCGACGGGAGAGAGTAATAACTACAGAGGTGGGGAAAAGAAAGACAGGAAGACCCCCTCGCTGCTAAAACCCATTCTGTGGTTTTTCAGAGATGAACCATGAAAGATCGAGCTATGACGGAAGTGGGGAGATGAAGGTTCTTTAACAAGAGCAAGAGACACAGTGTGGGAACCAGGAACACAGTCATCGTGAGCCCCAGCTTGAGAGCAAGGAAGAACTTCTGTCCCGAGGTAAAGAGGCCTGCTGGGAACCTGGGCTCTGGGAGGAGAGGTGGAACACTTGGCAGAACTGCTCACACGGGGGCAAGCTTTCAGTTGGGCCAGTGAGAAGCTTGCTTCTCAAAGGCAAAAATAACTGCTCTCTGTCCCCTCCCCAGAAGCTGGTGGCATACACCTTTAATCCCAGCACTCAGAAGACAGAGGCAGATAGATCTTGAGTTTGAGGCCAGCCTGGTCTAGAGAGTGAGTTCCAGGACAGCCAGGACTACACAGAGAAAGCCTGTCTCAACAAAAACAAAGACAGACAGACAGACAGACAGACAGACAGACAAGAGATAGAGTGAGAGAGATAGATAGATACAGACAGAGAGAGACTGCTTATGCCAGATGGTTGGTATGCTCATCCTTCTCATGGGCTTCAAGTCCTTGAGTCCTTGGCTGGTTCAGACACGCCTAAAATGGGAAAGAGCCACACGGCATTCAAAAGAGGGAAGTCTTAACGTTTCAGTGAGCACTTTAGCGTTAAGCCTGGCCAGCTTGGCTCACACGTGCTGTGCTGAATCCCACGGGCTGCTCTCTTTGGTTCTATGTTCATGAAAAGACAATAGACGAAAGACACGCCTTTTTATAAATACAAAGGAGATAAAGATCACTGCAAGAAAGCTGCCAAAGGTGGCCAAGCCTGTGCTAAAGCCCCCTGGCCTGGCCTGGATCGTGAGCTGCCTCTGAGGCTTCTCTGAGAGATGTTCATGCCCCAGGTGTCATGCACTGGAGAAGACACAAGCAATGGCAGCCTCTAGCCATGGCGTGATTTAGGCAGAGAAAGCCTGTAAATTTATAAGAAATGGACCCTTTTCCCTAAGTTCAGTTCCAGCTACTTTTTTCAGTGGGAAGAACCTTCTGCCTGTGAATTAGAGGTGGTTGTTAACCAAGGGGGTGTGTTGTGAATCTGGGGATAAAATGCATCTTCACCAGTCAGTCTCTGCTAGGGAATTACCATTTGCTTCCACAGTAGAATCTGCCACTGGTAGAAAGCATGGGTCTCTTCAAATCTGCTGGCAGCTGTTACAGCTGTCTCCACTTCATTAAACTAGTCCCAGGCTGGAGTGACAGCTCAGGGGCTGTCCCTGTAGAGGACCTGGTTCACCTATGTGGAAGCTCAAAACCTCTATAACTCCAGTTCCAGGGGATCTGATGCCCTTTTCTGGCCTCCACAGGCACCAGGCACACAAGTGATCACAGACATGCATGCAGGCAAAACAGTTCTACCCATAAAATAAAATATTTGAAATCTAAAAAGCAGAATTACGATAGTTATCAGATAGACACTAGATCTGAAGGACATATATTCTTCTGTTATCTACTCTATAACTCTAACAACTGTCTATAGAATTTGTTTCCTTGCTTATCCTATACATTTTGTTTTAGTAATTTTAGGCTCATTTTTTATTTTATGTTATGAATGTTTTGATTATTCACATGCACCACATGTGAGCCTGGTGCTCACACTGCCCAAAGGACAGAGGTGGGTGTCCTCAAACTGGGGTCACAGACCCTGGTAAGAAGCCATAAGCAGTGGTGCTCAACATTATCTTCTGAAGAGACAGCGCCCCCTAGTGGGTAGAACTCCGGACAGCTGTGCCCATCTGCTACAAACCAGGTGCTCCTGGCATCAAGGTGATTTCTGCCAAGATAGTTCTTACCCCAGTAGTCCCCACCTTCCCCCAGCCCAGCTGAGGAGCCCAAACAGACGTATACATCCTAATCCAGCTAGTCCCTGTCACCACAAAGCCACTCATGCAGAGTGACTGACCCTCCCGCAGCAGGCCAGACTGCCTGATCCGTTCTGGAGTTGGAAGTGGTCCCTACTCCCCTCCTCCCATCCCACTGCACCAGTCCCTGAGGACACAGTCCTGGAGAAGAGGACCTTCTAACTTCTCAGAGCCAGTGAGTGCACAGCAGGGTTGGTAGCCAAATCCCCTACCTTCTCTGCCTTCCTTCTTCCACCGCATCCTTTAAGTACCAGTACTTAAAGCCAGCGAAACTGCCAAGGCCTACCTCCACTGCCATCTTGCAAACTTCCCAGAGCCCCAGGCCAGGATTTCTCCCTTTCTAACCCTTGTAAACTTCATCCTCAACTCTGTTCTTGTCAAAGCCCTTCATGCTTCGCTGTTTGAGAGTAGAGAGGTAGCTCTGAGAGGAGAACCAAAGGGTTCCTCCAAAGGGCTAGTGTCTTCTATTCCTGGGTTTCTATCCTGGCACAAACATGACCAAGAAGCAAGTTGGGGAGGAAAGGGTTTATTCAGCTTACATTTCCATCTTGCTGTTCATCACCAAAGGAAGTCAGGACAGAACTCAAGCAGGTCAGGAAGCAGGAGCTGATGCAGAGGCCATGGAGGGATGCTACTTACTGGCTTGCTTCCCCTGGCTTGCTCAGCTTGTTTTCTTATAGAACCCAAGACTACCAGCCCAGGGATGGCACCACCCACAATGGACTGGGCCCTTCCCCCTTGATTGAGAAAATGCCTTGCAGGTGGATCTCATGGAGACATTTCCTCAACTGAAGCTCCTTTCTTTGTGATAACTCCAGTTTGAGTCAAGTTGACACACAAAGTACAGTGAGGATCCCAGCTTCCCTACCCAGTCTCTGCAACTTTAAGCGAGTCACACTGCTTCTCCGAGAGGTCTGCACGGAACACGTGATTAATGATGCTCAGAGTTTTGTAAGAACTAAATACAAGCGTGGCTGTGGCTATGAACTGCAGCCAGTTGTGCAGCCATAATGATGACGACTAGCATTTATCAAGCAGTTGTGCCACACTGTCTAAGCTGCCAAATTAACCCCCTTGTGAAGATAACACTATTATCATCATTTTATCCATCAATAAACTCATTTTTGGAAAGATTAAGAAACATTTCCAACATTGGACAACTAGTGACTGTCAAGGCAGGTTTCAAGTCCAACCTGACTCTAGAGCGGTGGCTCTCAACCTTCCTGATGCCGTGACCCTTTAATACAGCTCCTCATGTTACTGTGAGCCCCAACCATAAAAGTATTTCATTGCTACTTCATAACTAATTTTGCTATGGATGTGAATCATAATGTAAATATCTGATATGCAGGATATCTGATATGCTATGCGACACCTTGGGTCTTGGCCCTCATGTTGAGAACTGCTGCTCAAAGAGGCATTCAGCCACACAGACTCTTGTTTTAATGACCTGCCTGTCCCCTTGTACCTGGCGTGTGCTAGACCATAAGTGCTAGCCAGCTGTTTTCACTCTTCAAGGGCTTAACCTAGGATCAACCACAGAAATCTAAGAAATGTGATGATGCCCCAGAACCTAGTTTTAAGATGTACCTTGGTTGTTTTTGACAGCTGATTGTATGGAAACAGAATTTGGTCTTCTGATACCAAGTGTCTGATAGTTGCCCTGTTGGCTAATACACTATCAAGTTTTACATTTTTGAGTTTGCTTCGAATACATGTGCGGCAATGATTTGACTTCTGCAGAGCCATCAGGTTGGTCATTCTTCAAATCTTCTACTCTTTCTTATCGCTTAACAGTCGAGACAGCCATGTTAAAATATAGGTATCACTGTAATTCCCATTTTTTTGAGCAGTTTCTCCAAATTTTACTTTGTATAGTTAGAGGTTATTACATAGTTTCAGATTGTCTTTTTTTCAATTAATTTATTTTTAGGTATTCCGGTGTTTTCCCTGCATGTGTGTCTGTGCGCCCCATGCCCGCAGTGCCTGCAGAGGCCAGCAAAGAGTGTCAGGGACTTGTGTATTTCTTTACAAAACTATATCTTTTGGGGCTAGAGAGATGGCTCAGAGGTTAAGAGCACTGGCTGTTCTTCCAGAAGTCCTGGATTCAATTCCTAGCACCCCCATGGTGGCACACAGCAATCTATAACTGTAATACTATGAGATCTAATGCCCACTTCTGGTGTGCATACTTAAATGCAAACACCCATATTTATAATAAATTAATTTTTTTAAAACTATACCTTTTGCCTTATATTAATCCTGGAACTCACTCTGTAGACCAGGCTGGCCTCAGACTCATAGAGATCTGGCTATCTCAGCCACTTAAGTGTTGGGATTAAAGGTATCCCTCTGGATTGTAAACAAACAAATTCTTTAAGTTGATTTTGGTACTGATATTTTATCAGAGCAACAGAAAAGTATCTGATACACAACATGGAGATATATTCTTGGGTCTGAAGAATCAATGCCACAAAAATTTCAATTGTCCCTAAGTTAAAATATAAATTGAACATAATCTAATTTTAAAAATAGCAATAGGGGGATGTCCTCTTACAGCTTCTATGGGTACCACATGAGTATACATGAGGCAAAACACCCAAACACACAAAATCAAAATGAAAAAAGAGTAATCCAACTTTCTTGGGTTGAAGAGGCAGAGAAGGAAAGGGAAGAGCTGTGTATGATCAAAATACTATATTTATGTATGGAAATACAATGAGAGCCATTTCTTTACATGTGGCAAAAGAGAGAGAGAGAGAGAGAGAGAGAGAGAGAGAGAGAGAGAGAGAGAGAGAAGCTATGTTTAAGGGCGGAGAGATGGTTCAGTGACTAAGAACACTGTTCTAGCAGAGGATCAACGTTCAGCTTGAAGGACCTACATGGCAGCTCACAACCACCTGCCACTCAAGTTCCAGGGATCAGACACCCTCTTCTGGACTCCTTAGGCAGCTAAACACACAAAATGCCCAAAGCACACACACACACACACACACACACACACACACACACACACACACATACCTACACATAAAACTATTAAAAATAAATCTTAAAATACATAATTTGTAAACATCAGAAACATGATTTATAATAATTTCTGGCTTTCTCCTTCCCATGTTGAAGCTTAGGTCTGTAATGCACACCAACAGCATCTATTAAATACTTATTCCCCAGTTTGTGTGATTCTACAGGAGGTTTCAAAACCTTGAGATATGGAGGAGACTGGGCTCACTAGGGGTGAGCCTACCAGACTCTTCTGGCATAGTTCTGTGTCACACTTGCTGTCATGTGAATAAACCTCAGCCACAAGGTCCCTCTACCACAGAGACACCCTCCCAAGCCTTCCCTGCTAGAATAGGCTGAATCCCTCTGAAGCCATAAGCAGAGACGACCTTTCCTCCCTGAAGTTGCTCCAGTAAGCTACTGTGTCACACCAATGAAAAAGTGACCACAAAGCTTGTGAGTTCACCTATTCCAAGAAGTTATGGACTAGAAGTACTTAAATATACATTTATATATATATATAAATTTAAATATATGTAAGTCATATATAAACATACAGAAGATTCTTAAAATCATAGAGTGTATGTGTACAAACTCAGATGGCATAGATAGGCTCTGCATACCTTCCATATGGTACAACCTTTTGCTCTTGGGCTACACAGTTGCACAGCATACTACACTAAATACTATAGGCAACTGTAACACAGTACGTATCTATGTATCTAGACATAATGTACAGTAAAAAGGTGTGGTTTTATATGTATAACTGTGCCCTTTTTGACATGTTAACATATGATAGACACAATGTACGCCCTTATTTATAAAACTAACACAGTTCAGTTTTTAAATAAATAACAGAGGTTGGTTTGGCTCATGATTCTTGAGATGAAAAACATCCAAGCGTATGTCATTAGCATTTGCTACGGATCCTCTTGCTACATCATAGCACAGTGGAAAGTCTCCATTTTCATAATCATTTATACTGTGTATCACTTATGGTGATGGTACCTTGAGAGATACATCACTAGATGATTTCATGGCTGCACAATCATAGAGTATATGCATAGAAATCAAGATGGTATAGCCTTTGCTTACCTTGGCCACATGGTACAACCTTTTGCTCTGAGGCACAGCATGTTACTATGCAGAATACTGTCGGCAACAGTAACATAACGGCAAGCAGTTATGAATGTAGACACAGACAGTGTACAGTGAAACTACAGTCCAACAGTGTGAAACGGAACACCTGGATAAAGCACTTCCCGGTGACTGGAGCCTGCAGGACTGGGAATCTCTTTGGATGACTGGGTGAGTGGGGATTGGGGAGAGGCTGGGGGATGGCTGAGCTCTGCTGAACCCCGCACAGCAGTACACTGTGCCCCAAATCCTGGCTGGATCCTCAGCACCTCAAAAAAAACCTTACTTCAATCTTAAAGTAATCTTCACTCACTATAACATTTTTACTTTACAGCCTTCTTAATTTTAAAATTTAGCCTAAAACATAAACATGCCAGTCTGGAGGACCCATGACTGGAATCACAGCTGAGGCAGCTGAGGCAAAAGGCAAAAAGGGTTTCTGAGTCAGAGTTTTTCTGTGTGGCCTTGGGTGTCTCAGAACTTACTCTGTAGACCAGGCTAGCCTCTACCTCCCGAGTGCTGGGATTAAGTATGTGCTACCACTGACGATCTACACATTCTTATTCTATAAGCTTGTCCTCTTTTTCAAAGCTTGCTAGGGTCTGCAAAGCCTTTGGACCCCTTCCTTGTGGGTTTTCTTGGAGTTCTGTTCTTTTCTTCTCCTCTGCCCTATTTTTCTCTCTCCTTCCCCCCCCCCCATTCTCCTTTTCTCTGTTCTTTTTCCTCTTGTCCCTCCAGTCACTCATTTCTGTCCCCATTTCATTAAAATCTCTTGGTACCATTGATGTACAGGCAGCCTCTCATTGGCCAAAATGTTGGCACAAGGCACATGACTGAATAACATTCTCTTGTATGAATGAATCAGATTTATCAAATCAGTTTCTTGTTGTTTTTTTCATTTGAGTGCTTTTTAAAATGTAGACATAATTTTGCTTAACCAAGATTAGAATATAAAAATATAAATAATAATAGTAATAAAAACATTAGGAGAAGATAAGCTCAACCTGAGGGAAACCTTATGAAAACGATATTGGAAACCAAACAACTTTTTTTAATTAAAACTTTATTGTAAAGAAATTACAAATAAGAAAAAAAAAACCACACACACACACTAAAATTAGCCCAACCCAAAGTCTTTGCATCTTAGTAAACTTCTATACAGCCAGGACAGCTATTCTGAAGCTGGGGACTTCATGTCGGGTTTTACACTTTCACTATCCAGTATGGTTTTTAGTTCTTAGCAATCACCGAAATATCTATGATAGAATTGAAACTACAACAAAATTAGCTTCATATCTTCTTTCATAATACAAGTGCCCTTTACCTGAATTCAGTCCTTCCCCACCCCCTAATATTTACCCTCTCTTGTTCTCCTTTCTATATATTATACTTTACCACATGTATTTACATATGTGTATTCATATGTATATATGTATATACACATATGCAATACACACATATGTATGTCAGGAGCTATTTGCCACATGAGCCCAGGGGAAAAAAATAGGCAAAGTCTCTCAGCCCAAACCCCTGATTCTTCTCTCTACTTCTTCTTTGCTTGATCTTTTTTCTATCACTCCCAAACCAGCTATACCCTTAAGTTCTCTTCATCTCCATTGCACTTTGAGCAACCCTGACAAGTACCTAAGATAGAGAGCTGGTCTTAGAGGCCTTGAAGTCTTCATCTACTGAGTCTCTCCCCATGCTTTTCAGGAGTGCCCAGCCAAAGACCATCAAAGTCAACATTTACGTGAAATTCCTGGGGCTGACGACAAGTGAATCCTGATGGCCCCTGGCCAAAGTTGCTGTGCCCTGGCTATCCTGCTGGCAATTGTGAACTTCCAACATGGTGGTGAGAATAGGTCCCAGGGGAGAGGCAGCCACTGAGAGACCCTGGGCTCAGGAGAAGGATGTTCTCCATGCATGATTCCATTTATCTGTGAAGATGCCTGATTCTTCCAGACATGTGAAGGAACCCCTAAGCTCTCTAAATTATAGTGACTGGATAATTTGATACTAATTTTTTTAATTTTGTGGTTATAGATATAGATTTGTAAGTGTTACAGTTCTAAGGGGGAAGCTACCCTGGCAGTCAGAAGCCAAGGAATACCACAAAGTCATAGCACACAACACGCCTTACACAAGAGCCTCACTGGAGAGACACAAGAGAGCAACTACCTCTGCTGGAGAGAGAAGCAGCAAAGATCTAAGCAAGAGACAGGCTTTATGAAGGGTTTCTTGGGAGAGGGGGAGCTTTCCAGGGTGCCCTGAGATTGGTGGGATTCTGTGGCCTGATCTTGGGGCAAACTCAGAGATTGGTGGTATTTTGTAGCTTGATTTTTGGACTTTTTTTTTTCTGTAGGGCAGGGCCTGGTCAGTCACCTGTCTTGAAGGGCTGGATATGGCAATTGCAGCCAGTAGAGAAGTCTGGGGGGCAGGACCTAGCTGCTGGAGCCTTGAGGGTCTTACAGCTCTAGATTTAAATAAGTTCAGTGTATCAGGGAAGCCCCACTTCCCTGCCTACCTTACCCTGATACTCTACAGTGCCAGGGAAGCTACAGCCTGTGAGAGAAGAGAGTTATACCCACCTGTGCCTTCAGGTCATGGGGCCTATAAACTTTATAAGAGAGGGGAGAAAGAGAGAGAGAGAGAGAGGGAGGGAGGGAAGGAGGGAGAGAGAGAGAGAGAGAGAGAGAGAGAGAGAGAGAGAGAGAGAGAGAGGAAGAAAGACCAGCTTCCTGAGAAACCTTTAAGAATATGTAGTCATAAGCTTTGATGTGTATCTGTCATGGTGTAAGGAGGATGAGAGCTTGGAGTCATCCCACTGTGCTCATCCCACTGTGCTCATCCCACTGTGGTCATGCATCCCACTGTGCTCATCCCACTGTGGTCAACCCACTGTGGTCATGCATCCCAATGTGCTCATCCCACTGTGGTCAACCCACTGTGGTCATGCATCCCACTGTGCTCATCCCACTGTGGTCATGCATCCCACTGTGGTCAACCCACTGTGGTCATGCATCCCACTGTGCTCATCCCACTGTGGTCATGCATCCCACTGTGGTCAACCCACTGTGGTCATGCATCCCACTGTGCTCATCCCACTGTGCTCATCCCACTGTGCTCATCCCACTGTGCTCATCCCACTGTGCTCATATAGGCAGTGCCTCTCACAAATCAACCTGTTTTTGAACTTGGTGTAGGAGTATTCAAGCTTTCACAGACAGAGACTGGGGCAACCCCATATCTGACTCCTTCTGATACAACCTGTGACAACTCTGACCACATGAACAGGGAATAAAAACATCTGACTCCTGGACATAATAATCAGAATATAAAATTCCTGATAATGTAAGAGCATCTTTTCAAATCTACCTTTGGAAACCTATTGTCTCAGTTATGGTTTTACTGCTGTGAACAGACACCATGACCAAGGCAACTCTTATAAAAAACAACATTTTGTTGGGGATGGCTTATAGATTAAGAGGTTCAGTCCATTATCATAAGAAGCAGACAGCATCCAGGCAGGCATGGTGCAGGCAGAGCTGAGAGTTCTACATCTTCATCTAAAGGCTGCTAGTGGAAGACTGACTTCTAGGCAGCTAGGATGAGGGTCTTAAAGCCCACACCCACAGTGACACGCCCACTTCAACAAGGCCACACTGTAGGACCCTTGTTCTGGAGGGTGTCCCACGAAGATCTCCCGGCTGGGGACAGGGTTCGAGCAGGGAGGGGAGATTGCCTGTCCCTGCCGCTGCCTCTGGCGCCCTGTCGCTGACCGGTCTTTCCCAGGTGTTGCCCCTGTCTCTCCGCACTGAACTGGTCCAGGCTCGGGCTAGGCCAATAAGGAGCCGACTAGCTGACAAGGAGGCAGCCTGGCATCCCAGGCAGGTTCCGGTTGAGCCGGCAGATTCTGAAGTGTTACAGCTCTTTGCTAGGCCAGGAAGTGCCAGCTAGGTATCGGAAAGAGGAGCGCTCCGAAGGGGAACCGGTGGGTTCTGAAGTGTTACAGCTCTTTGGTAAGCCGGGAAGTGCCGGCCAGGTAGCAGGGAAAGGTGGTAGATCTCTTGCCCAGTGTTAACAGTTCTGGAGCCGGCTAGCTGGTGAAGAGGGGAGGGTCCACGACAGAAGCTCTCAGACAACAGGATGGTTCTTGTGTGCGCTTTACTTCTCAATTAAGCTCAATATATACAGTTTGGGGTGGGTGAAGGTTTTAGCAGCAGGTAACCTCATTGGCTTAGTCTGAGGTTTTTGGGGATGCCTCATATGCATGTGAGGAGAGCCTGGGGCACCATTCCTAGAGCCAGGGAGCCAGGAACAGAGCTGAACATCCTACCGTCCCTAAAGGGTTCTTCAGGGTTCAGAAGCTTGTTCAACCAGACACCTGGTTGTCTCTCAGCTCAGTGCCCCACACCACACCTCCTAATAGTGCCATTCGCTGGGCCTAGTGTATACAAACCATCACACCTATTCAACACTTACAAATACTGGAGCACAAAGGCATACAGATATACATTTTTAAAGCAGCTGAGGGGCTAAAGCAATGGCTCAGCAGGTAAGAGTGCTTGCTGCTTTCACAGAAGACCTAGTTCAATTCCCAGCACCCACATGGTAGTTCACAACCATCTATAACTCCAGTTCCAGGGGACCCATTATCCTCTTCTAACCTCCTTAGACACCAGGCATGCACATGCATGCAGGCAAGACACCCAAACACATAAAATGAATAAATGTTTTAAAAGTTTAACACAGCTTAAATAATTTGCTTAGATTGTGTTTAAACAAAAGCAAACCAAAATATGTGCTGGGGAGACAGCTCAGTTGGTAAAGCGCTTGCCAAACATACACAAAAATGCCAGGGATGGTGCCATGTACTGGGGAGGGGGAGCCAGGAGGAGCCTTTGGGCTTGCTGGCCAGCCAATCTATCCAGAGACCCTGCCTCAAAGAAAGTAAAGTGTTCTTGAAGATGCTACTGAGGCTGTCCTCTGACCTACACACACACACACACACACACACACACACACACACACACACACCACTTACACTCATGAATAAAAACAATCATTTCCCTTTGAGGTCTTTGCCCTTTGAAGAGGGGAGACAGCTGGAAGAACAAAGCAATAGTTCATGCTCCATCCATGGCTGGGCTTCTACAGCAGGCAGACAGCAGCTACCATCACTGCACTGTGACAGGAGGCAGCAGGCACAGGGCACGTCAACTCCATTTGGCAGTTCCCACACTGGCCACGATTAATCAGTCTGCCCAGGTGATTCATCTTCTGGTAGCATCCATGTACTAGTTTTTGCTCCGATGCTGAAAACACTACAGTAACATGTAGCAACCATGGAGGGATCTTCTGCATACACAACCCCTGGACTCACGGTATCAGTGAACACCTGGTCCCTTGGTATTCCACCACCACGAAGGTGCACTGAGAGAACCGCTTGGTGGCCGCCATGCGCCTGTTTTCCACTGATGAGAAAGTCTTCCTTTCCCACTCTCAAGCAGCTCATCCAATCTTTTCCTTTTTTTTCAGTTTGCCACTCAACTTTGTTCCCCAGGGGGCTCCCTTGGACTAGATAGAAACCCCTGTTTGCTTCTGTTCCCACCCCAACCTTTATTTTCAGGGACCTGTTTGCCCTTGAGGGATTTCTTCAGGGCTTGCCTGGCCACAGCTACTTTGGTGGAATCATACCATGAGAGTAGAGTTTTTGAGGCTTTATTGCTTCTGATCTTTGGCTTGAAAAGGTGCCCAAGAACCTCTCCTGGCATCTCTGATCCCGTTCCACCTTCATGGAGCTTCAGTTCATGCTCATGCCATTTCTTTTCTCTCCTTACTTCCTGTAGATTCCAAGTAAGGCCTTTCTGTAGTGAGAATTTTGGTTTCTTTGAAATATTATGAGAATATGCTTTCATTTTAATCCCAGGTGTGGAACATGGGTCTGCTTCAGGTTATCCACAGCAGCTGACTATGATTTGCCTCGTGCTCTAGCAAGGGTGTGATTTTTCCATCTGCAGATAGTTTCTGTGACTGTGTGACTTTTGGAATTCTGGGACTTTACAGAGGGTACATAAATGCTAGAGCCCCAAGAGATGGAGTGGGTTGTTGATTGGTTGCTGTTGACTGAAGTTTGTTAAGTAGTATTCATGTGCAAAGAAGAAATAAGAATAAATTAGATATCCTACCCGGGAAGGTCAAACTTGCCCCAAGGATCTCAACACCCCTAATCAGCAGGAAGTAGTCTAATGATAATGTTATGCCTTTCCCTCTATCCTTCTTATCTCCCATCTAGTGTTGGGGGGTGCAAAGGGGTGGAAGAAAGAAGAACCCACAGAGTAGCCAAAGACAGGCTACAGCTTCACAGAAATCTGACTTCATGATGTACAACCAGTTTCTCTCCCTGAAGTAGGAAGACATTCCAGAGCACCTGTTTGCATCCATTCACACAGGAACAAACCTTTGTCTGGCAAACACATTCTCCCCACTGGTAGGGCTTCCCCTTACCCATCTGCCTTACCACCTCCAGGCCCAGGAACATCATGGCTACTGCCTTCACCTCTCTCGAGGGACCATGGCTGAGATCTCAATGAACAAAGTGCAGTTGTTTTTTTTTTTTGTTTTTGTTTTTTTTTTTTTTTTTGCCAGTTTCACTTTGGTTGTACACTGAGAGCAGAGCCGTGATGATTTGACTGAAATGTCCTAGTAAGTCTTGGTTGGGCATTTGAATACTTGCTCCCCAGTAGTGGCTGCTTGGGAAGTACTAAGCCATATGACTCTGTTGGAGATGTGTCACTGGGCAAAGGCTTGAGGTATCAAAATCTTCTCTCCATTCTCACTGTCCTCTGTCTCCTGCTTACAGTTTGAGATGTGAGCTCTCAGCTGTCCCTGCCACCATGCTTCTGCTCTGACATTATGGACTCTAACCCTCCCAGAAAAATTAAACACTTTATTTGTCATGGGCCCCAGCAGCATGGTGTAGAAGCTTTACCTGTATATATCTGGTCCCTTAGCTCTCACTTCCCAGGAGAATTAGAAGCAGGCAGTGTGCTTACTGTCACAGAAGCAATTAGAAGTTGTGTTTCCCATCTGCCAGTGTCATACAGTACTCCAGTGACAAGGACCAGTCAGGTGGGACTTGAGGAACCCTGGCTTCCCACAGGTAACTTCTGCATTCCATTCTAGGATGCATTCATGTCACCAGCTCAGCATCCCTGAAAGGAGGGCAACTGGACTTCACCTGTACTTTGTGGCACAAGAAAGACGAAGCTGAGGGGCTAATACTCTTCTGGTGCAAAGACAGACCTCATAATTGTTCCCCTGAGACCAGCTTACAACAGCTAAGGGTTAAAAGGGATCCTGGGACAGATGGCATCACTGAAAAGTCATCTCAGTTGGTGTTTACCATAGAACAAGCTACACCATCAGACAGTGGGACCTACCAGTGCTGTGTCAGAAGCCAGAAGCCAGAATTCTATATTCATGACCATTTTCTCTCTGTTCTAGTCACAGGTGAGTCCCTAATATCCCTAATGCCATCAGAGGAGCAGTGAACAGGGCAGGCAGTGGGAGTTTCAAGTAGCTATTTGAGGTCCTAGATAGAAGTTCTCTTGAGAATCCTTCCTATTATCTGGTCCTCTGCTGACACCTCAATTAGCAGATACACCTTATCTTACACCTTTCTCTAAAGTATATATACAAAAGAAATTATATCTTTACTACTCCAAATCTTTACAAACTGCCTTTCATTCTCATTGGAAGACTGAGTCATTAGGAGGTGGAGAAATTTATTTAATGATATTCATTGACTGAGCTAATAAAAATACAGGTCTACAACCTAGGCCTTTTGATACTTACTCTGGAGTTCTCCCAGAGATGAAGCTATATTTCTTCAAATAGACAGAGATAGGTTTGAAATAAAATGGGTGATTGCCCAAAAAAGCATTCAGCTCTAAGAAACAGGAATCTACTCAAACTGCTACATTAAAAAAACAAAAATAAAGCAAAAGTGTGAATTGCCTCCATGAATTCAGTTTTCTAGAATCAGAAGTCAGAAAGTTGATAGGACCCTGAACTGTCACTCTGGGCCTTGAGCTCACCAAGATAACAAGGCTTCTGATCACTGACTGTGTCCTTCATAATGGGCATACCTCCCCTGCTCCATTACCACCTCAGAACAGTATCATGTGCTTCATTACCAAACAATACAATGCGTGACAATACAATAAATGTGACAACCCTAGTCAAGCTTTATAAAGGGCCCATCTTAGAGAAAATCTTCAAAAATTCTGTGGGGGAAAAAGTATCTTCTACCTAGAATTCTATACCCAGCCAAACTATCAACCAATATGTGAGAAGAGAGACACTGTCAGATATACAGTGGCTTTAAAAAAAGCATGTCATCTGTATGAGCTCTTCTCAGTGCCACAGATTGAACCCAGGATCTAGAGTGTGCTAAGCCAGTACTTGACCACTAAATCATATGCCAGCCTCATATGAAATTTTTAAAGAAGATATTTCCAAATATGTTCTCCAAGTCTCTTGAATCACAACTGAAGTGTTTCTCTAGACTTTAACAAGTAAGATCCTTGAGATTACCAATCATTTCTCTTTCAACTTTCTACAGGACTTATTGTTCAATAAATGGGCTACCAACTCTAAGTACTGTCCCAATCCATTCTAGATTGCCAGCAGACATATCTAGAAGGTCAGCTTGTGTACGCTGTGCTGGCACTCAAAGAATTAATGGCTTCTCAGTGTCTAAAATGCCTAATCAAGTTAGCCTAGTACAACACTCTAGGCCAGTAGTTCTCAATCTGTGAACTGCATATCAGATATTTACATTATGAATCATAACAGTAGCAAAATTAGTTATAAGTAGGAACAAAATAACTTTATGGTTTGGGTCACCACAGCATGAGAGACTGTATTACAGGGTCATAGCATCAGGAAGAGGAAGGCTGAAAGCCACTGCTCTAGGCAATTCTATTGTATTTATGCAGCTTCTCTGCTCTAGTTAAACTGGAAGAGTAGCTATTTCTCTGCCCCCTCTTCCTTCATTGAATAAACACTTACTGTGCATCCTGAGACAGTGCCAAGTACTACACACCAGAATGAGGTGAACAGTCCTTGCTCCTTAAAACCTAGTGTTCATAAGCACCTCATATGCCCCAAGTGTTTCTACTTGAGCTGACTTTTCCTTAACAAAGAATGTCTATATCCTCTCAAGCTACTTAAGTATTCAGCATGTATGACCATCAACTGTGGAAATAAGGTTCCTTCTGGAAAGTAGCAGAGAGACAACAGGTGGCATTAAAAAACAATGCCCACCATGTACTGGGTGCTCAGTGTGTGCCAGGGATTGTACTTGTATTAATCCCTACAGACTTTCAGGAGGTATTATTGTTGTCCTGGGACAACTCATACACAACGCTCACACAGAGAGGCAACAACAGAAGCCCCAGCTCTACACCAGCACCTGAGATTTTAACTTATGCTAAATGACTTGATCCATTCCAGAAAACTGTTTATAATGAATGAAATCTAGCAAAACCCCAAAGTACCCAAAATGCAGGGTAATCTGTTTTACCTTTCTGTCAAAACTCTAGAGCTCCTGGAGGCCCACTTGCATTTGTCTCTGGTGAATGCTAGATTCTGTGTTAATTTACTACATTTAAAAATAAATATCATAGCTCACAGGTATAAAAAATATTTGTTCAGGAAGTGAAGTAAGCTGCCAGGCCTTCTTGGAGATTACACGGGAAATGCTACAAAAAGAAGATCTGCCTTCTGGAGCCCTCTTTTGATCCATGATTCTGTTTTTAACCTGGAACAGGGAACCACACAGAGATAAGACAGAGACAAAGGTCACACCCTGACTTCAACCATATCAACGGCACTCTCAGTTCAGGCTTCCTGCAAGTAAAGGCTTGGGGGATACTGGTCACCAGCCTGGTGACCCTTCAAGGTATGTCCAGAAGAGATTTCAGCTCTCCAAGCTGAGTCCCTATCTTTATCAGCTTAATTATTTCCTAGGAGGAAAAGTACAGAAAGGAAGCTCTTAGGGAGGAAAAAGTCTTCCCCAAGCATGCAAACCAGTATGTGGGTGACACTGGTTTAAGGAATTAACATCCTCATAATTCTATATCTACAGTGAAAACAGATGGATCGAACTTTCCACTGGGTGAGAGGTCAGACCTTTTAGGAGAGGCCTCTGGAAGACAATAAACACAGCTACCTCCACTCACCCACTAAACAAATTATTCACTAGTATGAATGATACCATAACGTAAGCTCTATAAATGCAAAGATCTTTCTTGTAAACTGTATGATAGATTGGTGAATCTAACCTCAGGCAACAGGACCAGAGACGTTATAAGCAAGTGCATCTCTCTCAGATAGAGAGAGCCTGAACCTGCCACCCACAGCAAGGACATGCTAAAACTGGGCCAGCTTTCACACAGGGGCTCTGGGGATCAAGTGGTCTGGCCCTTTATTCACAGTTCACTAAATACAAGTTTCCCTAGCAGGATAAGTTATATTCTTGTTAATGTTATTTCTTTAGGCACAGTATAAACTCAAAGGGGAAACTAAGTCCAGCCTTGCATCATCACCACTGCCTCTGACTCCAAAGCCATCCTAGAACAACGGAGTCTTTGCTTATGGTTCCGTTTGCTAGTCAAGAACAAAACTTTAAATTTGATTATTTGTTTTCTCCTATACTCAAGAAGCTTTAAACGTACAAAAACAAACAAACAAACAAAACCCAAAGCTGACTCATGCTATTTAAGTTATGAAGCTGTGTGAGAGAAGCCGAGACGTGGTCCCCCCATGCAGCCTAGACTGGCCTCCAAGCACTGGGATTGCAGATGTCAACAGCCATGTCTAGTTTTTCCTTTTCTTCATCTCTCTGAAACTCAGGGTTGGTAGAATTACGGAAGAGGCAGTGTTCAGCAGAAAAAGACACACACATTTTCTTGGACCTTAGCAATATCATGGAGACCAAGTTATAATGCTTCCTTTCATGTGAGGAAAAGGAGAATTTCCTGGATCCCTGTGCCTCCCTCTCCACCTCCCACATAACACATATATTATGTTCATATATTTTCCCCATTCACTTTCCAGTCATGAAATCCTAGCAAACACACATCTCAGGTGGTGTGTGACAGGTGAGACTTCTCACACCAAGTGTTCTATTTCACAGCTAGCCTAAGTTGTGAGGTAATAATACAACTTTTTATTTTTTTCTACAGCTCTACAAACCTTGCAACAATGAGAAAACAAAAACATCAGAGGAAGGTACAGCAAGGTAATCTGACAATGTGCACAGAGACTGGTCCATAGAACGGATGCCAGGTACTCCAAGCACCTGGAGGACCAGGGAGATGGTCAAGCAAGTAAAGGTGCTTGCCTGCACACTTCAGGTCAAACCCGTGTACCCACATGGTGGAGGGACAGAACTGACTTCCACAACCTGTCCTCTGATCTCCACTGGAGTGCCATGCCTCCATCCCAGTCAACAAAAACACCCCAAGAATCTGGTAGAGCAGTTCGTATACTTCTGGATTTCCTCCATTACTGTCAGAGCAAGGTTGACTTCTCCCACCTTAGTGCCAATAAAGAAAATGTTTTGCAAATGTCTCTGATGTATAGTCCTTGAAAACCAGGTATGTTTTATACCCCAGAATAATGTTTCCTCTCCACACAATAAAATAAGCAGTTTTAATTTTATGTGTGTGTATGAGGCATTTGTGAGGGCACTGCACAGATGTGGAAGCCAGAGGAAACTCTTGGGAGTCAGTTCTCTCCTCTACCATGGGGTCTGGAGATCAAACTTAGGCGGCCAGGCTTGTGTGCATTCTTTCCAATGCTGAGCTATCTCACCAGCCCCAGAATAGCAAGTTTTTAAAAGATAAGAACATAGGGGCTGAAGAGATACTCAGAGGAAGTTTGCAATTGTAACACTGGAGTTTGGATCTCAGCACCCATGGAACAAGCCAAGAGTTCCCATAAGCCTCAGCTTCAAGGGGCCAGAGACAGGACTGCTGGGGCTCACTAGCATCCAGTATAGTGGAGAAAAATGTGAGACCATACCTCAGAGGAGTAGGTAGAGGACAATGGAGGACCCCCAATGCCCTCTTCAGGTCTCCACACACATGCGTGTGGGGACACGTGTGTGTGCGCGCACACACACACACACACACACACACACACACACACTAAATAAATCTTTAAAAATGAAAACACCATTCTTTAAAAGAAGTTTATTTAACACTGTAAAGAAAAAATATAAAACAAGCAAATACAGGTAAGAGAGGGGGAAACAGGAGCGGTGATTGGCTTGCAAGGAAAACAAAAATGAAGGCATATTTGGTGTTCAATGCCTTCCTTCTCACCCCCCACCCCCACCCCCACTGCTAGAAGAGGAGGGAAACTGAGTCAGGCCAGAAACATCACAGATGGCAAGTGTCTAGCATCAACACAGGACCTATAGATTCTTTGGTTACTAATTTTGTTTTTGTTTTGTTTCTTTTTTGAAACAGGTTTTCTCTGTAGCCCTGGCTGCTCTGGAACTCGCTCTGTAAACCAGGCTGGCCTCAAACTCACAGTGATCAACCTGCCTCTGTCTCATGAGTGCGAGGACTGAAGGTGTGAGCTACCACTGCCTGGCTGGTCACTGGTTCTAAAAAGATGCTCAAAGCCTTTGTTTGCACACATTTCATGTTCCTAAACTCACACACCTTTTTTGACTTTGGACAGATAACCTCTTGTCCTTCTGAAGACCATCCTATTAAGGATTATAGAAGAAGGAACAGACTATTTCCAACAGCAGGGACTACTCAAATAAAGACAGGAACAGAAAATTTAGTGAACCTAAGTGGCAAGTCATCAAAATAGATACCTCACCTTCATCTCTTTGGCACAGACCTACCATAGGTGGGAACTAAGATTTATGGAGACCAAGACCAAGGATGACATGTTGCAGTAATATCCTTAATAGGATGGTCTTGAACCTCAAACTGAAGACTTTTGATTTTGTGTTCTACAAAAATAAAAAGAATAGGCTTGAAGTATAAAACCTGGATCCAAATTCTGGCACTGTAATGTAATAGCTGCATGTCTTTAGGCAACTGAAACTTACTTTTATTTTATGTGTTGAGCATTTTGCCTGCACATGTGTGCATCACATGAATGCCTGGTACCCACAGAAAACAGCATCAGATCCCCTGGAACTGTAGTTACAGGTGTGTAAAGGAGAAATCACCCACCAGTGTTTTTCTAAGAATCAAACAAGACCCTATATTTGGAACCCAGAGACATCTGAATTTTGACTACAAAGTCTCCAAAACTTTCTCCACTATATTACATTCTCCATAATCTTTTCTAATTATGGTTTTAACTAAATGTTAAGCTAACATGAACAGAGATGTCATTTGCATTTTACTCTTCAGAGAACTTTTTGGAACTACTCAGACCACAGTCACCTCAGCACCACATCCAAATACAGGGCAGGTTCCATATAGCATATTGCATTAACTGAAGTGCACACACAAATCTACACACAAGACGTGATCTCTGCTAGTTTATCAAGACAGTCACAAGCACTGAACTAAGAATAAATAAGTAACCATAAAGCAAAGGTCTAAAACAATCTGTTTCTTCTGCTTACTTCAAGATTCAGTTAAGCAGAAATGGGAAATACTGTCTTGGGTTTAAAATGTGTTGACATAATCAATTTCAATTTTAAATAAGCTCATGAACTTCCATATATGAAGCCCAAAATCTGTACGAATAATTCACAACTTGTGAAGCCACTGAGCTTTTACTAAGAACCTACAAACTCATTTCCTTCTGTTCAAATAAATATCTTACATATATGTTATATGCATGTATGTATTACACATATATAGTCATATCCCATTATATACACATATGTGTATATATTTATATACATATATATGTTATGTGCAGTTATATATATGTGTGTGTGTATGTGTGTGTAACTGGATATAACGGATAAAGACAAATTGATTTAAATACATATAGAAATCAAAGCAGCTTTTGTAGTGGCATATTTTCCCCACAAACTGGGAGGAGGTAAGGTGGGAGAAATAAGGAGAGGAAGAGGAGAAGGAAAAGGAGGAGCTAGGAGAGAGCAGACCAGAAAGAGGGGAACATAGCAGTGGACGTGCACGTGTCTCTAGCAGTCAAAGGTAGTTGATATATCTAGGTTGGATATTGAAGTTATACCTCCAATTGTGTGGGCATCTTGATATTTGAGCATTACCAAATATATAAAGCTATTAGATAATCTTTAACCATTAGAGTCTTATTTCTACCAGGTACCTCGTGGATGGTGGGATGGTCTGGGCTCAGCCCAGCCTTATGGAGACAGCGTGGAAGATTGGCAGAGCCATTTCCCACGCTGGTGTCTTGTGGGTGGCAGGGCAGTTGTCTCTGGCCGTCTGAGCTGGTGGCCTGAGCCAGTGGCAGCCAGAGCAAAGGGGAGGTGAAAATACACTGCAGCTGCTCATGGCAACAGGCCTAGCCTCGTGGGGAACATGGCGGCTCCTTAACAGAAGACAGAATGGGTGTCTCTGATTTAAAATATTACTGCAACAAGCTTTTTGCTATTCATTCGTCAAAAGTTGCTAGAAACATTTCTCTTCTTACTGGGAGGATCTCTAATGCATTTGAGGTTTTAAGAACTGTGCTTCTGATTAGGGAAAGCGTCACAAGCCCACAGCCATGACTTATAGACCTGGGGCTCTTAGTGAAAAAAAAAAAAAGCTACAACAAAGACTTTATTTCTGTGGGCCATCTAATTTGTCAGCAAAAAAAAAAAATAAAAAAAAAAAAATAAATAAAAATAAATTTTATATGTTAAAAAAAAAACCCAAAAACAAAAATCTCAAATTTTAATGTCTATGTTCCTTTTGTCTTGGACAGGTAAGAAAGAGCAAAGTCCCCCAACATTTTCTAGCTCAGGTGAAAGCTACACATGCCCCTAGTCATGCACACTGTTCTGATTTCCATTACAAACCTATGGGGCAACCCTGAGGTGCCCAGTCTGTGTGCCCAGACAGGGACATTAGTACTAGCCAGAATTTCCTCCCACAGGAATGCAGGAATGACACCATTCCATCTTTCCCCAACTCCCTACACAAGGAGGACATTCAAATGCAATGTCATTTGAATTTCAAATCTCCATTAATCTCAAAAACTGCATTGTATTAGTCAGGATTTTCTAGAGGAACAGAACTAATCCTCTATACAGGTTTATAGGCTATGGTCCAGCTAATCCAATAATGGTTACCAACAGAAAGTCCAAGAATCCAGTAGTTGTTCAGTCCATGAGGCTGGGTGTCTCAGCTGGTCTTCAGTATAAGCTAGAATCCTGAAGAAGTGGGCTCCAATGCCAGCGAAGTGAGGGACTTTCCATCAAGAGCAAGGGCAAGCAGACAAAGAGCCAGTTTTCTTCTTCCATGTTCTTATACAGGCTGCCACTAGAAGGTGGAGCTCAGGTTAACCCCAAAGGTGTTGCACCAGTTGTACCAGCTGGGGTTTTAGTTAATTCTAGCTGTAGTCAAGTTAGCAACCAAGAACAGCCATCACAAGCACTTTTACCTTCCCATTTCTCTACCACAGAGGGAAAAACCCTTAACGTTCAAGTATCTATTGAATACAAACCCTGCTTCTTCTAAAACCTGTTTTCCTGCACTGATGTCAGTGGGCCTGTCCATCAGCTTTAGCCACCAATCCCTAAGCACCCCTCACTTTTAAGTGAACTCAGAGATCCACCTGCTTCTGCTTCCCAAGTGCTGGGATTAAAGGTGTGTGCCTCCATGCTGGGTTTCTCTTCGACTTTTATCATGAAGGGGTTTTGGACTGATATTTTGTCAAAGGCATTTTCTGCATTTAATGAGATGATCATATGAGGGGTTTTTTCTTTTCGTTTGTTTATATGGTGGATTACATTTACTGACTTACAGATGTTAAATCATCCCTGCATCTCTGGACTGAAGCCTACTGGATCATTGTGGGTGATCATTTTTATGTATTCTTAGATTCCGTTTGCCCCAAGTATTTTACTGAGTTTGTTTTTTTTTTTAATCTATGTTCATAAGAGAATTGGTCTGAAATTCTCTTTCTTTGTTGAGTCTGTGGTTTGGGTATCAGGCTAACTGTAGCCTCATAAAATGAACTGGGCAATGTTCCTTCTGTTTCTACTTGATAGGGGAACTTGAGTATTGGCATTAACTCTTCTTTGGCAGCTTGGTAGAATTCTGCACTAAAACCATCTGGCCCTGGGCTTTTTTTAGTTGGGAAACTTTTAATGACTGCTTCCATTTCCTTAGGAGTTTAAATTGTTTATCTGATCTTGATTTAACTTTGGTAAGTGGTATCTACTGAGAAAATTATCCTTTTTAGATTTTCCAATTCGATGGAGTACAGGTTTTTAAAGTATCTCTTTATGATTTTCTGGCTCTCCTCTGTGTCTGTTGTTATAGCCCCTTTTCATCTCTGATTTTATCAATTTGGATATTCTTTTAATTTGAATGAGGGTTTTGTCTATCTCATTGATTTTCTCAAAGAACCAACTTTTTGATTCACTGATTCTTTGATTTGTTCTTTTATTGACTCCAGCCCTCAGTTTGTGCTCACTTTTTTTTTTTTTGTTATTGTTTTTCTTAGAGCTTTCAGATGTGCTGCAAAGTTGCTAGTATGAGATTGCTTCAATTTTTTATGTATGCATTTAGTGGTATTGAACTTTCCTCTTACCACCACTTTCATTGTGGCCCTTAAGTTTGGGTATGTTTGTGTATTCATTTTCAGTGATTCTAGAAAGTATTTTCTCTATTTCTGTTTTGACCCATTTTTCATCCAGTAGAGTTGTTCAGTTTCCATAAGTTTGTAAGCTTTGTTTTTTCTGTTGTTGATATCTAGCTTTTATCTATGGTAGTCTGATAAGATGCAGGGAGTTGTTTAAATGTTCTTTTATCTGTGTAGACTTTTACTTTGTGTCTGAGTATGTGGTCAATTTTGGAGAAAGTTCCATGAGATACAGAGAAGAAGGTATATTATGTCTTTGGGTGAAATGTTCTGTAGATATCTGTTAGATCTGTTTGGTTTATAGTATGTTATCTCTATTATTTTTCTGTTTTCATCTGGATGACCTCTCTTAGTTATGGTTTCATTGCTCTGAAGGGACAGCATGATCAATGTAACTCTTATAAACATTTAAGTGGCGCTGGCTTACAGTTTGAGAGATTCAGTCCATTATCATGGTGGGAAGCATGGCAGCATCCAATCAGACATGGAACTGGAGAAGGAGCTGAGAGTTCTGTATCTTTTTTTTGTTTTGTTTTTTGAGACAGGGTTTCCTCTGTATAGCCTTGGCTGTCCTGGAACTAACTCTGTAGACCAGGCTGGCCTCGAACTCAAAAATCTGCCTGCCTCTGCCTCCCAAGTGCTGGGATTAAAGGCGTGCGCCACCATTGCCCAGCCGAGAGTTCTTTATCTTGATATAAAGGAATCCAGAAGAAGACTATCTTCTGCAGACAGCCAGGAGTAGGGTCTCTATTCCACACTGGGCAGAGCTTGAGCCCTGGAGCACTCCAAAGCCTACCTACACAATGTCACACTCCCTCCAACAAGGCCACACCTCCTAATAGTGCTACTTCTCATGGGCCAAGCACATTCAAACCACCAGACTATCCATTGTTGAGTGTCAGATATTGAAGTCTCCCACAATCAAGTGTGAGGGTAAGTGATTTAAGCATTTCTTTTACAAACTTTGGGTTCCCTTGTGTTTGGAGCATAGATGTTAAGAATTGAAATGCCATCTTAGTGGATTTTTCCATTGATGAGTATGTAGGACCCTTCTCTCTTTTGAACTCTATTTTGTTAAGATATTAAATTGGCTATACCAGCTTACCTCTTATTCTTAGTCTATTTGCTTGGAATATTTTTTTCAACCTTTTACTCTGAGGTAATGCTTATCTTTGATGTTGAGGTATGTTTCTTGGATGCAGCAGAAGGATGGAATTTTCAGAATTCATTCTGTTAGTCTGTGTCTTTTTATTGGGGAATTGAGATAATTGATATTGAGAAATATCAAAAACTAGTGATTGTTGCTTCCTGCTTTTTGTTGTTGTTGGTCTGTGTGTGTGTGTGTGTGTGTGTGTGTGTGTGTGTGTGTGTGTGTGTGCAGGCGCATGTGCACATGCACATGTGTTTTTCCTTAAAAACATAGAATGCTTCTCAAATTTGCGTGTCATGCTTACATAGGTGCCAGACCATATGAGGTCTTAATCCCTAAGTCATCTCTCTAGCCCAGGAATTACTTTTTCTGATAAATTAAACTGTATGGTAAGGAAAGGGTTGTTGTTGGAATTTCCAACCCTAATAAGTCCGTATAAAAAACACACAATCCAGATATTTTAATTATAAGCTTTAAGCCTAGATTGGGCAGATCTAACACTACACTAACTTATTCCCCAGCTATGAGACCCCCTGCTACTTGCGGTTTCTCCGGTCGGCCATGCAGTTTTGGTCTATCTCAGCTTCTCTTCCTCTTCCAGCTCTACATGCCTTCCCCTCTAGAGCCTCCAGTCCCACCTTTCCCTCCACTGCCCAATCACAGGCTCTAGCCTTTTATTGACAGTTAAGATGGAGAGAAGGCTCACATAGCATCACCTGGGTATGTGAAGGAGGCAACCCTTTTTGAGGAGACAGTATTAACATAAGAATACAAACAGCATCAGGTCAACCCACTACAGAGGGTCAAAGAGTTACACATAGCATCAGAGGAACATCATCCTGGAGTCTTCAGGTTTCTCAACATTTCAAAAAATTGGAAACAGGAACCCTGGGAAAACTTAACTGTAAACAGCATATCACTCCTTTTCCTTCCTTGCATCAACTCAGCCCTTATAAAAATGTGGAAGATAAGGCCATGTATCCATTTCTCCCCAGTTCCATCTGCCAAAAGTTTTTTTGAATGAGTGTTTTGAATGAGAACACCCCCATTCCCCCCATAGGATCATAAGTTTGAATGCTTGGTCCTTAGTTGGTGGAACTTTCAGGAAGGATTAGGAAGTATGGCCTTGTTGAAGGAGTGTCACTAACGATGTGCTTTCAAGTTTCTGAAGGGCAGCCATTCCCAGCTAGCCCTCTCTGCCTCCTAGTTGTGAATAAGAATATAGGCTCTCAGCTGCTGCTCCAGTGCTCTATCTGCTCCTTGCTGCCATGACCCCCACCATGATGGACTCTAACTCTCTGGAACCATGAGCTCCAAATTAAATGCTTTCTTTTATATGTTGCCTTGGCCGTGGTATTTTATCAAGGTAATGAAAAGGAACTAAAACACTAATCAATATGAAAATGGATTTGACTATGCTGTCTGAAAAATATGAAGGGCAATTAGTCCCTGGGAAGGCAGCAAGGCTCTAGCCTAGGTTCCCTGCTCTCAAATCTACTGTGCTCTGAATGTACAAATAACTGTTTCAGAGTAGCAGATAAGAATAGCTATATCTATACAAATACAGAAGCATTTATTTCTATCCATATACAGCAAGCAAAATTGGAGTAAGAAAATCTCCTTAGCTCTGCCCTCATAGGGTAGGGCATTAATATTAATATAAAGGTCTCGTGATGCTTCATTCTGAGCTGTCAACTTCTCACAGCCAAGAATCATCTGAGAAGAGAATCTCAATGAGGTATTGCCTAGATTAAGTTGGCCTGCGGACATTCCTGTAAGGAATGTTCTTTTAATTGGTTAACTGAGGTGGGAAGAGCCATCCTGAGCAAGAATGGCACATTTCATGGACTGGGCACTGAACTGTAAGAACGAAGTGTGGTGAAGTGAACTGGGCAGGCAGGCATTCTTATTACATCCTCACTCTGCTCAACTAAGCATGTGACTAACTGCTTCAAGGTCCTGCCCTGACTTCCTCACAACCATGACTGCAACCTGAAATTTACAAGGCAAATAAACCTTTCCTCTGCTAAGTTGTTTTTTTACCATCACAGCAACAGACATGAAACTATGACACTACTAGCCTTCTGACCCAGGCGCCGTATCTAAACTGTTTCAAATTTAAGGGTAAAGTACTATGAAAATAAGCTCACTTCTGGTGTTAGGCCAAAGAATATCAAAATGTTTCTTCCATTCTCTCCCACAATGGGCATCATCTCTTACGTCCAAGTTAAACTGTGCCAAGAGAAATTAAATTAAGCACATACCATATGCCATCTCACTGTAGTCTCTAAGCCAACCTAGACACTTATTTACCAGAAATTAAGTTTTGCTCACGTGGCATGAAAATCACGTCATGATCATTATGTTCCCTCCTTGTGATGACCAAGTTTATGTAGCAATTTGAGTAGCTTGCAGGAGGCTCAGATACTCAAACATTATTCATAGAGTTTATGTGAAGGTGTTTTTAAATGAAATTAACATTTTCAAGTGGCTGAAAAGCAGCATTATTACTCTGGAGCCCAAACAAATGAGGGCATGAACTGAACAAAAAGGCTGTTCTCTCTCAAGTCAGGGGATGCTTTAACTCCTTCTACCCAAATGTCTAAGGTGGGACACCTGTCTCTCCTGCCTGTTGGGTTGAAACTAAACCATCAGCTCCCCTTAGGACTAGAATTATACTCAGTGCGTTCCTGGATTTCACACTGGCTCACTAAAGAGCCTGGGACTGCTTAGCTATCACCACTGCACAGGCCAATGTCTCATGACAGGTCTCTTTCTATATGATCCGATTGGTTCTGTCTGTCTGAAGTATGCCAGTTCCTTAGCATAAACTAACCTGGAAGGCTGAGGTGCCTATTACAGAACACTAAAATTTGAGTAGGTCAAGTCTGGGAGACAGCAAAACAGCCTTATGTCCTCTTACAGACTGTAAAAAGTTAAAGTAATGTGGTCTATATGTTACACTGTGCATCAGAGAGGGAGATCCCTGACTATTACTTTGTTTCCATATTGTGTAAAATTAAGTTCTAGTTCTAGTTCTTCAACTATAACTGAAAACACAACT
Source organism: Arvicanthis niloticus (assembly GCF_011762505.2). Classification (NCBI taxonomy): domain Eukaryota; kingdom Metazoa; phylum Chordata; class Mammalia; order Rodentia; family Muridae; genus Arvicanthis; species Arvicanthis niloticus. Next base: position 76,263,247 of record NC_047661.1, on the reverse strand, counting down.
GTCTGTCTTGACATCTCTGGACACAGTGAGTAGATGGACTTTTCTGAGCTAACTGATATTTTACTCAAAAACTACAACTTCAGTACACCTTAATCCAGGTGAGTGATCAAATAATCGTAACAGAATTCTCATTAACCCACATTCTCCTCCAGACTCAAAGCCATTGTGTACTTTCAGATTATATTTTATAGTCTAACCACAATAAACAGGTCACACCCTCTGAATAAACACCCCCTATGAAGGCATAACATGAGAGGATATAAGAAAACATTTTTCATTTTCTTTAAACTATTTAAATTGCGTGCATACATGTGCGCGTGTGCACACATACACATGAGCACACATTTAGGGAGTATTGAGGACTGAACTTAGGTCCTTATACATACAAAGCAAGTCCTTATATATACAAGGACAGCAATATCCCTGTCCTCTTTTTATTTTTTTATTTTAAAATGGAGTCTCACTAAGTGGTCTAGGCTGGCCTTGAACCCACTATGAAGCCCAGGTAAACCTTTAAATTGGGATCATCCTGCATCAGCCTCCCCAAACAGCTGGGACTACAGGAGCCATGCCACAGGATTGAACCATACCTCTGACCACAACCTTTAGGGGCAGGCTGTTAGTTCAGCAGGCCACTCCCCCATCACTTTCTTTCTCCTCCCCAACGTCTTCATCCTCTAACAAAGTACGAAAGCATCTTTAACCCCACACACTTACCCCCAAATCAGACTGTGAAAGTCATCAAAAACTGGGGAAGGACTCCTCACCAAATTATAGTGATCTTATTCTGATTATTCTGAATTATGAAACACTAATGTCACCCTATAAATGGAGCGACTGCAGACCTCCAGGCCCTTTTTGTTGCACCAGCAGCTGATGGATGGCCCACAGTGTCCTCTGGAGCTGCTGAAGCTCAGTGGCATGCTCCAGTCTCCGTTACTCCATTTTAAACACGTACAGAGCAGGTGTATGCACATCGTTAGAATTTAACATGCAGTCAACCTTTCCCAAACTAAGTTGTTTGGGGCATGAATACATTATCAGATTGATTCCAAGTATAGCCAGAACTGAACAGAACAGGAAAAGGCTCAGACATGAAAAATGGGCTTAACAAACTAAAACAAGACAACATATAATTTTAATTCCCAAATAACAATGAATTACCAAAACTGTGAAATGGTATAGAAGCAGTAATAAAATAATCTATTTTTATGAAGGAATTTATTGTATTTTTGAAGAAAATTATTTTATGAAGAAAATTATTGTAAGGTTCCTAGTATGAAAAACAATAAACAGTGAGTTGAGGGTCATTAGAAACATCTCAGTAGTAAAAATCTCCCACATTTGTCTTCCCATCCATATGCTGTTCAATTTAATGTCACAGAGGAACCAAAATCAGATTTCTACCAACCCAAGACTAAGTAAGACGTGCCATGATGGTTTTTAGGGAAACTGTGCTTCCTAAACTAAAATAAGAAAATCAAAGTGTAGAGTAACACACCATTTTTCCTTCCCATTGTAATTTTCTTGATTTGCTCTCTGATGATCAAGACAAAACAGCACTGAGTCTCAGACTCCTGAATTAGTCTTACCTTGCTAATGGGGCCAAGAGTAGGAACCTGTACTCCTGTACAACTAAGAAAAAAAGACTTTATATGACAGGACTTAGGGCTCTGGCCTCTGTGTATCTGCTGTGAAATCCACTAATGGTAGGATGGAGACTGGAGGAGGAGGTAGAGACATCCATTACAAGACAACATGACAGTAGAGCCCTACCTAGACTTTAAGAAATTGATTCTACTCAGGCAGAAGCAAACTGACATAATTAAGTTTCACACTTATAAAACTATCACTCAATTCAGGAACAAGAGGCATTTGGTTTTTGATACAATTCCATCTGTAAGTCCTAACTTTAAATTTAGAGAAGAAATACACTCGTTGCATTAATATTATGGGTTGGGGTTTCTTACATGATTCCTAAATCCATCTACTATTTTCTTTGTTTAGTTTTGATACAATTTACAGCTATGATAGCAGGACTAACACAGGCATCCCTGGTTCAGGTGTGGTCTTTAGTTTCAGAAAGTCCATCGGTCATGTAGCTGGCTGTCATTGCTAAATCTGTTGCTTGCAGAGGCCTCAGAGCTCTGGGTTTGCCGAGTAGAGTCCTCACCATTTAAGCTCTTCCTACATACTGGGCATGTGTCATGCTGAAACAAAATGATATCAATCCATGTAAACAGCATGACCTGAGAAGCTGGAATAGCAGACACTTAAGACACCCCAAAATCAAGCTGGGGGGGGATGGCTCAGTCAGTAAAATGTTTACAAACAATTGCAAAAACCCATGTAAAATGCCAGTGACAGATGTTTGTAATCCTGTTGATAAGAAGGCAAACACACAGATCCCTGGGGTTTGTGGACACCCAGGGTAGTCTGATCTGTTTAGTTCAAGGTCAACCAACCAGAGACAAAGTCTCAAGAATCAAAGTGATTTATGTTCTTTTGTTTTGTTTTGTTTTGTTTTTTGTTTTTCTAGACAGGGTTTCTCTGTGTAGTCCTGGCTGTCCTGGAACTCACTCTGTAGACCAGGCTGGCCTCGAACTAAGAAATCCACCTGCCTCTGCCTCCCAAGTGCTGGGATTAAAGGCGTGCGCCACCACCGCCCAGCAGCAGTTACTTTTGTTTGCTGTTAATGTGTTAGCTTTTATTAACTTCTCTGCTTAGAATTCTATCCATTCTGCTTAGAAACTCTATCCTTGAAATATCATGGTATGGTACCTTCCTAGTTGTCAGCTCATAGCAGGTTCCTTAAATCATAATTGGGGATGAGGTGGCATGTGGGTACACAGGCATGTGTGTGTGTGTGTATGGGGAGGCAGAGGTCAACCTTATATGTTCTTCCTTAAGAACATAAATCACGTGGGCAATGGTGGCGCACGCCTTTAATCCCAGCACTTGGGAGGCAGAGGCAGGCGGATTTCTGAGTTCGAGGCCAGCCTGGTCTACAAAGTGAGTTCCAGGACAGCCAGGGCTACACAGAGAAACCCTGTCTCGAAAAAAACAAAAAACAAAAAACAAAACAAAACAAAAAAAGTAACTGCTAACAGTGACCTCAACAATGACATAAAGGTAACTATCAACCATTTCTTCATGTAGTCTTGGTGAGACTAAGCAAACTCTTTAAAGGCACAAAGAGGGGGCTGGAGAGATGCTCTGCAGTTACAAGCATGCACCACTCTTACAGAAGAATGAGTTCCATTCCCAGCACCCATGCATTACAACGGCCTGTAACCACAGTTCCAAAAAATCCATTGCCCTCTGCTAGCCTCCAGAGCACCTGTACACATGTGTGCATCCATTCCAACCACACACAGATACATGATTAGAGAGTAAAAATTAAACCTTTAAAGGACAGACAATAAGTGTTCTAGGCTCTCTAGGCTAGTCTATACCAATTCTGTGACAACTTCCCAAATGCCCAGTCAGCACAGGAATATAGACACAATTTGCTAACTGTGCTTCAGAGTCATTTTATTTACAAAAGCTGCTGGAGTGTCATGGTGTCCTGTGTGCACAGCTCACTGTCCTGTGGAGTGTCATGGTGTCCTGTGTGCACAGCTCACTGTCCTGTGATTAGAAGCACTACAACAGGACGATAATTAAACACAACAATGTTGGTAGTACTAGGGCTGGCTGGGAGGCTAAAATCTCATCTACTTGCTCTCTGAACTGCAACTACATCTTTCCTCTGAAGCAGCCTCACCCAGCCGAAGCTAGCCTGGCAGCTGCACTGTCCTGGGTCAGGCCGACTGTACTCACCAGTTCTAGCCACGGCACGATGCAGCTGCTGTGAAAGAAGTGGTTGCATGGTAACTGCCGGACTTTCTCCTCAACTGTGTAATCCTCCTTGCATACTGGACATTCTAAACCGGTATCTGTGGGAGGAAGATGTCCGATTTTAAAGTAACAAGCAAAAGGAAGAAAGGAAAACAACCAAGAGCCGGGCACGTGGTGCAGGCCTACAATCCCAGCATGAGGGTGGCAGAAGCACAATGATCAAGGCTAATCTAGGCTACAAAGTCTACCTCATAAATAAACAATAAAGAACAAGACCAAACAAACCAGATGTCTCTAACAACCCAAGAAATGCAGGTGTCCCCCCCACCATACACACCAAGGCGATCAGGGAGAAAAGTTATTACCTAAGTGGTTGGCAGATGAGAAGTATGAATTCTACTCACAATAGAGACGGAAATGGTAATAATAGACATGGGAACAAATGGGGCCAACTCCAATAGACCTAGTAGGAACTATATAATAGGCCCAATCTTTAATGTAACAAGTTAGAAGGATTAGCAGAGCTGGCTCAGTGAGGTACCAAGCCTGATGACCTAAGTTTACTCCCTGGGTCCCACATGATGGAAGAAGAAAATCAACTCTCACAGTTATCTGACCTCCACACATGCACTGTGGTACATATGCTCATATACATAAAATAAATGGATTTTTTAAAATTAATAAATAGGTAAGCAGGGCTGGAGAGATGGCTCAGTGGTTAAGAGCACTGATTAGTCTTCCAGAGGTCCCGAGTTCAATTCTCAGCAACCATATAGTGACTCACAACCATCTGTGATGGGTTCTGATGCCCTCTTCTGACATGCAGGCTCACGTGCAAAAAAAGTACTCAAATACATAAAATAAATAAACAAACAAATAAATAAACCTAAAAAAGTGCCTAACCAAACAAAACAAACCACAAAAACAAACAAACAAACAAACAAACAAAAAACAGGTAAGCAGAAACTTATTTGTCTATTAAATAAAACAAGGAAAGCATCTTCTCAAATGTGTGACAGCCTCTGTCATCCAGGTCCTGCCTAGAAAACAGAGGCAATCTGTCCACTATTTGAGGGCCTGAGCACCCTTAGTAGTGTCTACTCAGTGCAGTGACTACCTGTCTCCTGTTCTTTTCCTTACTATGCTCTCTTTAGTGTAGCTGTCCCAAGGTCCTCTGAAGTTGTTAAAGGCTATACCAGGAGGTGGTACAGAGAACAAGTGCACTCAGGACTCCAGATCAATCAACAGAAGCCTTTCTCCTCAAAGAAAATGGCTTCTGTAGTGAGAGCTCTAAGTGGCAAATTCTGAATTATAGAAATTTGGCTAATAGTATAATGGCTGAGCTATGTATGCTCCAAGCCCTGATGATGACCACCAGAGGAGGAGAAATGCCCCTTTAAGATTCTTCCTCCCTTTCCATCCCACCTCTCATCCTAGTTCCAGCTCTTCCTCTCCATGTCACCCTTCCAGGCAGCATCCCACCTCTAACTCTTTAGTAATCCAAATACATACAAAACTTCACAACCAGCTGATTCCCCCTAATACCAACTTCAAGACAATCCCAGTCATTTCTACTTGGACTCTCAGCTAGCACCTGAGAATCAGTAAATCCAGAATTAAAATTGTCACAGCATCTCCTCATCAGGCCCAGGTCCAGCTCATGATTTGCCATCACCTGATGGTGGCAGTGCTGCCTTTATAAAGCTCTGGAACCTTACAATCATCTTTAATAATCCTTTGCCTCCTTTGTCCATGTAATCAATAATAAAACCAACTCTTTTCAAAAAGTCGAGCCTCTCTCTCTCTCTCTCTCTCTCTCTCTCTCTCTCTCTCTCTCTCTCTTTTCTTTTAGCATCTCACAATGTAGCCCTGGCTAATCTAGAACTCACTATGTAGACCAGGCTGGCCTTGAACTGAGAGATCTTCCTGTCTCTATCTTGATAGTGACAGCTGGAATTAAGCTGTGTGCCTCCATGACAATCCAAAATCCACCCCTCTAAATCTATCTTTTCCTGTCTATCAGCATTGCAACCATCACTAGCACCCCATCTGGACTCCAGCAAGTCTCCCCAACTCTTGCTTCTGCTCTCTCTCCTTTTCATTGCATCTAACATGTTATTTCCAGGAGAACCTTCCTAAAGATCCTCCATCTGAGGGACCCTTTTCAGAAGGGTGAGGTCGCTGAAGAACGCCAGAGGGGCTGTGCTATTTGAGTCAGATATAAACTGCTCTTTTATTAGATCTGGAATGAACTCTAACTTGAGGAGTAAAGAGAGAGTCTGACCAGATAGGGAAGGGAAGGGCTTGTTTAGAAAACCTTCAAACTGCAAGACAAGTTTCAAGTTTAGGTGGTAAAAAAAAGTTTTCAAACCATGTGTCTATTTACCTGACTAGACCTTACATGTGAACCGAATCCCTGGCCTCCTATCTGTCCTCTTCTCCTCCCTGTGGGATCATGGACCCAATACTATTTTCAACAGCTTTTTTAATCACTTAGTGAGTTTTCCAACAGTAAGTTCTTGCACTAATTATAATCAAGTTTTATACAAACAACTATCTATTTCTTGTGGGAGCTAGAAAGCAGGCATGCTAACTAGGCCCTTCATAGCTGGTAGCCAGACAGAAATATTAGGGAACCATACCTTTAGAAGAGAAATGCATTGAATGTTCATTCAATCAGATGTCATAGGAAGACAGAACAAATATGAAAGTAAACTTACTGACTTGTTCCTGAGTTACTGTCACTGTTGGGAGAGATGTGATCTTCTCCTTGTCAGCTGGAGGGGGACCTGTGTTTTCCAGCTGTCCTAGAAGCTACAAAAAGAAGAGAGAGCAATACTCATTATCTCGGTAACTGGGGAGAGCCTTTCCAGCTGAGAACAGACAGCACAGGCATTAAGAATATTTGCTGCTCTTAACTTCTGCAGGACTCCTTCCAGGTGCTGGAACACTCACAGCTGCTTTACAATGTCAGAGTGACACCAGTGTACACCATGATTGTAAGAAAGACTTGGAACTAAAAAGCCCACCCTTGAGCATAAGGCACTTAAATGTAAGCTACCAAAAGAGTTGTGATGTCCTGGATAAAATTACAACTTAATAAAAACCAAGAGTAAACTCGTTCAAAATTTTATTCAGTCAGAAGGAAGGCATGGAAGTATGCAAAGCAGCAAAAAGCCAAGAGATGGACATATTACTGTCTATGAAAAGACTTAGAAATAAACAACATGCTTTCTATTCTCAGCAGTCTGCAGGAAAATGAAAACTAGTCAAGTTAAAACAAGTGGAAGCAATCATACAGCATGGGGAGCTCTGGTCTCTGCTTCCTTCCTCTACTTTGCTTGGTCTGGCAGAAACCCCTGCTTCAATACGGGAGACCCTATTCTTCCATGAAGCAGCTGTTCCTCACAGGACTGAACAAGAGGACAAATTACAATGAACTGCTTGTTACAGGATAAGTATTTACTTCTTTCAGAGGTAAAGTCATTCTCTAGAAGTCCCAGGATGTCTAGTAGGAACATGGAAACTAGGCTATGCCCATAGCCCATCCATCCACTTAGTAAAAACAGAAACCCAAAAGCTCACACTGTTGTTGAGAGCAGAGTGATTGACATTTCAGAAAGTAGCAGAAGGAATGCAGGAGTCTGTGGAACCATGAGACACATCAAACAGACACCCTCTCAAAAGGCAGCTCCTCACCTGGGTTACAATGGCATCAAGCCCTGTTTGACCCCAGGCATAGTCCCCAGGGTTGGAGTGCAGCATCCCGCTCCTATACGTGAGATGAGACAGACAGGGTTAGGTGGGGTGATCAGGCTCTGCCGTATATACCACAGTGGGAGTCTAGCAGTGGGCACTGCAGCCTCAGAGCTGTAAGTCACTAGTCCTCTACAATCCAGAGGCAAACAAAGTCTCTATATTTGAAAAGTCAAGCAGATTATCTAGAGATATGCTTTTACTCTCAACACTTTACCTAACTGGGACAAAATGTGATGCCCTCTAACTGCTACAAGACACCCTGTGGGTTAAAAAAAAAAAAAAAAAAAAAAAAGTTTGTGTTTTGGCTGTCCCAAACTTACAGCAGACTTCCCTTGTTCAAAGAGGCTGCATGTGCCCTGCACAGTAAGGACTTTTGGTAAAAAAATAAAAAAAAAAAAGCAGCCACAGCAGTTCCTGTGGATTGTAGCTCAGAGAGCATTTACAAAGGGACTTAGCCGGCCTTCTTTCTTGGGGCTCTTGGTGCAGTACCTTGGGTGACAGGCACAGGTTCTAGCTAGACCACACCTAAAGTAACCAGAGGCTGTATAAAGTGGGGCAAATGCGGTGAAGAACTGGACAGGGAGCCCTTCTGCAGCAGCAATGTTAGAGGTCACAAATGACTGCAGGCACGGCGGCTCCAGGAAGACGCTGTCTGCAAGCGCTGCCACGCCTAAGCGGCACTGATACTCAACTACGTATGTCTTTTTTAAAAAACCTTCTTACTCTGAGAAAAAAAAAAGGTAAAATAATATGTTCTCAATTTCAGGAAATCTTCCTGTGTGGTCCATAAGAAAAATTTGCAAAACAGATCCAAAGCCTGGCAGGGACCATCATTCCCCACTCAATGTAACTCAGACCAAGACAGAAAACAACCAGGCATGTCGAACATTATCTTAGGAGACCAGGCCAGCTGTCCTGAACATCAACAAGGAAAAGTGAGTTCTGATTGAGTTTGGGTTTGGTTAAAAAAAAAAAAAAAAAAAAAGTAATTCAACATCCCAGGCATAGCCGCCGCATACTCACCTCTGCAGGCTCTCCTTTCTCTATGTATGGAAATGATAGCACCTAAAATGGTACTACTCAAGCAATGCGATGTAGATAAAGAATGGTCACTTACCAAGAAAAGGGGTGTGGGTATCCAGGCATGGCAGAATTTGCAAAAAATCCTGCAAAGATCTGTTGTATGATTCTGTTAAAAGACAGGAAAAGTGAGATAAAACAGCACACAAAGGTATTCTACAGACAATCATGGCTGACTAGTCAACAATCAACACTCTAAACCACAGTAGTTTCCACTGCTTGCTATATAAAAGACACCAACATAAATCAGTCCACTCCCTGTGGTACATGTGTTCATCATTGCTCTTTGTGAGATCTGCCATTTTTAGACTAACACAATTTTTTAAAATTAGATTAGAAAATGACCTGATGTTATGATGTGGTTTTTAAAATACTTCCTTGGATCTTTGACACCAGGGTGAGAAAGAATCCAAAGGATGCTGCCCCAGTGGAATTCTGGACCCATTTCCTTTTTTTAAAGGGCATTAAGCTAATCAACAGAACTTTGATTATGTTGATTATCAGCCAATATCAGACTATAGGGCAAATACATCTACAAATTATCCAGTACTTCTCTCCCTTCAAACTTGGTTGGACTTAGTGATTCACTTCTACATTGTCTCTCCTTCTACCTCTATCCATATTGGATCATCTACTCTAAAAGAGCTGCCAAGTCATGGGGACAGGGAAAAGCTCTATGAAGAGACCCATATATGGTGAGCATACTAAGGCCTCCTGCTACATCGAAAGTGAAAGAGCCATCTTGGAAGCAGATCTTCCATGTCCAGTTCAAGTATTCAAATGACTACCCCCACAGTAGGTATGCTAACTATCACCTAACTGGAACCCTTTGCCAGAACCACCTAGCTAAGCTGTTCCTCAATGCCAGAGCTGCAGAAAAAAATGAGACAGTAAATGTCAGCTGGGGTCACTCACAAAAGCTCCTCCTGCTTACCGGGAGCATGAAGAGTCAATTACCACACTGGTGAACTGATAAGCAGGTAGACAGTGAGAAAGCAGCCTCGTCCCCTGAAGTTCTGCAGCCAGCCTGTTAAAAATTCAGAGTCTGCCAGAGTCACCTCCTTAACAGAGGCTCATTCTTCATTCTATGTTCCTTACCCTCTGGAAGTTAGAAGTTGGCTCAGTTTTATCAGAAGTACCAAAGAGAGACTGCTCAGAGTGGTCTCAGTAAGTTTTGTTCGGAAATTACTCTCAGCTAATATTCACATCATTTATACTGACTTCTGTTATAGTTCTTGTGATTACATAATTTCCTATTAAAGGTAAATGTTAAAAGTGTATGAGGGGAGGTAGATGTATTTACACTTTCAATGAGTCTACAGAAGAGCAGAATGAACCCACAAATGTAGAGGGGAGTCCCACGCTGAGCCCACGGGAAACTCCACACAGCTCCATGTTGTATCCCGACTCATTCTCCCAGGGCTGTTCTCTGAGTTCTGTTTTCCCTTTTTCTTCTCTTTCTGTTATGTTTTGTTTATCCTTGAGGCAAGATTTCATTGTGTAGCACCAGCTGGACTGATACTTGCTATGGAATACAAGGGGCTTCAAACTCATAGCAATTCCCCTGCCTTAGCTTCTTAAGTGCTGGAAACACAGGTATAGGGAGCCATGCCAAGAAATTCTATTTTTTATCTTGACTTCTTCTTACATCCAACTTTCTTTATTTTTTTTTTTCCCCCGAGACACGGTTTCTCTGTGTAGCCCTGGCTGTCCTGGAACTCACTCTGTAGACCAGGCTGGCCTCGAACTCAGAAATCCGCCTGTCTCTGCCTCCCGAGTGCTGGGATTAAAGGCGTACGCCACCACTGGCTGGCCCAACTTTCTAAATTAAAATACCACAAACAAGCAATAACGTCCATATTTTGTTTCCAGCCAATGTGCTGTCTGCTCACTACCTGCACCTGACACCTCCATTGGAATGTGTAACAAACACTTCATACTCACTATGTCCCAAATTAAATAATCTCTTTTTTTCTTTCAAACTGTTCTTCCTAGTGCTTTCCATGTCACGGTGTCCCCACTTTTCTAGTTGCTCAGGCCAGCAACCTTGATGTCCTCCTCTCTTTCCCTGTTACATGCTATAGCCCATACTCAATGTTAGACTCAAGCAAGTCTTTATTATTCTCATCTATGTCACTGGCATTTCTAGCTTAGGTTAAGGCAGTGGCTTCTTAAATGGCTCTCCAATTCCCCCCCCCCGCCCCCCCTCCCCCCGCCTCCCGACCTCAGTCCTCTGCTCTGCTCCCCACATAGCGGATACACATAAGTTAAACCTAAGGAATTACTCCACTGGAGTAAAAGCCCGATTCTCTGCATGTTTGAATACCTACCTTCCCAGGCATACTCCAGAAACTTCCCTGAGATTCTCTCTCCTAATATTCACCTCACTTGATTCTGTTCCACATTGGTGTGCCTTGGAGGCACGCTCTAGCTCCATCCTTCATTTCCTTTGTCTAGTCACATACTTATTTAATCTTTTCACTGAGGCCTTTGCTGAGTCCTTCTGGAACCTTTATGTTTCCCACATCCCTTCTCTCAACTCCTTGGGCACTACCTCTCACTCAGTACTGCTCAACACTTGACATTTTGTTTACTTTTCCTCATTAGTACTTAAAATCCACAAAAAGACACTTTTCACTACTACACTCATTATTGTGTACACATCTAAAAGAGCCATTGGTACAGAGGAAAAGCAATGTTTGTTGGATTAATTAAGAGAACCCCTAGATGGGGCCAAACTGGATGTATATTAAGAGATATGTTCATATAAAATAGTAATAATAAAACATGCCGGGAGGCGGTGCAGCACTTTGGAGGCAGAGGCAGGCGGATTTCTAAGTTCGAGGCCAGCCTGGGCTACAGAGTGAGTTCCAGGACAGCCAGGGCTACACAGAGAAACCTTGTCTCGAAAAACCTAAATAAATAAATAAATAAATAAACAAACAAACAAACAAACATGTATATGATTGAGCCAATTTCAACTACATACATTGTATATGTATATTTAATAGTTTGTAAGATTATATATCAAAGTGTAACTGGGGCTGCTTCTATGTAATGAACTCAGAGATCTCCTTGCCTTAGTCTCCTGGGATTCATAGGCACTATGCCTCAAGATCTCCAAGCCAAGATCCAGGTCAGAAACTTATAACTCCCAGCCTCAAGATCAGGATGATCACAGGAGAGCCTTTCAATTCTGGATTGTAGTTCATTCCAGATATGGTCAAGTTGACAACCAGGAATAGCCACTACACTGTCTTTTAATCCATTTAAAAAGAAAACACTAACATTTTTAAAATAAGGGGGGAAGTTAACAACCAATGTCAATTCTCAAAACTTAAGTTGTGATTGGTATCAGGAAACTGATGCTAAAATTTAGGGATGACTTCTTAAAAACAGACTGTGTAGATAGAAAACCTTCTTAGATGCAGGCTAACAATCAAAGGCCTTTCTGGGCACAGATGTACCTTAGTTAATGGAGTGCTTGCCTTGCTTGCACAAAGCCCTGGGCTGGCTCAATCCCCAACAGTTCACAAACTGGGCATGGTGGTGCAAGCCTGTAATCCTCGTAACCAGGAAGTGGATGCAGGAGGTCAAAAATTCAAAGCCAGGCTGTTCTATATGTATATAGCAAGTTCCACACTAGTTTAGACTATGAGATTTGTCTTTTAAAAGGGGGCTGGAGAGGGAACTAAAATAAAAGATAGGTTTTAATGTGCTATGTGCAAACCATGTACCTCTATTACTTGTCAAAAGTTAATTAAACAGAACTAGCAGATACAAATATTTTACCATTCTAAAAACTTTAAGGTGAAACAGTAATAATCTGAATGAAATTCCTTCTAAAGACCATTTGGTTTCCATCAACTCTACACAAACCAACCAATCCTCTGATCGTTTTTATTTCTTGGTGTCTACGAAATCCAAAGATGATGCCAGGTAGCTATTAGGACACAATACCTCAAGATATCAATCGACAAGTGGCTCTTCTGGCACAAGTCAGCTTCATTTGAAGGTGAAGTGAGTTAGTATGTTCTGGCTCTGATTACTCACAAATGAGGTATAATTAAAACACCTACCATTACAGGACAAAGTATACACTTTGAACATTCAATAAATAATTGTAGAATAAATGAATAATGTGAGTTTACTTTTATGTTAGCAAAAATGTTCTATGGACAGCCACAGGAAATGCATATTTCAGAGGAACTTCTGGTTAGAACACACTGATGATCTCACAAAGGCTCATCTTCAATAGCTACTTTCTGAAGTGAAAGGACTGTCTACTGAAACAGACGAGCAGGATCGGAAGACGTAGGCCATCCATGGGTGCGCAGCTGGGAGCCTGACCAGCAGATTTTTAAAAGTTACACTGCTACTCAAATGAACAGAAGTTGTTACGGGAAGAAGCCACGGTAAAAATAGATAATTAAAAATTAATTTAATATAATCTAGAAAACAAAATTGTAATGTACTTTCAAAACAGGTAACACAAGCACTGTGGCCACATACAGACTAGGAAGACAGCTTTGTGAGTAGAGAAATATGTCCCAACAATAGTCTGTGTTCCATTTACACGTCCATGAAGACAAAAGACACCAGACTAAAAGTTCTCAAGTTCTGCTTCCTAATATGCTGGCATATCTTTAAAACACTGTAATCTCACCAAATGCAAATACTTTTATTGTTGTTATTATCTTGGCTCCAATACTAATCATTTCAGACAGGGTTTCTTGGTTATGTCACTGTTCACCACTTGGCTAGACTGTCTAGGGATCCTCTTGTCTATACCACCCTCCCCTGAAGGTTATAAACACCTGTGACCACACTGGGCTGCTTTTACCTAAGTGCTCAGGACCCAAACTCAGGTCCTCATGCTTGTCAGGAAGGTACTTTACCAACTTAGCTGCCTCAGGAGTACCCCCTTTTTAGTTAATTGTTTTTTGTTTTGAGATAGTATTCCATTATGAAGCCTTCACTGCCTTAGAATTTAAAATGTAGATTAGACTGACTTCAAACTTAGCAAACCAGGTGCTGGAGTCAAATGTATCACCACACTCAGCTATAACTTCTTTCCATTTTAAATGAAATACAGCTAAAAACATTTTTGTTGCCTATCATTTTGTTACTTAGTTGAATTCTCTAATCTATCATACTTTTTTATTCTTTTGAATTTTCCAGATAAGTAGCTATAGTATCTATATAGATGGACTGTATTTCTCATGCTTATGCTTATTTTTATTTTAAATTGAATGTGTTTATCTTTCTGTGTATGAGTATTTTGGCTGCATGTATATCTGTGTATACAGTGCAAAAACCAGGAGAGGGCATCAGATCTTCTGGACCTGGAGTTACAGCCAAGTCATCTTGGGCACTAGGAACTGAACCTGAACCACAGAGAAGCAGCCAGTGCTCTTAACTTCTGAGCCACCATCTCTGCAGCCTTGCACTGACTCTTAGTTTTTGAAAGAGGCTTAGCAATACTCCATTCTTCCTGATTTTAGTAAGTGTTCATTCGTGTTCCATGTCTTTCTAAAGCAGTTATGCTTTTGGTTTCCAAAATGATTAATCTTGATTATCAATTTTACAGGATCTAGAATCACCATGGAAACAAAGCTCTGGGTTTGGGATTTTCTAGAATAGGTTCATTTAGTTGAGGTAGAAGATCATCCATCGTAGCCAAGGGTGGCACACTCCATGAGCTGATGGCATGAGCTGACTAAGCAGGAGAGAGGACTGAGCGGCAGCCCTCATCTCTTCGTCCTCCTGCAGATGCACTGTCACTGCAGCCTCAGGCTGTGCCTCCCTGATTCCCACCATGACACACTGTCCCGTGAACTGGGAGCTAAAGTAAACCTTTTCTCCCTTAATTGCTTTTGCCAAATATTTTGCCCCAGAAATGTATAAAATAACTAACACGGTTATACAGTATAATACATACACTATTTTTTTTAAAGATTTATTTATCTGTTATTTATATGAGCACACTGTAGCTGTCTTCAGACACACAAGAAGAAGGCATCAGATCCCATTAGAGATGGTTGTGAGCCACCATGTGGTTGCTGGGAATTGAACTCAGGATCTCTAGAACAGCAGTCAGTGTTCTTAACCACTGAGCCATCTCTCTGGCCCATACACTATTATTTTTAAAAGGAAGTTTTGTCTTCAGGGTATGGTGGCTCACCCCTACAATCTAGTACCAGGGAGGCTGAGGCAGGACAACAGAAAGGTTTTTAAGCCAGTCTGGGCTACAAATTTATGTCCAGGAAAGACATAAAAACCATATTATGATATGCCAACTATCATGGCAGGAATAATGGTCCCTTTCTTCTTGGAACTTAAGTCTAATAGGAAGAAAGATATTAATCACCTTGTGTTTTAATAAGCAATAGAAAATGTGTTTAATCCATAGTTCTAGAGGCCGGGGAGGAAGTCAATAGAGCACATCCCCCTTCATGCTCCCACCCTGCCATCCTCAGCATCAGCCACACCTTCCATTCATAACTTGGGAGGGTGGTTGCAGCAGCTGTAAGTATCTTTACAAAGTAAAAAGCTAGTATTCTCCTTGGATATTTATGAGAGCGCATGTGTGTGTTGGGAGAAGTATCCCAGATTCCTTACAGCAGACTTTTAGAGTCCCAATAGTGAAAAGTGGGTTCTATACCAATTCCCTATGTCAAGAACCCTCAGCAAGTAATCTGGTATTTTCTGGTCATAATTCAAGAAATAGTCTCCAATTGGTAAGAAAAGTAAGAGGGAAAAAAAAAACCCTGCTACTGACTATATGGTTCACATTTGGGCATATAAAAACATGCAGTCTCACTTCACAATACAACATCTAAAATTGAAATAAAATTGAAAACAGGTGGTTCTATTTAAAGATTATATAATAGTGATTATATATAGGAATTCATCAAGAAATAATTTAAATGACAAAACTTACAAAATAGAGTCAAAATCTAAATTTACAACACCTACAATGAAAATACAATAAAAATCCTCAGAAGACTGCTATACATTGAAAAAATAATGACTATACAATACAACTCACCTGATATATGCTTTTTATTGTAGTTTAGTTTGTTGTTTCAGCTAAAAGCTCGTGGAGCCTGGACTGGCTTCAAACTCACTAGAGAGCTGAAGCCAGCTTAAACTTCTGATTCTCCCAAATGCTGGGGTTACAGGCATGTGCCACCAAACCCAGTTCACACATGCCATTGATTCTATTCTATTCTATTCTATGCTATTGATTCATTGATTGCAGTATAGCAGACAATGCAGCTGGCTAATCCTAAACCATTCTTCATACCACTCTCCTTGCCACCTCACAGTAAAGGATACAAAGTTAACTCTATACTCACCTAGCTCTCCTCACATCTGTGGGCAGGAAACATTAGGACACAGTGCTCAGGAAAGGAATGTTCTGAGCACAGAGTAACAGACAGCAGAAAAAGATTCCCTTTCCTTTAACAAAAATGTAGTATAAAGTGTGCCCTTCCTGAATATTCGGCATCTACCCTCAGCCCAAAAGCTGCCTCAGGCGAGAGGAGCAGGGTTAGAAAGAATTGGAAAACTTAAAAAGGCAGACCACTGAGTAGTATCCATAATTCTGCCTTCTTTGTTTATTGTTTGTCCTTGGCGGGCCAATGTCCATTCTCTGTCAATTCTCTGTTTTTTGTTTCGTTGTCTAAATGATTGGTGTTCTATGTTTTATGGTGTTCTATGTTTGATATTCAAAAGATCGTTAAAATTGCTTGATACACCTTGCTAGATAAATAAAATTGCTAGATACCCTTGGTCTAGTTTAAGCTAAGAGTTGTTTATCCTAGAAAAATCTCTGTGACAAGGTGCTTCTCTCTTAAAATTACAGCTAGAAAAAGCAAGAAATTTTGTTTGGTCTAAATATATAAGATGTGTTGTCACTTCATTTTTGTTTCTGATTGGTTTTAAAGATATAAATATGTTCTACATGTCTTGGTTATACATTATTGGCTTATAAGTTATTGGGTATGATTAAAAAATTTACAACCTTGGTAACAGAAAGTTGATTTAAGATTGGTAACTCAGGATTGGAGTCATTCAGAGACCAGATGTATAAAGATAAGATTTAAAAACAATGTCTCTTTAGTGAGATATTAAAAGCTGCACTATCATGCATTCATATATAAGAATTGGCAGCAAAACTTTGTAACATAAAGGTAATCTACTTGGTGTCAATTTTAGAGAAAATAGATTGCTTACATCGTTAAAAATTGGTTTTGTTTCTCAAAATTATGGTTATACTCTAATGTTGCAAATGAAGCTTAAATATATAGTTAAACTGCCAATATTCCATTGGCTACAGTTGGCAGTTCAATCGTGAGTTTGAGATTTTTTGATTTGCCTATGTTTATTAACAAAAAAAAAAAAAAAAGAAAGAAAGAAAGACACAGCACTTAGAGTTAAATTGAAGTTAAAGAAAAGAAAAGAACCTGCAGGGCAGTACATGCACAACCTGCAGGGCAGTATAGACCTAGTTTTTGAGTCAGGCCTCAGAAAAGAGGCTGAGGTTAAAAACATTTACACTTGAATTAAGACAATGCAGACTGAGCTCAGCAGAAGCTTAGGTGCCTAACATTCCTTTTGTCCTGGGTCTTCAGGACCCTCTCCTAGAAAGGTGTTTTCCAAAATTTGTTTTTTGCCTTGCTTGTTTCTTGCAGGAGAGGAGAGGTAAATCTAAGACCCAAAGACATTCACAACAGTCTATGGGCCAAGAATTATAATGATTATGCTGGAAAAATTTAAATTATGCCTGCTTCCCTCCATGACGTTATAACTGTACCTGCTGGCAAAAAAAAATATTCAATTGTTTTGGTTCCTTTGCATCTGCTTCCTTCCAAATTTGTTAAGAATGAGAATGTATATTGGTTCAATCTATACTTTGGTTGCTCTTTGGCTCCTCTAATGTATACTGGGTTCAATCTATTACTAGCAAGAGACCTAATCTTAAATTATGTAACAATTATTAGAGGACAAGGTTGCCTTCAGCTTGGCCTTTATCTGATACTCCCACTCACTCAGCTAAAAAAAGATTGGTTATTGAATTAATCCAAAACAAAGTTCAAATTTAAGATTTATGAAACTAGCCGGGCGGTGGTGGCGCACGCCTTTAATCCCAGCACTTGGGAGGCAGAGGCAGGCGGATTTCTGAATTCAAGGCCAGCCTGGTCTACAGAGTGAGTTCCAGGACATCCAGGACTACACAGAGAAACCCTGTCTCGAAAAACCAAAAAAAAAAAAAAAAAAATTTATGAAACTAATGGGACACTACAGCCTGACTTGCCTACTTCAGCTGCCATTCCAGTAAATGCATATAAAATTATTATAGATCTAAAAGATTGTTTTTATACCATTCCTTTACATTTCTGGTAAAGGTGGGAGGTTTGCATTCAGTAAATTTGCTTGTAATTTTTGAGAACCCATGCAGCTACATTGTTAGAAAAGTTTACCTCAAAAAATGGTTAATTGCTCTACTATATATATATTGTTGCTTTGATACTAGAAATTAAGAGTTTGAAACTTTTTTTTCTTTTCTTTCTTTCTTTCTTTCTTTTTTTTTTTTTTTTTTTTTTGTTTTTTGGAGACAGGGTTTCTCTGTGTAGTCCTGGAACTCACTCTGTAGACCAGGCTGGCCTTGAACTCAGAAATTCCCCTGCCTCTGCCTCCCAAGTGTTGGGATTAAAGGCGTGCGCCACCACTGCCCGGCTTGAATCTTTTAATATATGTTATTCATTGTGTGATATTTTATTAGCTGATCTCTCTGAAAAAGTTTTTCTGCAAGCCTTTGCTCCAATATAACAAGCTTTAAAATTTTTGGAGTACTTGTTGCTCCAAAAAAGATTCAAAGGCAGTATCTTTTCAATATTTGAGACCTCAGTTATATCCTAAACAGATTGTGCCACAAAAAAATTCTAATAAAAATAGATAGCTGGGGCTAGAGAAATGGCTCAGCCATTAAAGGCTAGACTCATAACTAAAAATATAAGAGTTGAATTCCCAGCAACCACATGATGGCTCACAACCATTTGTGGTGGGATCTAGTGCCCTCTTCTGGCTTGTAGGTGTATATGCAAAAAGAAAATGGTTTGCTTTTAATTTTGATTTGCATTTAATGATTTTCAAAAGTTGTTAAGAGATATTAATTGGCTAAAACCTTATCTTAAGCTTACCATAGGAGAATTTGAACCTCTGTTTGATATTCTCAAGGGGATGCAAGTCCTAATTCCCCTTGACAATTAACTAATAAAGGAGAGATAGCTTTGCTAAAAGTAGAGTAAGCTGTTAGTTATCAACAGATAAATTATATAGACTATAAAACATTGTTGGCTGTTTGTGTTATTACTACTCATATGCCCCCGGCAGCCCTTTAGCAAAAGAAACCATTAATGTAAATTTATCTTTCTTCATCTACAAGTAAAGTTTGAACATCCTATTACAAAATTATTGTGTTAATATAAAATTATATGATAGAATCCTAAAAACATTTTGGATAAAAGGTTCATTCCTTATTCCAAATAGCAATTAAGTTGGTTATGAAAAATAATGATATTTGGCCTATTACATGGCAAACTTTTTAGGCAAATTTGATGATCATTATACAAAAGACAAGTTGTTACAGTTTTTCTCTATGCATGCTTTTATATTTCCTAAACTTTACTACGCATGCTGCCCATAGAAAAGATGTTTGCCATATTTACTATATTTACAGATGCTACATCTATTGAGAAGGCAGTATATGTAATTAGATCACATGTTTATTTTCTTGAGTTTCCCCTGCTTCAACACAAATAATTAAATTATGTGTTGTAGCACTGTTTGAAATGCTGAGAAATCAAGCTTTCAATTTATATACTCATGGCCAGTATATGGCTCATGATTTATAATTGCTTAGAATTGTTTCTTTTTTAGATATTGCTGATTCTCAAATTTTATTTATAAAAATAAAGCTTAATTTAAGAAACATATACTGTTTCTTAACTTTATAAGACATTTAAAAGCTCTTTGGATTGCCTGAACCCCAGGACAATGCCAGAGCAGATTTGTATACTAGACAGATTATAGGCCTTTCAAAAATAATTGGCCATACAGTCTTATTCTTTACAGCATCAAAGAAATAATAGCTTAAGACAACAATTTGACATTTCTAAAAAATGTGCAAGTTAAATTGCAAAAACTTGTTCTCAGTATCTTCAATTTTTTCATAGTTTTAAGCCTTGAAAACTATAAATAATCAATTTTGGCAAATAGATGTTACTCATTTTTTATTTTAAAAAATTAAAATATGTACACGTGACTTGACACCTTTTAGGCTTTCTAGTTGCAACTACTTTAACAAGAGAAGCAACTAAAAATATAATTAGTTATTGCCTATGTTATTTTCCTATGCTTGGTGTTCCATATCAGACTAAGATAGGTAATGGAACTGGCTATTACAATTATTTGACTACAGTTAAACATTTGAGATGTTTTGTTGACAATTTAATATTACTGATATTTCCTTATTATCCTCAAGGACAAGAAATTATGAAAGAGAGGTTATGAAACTTTAAAAT
The DNA here is from genome assembly GCF_011762505.2 of Arvicanthis niloticus. Lineage (NCBI taxonomy): Eukaryota > Metazoa > Chordata > Mammalia > Rodentia > Muridae > Arvicanthis > Arvicanthis niloticus. Next base: position 76,242,977 of record NC_047661.1, on the reverse strand, counting down.
AATATCTTCATAACTCTCTAAATATGGGAAAAGCAGCTAATGGTGCTTCTTCCCTGGCTTTACAACTTTACAAGTAATTATAAAAAATTGGCTTTTTTAAACTAAAAAGGGGGAATTATACTCCCCAAGGTCACCAAAAGCACACCTTGCTTTTGTCTTATTTGTTTTAAATCTTCTGCAAACTGATGCTAAAGGTCAGTCTGCAGCGGATCGCCACTGGCATCCAGTTACTTCTAGCTCATTTGCCAGGGTCTTGTGGAGAGACCCCTTAACTAATACCTGGTGTGGTCCCGATGCTGTTCTAATTTGGGGTTGTGGGTCAGTCTACATTTTTTCAGAAAAAGAGAATAGAGCCTGATAGCTGCCTGAAAGACTGGCCCGTCAAGTGGATACAGATCTTGAGCCTAATAATTATGATTCTAATGATAAAGATGGCTCAAAATCTTTATCAACCAGCTGATTTAACTTGATATATAATCTCCACTCTTACTGGAGAGTATTTTTTAATCATTACTTAAAGCCACCCACTATATACCTGGTGGCTAGACTTGTGTCTGATCCCTGCTAATTAGCAGTTGGATTATATACTGGAATGTTTCCGCTCTCTCTCTCTCTCTCTCTCTCTCTCTCTTTTTTTTTTTTTGGTTTTTTGAGACAGGGTTTCTCTGTGTAGCCCTGGCTGTCCTGGAACTCACTCTGTAGACCAGGCTGGCCTCGAACTCAGAAATCCACCTGCCTCTGCCTCCCAAGTGCTGGGATTAAAGGCATGCACCACCACCGCCCGGCACGTTTCCGCTCTTAACCTTATTTTCTACATTGCTTGGATAATCATGTTGCTTTTAACCTTTGAACCTTATATTTTAAGCAGATTGGTTGCCCTCACACAGGATCACTCTCAGCAAGCTCAGCTATTCATCCTGGCAGTTACACATCATTGTGAAGAATTGCATCTAGTGCATGCCCACAGGTCCTTTGGTATGAATGTGGTCTTGGTCTAAAGAGTGTGCCAATGATGGCCAGTTAGTCAACGACAGGTAAGAGTGTTTTGAGCTCCTATAAACCTAAGACAGAGGCATACATCAATATGCTATCTATGTTTTCCTCAAAGACGGGTAATATAGGAGTAATATAAACATCAACCTAAGCCAGGCATGGTCACCCAGCCACTCGAGACCCTAGACAGGATGAAATTTTGTGCCCTGTCCAGATATTGGCACTGACATCTTAAAAAATTAAGGGGAGAACTGTGCCCTTCCCCCACAGCCTTGAGCAGGCCTGAGAGCCATTTACCACAATAGACCAAACAACAGTTAGGACCTGGGAGGCCCTGCAGTCTGCTACAGGAGCTAAAAGAATGGACCGCCTGCTGAGTTTGCCTTGACACCTGGGGGCTGCTATCCCCTCACTCAGGTGCTGGAGAAGAGACTCTGGGGGATGGGGCTTCCCCCTTTATATGTGAAAGCAAAATATTAAACTTCGGGCCTTGATCAGAATACTTCTTGGCCCCATGCTTCTCTCACCCTCCATTCCCCTTTCATTCCCAGCCTTCCTCTCAGGTGAACGCTGCTGGCGGCTACAATAAAGCAGGCTTGGTGACACACACCTAACAACTGGGAGCCTGAATCAGGAGGATCTGGAATTCAAAATCAGCCTGAGCTACCTGGTAGATGTAAATAGCCTATTTAAAAAAAAATGGTTTTAAGATGGAGGGGAGGGGAGGGGAGGGGACATGCTAAAGCAATTTTGCATTAAACCTGCTGTTCTCTCTCATCTATTTAAATCTTTAAATCCAGATCTTTACATTCTGCAGTGGTTTGAATGAGAATGGGCCCCAATTGTTGGAACTATTTGAGAAGCATTAGGAGGTGTACCCTCATTGGAAGAGATATATCACTAGGGGCAGGTTTAGGAGTTTCAAAAGCCCAAGACCATTGGACCCTCTCTCTGCCTCCTACTTAGGGATCGAGATTTGAGTTCCTCAGCTCCAGCCAAGCTGTCTGCTGCTTGCTGTCATGCTGTCCTGCCACAATGGACTCCTCGCCCTCTGAAACCACATGCACAATTCCGAGCTTTTGTTCATAAGTTGCCTGGTCATGCTGCTTTGTCACAGCAACAGAAAAGTGACTAAGACAGATCCTAATGTTTTAGAATATACTTGCTTTATCTCTTGTATCTTCCAAATTTCTTTTTTTTTTCTTCTATTTATTTTCTTTCTTTTTATCTATTTATTTTTGTTTTTTCTTTATATCTATTTATTTCCTTTTTTATTTTGAAGACATGGTCCTGGAACTCATTCTGTAGACCAAAGTGGCTTTCCAAAACTCCATCTATCTCTGCCTTCCCAGAGCTGGGGATAAAAGTGTATGCTTCCACATTCTGTTTTCTGAGGCATGATCTCAATACTTAGCCCAGGTTGGTCTTGAATTCATGCTCTTCACAGCCTGCCAAATGCTTATAAGCACGAAGTAGCAAACTTAGCCTTTTCTAAAATTTGATAAATCCCCTCCGAGACATTAATAAAAAATGCTACAGAAGTGTATTAGATATACCACTCTCTATTTTATCACCAATCCTTAAATGATAATTCTTGAATATGACATTCAATTTAGCTTCATTTTCATCCTATTTATATTTCTGTCTTATCCACAACAATCTGAGGACTTTATAAAGATTAGAATTTGCCAGTAACAATCTAAATAGCCCTTAAGAACTTAAAATAACAACTCACCCTTCGATAGCTGGTGACCTGTCGGGACGAGTACTTCCCCGAGACCTGTATCTTCTTGTCATTGGCAACCTTGGAGGCCGACTTGGTCCCCAAAAGTCAGTGTGAGTTTGGTGACCTCTCTCATTGGCTCTATTATCTTGGTCCAATGGATTGCTACTTAGAAATTGTCTAAAATCTTGTAAAAACATTGTGTGATCCAGATGATGGTCCCAAAGCTAGTTTTTTTTTTTTTAAAAAAAAAAAAAAAAAAAAAAAAAAAAAAAGCACATTAGTCTAGAATATGGGAGGCTCAATCCCTTGCACTGGTTGATTGTAAACAAATTTTAAAAGCTTAAAACTTAAAATAATTATATATACACACACATACATGAAAGCAAACAAATGCCTAGCTCCTTTTCTTAACAGTTATCTAACAGCCATATCCACATGCCTTTTCACAGTCCCCCCTCCAGAAATCCATTATGAGCTAAAGGCTAGCACGATGTCCATTATGAGCTAAAGGGTAGCATGGATGTCCGTTGTGAGCTAAAGGCTAGCACAGATGTCCATTATGAGCTAAAGGGTAGCATGGATGTCCGTTGTGAGCTAAAGGCTAGCACAGATGTCTATCTTAAGCATAACAAATAGTTTAAATCAATGTTATAGTTTATGTTTTGTCACAAGTGGCATCTGCATTCCCAAAAAAACATATATATTTCTCCACTTGTAAAAAACACTTCATCACTATGAAGTAGAGATAGGTGTCTTTAAAATACGTCTCTTGACTTGGCACTGGCATAAAAGACAGGCTGGGTCAAAACTATGCCAAAGCAGTGCAGCTATGTCTATCTAGTAAGAGCCTCTGTTGTACACATTTTCATTGTTAATATGGGAGGGAAAGAGACTGGGTCTGGGAGAATCAGGAAGCAACGGGGAAAAGGAAAAGTAAATTAACTTTTTAAAAAGATTATTTTTTTTTTAACTTTGTGTGTCTCTGTGAGTAGGTTTACACATATGAATGCAGTGCTCAAGGAAGTCAGAAGAGGCATAAGAGTCCCTGGAGCTAAGGTTACAGACTGTTATGAGCCACAGAATGCTGGAAACCTCACACTCATCCTCTGCAAGAACATCAAGTGCTCCTGACTGCTGAGCCATCTCTCCAGTCCAAAACAAGTTTTTAGAGACTCTTCTAAATAAAAGAATTTTATTTTCAGGTAGAAAGATGCAGATACCAAACCCTACCATAGAAAGGTTAGAAGCTCAAAAGTTCCATACAGCCCTTGGGGGTTACTGAGGGAAGACGTGAAACCAGCTGTCTCTGTGCTTCCTATTCTGTGATGAAATGAACAGTCTCTGCCACGTGTTCCTAGTACTAAGAACTGAGCTGTCCCACCATGCCTTCACTGTCATGATAACTCCAACACTCTAAAACCATGAACCAGAATAAACCGTTCTCCCCTTAAGCTGTCTCTGTTAGGTGCTGTATTCACACAGATCCAAAAGTAACTAATACAGAAACTATAATGTGTTTGCTAACTGTAAGTATCATAAGTGATGAAGGCTTGCATTGCCTCAGGATACCATCATAGCATTCTTTTCAATACCAATGTGTCATGGATATTTTATGTATTAAGATTACCATCATAATATACTCAATACAAGTAAAATAGTACATGAATAAGATGTTAGACAAGATAAGTTCATTATCTCCCTAAAGCTACTGAAATTCTCTATGTATCCCTTTCATAACCTCCAGAAGTAAATGCTATCCAAATATTTTGTTTATAATTCACTGGTTTTTTTCTATTTTTTTAATTTTAAAATGCTTATTAGCATATATTAATTATATGTAGATAAAGACCTTTATCACATACACTCCCCATTACATTTTATCCCCCTTCCACTCTTGCTGGTCCCTTCCTCTTCCCAACCAGCCCCCTCTACTTTAATGTCTCTTTCACTTTGTCTTTTTCTTTTGTTATTGTTTTCTTTTGTATGTTTTTGGTTGACCCACTGAGTTTTAGCATGGTTGCTCTCAGGGCATACATGATGTTATTACAGCCTTACATCACATGAGCACCTTACAGTAGTGTACTACTCAAGACGATGCTTCTCCCTCCCTCTCCCTCTACATGGAGTTCTGAGGATCCATACTCTAGTCCTCATACTTGCTCAGTGAGTGCTGTGGCCACTAGGCCATCCTCCAGCCTGGTTAATTATATTCTTTAGATTACTGTCAATTGTAATCACAGCTAAGAAAATGGAAACTCCAAAGCACCTTCAGCATCAGCTTGAGGAACTATGCTACTTGTCTGGAAACACAAAGTGTTACCAACTAACAGTAATAGTGTTTTTCTAGCCTACTTTCATCACCAGATGACAGCAGGCCCTAACCATAAAAACACAGAATCAAAGAGTACATCTCAGAACTTTACTCCAAACCAACACGGAGGATAAGAATAGCTCCAGGTCATCTGTCTCAGAGCAGACTTACACAAGCATAAGGGAAAAGAACTCATTAACAGAACTGGGTCTTCAGGACACAACTTACATAAGTATAAACTAACTGAATGACTACAGAGTTTTAGTAAAACATTTGAAAGAATTATACGGTTTAACAAATTTGGTCTTGAAAAAAACAACAAAATAAGTTACTCTTATTTTCTACCCAAGTTACAAAGCTTGGTGGTGGGGGGAAGGGGGAGTTAGGGGATAAAAACCGAAATGTAAATATAATATCCAATTAAAAAAAAAAAAAAAGACAAAGCTTCCAGTGTCATTATAAACAAGACAGAGCTGAGGCAGCTAAGCATACGTTCCACAGTGCGGACTGGTGCCGGATGCCAGCACCCATGTAACAAGCTCAACAGTCCATCAAGCACATATCTCCAGCAGGAGAGCAGAGACAGGAGGGTTACTAGGCCTTGCTGGCATCGAGCTAGCCAAGAAAACTCTGGCTCAATGGAAGAGGCAGAATATGATAAGGATGACACCTAAGGGCCTCTTTTAGCCTCCACACATGCACACACCAGCACACTCATATGCACATGCACTCACACAAAGGTGCACAAATATAAATCAACAAATCCCTTAAAATATAAATAAAAATAAACAACAGTATAGATGATGTCTTCCACTTGACAGACCTTGCTCTGAGCCAACTGCAATCATATCCTCCATATACTTAAAATGTTATGGTGTGTTCTTCAGAGCTAAACAGTTAATTATATGACACAAGAATCTCACTGTTAGCTATAAAAGTAAGAGAACGATAAATAATCACAAAGAAACATGTACATATATATTAATAGCAAACTACTCCTAAGAACCCAGTGTAAATGTCCAGTGTCTATTGGCTAACAGAGAGACACACAGTAACAGTCACATGGAGCTAGGCTTAGCTAGTAGATGTCCTTGCCTGCATACTGAAGCTAAGGGATCGATTCCCAACACCAAAAGGAAAAGAATGAATGTCTGCACAATGTATTGTGCAGCCATACAGTGAAGGAAGTAGTAATGCATTCTATAACATGGGAAAATTTGAAAACATTATGCTAAGTATAAAAAAAATTCAGTCAGAAAAGGTTGCATTTCATATGATACCATTTATAGCTACTGTCCTACATAGAGACAGAAAGTGGATTAAGGGTTGTTTAGTATGGGGAAACTGTGGAGAAATGAGAAGTATAAATGATTTAAAAATTGGGGCTAATGGAAGACTTCTGGGGAGTAGACAGAGAGTTCCCAATGTCCAGTCTCTGCTCTTACTCAAAATAGTGTTTAATTCTTAGCAAGAGCAGTAATGAAAGAAGTAAATAGATGTAAACAGAGAATGAACAGGCAAAACTAATCCTAACTGCAGATAATAGGATCCTATTCTTAAGACTTAAAAGTTCCATCAGAACACTCTTAGAACTAATAAACATTTTTACAAAGTAGCAGGATCCCAAACTAGCATGCAAACATCAGCACTGGGGCCAGCAAGATGCTCAGTGTGTAAATGCGCTTGTCACCAAGCTCATTAAGAACACACTAAGGACCTGAGGTTAGTAATTCTCAGGACCTACATGATAGCAGGAGAGAAGCAACTCCTGTAAGTTGTCCTCTGACTTCTACACATGTAATACTGCATGCTCACTTGAAAACACACACGCATGCACAAATGTACAAGAATGTACATTTATTTATGAAAAGTAAATATAAAAAAAAAAAACATTTTGGTTTAAAAAGTTCAGTAAAGTACTAAGGAAATGTCAAAGCCAGTGAAGTGCTTCCCCTGCCTGTATTTGATCCCTAGAACCCATGTAAAAAGCTACACTGACTTATGCTTGTAACCCAGGCACTGGAATAGCAGAGAAGGAGGATCCCTGGGGTTTGTGGACTAGCTAGTCCAGCAGAATCTGGCAAGCTTTTAATTCAACAATAGACCCTGTCTCAGAAATAGGCGGAGAACAGTACCTACATAAAATCCTGTATGGCCGCATGCATTGATAACCCCAGTACTGTTGGGACTGAGACAGGAGGATCACTGAGGCTTGTTGGCACAGTTACCACCAAATAATATTTGACAAAGATGTCAAAAACATTAGGGGGCTTTAGAGATGACTTGACGGGTAAAAGCACTTGTTCTTGTGGAGGACCTGGTGGATCACAACCATCGATAAATCCAGTCCCAGGGTATTTAATGCTCTCTTCTGACTTCCATAGGCACCAGGCATGCACATGGTACACATACCTACATACAGGCAAAACATTCATACACTTAAATAATAACAGAAGTAAATCTAAAAAATATATATTAAAATTTTCAGCATCTTTAGCCATTTAGAGAAATACAAATCAAAACCACTGAGAGACTCCATTTCCCTCCAGTTAGAATGGCTATCATCAAGGAAAGACAGCTTCAAATAGGACAAAAGCGTGAGGATATGAATTCAATCTCCAGAACTCTGGTAAAGAAGCTTGGCATGGTAGTTCACAGTTTTAATGTCAGACTGAGGGGAGGGGGAAAATCAAGAATGAATATTAGATTTTGTAGAACGCTTTTGTTGCAAGTTTTGAAATAGGATAATCTTTTTTTAGAGTACTAATACAGTGAATTATATTAACTTATTTTTGATTGTTGAACCAACCTTACATTCTTGGGGTAAATTCTACTTGATCTTGATTTACTTCCCATTTTATATATTGCTTGGTTTTATATATTTCTTGTCAAAGTTTTATCTATATTTTTTATATCTATATTTAAAAAGAGATATAGTCTGTACTTTCCTTTCAATGTCTCTATTTTAAGAACCGAAGTTACCTTTTTATTTTTGAAACATACTTAAACATAATTATTCACAAAGTCCCTTAACATAGTAAAACCAACTTTCCATCAAGTGTATTTACACACCACACACACACAATAGTGCATCCTTTCACATTCCAATTATCTGTCTTACTTACTTTTCTACTGCTATGACAAAATACAATGACCAAAGTAACTTACAAAAGAAAGCAGTTAATCTGGAGGTCCATGGTTCCAGAGGGTTATAGTCCTTGACCATAATGGCAGAGAATATAGCACCCAGCAAAAATGGTCTTGGAGCAGAACCTGAGAGCTTACATTTGGTCCACAAGCACAAGGCAGAAAGAGAAAAAGCCTAACTGGGAATGGTGTGGGCTTCTTAAACCTCAAAGCACACACCCTCCTACTCTTTCTCACACAGATCCACCTCTTTGGGAAATCTCTGAGCCTATGGAGGCCATTCTCATTCAAACCACCACATCTCACTCCCTGGCCCATATAGGCTTATAGCCAAACCATAATACAAAATGTACTCAATCAATCTTCAAAAATCTTCAGTCTGTCAGTCTCATGACTGTTTAAAAGTCTAAAGTCAGGGGCTGGAGAGATGGCTCAGTGGTTAAGAACACTGATTGCTCTTCCAGAGGTCCTGAGTTCAATTCCCAGCAACCACATGGTGGCTCACAACCATCTCTAATGGGATCTGATGCCTTCTTCTGGTGTGTATGAAGACAGCTACAGTGTACTCATATAAATAAATCTTAAAAATAAATAAATGTCTAAAGTCTCTTGAGACTCAAGGCAATCTCTTAATTGTAATCCCCTGTAAAATCACACACTTCCAATGTATACAGTACAATACACATTATCATTCCAAAAGGGAAGAAAGAAAGCATAGTGAGGAAATACTGTACCAGAACAAAACTAAAATCCAGAAGGGGAAACCCCAAATCCTATAAAACTCCAAGTCTGATATCAAAGGGCTTAGATGACTTCATCCTTCCAACTTTGCTGACTGCAACATGCCGCTTCTCCCTCTTAAGCTGGTTCCACTCCCCATTTGCAGCTCTTTGACATCTCTGGCATCTCCAACATCCTAGGGTCTCCAACACAATCCAGATTCCACTTTCACAGCTTCATGAACTGGCCTCTCTGGTCCTCCACATGTCTGACCTCAGCATCCCTCCTTAACCATAAAGAAGATTCCACAGTCCCTGTACTCCTGTATCTTTCATGGCTCTAAAGCCAGAATCACTATGCTGCCAAGTTCTGCTGCCTGCTTGGGATGCAGCCTGGCCCCCTCCTAGAAATACAATCATATAAGCTTTCTTTTGTTGTGTTCTTTAGGAACAGATAACTCCTTAGGCCTTTTCTTTTCACAGATTGCAGGCTTAGCTAGGTGGGAGTCTTGTTCTGTGGCCACCACTCCCTTTTTTTCTATTTCTCCTTATCTCTCTCAGCACAAACCAAGGCCCAACATTAAATTTCCTGCTTCTTTCTTTCTCCTCAAATAGTACATTTTATACTTCTTTTGCTCTGCTTTCTCATTTTCATTGTAAATCTACATAAGAGTGATCACTAATAGCCACACATATCAATATCAACACTACCGATGAAATTAGAACAAAACTCTTCAATTTAGTTTCAGGCAAATTATTGAGATAAAGGCAAAATGTAGCAACATTCTTTGCCAAATTATAACAAAAATGGTCTCTAGCCCATGGTATCTAGCTAATGTTGTTCCTCTATGAAACCTCTTGAGCAAGGCCTCGACTCATAGTCCACACTGGCCTCAGCACTACTTACTGTCTTCTAAACTCTACTAGGATGGCCCATGGAAGCTCACTTACAGGCTTATAGCATTCAACAACTTTTCTAATTCAAAGTCTTCCGCATTTCTCCAAAAAACAGCATGGCCAGGCCTGTTACAACAATATTAACACTTTGTAGTACCAAGCTGTAGCTTAGTTATACCATATACCATGATCAAGGCAACTTATAAATGAAAGCATTTAATTTGGGGGTTCATGATTTCAAAGGATTAGAGTATTTAACCATCATGCCAGGGAGCATGGCAACAAGCAGGTACTCATGGCACTAGGGCAGCAGCTTACAGCTTACACAAGCTGACAGATCCACAAGCACAAGACACAGAGAGAGCTATTTGGGAATAGTGTGAGCTTTTTAAATCTCAAAGCCAGTGACACACCTCCTCCAAAAAAGGCCACACCTCCTAATCCTTCCCAGACAGTTCTACCAACTACAGACCAAGCTTTCAGATATATGAGCCTATGGGAGTCATTCTCATTTAAACCATCACATATCCCAGCTTATGAAGTAAATTATGTGACTACTATAATGGCTATAGAGACATTAGATAACAATGGAAGGTGAATAGCATCAGAGTAGCTGCTCAGTGATGGTTATGGTGACTGTTTACTTGACAGAATTTAGAATTATCTAGGACATGAGCCTCTGGGCACCCCTATGTGGCATTATATAGACTAGGTTGATAAACGTGGGTGGCACCCATTTCCTAGGCTGGGGTCTTAGGCTGAATGGAAAAGAGAAACTAAACTGAGTGCACCACCTATGTACATGTGTGTTTCATATAACCAGTTGTCTCAAATGCCTGCTCCAGACATCCCCACGTGGTTACTGTGAGGTCAAAATAACCCTTTCTCCCTTAGGTTGTTTTGTCAGGGTGTTTTATCACAACAACAGGAAAAGTAACTAAGAAACACTTCAAGTTTATTTTTATCTTACTTTGAACTACATGTGGACCCGAAGAGGCATTTCAGAGCTAACTCTTCAGCCAGGTTTTAGATACTTGACACTAAAACCACATCTTCATCAAGTTTTTATTAGCAAATGTGAAGAAGCAAGGAGATCCCACTTTCCCATTTGTCATAGAAATAAAGCTTCTACTTAGCAATGGTTAGTAGGAAGGTTGAATAAAATCAGTTAAAAGCTAAAAGTATAATTTAAAAGACTTGTGCTTTAAAAGGTCTAGCTCCAGAAAATAACTTCTTCAAAAAAAAAAAATTAAAAAGCCAGGCATGGTGGTGCACACCTTTAATCCCAGCACTTTAGATGCAGAAGGGGAAAGATCTCTGTGAGTTTCAGGCCAGCTTGGTCTACATAGTTATTTTCAGGCCAACCAAACTATAAACCTAGACCCTGCCTCTAACACACTAACACACACTAACACACACACACAGAGAGCGAGAGAGAGAGAGAGAGACAGAGACAGAGACACAGAGACAGAAGTTTTAAAAAATAATATATTTTACAATAAGAAAAAGAATAGGAGAGTGAAAGAAAGTAAAACTAGTGCCCTGGGGCTCCTAGAACACAAGGCAAATGGAGTCAGGTCACTCCAACTCCATGCGCCTCTAATCCCTCTAATCCCTCCAGTAACAGGCTGTAGCCAATTGCATTCACCAGTGTTGATAGAGGTCTGTAGAGCGAGAGGCCACTGCTCTGCTGAGGTTGCAATGAGAACCTGAGGCAGTGAGCTCAGCAGCCTAGGAATGCACTGAAAGCCCCTGTCTAACACCCAGGGACAGATGCTCTCAAGAGTCAGCTTGTAAGCATCTTAGACTCACCCTCCACTACCTCTAGCATGTTACTCAAGTATTGTTGCTCTGTCACTGCTAAGCCTCTTCCTGCCTTCTTTCCCAACTACCCTCCCCACTCCATCCTTGCTTGAAAAGTAAGTATTAAGCATTTTGAAATTTTTCTTGGATTAAGCTTTTTCTAATAGATCCATTTAGGGCAGCCAAGAGATGGCTCTGCAGTTAAGAGCACCAACTGTTTTTCCAGAGTACCTGGGTTCACCTCCCAGAACACACATGGCAGCTCACAATTGTCTGTAACTGATCTGTTTATAAAAAGATAAAGATATATAGAATATGTTCTATAGACGTGTGTGGTGAGGTATGGGAGAAGGAGATGTCTCAGTGGGGCCCATAATGAGGCATCTCTTCCCCTTGAGGGACCAGCCCTCAGGTATAGTATAGAATAGAGTTTATTCAGGGCATGGGAGGGATTTAAGAGGGCAGTAAAGGCAGAGAAAGGCATAAAAAGAGAGAGACAAAGACATAAAGAGAGAGACAGAGAGAGACAAAGAGAGGAGAGAAGAGAAAAGTAGAAGCCGGCCACAAGCTCATGGAGAGGGAGGAAGAGGGAAGGGGTGAGGGGACAGAGGGGGAGCAAGAGGCAAGACAACAGGAGATCAAGAGAGCAAGAGAGAGAAGAGGGGGCAAGCAGCCCCTTTTATAGTGGGGCAGGCCTACCTGGCTGTTACCAGGTAACTGTGGGGAGAAGCATACCTTGCTGTTGCCAGGTAACTATGGGGTGGTGTTTAGACAGAATGCTAACAGTAACTCTTGTTCCAAGAGATCCAACACCCTCACTCAGACATATTGACAGGCAAAACACCAATGCACATAAAATAAAAATAAAGAAATTTAAAATAAGGAAAAATTATAATTTAACTAATTACAGAAAATAGTTTCTTCAGATCTAAGCAACTCACTAAAGAAAAACAGACTCAAGAGGGTCCCAGGATCCAAGGAGGATGACATTACCTGAAATATCCAACAAAAGGGAGATAGAACCTGTAGAGACCATATCAATGGTTAGGAATGGCCCCCGGTTGAGGGATGGGGCCACCCACCCATCTCAAAAATATTAACTCAGAATTTCTCCTGTCTAAAGGAAATGTAGGGACAAAGAGTGGAGCAGAGATTGAAGGAAAGGCCACCAGAGACTGCCCCACCTAGGGATCCATCCCATCTGCAGACACTACTGCTGATGCCAAGAAGTGCTTGCTGACAGGAGCCTGGTATAGCTGTCTCCTAAGAGATTCTGCCAGACCCTGACCAATACAGATGCCGAGGCTCGAAGCCAACCATCGGACTGAGCATGGAAACCCCAATGGGAAGCACTGAAGGATCTGAAGGAGAGTGTAACCCCATAGGAAGAACAACAATATCAACCAACCAGACCTCTCAGAGCTCCCAGGGACTAAAACCACCAGCCAAAGAGCACACATGGAGGGATCCATGGCTCCAGATACATATGTAGCAGAGGATGGCCTTATCTGACATCAATGGGAAAGGAAGCCCTTGGTCCTGTGGAGGCTCAATGCCCCAGTGTAGGGGGATGCCAGGGCAGTGAAGGAGTGGGTGGTTGGGTAGGGAGCACCCTCATAGAAGCAGGGGGCATGGGGGATAGGATGAGGGTTTGCAGAGGGGAAACTGGGAAGGGGAACAACAAATGTAAATAAATAAAATAACCAATAAAAAAAAAAAAAAAGAAAAACACAGAAAAATCAAACATATGCCTGTGGTAAAATAACCAATTAGAACATGGAAAGTAAGTGTTGGTGCTCTATTTAACTGTATTTCTAAGTCTATGTTTTTGTCTCCAGGGACATGGATATAAAAACATATAGCTTTAGAATACTATTTTGAGACAGTTTTTTTTTTTTAACAGCTTTTTAAAAAAAAAAAATCTAAATCCCTTCTCCATGAAGTGCACTCATGGCTCTAACCTATCAGTCCCTTCCTTAGGACAGACATATTGGGGTCTTACATACCAAGCGTGTGTTGGTAACATCCTATGAAGTACATGTTTCCATTGCCCCCACTATTCTCCCAAGGAAACAGACAGGCACAGAAATATTGTGAGGAATTTTGTTGTAGTTACACAGTTAGGTTGCATACTAGGGTATGGACTCCAGTACCTTGGTCCTAGAATCTGTACTCTGTCACTGTATATGATGAGGCTGGACTAAATGGTCTTCCTTCCACTGTACTTCTCCATATGCCCCCACAGAATGGTTGGTACACTCCTGTACCTGTGTCTTCCTATTCACTTTATGTATTTAAACTTGCTCTCCAACTACACTTTAATACTGTGCAAGCAAGGCAACCAAACATGTGCTTCCTGCCCCTGCTTGTATTAGAAGCAATATGTATAAAAAGGTTTCACCGAATTCTTCAAAATCCTTGGGAATTTCAATAATATTATATTGTTGATAGCCCTGGTCTTGTATTTTGATGATAATTCTGCTTTCCCAAGGAGGGGCTGCAGACAAGGAATAAATTAGTATACAGGTGACTTCCTGTAAACCTTCTGCCCACTTTAATTTGTAAATTGTGATTGGAGGTGGAGAGGGAGAGGAGAAAAGGAGGAGGGGAGGCAAGATGGCTGTGGATGTCACCCTCATGTCTCTAGCAGTCTCAGGTAGTTACTCATATCAAGGTTAAATAATTTGAAATAACAATTCTAATTGTGTGGCCATCTTGTGTATTGAGTAATTGCTGATATATAAATCTATTTGGTTTATCTTTAAGCATCTAGAGTTTTGATTTACTTGGTTGTTGGGTGTTGTGGCAGTTGACTGTGGGGTGGACGACCGTGGAGTGGGGCTGGCATGGCCCCACCAGAGAGCCTGCCGAGATAAGAACACCCTGCTGGGCCAAGGTAGCCCACTGGTAATGCTCATTTCTGTCAACATAGAACCAGAACTGGGAACCTGTGGTCATGGGTGTCACCTTTAGTTCAGAAACTTAGAAGCTGCAGCCAAGCGGCTACTGCTTTTTCAAATATCTCTGACAACAACATTATTATAAAGATATTTTTCCAATTATAAAATGTAAAACATCATTTTAAAATAAAAAAGTTAACACTCAGTAGACAGAGGCAGGTGAACCTCTGGGAGATGAATGCGGCCTGGTCTACACAGTAAGCTCCAGGACAGCCAGAGCTATGTAGGGAAACATTGTCTTGAGAAAAGAAAAAAAAAAAAGAAAGAGAAAAAGAAAAAATTAAATATTGAGGCATGGTGATAAGAAAACTCTCCTGAGGGAAAACTGGGCGTGATTATACCTTACTACAAAGGCTGTCACTGCCAAGGAACACGAACTCACAGCCATGACTGCTGCCTGGAGGGCAGCCCAGGCCATGGTGTCAGATGCAGTCCTACTATAGTTAAGAGTGCTGACCACATATACTTATTTTCCTTCTTACTCAATGCATTTCCTCCTCGTGAATCAGACAGACAAAACTGACACACCCATCTATTTCCATTTCTAAAAGAGAACCAATGCTTAGGGAAAAATCAAGTGAAGTTTCTTCTGCATATACACAATCAGGAACAGACTGTGCTCCCAGAAACAGCACACCCTGGGAAATGCTAACATCAAGAAGACTGCCAGGCTTCACACAGAGTATATAGACTTTAAATGCTCCTCAATCTATCAACAAGAAAACACAAATGAGTGTGCAAAATATGATCTGTCTGGAGTCAGGCTCACAGCAACTCATCTTAAAGCAGTTAAGAATTGACTAAAAATCTTAGAACTAGATGTTAGCAATTACCATAGCCATAAACAAAAGGAAACATCCTAACACAATTCTTGACTATAATGTCATCAAGGACAAGGGAGGGAGACATATTTACATCTTAAGATAATTTTCAAAAAAGAAAAGCTCAGTGATTTTTGGGCTTATTAACTAAGATTCTAAATAAAAGGGAATTCTGATTATGAGATTTAACATTAAAAAACTGTTCTGGTCATATATCTGAAAGCTATGTGGCAACAGAGAGATACATAAAAGTAAAAGTGTTTGCTGTCCAATGAGCTGGGTTTTCCCATCTGGGAAACAGTCTCTAAACAACTACAAGCACAGAATATGAACACCACTGAACTATATACTTAAAAACAGTTTAAAAACTAGGCATAACAGCTTATGTCTATAGTCTCAGCTTTTCCAGAGGCTGAGGCAGGAGGATCAGTTGAGCTCACGAGTTTAAGACAAGCTGAGGCAAAAAAAAAAAAAAAAAAAAAAAATTTATGAAACCCTTCTCTAAAGAAACAAGAGGTTCAAACAGTTACACAAGCTGAAAAGAAAGAAATGAAAAGCTAAAGTACTTTGAACTGATAAATAAATGGTATTAAAGGACACAGACTAATGCCCTAGTGCTCTGGTTTCAAATAATAATTCAGAGTTTTGATTTTCTAACTGGGCTGGTGCCATCTATATGCCTACGAATCCAGTACCTAGGATGCTGAGACAAGAGGAATTATGTTTTCAAGGCCAACCAACATTACATAGTGAGTATGAAGCCTGCCTGGACCATATAGTAAAACCTGTCTCAGGGGCAAAGGTGGGGAGGGAGAGGGGGAGACAGAGACAGCAACAGAAAGAGACAGTGGGGGGAGAGAGAGAGGAAGAGGGAGAGGAGAAGAGAGAGAACTCATATTCAATATATGGATGCTACATTATAGAAAGGACTATAAATTAATTAATTAAGGGTCTCATCTTAGGATCTGAAAGGCCATAAATATACTTATTTCACAGCAAACTACCATGTTAACAAAAGGTAAATTCTAGGAACTAGTATCATACAATGTTGTTTTAAAACTATTTTATTACAATTTGGGTAATAAGCCATCTGGGCTGCCAATGCAGTGGAGGCTATAGCACCGATGCTCTGCAAACATCACAAGCTTTTAATTCATATACAGAAAGCAGCAGCAGAAAAAGAAAACACAACCAGGTTTGCAACAGGATATTTTACAGACTATGACTTTTTCCTCAGAAGAAACATGCCAAACCCTTAGCTACCGACAACACAGACCTTTCCTTGACAGCGTTCCTACACATTCATCCTCAGTGATGCTGCACTAGGTGTTGGTTATCCGTCACTTCAATCCCAGCCATGCCCTAAGCAATCTCTACAGTCAAAGGAAAACTTACCTCTGCAAAATGTGTTGCTGTGCTATTATCTGTCCGGCTTCCAACACCACCTAAAAAACTAAAGAGAAAAGGAATGGTGGCGACTCTATTCCCAGGGATGAGCTCTCCCCCTTCCCAGAAGCTAAATATAGGATGGCCAAATGACAACAAAGCTCAATTGGGACAATCACTCATCCCAGCAGGACACCTCCCAGAGACACCACTTCTGTGAGGTGTCTTTACAAGTAAAACAGTAAGAGAGGCAAAAGAACATTGGCATACCAAACAACAAAATCAAGTGGTTTTCAAATGAATTAAAGCTACAACAAATGGCAATTTAGAGAGTCATTGTACCAAAAGGACTTACAGCCAGTAATACAATTCAAAGTTAGCCTAGCAAAGAAAGAAAAGTAAATATGTATCCTCAAAGAGTCTCAGAATCTGGAATTACTAAATGTGCAATATAAAGGGCCTGGTATAGATTAGCAGCTAAGAAAGAATTCAGTATGTATTTCTTCTTTGAATAGGTTATCCTATTCTTAGATTATCCTACCCAGCCTTCAGAGTTATCTTACCCATGAATTGCTTCTGACCTCACCAAACGAATATGACTCTTCCACATCTCTCTGTGCTGACTCTGGTTCTAAGTTCTACCTTGTATTATTAATAGCTAGGATTTGCCTCAACCATCTCAACCCTTTGCTTCTTTCATAAATATAACCTGAAAGGCCAAAATCTGTATTTTATAATTAATACCTCACATATATACATTTATTATTTGTCAGATGTCAACTTTGAAAACCTTGTGATGGCATATATACCTGTAACTGCAAAATAAAAGTTGCTGATTTAATAGCACATGTCTGAAAAAATACCTCTTTTCAAGGACCCAGAAGAACAGGATGAAGTTAAATCCCACTACCCATATGAAATCTGTAGAGACTGGCTAACACCTTTAAAAGGAAGGAAGAACTGAGTCACAGAAACCTGCGAGAAAGCTCTTCCAGCAACAAACACAAGCATGCGTCCTAGTCATAAACCTCTGAACTACTGAAGACCACTTTCATCTTCAGGGTTATAATATTATTCCAGGCACTGCACCAAGCTCACGGAGGAAACAAACACACCCTAGTTAGTCTAAAGCTAAAGCAAACATTGTTCTTCCTGCACTCGTCTCAAGCCTTACTCTGATGAGAAACCATTTGAAACTTGTGTTTGTGAAAGAGGTTAAAAATACTTTTAAAAAATCATTTTAATTATGCAACACCTATACTAAATAAATAATTGAACTACTAGATTTCATAATCCATGGCTGTACAGAGATTTTACTGCCCAAATCTAACATGCTTCTAAGAATCATCTTTCCTAGGTTTGGGTGGGGGTAGTGGGGGTGGTGGTGTTGTTGGGTCTTATTTTTGAGACATGGTCTGACCTCATAGTTCAAACTGGCCCTGAACTCACTATGCAGCCCAAACTAGTTCTTCTACACCTTAAGAGGAAAAAACTAAGCATAGAAAACATAATTTAAAACAACAATTTTCTAATAAATTTTACAAAAATTAAGAAAATGTACAAGATGTCCTCTAGCACGTGTGGAAGTAGATGGGGCCTGCTATCTTATATTTACATGCGAAGACTTCCTCGTATTGACTTATTTTTCTGGTACTGGGGTTTAGTCTAGGGCCTCATACAAAATAGGCAAATATGTCTACCACTGGGCTACATTTTCTCTCTTTACTTTTTCTCTAGAGACCAGGTCTAAGTGTGCAGGCTGGCCTGATGACTTTACAGCCCAGGCCAGCCTCATGGTCCTGTACTCATCCTGCTTCCGCCTCTGAGTAACTAGAATCTCTGGCTTGTAGTATCAGGCTCAGCTTTAATAAACTTTCATTATTCACTGTTAATCACTGCAATTGCTAAGTACTTAAGTCAGCAAATACTTACAAATTTTATAAAAGGGAATAATAATTCATTGCCTGTGAGACTCTGAGTCTAAGAATAAGATTTCTTCCCTCTTTAAATACACTGACTTCACCAGGCAGTGGTGGCACACACCTCTAGTTCCAATGCTCCAGAGGCAAGGACAAGCAAATTCTCTTTGAGTTTGAGGCCAGACTGACTCATAGAGTAAGTTCCAGGACAGTCAGGTTTTGAGAAAAAAAAAAGGAGGGAGGGGTCTCAAAAAAAAAAAAAAAAAACAACAACAAAAACGCCACTGACTTCATTCAAAACTTACAATATTCACTTTTTTTATTTTTTTTATTTTTTTTTATTTTTTTTATTTTTTTTTTGGTTTTTCGAGACAGGGTTTCTCTGTGTAGCCCTGGCTGTCCTGGAACTAACTCTGTAGACCAGGCTGGCCTCAAACTCAGAAATCCGCCTGCCTCTGCCTCCCAAGTGCTGGGATTAAAGGCGTGGGCTACCACCGCCCGGCTAATATTCACTTTTGAATAGCTGCCACCACTAGCATCTATACAGGACAGTCTTTGACCTATACAGGCACAAATGTTAAGAGTTGAGTGAAAATAAAATCCAGAGTTCATAGTAACCTGCCATAAAGTATCCAGATTCTAGCTAGTTATTATAGCCAGGTATAACTGCACTTTCTATAAGAGTTCTCTGTGTCTAAAGCAATCAGAACTCCTATTTTAAAACTTAGGAGAACATCCATTAGTCACCCCACTATGCCCAGTACACTCCTCATTCAATACATGCAGAGCATAAGAGCTTAAGTATTTGAGGCACCTATAACAACACAAAAAAGTCCCAAGGTAGCATGCCATCCACACACTACTAATTTTGCTGTCATGCTAATCTTACAGGCATAATGCTAGCATTGTTATTTAAAGCCAAAACTGTTACACCAACATTCAAGTGTGTGTACCAAACTAGATCCCAAGCCATACACTGCCCCAGAAGCTCCAGCTCATTTACACATATAATCATCAACAATTAGAACAGTAAAACTAACAGTACATACTTTAAAATGTGTAGTTTTTCCTGGTTGTGGAAGAGACCTTCAACTTTAGATTCTGCCAACAGCAATGTAAGGGAATTATGGACTGGCATACAGCTTGAGAGTCACATTCATTTTAAACAGTTTATATTTTTTCAAATTGTCAAATGCTAGAATTAAGTTGTTGCAGTTTTATTCACAAAAAAAAAAAAACAAGAAATATATTACCACTTAAAGAAAATATTTCCTCTTTTTATTAATATACCTTTACCAAAGCCAAGAAAAC
Source organism: Arvicanthis niloticus (assembly GCF_011762505.2). Classification (NCBI taxonomy): domain Eukaryota; kingdom Metazoa; phylum Chordata; class Mammalia; order Rodentia; family Muridae; genus Arvicanthis; species Arvicanthis niloticus. The sequence goes on along the minus strand of NC_047661.1, from coordinate 76,222,984 downwards.
AAACCCAAATATTAATACTACAGCAGCAAGATGACAGTCTGACAACACCAATCTTCATCTGAACAGGGGACCTGTGGCTCTCAAGGCAGAGAAACAGCTCAGCTTCCCAGGCTAGAATCTACTGTTTGCCTTGTTAGCCAACTTCTCAGAAGTCACTCCATAGCCCACCAAATATGTGCATCATTTTAACTTCCGGCAACAAAGTAGTCGCTAAGAATTAATTAGTAATCCAAGAGGGCTCCAAAGAAGCAAACGAAAACTTAGTAAGTTTCCTTTGATATGGCTACATCTAGGTGTGATGCAATCAGATAAAATCATATCATCACACTGATTTCCAAATTTTCTTTCCTTTCCATCTCCTGTTCTCTTCTCCTCGTGTGTGTGTGTGTGTGTTATGTGTGTGTGTGTATGTGTGTGTGTGATATAGTCTCTACTCCCAAGAGAGGGTAAGCTACAAAACAAATTCCTTCCATTCCACTCAGTCAACACTAAGGGTAAACAGTTTCAATACTAGAAAGTTTGGTTTATCCATAAACTTATACAATACCTGGAATCATCTGTCACTTCCTCAATAAAGCCTGATTCACATCTGGGACATATATATTCCTATAAGAGAAAAGAATAAGTAAATAGAAGTTTTTCATTTCATTAGGAAGCTAAGCAGATGGTTTCAGAATATCATGAAGCACAAAAGCTGATGATCAGCTAGCAAGATATTCAGAAGGTAGAGAAACTCTGCTGCCAAGCCTGATGATCTGAGTTTGATCCCCAGGACACACACAACAGAAGAGAACAAACTTACTGCAAATTGTACTCCGACCTCCATATTTGTGCCATTTCATACACATACCTACACATACAATAAATAAATAACGTAATAAAAACTTTGAACATTTTTAGATGCATTTATGTTTATGGGTATTTTGTCTACACGTGTGTCTGCGCACCAAGTGTGTGTCTAATGCCCATGGATGTCTGAAGAGGACAGTGAATCCCCTGGAACTGGAGTTACTGCTAATTGTGAACCATGCAGGTGCTAGACACTGAACCCAGGCCCCTTCAAGAGTAGCATGTGCTATTAACCATTGAGCCATCTCTCCAGCCCCATTTTAAAAAAATAAATAGCCGGGCGGTGGTGGCGCACGCCTTTAATCCCAGCACTTGGGAGGCAGAGGCAGGTGGATTTCTGAGTTCGAGGCCAGCCTGGTCTACAGAGTGAGTTCCAGGACAGCCAGGGCTACACAGAGAAACCCTGTCTCGAAAAGACAAAAAAGAAAGAAAGAAAGAAAGAAAGAAAGAAAGAAAGAAAGAAAGAAAGAAAGAAAGAAAGCAAGCAAGCAAGCAAGCAAGCAAGCTGGCTGTGAACTGTATGTACTTTCCAGGCAATGGTGGTGCACACCTTTGATCCCAGCATTCAGGAGGCAGAGGCAGATGGATCTCTGAGTTTGAGTCCAGCCTGGTTTCTGGAGTGAGCTCCAAGAAAACCAGGGCTACAGAGAGAAGCACATCTTGAAAAACAAAACAAAATGAAATGAAATGAAAAGAAAGAAAGGAAAGAAGGAAGGAAGGAAGGAAGGAAGGAAGGAAGGAAGGAAGGAAGGAAGGAAGGAAGGAAAGAAAGAAGAAAAAAATGTATATACTTGCTAATTTCCAAGCTGTTTTATTTTCTAATATACTCTGGAAATAAAGAATTTCAGAAGATATTTACAGAATGGTTTCATAAGTACCTAAGTAGTTTTCATTGAGAGAATACAAGGGAGTGTTATAGATTTCTCTTTCTTTGGTTGTTTTTAATTTGGGACGATTTGCATTTCTTTCTTTTTTAATGTTTTTGGTTTGTTGTTTTAGAGAGATGACAGAAAAAACTGGGTGTTTGATGTCCTGGTTAGTTTTATGCCAACTTGACACAAACTAGAGTCATCAGAGAGGAGTCTCAATTAAGAAAATGCCTCATGGGATTGGGCTGTGGGCAAGCCTATGGTGCATTTTCTTGATTAGTGATTGATGGGGGAAGGCCCAGCCCATTATAGGTGGTGCCACCCCTGGGCTGGCGGTCCTGGGTTCTATAAAAAAGCAGGCTGAGCAAGCCATTGAGAACAAACTAGTAAGCAGCACCCTCCATGGCCTCTGCATCAGCTCCTGCCTCCAGGTTCCTGCCCTGCTTGAGTTCCTATCCTGAGAGCCCACAACTGCTGAGAGCTCCTCATTCTTCAGTCTTTCAAATGTTCAGATTAAAGACATGAGCCAAGCTGGGCGGTGGTGGCGCACGCCTTTAATCCCAGCACTTGGGAGGCAGAGGCAGGTGGATTTCTGAGTTTGAGGCCAGCCTGGTCTACAGAGTGAGTTCCAGGACAGCCAGGGCTACACAGAGAAACCCTGTCTCGAAAAACCGAAGGGAAAAAAAAAAGACATGAGCCAAATAGATTTCCTAATATATTTTCTGGGTAGCAGTGGTTCCATGTAAAACATAATATTCTCAGCTCTTTAAGGAATAAGAAGTCAAGTAACTAAGGACAGTGTGATGGCTCTGCAGGTAAAGGCACTTGCCATATATCTTAGTTTTCTATTGCTGTGACAAAATACCATTACTAAGGCAACTTATGGGAGAAGGTATTTAATTGGGCTGGTGGTTTCAAAGGGATAGAGTCCAGGATGGCAGAGCAGAGGCATAGCAACAGGTAAGGCTGAGAGCTCACATGATGATCAACAAACAGGAGGCAGAAAAAAACTAACTCAAAATGGCCAAATCTTTTGAAACTTCAAAGCTGACTAGCAGTGACTTACTTCCTCCAGCAAAGCCACGTCTCCTAATTCTCCCAAAGAGCCACCAACTGGAGACCAAGTATTCAAATATATGACTCTATGAAGGCATTTAAGCCACCATAGCACACAAGCTAGGCAACCCTCAATTCCATCTCAGAAACCCACATGAATGTGAAGGGAAACCTATTCCACATGTGTGCCCCCAACACAATAATAATAAGTACAATGCTTCTTAAAGGAATTTAAATAACCAAAACAGCACCACTAATTAGTTTCTAATTATCCTTCAATAATAATTTTTTTTTGAAAAAAACATCAAAGTTTAGGGCTAAGAAAGAATACGCCTTAGAGAGTGCTTAAAGTTTTTGCAAGTTTTGTTATTCAAATATACCTGAGAAAGTCATTTTCAACTAGTTCCCTGTTCCATCTACTTTCTGAACACTAAGTTTGGTTGATCTGCTGTAGATATAGTTGTAACTACCTCAAAAAAAAAAAAAGAAAGAAAGAAAGAAAGAAAAGAAAAGAAAAGAATAGTAACTCAAATATCCAGTTTCTTAAAGGTGATGAAGCAATTTCTCTCATCAAGATTAATTTGATGAGGAGTCAGTCAAATCAAGGAACAATAATATTTTATAAAATAAGTGCCTTAACAAACACTGGACAAAGGAAAAAATACTAGACTTTGTCTTGAGGATCCAGAGAAGGTATTTCTAAAACAGAGTTCTAAGATATCAATCTATTCCAAGAAGAAGAAAATTATGTACGTAGGATGGTCCATGCCTATAATCCTAGCACCAGGGAGACAGCAGCAGCAGGAATCTCTGTGATTTTAAACCCAGTCTGGTCTATGTCTACATAGCAAGTTCCAGATGAAGCTACATAGTGTGACCCTGTCAAAAAAGAAAGAGAAAAGGAGGGAGGGAGGGAGGGAGGGAGGGAGGGAAGGAAGGAAGGAAGGAAGGAAGGAAGGAAGGAAGGAAGGAAGGAAAAAGAAAATAGGTTTGGAAGTTAGAGAGTATATATATTGTTTTGAATATGCTTGGCCCGTGGGAAGTGGCATCATTGGGAGGTGTGGCGTTATTGGAAGAGGTGTGGCCTTGCTAGAGGAGGTGTGTCACTGTGCAGGTGGGCTTTGAGGGCTCCTGGTGCTCAAGCTCCACCCAGTGTGGGAGACACCCTCCTCCTAGCTGCCTGCAGAGTCTTCTTCTGGCTGCCTTTGGATCAAGATGTAGAACTCTCAGCTTCTCTAGTACCTCAGCTTCTGCCTGCCTGCTGTTGTAATGATAATGAACTGAACCTCCAAAACTATAATATAAGCCAGCCCCAATTAAATATTTGCCTTTATAAGAGTTGCCTTGGTCATGGTGTCGCCTCACAGCAGTGGAAACCCTAAGAGAGAGGGGACTAGGATGAAGGTGGATACTCAGGATAGGTCTTACAGGGAGCTGGACTATGGAAAACTTCAAGTTATTTATCCTGTGGATGAGGAGCTCAACTTTTCTCCTCCATTATTCACACTGAGGATGAGACACCTTCGTAACAGGTATACTGTGAACTATTGCAAAAGTAAAATAAATTGAAGTCAAATAAATTCTGAGTATCTCCGGCTCTTTTAAGCTACACCCTCCCTGGACAGTGATTCTACTCCTTTCTCCCACTTAAAAAAAGTTTATGTGAATATAAATGAAGCTGATTTTAGAAACAACTTTTAAAAAATTCAACCCAATGCCTGCAGAGACTCACTCTCTGAGTGAGATTTCAAGGCCTGAACACCAGGTTTGGGTATAATGTAACCAGTCAAGGAATGGTGTTGCAAGACTGGCTGTTCCAGGGCTGGATGCTCTAAGCTGTTTTTTTCCAGATCTAGTTGCTCTGTGTTAGAAGATTTCTACACAACTCACCAGGCATACCTGATGACAAAGTAGAGGCCTATGTTTTCTGCAGCTAAGAAGCCCTGTGTGTCGTTCTGCTGATACTCTTTGGCCAACTGCTATTCTATCATCTCTAATTTCATTGTTTGTAGCTACAGTTCAAAAATAATACACAGTTCTTGTATTGCTAGAAGCTTAGGTATGTCTGACACCTTTCACAGAACACACAACCAAGTTTGAGAGAACACAGTGCTGATCACCTGCTTCTTTACCTGGACTTCACTATCTTCCTTATTTACTAGCCTCTTGTCTTTTTCTTTTTTGGATGTTTATTTTTATTTTTTTGTGCATTGGTGTTTTGTCTGCATGTATATCTGTCTGTGTGAGGGTGTCAGATCCCCTGGAACTAGAGTTACAGATAGTTGTGAGTTGCCAAGAGAAATGAACCTGGGACCTCTGGAAGAGCAGCCAGTGCTCTTAACCAGTGAGCCATCTCTCCAGCCTAACTGTATACTCTTCTTCATAGAACTAGGTAGCTATACTTTGAGACTGATGAGAGATCACAGCCATCCTGAATAGCCAGTCCAGGAAGAGAGGAAAGAAGAGGAAAAAAATACCTCTGCATGGATAACCATGCACCCGCTTCCAAAAGAAACCTGTGTAATAAGGATGGCTCAAGGGAGGAGAATGCCTGAATCTCCCTCAGAAGAGGAAACTAAACACTCAGCAGAAGTGGATGGAAGAGGGAACTGGGTGGGAGAGGGGGTGAAGGGAAATAGGGATGGCAATCAGGTGTAGGGAGATGGAAGGGAAAGGGCTGGGGTGAGCATGGAAATCAGTGGGGAGCATCTCTGGTGATGATCTGGAGACCTGGGTTGGGAGGAAGCTACAGGAAGTATATGGGGGTGACCCTAGCTGAGATTCCTACCAGCGGGAGATATGGAGACTAAAAAGACTACCTTCTGTCACTAGACAAGACTTCCAGTGGAGGAGGGGGACCCACCCACAAAAGCTTCAATCCAAAATTTGTCCTGCCTACAAGATACACAGGGATAAAGATGGAGCAGAGTCTGAGGGAATAGCTAACCAATAACAGTCCAACTTGAGACCCATTCCATGTTGAGAGCTAACCCGACACTATTAATAATACTCTGCTATGTTTGCAGATAGGAGCCTAGCATAATTGTCTCCTAAGAGACTTTATCCAGCAGTGGATAGAAATAAATGCAGAGACTGACAGCCAAACATCAGGCAGAGCTCAGGGAGTCTTGTGGAAGAGTGGGGGATAGAAGCTGGAGGGGGTCCAGGACACCACAAGAAGACCTACAGAGTCAACTAACTTGGGCCCAGTGGGGCTCAGAGACTGAACCACCAACTAAAGAGCATGCAGGGACTGGATCTAGGCCCCCTACACATTTACAGCAGATGTGCAGCTTAGTCTTCATGTGGGTCCCCTAACAAGTAGAGCTGTCTCTGACTCTGTTGCCTGCCACTGAATCCCCTTCCCCTACCTGAACTGACTGGTTGAACTTCAGCAAGAGAGAATGTGCCTACCCTTACTGGAATTAGATGACCCAGAGTGAGTGGTACCCAAGGGTAGGGGTGGGCAGTTCCCTTGAGGAGAAGAGGGGAAAGGGATTTGTAAGGGCAGGACTTAGAGAAGAGGGGAGGGCTGTGATCAGGATATAAAGTGAATAAAAAGAAAATAAACTTTGGAAAAACTTATCTCTGCATAAGACACCTCAGCAGATAACATTTGTAAGGATGGGTATTTTCTTCCAGCCCGTAAATCATAGGCATTAGTGAAGAGTCTCTACGATGCTTTGGAATAAAGTTGGCTTTGAGAGAACATGCCAGATCCATTGTCATGTTATAGAGAGAATGGAGGGGAAAAAATTTGAATTGTTTAAAAAAAAAAAAAAAAAAGATTGTGGTAATTTGAATGAGAATGGCCTAGATAGGCTTATATATTTGAATGTTTAGTCCCTAATTGGTGGGCTGTTTAGGAAAGATTAGGAGGTACGTCTTATTGGAAAAAGTGTGCCATTGTGGGTGGACTATAGGTTTCAAAAGAACATGCCAGGACCAGTCTCTCAGTCTCTCTGTCTGTTTGTCTACAGCTTGTGAATCAGATGTAAGCTCTCAGTTACTGTTCTAGCACCATACCTGCCTGCCTGCTGCCACCCCATACCACCCCACCATGATGAGCATAGACTCACCCTCTGATACTATAAGCAAGTGCTGGAGTAAATGCTTCCTATTATAAGTTTCCCTGATCATGCCGTTTCATCACAATAATAGAACAATAACTAAGACAAAGCCTAGGGCTTTAAGAGACTTAAGTACCTAGGTGAAAGGTCTCGACAAACATGAGGCCCCACATAAAAATGACAGAAAACTGCACTAAGTCCCCTTCTTGGTAACACGAAGCAACCAGCCAATCCAGCCTATCAACCCAATCTAAAGAAATTCTTTGCTTACTGATTTCTTCTATGATATTCTTATCATTGCTTTATGGCATGGATTACAATTTATAGTTGTATTTGTTTCATAGTTTGTTAGTGTCTTTCTCCATTCAAAAAGCTGTTCCCTAATGTCAGGGTTCTAATCATTTTTGTTTATCACCAAAATGTCCAAGGCAAACAAGTGTTCAACACATATTTGCTGAAGAAATGTGCTTGAAATTACAAATCATATACCTTACAACTACAAAAAAGACAAAATACCTGATCTTGTATGGTCAGAGAAGAGGCAGCCAAGAAGTAAAGGACTAAAAGATCTAAAAACTTAAGTTATAGCCAAAGTCTAACATTTTAGTCAGCTAAAGTCTAACATTTCAAAGCTCACGCTATTACAGATAATTGGCGCCCCAATTTACCCACCTAGCTTTTGAGGACCCTCATCCTAGAGACTCCCATACCTGACTGGGGTGGTCCGTAGCAGATAATTACAAGGTCTAGGATATGGCTATTTCATAAGTTTGTCTCTAAATCAGATATCACACTCACCCTAGAAGGGGTTTTTATTGATCATCTTGTTCCATAAAATAGAATGGTAAAAAGCACTACCAAACTTACTCTATGAAGCTAATATTACTTTGATACTGATTCTGATTCCACTAGAAAAATTCTTAGACTTGATACTTTTAGCAAATAGCAGAATATAAAATTTACAAAAATGTTTCAATATTTTAATAATGAACTTACCAAGAAAAAGACTGCTCTTTTAAAAAAGGTGCTCATAACATTCTCAAAAAATAAATAGGGTGGGTATGATGGTTTATATATGCTTGGCTCAGGGAGTGGCACTATTTGGAGGTGTGACCTTGTTGGAGTGGGTGTGTCTCTGTGGGTGTGGGTTTAAGACCTTACTCATAGCTGCCTGGAAACCAGTCTTTCACTGCCAGCCTTCAGATGAAGATGTAGAACTCTCAGCTCTGCCTGTATCATGCCTGTCTAGATGCTGCCCTGCTCCCACCTTGATGATGACAGAGTGAACCTCTGAACCTGTAAGCTGTCCCAATTAAATGTTGTCCTTGATAAGACTTGTGTCTGTTCACAGCAGCAAACTCTTAACTAAGACAGTGGGGGCACTAAAGAGATTGGCTCAGAGGTTAAAATCAAATCCTTGCTACTCAGGTTCAGTTCTTAGCACCCACAAGGTAGCTTACAATCAACACAGTCTGTAATTCCAGACTGGAGTTCCAGGGAACCCAGCACTGCCTTCTGGCCTTTATGGGGACAGCCCACACATACATACATACATACATACATACATACACACACACACACATACACATACATAAATGTGAAATATTCAAACACATACAATAAATAGTCTTTAAGGCCAGAAATGGTGGCATTACCTTTAATTCCAGCACTCAGAGGGAGAGGCAGGAAGATCACTCTGAGTTTGAGACTAGCCTGCTCTACACAATGAGACCCAAGTCAGCCTGGGCTATATAGTAAGACCTTATCTCAAAAATAAAAAATAAATACTAAGTACTTAAAAAAAAAAAAAAAACTAAGAATAGGATTAAATAATGAAGTTAAGGTTCTATACAATGAAAACCTTAAATCATTGAAAGAATTAAAGAAGACACTAAAAGATGAAAAGACAGCCCATACTCACAGATTGGCAGAATACTGTGAAAATTATTGTGAATATTACTGAAAGTGATCTATAGATTCACTGCATTTCCCCATCAAAATTTCAATGACTTTTTTTAACAAGTAGAAAAGAAATCCTAAAGTTCATATGGAAGTACCAAAGGCCCTAGATTGTCAAAGCAACCCAACAGTGCCAGCATCATCCAACAACACAGCATGGTACCAGCACAAAACAGATGCAGAGACCAATGGCACAGAATAAGAGCCCCTAAAAAAAGCCCCCACTGTTACTTTCACCTAATATCTGGAAAAGGTGTCAAAACGATACAGTGGAGAAAAGACAACCGCTTCAAAAAAATAGTACAGGAAATACTAGATATAAATGTGTAGGTGAATGAAACCATATTCCCATTTCTCACCCTACACAAAACTCAAACCAAAAATGAATCAAAGATCTTAATGTAACATCTGAAGTTCTAAAACTGAATAAGGAAAACACAGGCAAAATAGTCCAAGACACAGAGGCATAGGCAAGAATTTTGGGAAAAGTTCCTAATTGTAAAGAAAATAACCCCCAAATTAGATGGGGATGCATGAAATTTAAAAGCAACACTCACCAAAGTAAAATGATAGCCTGTGAAATAAGAAAAAAATCTTTGCCAACTACATAGCTAACAGAATTAACATCTAGATTTTATAAAAAACTAAAAAAAATAAACACCAAAAAGTCCCCAAATTATCTAATGAATAACTGAATTGAATACCAGTTCAAAAAAATAAAAAATAAATAAAAAAAAAAAAAAGGAAAGAAAAAAGAAAGAAAGGAAGGAAGGGAAACCAACATTAGAAAAATATGTTTAATATCCTTAGCCTTCCGGATAACCCATATCAAAACTCCATTGTGATTCCATCTTACCCGAATCAGAGAGAATACATCATCAAAAAAATAGAGACTGTAAGATGGCTCAGTGGGTGCCATGCTTGTCCTGAAGCCTAACAGCCTGAGTTTAATCCCCAGGTCCCACAAGGTGAAAGCAGAAAACCAACTCAAACTTGGAGAGAAAATAAATGCTGATAAAAGAGATTGTATGTGGGAGAAAGAAAAAATAAATAAAAGAAATCCTTACACAGTGTTGATGGGAAATCAGCATGCAGTTTCCTCAAAACACTAAAACTAAAACTACTACGGGATTCAGCTCTACCAATCTGTCAGATATACTCAAAGGAATCTAAATCACAAAATTGTACATCTCTGTTTAATGCTGACACAACAGGTGAGCTATTCAGCCATTAAAAAAAGATGCAATCATGTAGTTTTTCAGGAAAGTGGATGAAACCAGAGATCATCTTGCTAAAGTAAAATAAGCTAGACTCAGAAAGACAAATACCACGTTTTCTCTCATGTTTGCATCACAGACTTGACTATATAATAATATATACATACATACACACTAATAATAACAAAATAATAATAATAAAGACATTATGGTACATGCCTTTAATCCCCATACTCAGGAAGCAGATCTCTCTGTGCATTTACCAGCCTGGTCTACATAGGAAGTTTCAGGCCACCCAGGGTAACACAGTGAGATCCTGTCTCAAAAAAAAAAAAAAAAAAGAAAGAAAGAAAGAAAAGAAAAAAAAAGAAACGTAAATTTCTAAAAAAAAAATAAAATTTCATTGAAACCTACTATTTGGAGGAGCAAGATGGCTCATGAGGTAGAAGCAATTGCTGCTAAGCCTACAAACCTGTTTGGTCCCTAGAACAAATATGGTAGAAGAAGAGAATCCTATCTGACAAGTTGTCCTCTGACCTCCACACATAGCCATGGTACATAGGTACAGACACATGGTAGAATGTAATGAAACCTATTATTTTGCATGCCAAATAAAACATTAGTAATGAAAGATATTTAGTACTAGTACACTCAACTATTTCAGATGTTCACTAGCTATTTAATCTAAAACCATAAGCAAGCAGAAATACTTCTCACCATTCATAATCTGAATCAGGAACAGCTCCCTACACACAGCTTACCCTTAATGTTTACCAGTTATAATGACTGATGTTGGCCATAGGCGCCACATTAGAAAGAGAAGTTCGGGGTTGGGGATTTAGCTCAGTGGTAGAGCGCTTGCCTAGCAAGCGCAAGCCCCTGGGTTCCTCAGCTCTGAAAAAAAAGAAAAGAAAGAGAAGCTCACCAAGATGCTTTTTCTGAAGGAGCAGAGGGGTTGGTTCAACCTTCTTGGGAAAAAGACTGACCCCGACTAACTCACTCCAGTTACTTTTATTCAATCATTACAGAAAAATTGGGGAAAGGTTCCAACTACCAAAATCATCTTGCCCTTCCTATCCGAGAGCAGAAAACCCACACAAATCCCAGTCCCAAGGCTAGTCATAATCAAAAGTAAGAACTTCCAAATTTGCCAGGAGTGTCTTAGGACCAAGGCTGGTACAGCTGCAAGCTCTCACGTAGCACCGAGTGCAGACTGTCCAGGGAGACAACATTTCTTCAAGGCCCAAACAGTCTCAGAACAATGTCTCAGCATCTACTGACTGATCCCAAACACAGCAAAGGCTTTGCTGAAACATGTCACTCAAAGCCAGACACAAAGACTTCACTTCACATGTCATTTTATTTCTGCATTCCATGTCCTCACTGAACACTGACATCAGGGACTCCAAACTCCAAACAAGACAGTATAATCAACCAAATTCCTTTACTTCACTGTGGAGAAAGACAGAAAAGCAGGTCACAAGATAAAATGTTACTGGATACAAGCTTGGATGGATAGACAATAAGCCAAACTTTCTTTAAAAAATAAAAAAGCTAAATAGTAACAATCAGAGAAGAAAAGCAAGCAAGCAAACAAATAACAACAACAAAAAACAAAAACAAAACAGGCAGGGTGGCCCACATCTCTAGCTCCAGCATGTGAGTGAGGTTAAAGGGGCAGGCCTGAGAATAAAAAGGTGGTCAGTCAATAAAGCAGAAGAGTTGACTTCAGATCCCAAGCATTCACATTTAACAAAGGGGGGGGGGGGGGGGGAGGAAAAGGAAAGGAGCTGGATATAACTGTGTGCCTATAATCTCAGTACTGGGAAGACAGAGACAGGAGGACAGGAGGATTCCTGGAGCTGGCCTCTATTGGTATGAATACAAACACACATGCACACACAAACACACGCACACACACCTAGGAAAAGTTAACCTCATATAACACAACACAGCCAGGATTTAAATTTATTATTACTGTGAGTGAGTGCAAGTGCCATGGTGTCCATGTGAATGAAGGTCAGAGGACAACTTGTTAAGTCAGTCTCTCCATGCACCTTTACACAGTGTGATGGCTATTCTGGTTGTTAACTTGGATATATCTGGGATGAACTACAATCCAGAAATGGAAGGCACACCTGTGATCCAGATCTTACGGCTGGAAGATTCAGGCTTCTGACCTGGATCTTAACTTGGAGACCTTGAGGCATAGTAGCCATAAAAATCTTAGGCCCAGGCAAGATAGTACATGGGAGACTGAGGCAAGCAGATCTCTGAGTTCAAGGCCAGCCTGGGACAAAACAAATTCCAAATCCAGGTATGGTAGTATACACCTTTAATCTAAATTTAAAGGGCCACAAACCTTCTGCTGGAAGCCTACATAAGGACACTGGAAGAAGGAAGACTCACTCTTATTTGCCTGCTTGCACTTGTTTGCCATTGCCAGTACATCTATTGGAACCGACCTCTTCAGGATTCCAGCTTCTACAGAAGACCAGCTGAAACAACGAGCCTCATGGGACTAAACAACTACTAGATTCTTGAACTTCCCACTCACAGCTGCCCATTGTTGGGTTAGCTGGACTGCAGACTGTTTTACAATAAATTCCCTTAATATATAGAGACATTCCATAAATTCTGTGACTCTAGAGAACCCTGATTAATACACATGGGTTTTCCAGGAACAAATTCAGGTTGTTGGGTTAGCATAGCGAGTGCCATGAAGCCACCTTACCACCCACAAAAGTTAATTACAATGTTTTTGCTTACTACAAGTTAAAGTAACAACTGAGTAAGAGAGAATATGGTAACCAGCACAAAAGATTAAATATGTCATTTTTTTAAACTCCTGATTGTCCTGCCTCTACTTTCTGAGTATAGAGGTTACTGGTGTGCTACAATGCTCAGCTAAAACATATGAATCTTTATTATTGATTATGTGCCATACTAGTTCAAAGACAGATCTTTAATCAGTTTAGCTAAAAAGAAACTTCTTTCAAAATTGATAACATTTATTCACTCAGCAAAATATACTGCAAACCCTGTTTACTAAGCACTGTTCAGAAAGAAAAATAACTAGGAATTAAAAGTCACTGAAATCACCTACGAGGCTGGAGAGATGCCTCAAGTTAAGAGCACTGGTTGCTCTTCCACAGGTCCTGAGTTTAATTCCCAGCAACCACATGGTGGCTCTCAATCATCTGTAATGGGGTCTGATACCATCTTCTGACGTGTGTGTATAGCAGACAGAGCACTCATACATTAAATAAATAAAAACATAAAGAAAGAAAAACCAAACAAAAAAGAGCAAAAAGAATATGTCCTGTCATTAAGATAGAGGAGACAGTGAAATGGGTAAAATGGAAGTAGAGAGAATACTGGAGGTGGGAAGGCTCAAAAATGAAGAAAGATAGGGAACGAGGACATGAGAGAATGGGGAAAGGCTTACCTAAAATGTCGGGTGTGTGTAAAAACTGTGTGGAAACCTACACTCTTGCAACCCAAATGAAAATACAATCAGAAGGGACAGTGGAATCAGTGATATGAAGGAGCAGGGGGTATCCTAGGTTAAAAACGTGTGTGGAGTTGAGGGTAGGACATGTGAGTAAGCGGGAGAGGCATATGGGTTAGCCAAGACTAAGAGGTCTATAGAAACCCAATAGTTTGTAAGCTAATTTTTAAAATGTAACACCGGACTAGAGATACAGCTGTTGGGAAGAACCTATAGGTGTTCTTTACACCCACAGAGTTGTGCTGTTCTCGAATGTCAGCTTCTCCAATCAAAGGCTCAGAGAACAAGGAGGAAGAGTGGGCAGAAAGAGAGAACATGGAAAGGGGAGCTGAGAAATGCTGTCTTCTACATATAATATCAACAACACATCAACTATAACATACATGCCTCCTTCATAGCAGCTGTGATTGTGTGTGGGAAGCGGCTCCACTCTCACCATTACAAAGTGGCACTTGGCATAGGCATTGCTTGAGAGAAAAGACAACTCCATATATGGAGTTGTATGCGCTGTGAGGTGTGGTGACCCGATCACCCCACCTCCCGTGATTGAGAGTGGCCAATTAGTGACAGCTGCTGATAGGATCAAGGCAATGCATATAAGGGGCTGCGGGAGCTGGGGAAGAGAGAGAAGAGAAGAGAAAGAGAGAGGAAGAGCGCTGTACAGGGATAGCTGAATAAACTGCTTGAAGAAGAACACTATTCCGCTGGTCGGACGTGGGTAGCGACAATTGTGTACAAAACCAGTACGAGACCAAGCCAGTCAAATTCCATCTTGGGGGCTCAGTGGTTAAGAGCACATACTGCTCTTACAGAGGACATGGGTTTGGTTCCCAGCATCTACCTGGTGGCTTACCACCCTCTATAATTCCAGTTCCAGAGGATCTGACACACTCTTCTGACCTCCACACAGGCATGCAGACAAAATACTCATATACATTTAAAATTCGTAAAGTATACATCTTTTTCTTTTTTCATTTCAGCATAGAATAGGGAAGAATTCCTGAGGTCCCACTCTGAGGTGGGGCACTACTGGCAGTTGACAGCAGCTGAGGAGAAAGTCACTTCTCTTTGAGGATGTGGTTGCTAGTAAGCTGCTCATGCCCCAGTGAATGGCCCACGCTAATGACCATGTGGTCAGCACTGACTGCACTGCCACCAAAAATAATAAAAGAAAACATGGAGTTAAGAGGGAGATCAGATGAAAGAGTCCTGAAGGAAGTAGGAGGGAAGTAGTAGTTGGTGGATAAGATCAAAATGCATTATACATGAGGACTGGAGAGACAGCCCAGCAGTTAAGAGCACTGCTGCTCTTCTAGGAGCCACATTCAATTTCCAGCACCCACACAGCAACTAACAACTATTTGTAACTCCAGGTCCAGGAGATGCAAATGCCTTCTTTTAGCCTCCTAGACACCAGGCACACAAGCAATGGATATACATATATGCAGGCAAGACACCCACACACATGCAACCACAGTACTCGGAAGACAGAGGCAGACCTCTGTGAGTTGAAAGCCAGCCTGGTTCACAGAGTGAGTTCCAGGACAGCCAGGACTACAAAGAGAAAGTCTGTCTCAGAAAAAATTTCTAAAAATTTAAAAACAACAAATACACCCCAAACACATATCGTATACATGTAAGAAATTTTTCAGAGTAAGTAAATTTTACTCTTTAAAGGTGTGGCAGCCCAGGCCTTTAATCCCAGCACTTGGGAGGCAGAGACAGGCAGATCTTTGTGAGTTTAAGGATAGCATGGTCTGCATAGCAAGTTAAGGATAGCCAGAACTACTTAATGAGACCCTGTCTCAAAACAAACAAAAAATATGCTTTATAAAAGCATACTTTTAAATATATTATAGAAGTTAGGGAAGTAAAAACACACAAAATGAACTTTTCTGTATATCCTAATTTTAGGCACTTTACAACAAAATAAGAATTGAACCATGTTTCTGAACAGCCTATGCTGTCAAAAGTAAAGAATCTGAAACCACTCAAAGCAGGACTGGTTATCATTTCACTGTGTACGTGTATATCAAAACATTATTTGGCGGATAGTACCAACTTAGATAAGGACAAGTGAAGCATAGGCAGAATCATAGTGACCTGACCCCTGAACCTTCACCCAGCTGATACCCTGTTCTGAAAGATATCTATACTCCCCCTGAACATCTATGCTCCTGTGTCATCCCCTTCTCCACATCCTGCATTTTTGTGTTTATAACCCCTGTGTTAAAAAGTAAAAATTATGATTTGATAATAATAAAAAAAGAAAAAAAAAAGAAATGAAAAGAAATAACACACAGTGTCCCCCTGGCTCTGCTGACTTAGCTTCTGACAATCCATTTTCTTGTTCTCAGAAATACTTTGAATTATAAAATGTTATTGTGGTTTTTGTTAGTATGCTGGGTAAAATAATTTTTATTGATTTCATTTTAAATTTCAAAGTTTGTAGTGAGTTAAAATGTCCTTCAACATAATTATAGGTCATATTTATTTTCATATTGTAAAATGCAAGTTAATCTGTTGAACATTTTTTTAAAAATGGATTCCTTTTTGAGAATTTCATATATGAGCATTGTATTTACATAATTTTTTTCTTTCTCTCCTTCTTCCCACTCTTCCCAACCCCCAATACTTTTCAAATATATCTTATTTAATTATTGTTCATATATGTATGTATATATGTATACATGTATAAGTATGTATGTATATACAAATACTGATAAATAAAGTGCTTGGGGGAAAAAATGAATTCGGAAAAAAAAAAAAAAACCCATTATGGTGGCAAACATCTATAATTCTAGTTCTATAAAACAATTCCGCCGCGCGGTGGTGGCGCACGCCTTTAATCCCAGCACTTGGGAGGCAGAGGCAGGCGGATTTCTGAGTTTGAGGCCAGCCTGGTCTACAGAGTGAGTTCCAGGATAGCCAGGACTACACAGAGAAACCCTGTCTGGGGGGGGGTGGGGGGGAGAGATTCCCTCCAGTTTGAGATCAGCCTGTCCTCCATCAAGGAGCTGGAGACAGAGCTCAGCAGTTAAGAACACTGGCTGCTCTTCCAGAAACCCTAGGCTTTGCTTCCTAGTACCACATGCTGGTTCAAACCCATCTGTAACTCCAATCCCAGCTCCAGATCCCCTCTTCTGGCAGTCATGGGAACTACATGCACACAGTTCACAGACATACATGACCAGCTCACAGCCATTCCTAACTCCAATTCCAGAGGATCTGATGCCTTCTTCTAACCTGTGAGCACCAATCACGCACATGGTACACATATATACGCACTACACTCACACACATAAACTAAATACATTTAAATAAAAAACAAAGGGTTTAATAGCACACAATAAGTAAGCAAATATAATTTTGAAATCTTTTTGAAAGAAACTTTGCGTTACTAACAAATTTTTTTAAGAAAAAAAATTACATAAATCTTTCGTCCTTTAACCTCAACTTACATATTGGAAATTCTAAGAATAATCTGAAATATTCCTACTTTGATAAGGGTCCTTCCTTCCTTCCTCCTTCCTTTTTAAAGCTCTTTCCTTACAGTGTTCATGTGCTTCCTTTGCCTTAGGACTACGCAGCTCCATCCCTAAGACACACCCACTTCTCCTGGGCACTCAACAGACACAGAGCATTGTCAAATACTTTCAAAATCTGCTGTGATTGCTGCTGGTACTAATAAGTTCTGTAAGTTTATATTGTAAGCACTCTTCCTTATGATTGCTTTCCTGAGAATAACAAGAACACTAAGGACATGACACTCTGACTCATTAATCAGTCATTCTTACACTCTCTCTTACTGCCCAAGTTGCCTTAAGCAAAGCACTGTCAGTCAAACAGTACTACAACTGATGATTGGGTCAAAACATGGGCATTAATGACTGTGATGAGTGCGGGAGGAAAGGTGGACTGCCAAGCCAACTGTGACAGGTGAAAACACCATTTCCTAGACTATATACAACAGGTGCTCAGGCTAGTAAGTGACATTCCTGTGCTACCTCCTCTGGTGTTCCAATGTTAGGTCTAAAAACTAGTTCTACTGCATGAACAAGCTCAGCTGGAAACAGAAAAGCAGCAGGGACAAGCAGTCACAGACAAACCAATCCATGGGTACACTAAGAGTTATGTAGTGCTTGGCAGCTGCACCAACAAGACACCAGGCCTGAAGTGCAACTTGTACCTGGATGCTGTCTGTACTCCCAGGTTGACCTTAACCTTAACTTCTGAGCTCTAAGCAGCTTCTGATCCCCAATCCTAGGTTCCTGTGCTGCCTGCTTAAATAGGACCAATACCTGGTTTCTAAGCACACTGAGTCTGGCTTTCCAGTACAAAACACCCACAACCATTTGATGGCTGAAGAAACAGCAGAGGCAGACGCCCTGGCAAAGAAGTACCTGCCTAAGGAGATCTCAGAACCACTGGCTGCACCCACAGACCTGCATTCACGCTATGCTGTCCATGGGATTCTGTCTGGGATCTCATTCACCTACCAAGATCCTGCCCTGGTAGGAGGGGATACCTGCACCTAAGCAATCTTGGCTGCAAACAGTACCTCTATATGTACCCATATAGACAATCCTCTATATGTACCCAGGATTGCCCTTCATGCATCCTGGCTGCCTACCTGCTGATACCTTACAGTGGCAACAGCAGCTGACAACTAACTGAAGAGTTTAAGAGGAGCCAAGGTAGGAGGAAGGGAAGTGGAAGCAGAGACCACAGAAGAGCAGGAAGAGTAAGGAAGCAGAAAGAAAACCTGAAGATGCAGGTTACCAGAAAGTTCCAGAAAACTGTGAAGTCTTCAAGGCCAATCTCAGATATCTATCTGAGTTCTATAACAATAGCTTGAAAAGAGCCAAGGATTCCAATACCCAAGCTGACACGCAGACCTGTAATATTGGGGTGCCACTTGCCAATGCTTCTGCCTAACTACTACCAAAACTTGCTGCTATCTATCAGACACTATGTAAATAAAAAGCTGCTGGAGCTGCCTGCTTCCCATTATTTCTATCCAGGTGGAGAAAAGACCCCTCAACAGCTGACTCCAGCTTCTAACTGGTATCTCTAAATTCACTTTCTATCACAAGAAGAATTAGTGTTAAAAGGAAGACTGATAACATCAATTCACCCTTTCGATGAAGAGTTTAAAGAATGCTCTCTCCTGTGCATCTGAAATGTTTGGAGAGTTGTAAGAGAGACAAAAGAACAATACTAATATGAATGACAAAAAAAAGTTACTAGTGTTCTATTTTTTTGTTTTCAAACTGAATTCCCAACTGTTTTACTAAATTACTCACATTGTTACTAAATTTCCAACCAACAAAAAAATTGGATACTTTTAGGTTACAGTGTGCAATCTTAGATGAGTGATTTAATACCTCTGGTCTCACTGAGCATAGAGAGAAAGGCAGCCTAACAGATCTGCTCTGATGTAATGGCTGCCAGCAGCCACCCAACTCCAGTCCCTATTCTAAACAGTCCTTTCCCCATGAGGGCTTTGGTAAAAAATTATACTGTCTCAATTATTTTACTAAAAATTCTCATCAGGATCTCAAGGTCAGAAATAAAAAACTACCCTGAAACAAAACCTTAAGCGTCAGCCGTGCGCACACACAGACAATGCCCATGGATTCATCCTTTTGTTCATTACCAGGGTTTCTCACGCCTCAGCATTCTTGACATCTGGGCCTATAGCAGCAGGTTTAGCAGCAGCTCAGTCTGCTACTTACCAAATGACAGCCACAATCCTCCCTCTTCCCCCAGCTGTAAAATCAAAAATGTCTACAGAGATTACTAAATATTCCTGAGGAGCAAAACAGCCCCACTCAAACTCCACATCGATATAGCTCTCCTTCATCTCTTAAAACCAAGCTATAAAACAATGAAATACATTCTTATTATTAAACCTCTAATAATCTGACAATACAAAAAAAAAAAAAGTGACCCAGCTCTCCTTATAAGCTTAAAGGTCATTAAAAAGCCAGCTAACCATAAAGAAACACCAAGTATAACTATCCTGTCAGCATATATGCTCCCAAAGGAACTTTACCTGCAATAAACAGGATTTTTTTTTTTCCTTCCTCATACTGAGAAAGTCCTCCAAAATTTCCCAGTATATGTGCCCTTCCCCCAGCCTGCCAGCCAGAGCAGGCCGGAAGGATCTGTTTACCACAATAGACCAAACAACAATACAACCTGGTAGGCATTGCATTGCGGCCTCGGTGCCCTGCAGTCTGCTACCAGAGCTGGAAGAATGGACCACCTGCTGAGCTTGCCTTGACACCTTCCGGCTGCCACTGGAGAAGAGACTCTGGGGGATGGGGCTACAAGTATACACATATGTGCTAATCAGAATATTGAGTCTATAACTAACCTCCCACTCTCAAAAATACAGATTTGCTAGGTATGGGCAATCCTAACACAGAGGCAAGAAGACTGCTAAGAGTTTGAGGCAACCTAGACTACATATTGAAATAATGAGTTCCAGATCAACCTGGACTACAGATAAAAACACTGTCTAAATAAATAAGCAAGTAGAATACACTGGAGCACATCTGTAATCCCATCACCCAGAAAGAAGAAATGTTGGAGGTGGAGGCACAGGACCTGAAGGTCAAGGTTATCCTGAGTTACACAGTGAGTGTGAAGCCACACAAGCCTGATGACCAGAATTCAATCCCTGAAACTCACAGAGAATGAACTAGCTCCCAAAAGTTGTCATCAAACCATCACACATGCCATGATGTACATGCCCACATACATACTTCTCGTATACATATACATACACACACACACACACACACACACACACACACTCGTAAGAGATAAAATAATGTTATCTCTTAATCTTATGTGGAATGAACTTGCTGCACTTTATCTTCAAACTCAGCACTGTATTTTTTTTTACTAGAGCCTTTTGGGGAGGTGGAGGGAAAAAAGTCACGTGTCTCAGGCTGACCTTGAACTCATTTCATAACACAGAGTAACTCTGAATTCCTGATTATCCTGCTTCTACCTCCCAAGTGCTAGGATTACAGGTATACAGCACTATATCCAACTAAAGTTACTAGGGAATGAACCCAAAGCCTTGCACAGACTAGACAGGAGCTCTGCCTATTAAGCCACATCTCCAGCCCCTATTATAGCTTCTTAAAGATCTCAAAAGAGCACAGTGTGGTAGTGGTGGTAGTGATGTAGCATGTCTGTAATCCCAGCAGGAGAGAGGATCAAGAGTTCTAGACCACTCACCACTGTAAGTTTGAAAGCAGCCAATATACATGTGACCCTCTCTCAAAAAAATAAATTATGGGCCGCAAGATTGCTCAAAGTATAAAGACACTTGCCACCAAACCTAACAACCTGAGCTCCATCCCCAGGACCTGTATAATAGAAGGAGGGAACCAAGTCTCACAAGTTGTCCTCTGACCTCCACACACACACACATCATAAGCACACTGATAACAACACACTCTCTAAATAAATAAATAATAAATAAATGTATAAGAATATTTTTAACAAAATATAAAGAAGCTCTCAAAACACCAACATTATCCCTGATATGCATCATGCAGACATTACAAATATTAAGTCATAGATAATAGAGTTTAAGGTAATCCAATAATTAGCATCTTTGAAAGTTATCTCAAATCAATAATGTTTTCCTGTATTTAGCAGTATAAATTTTTGAAGAGGTATACCATTTCGCTACCTTTCTTATGAGATGATCAGAATGTTTTCCTACACTGGAGCCATTATCAGTACAACACAATGATTAATACCTGTGTAAGTAGCTCGGAAAGAGCCAAATGAGATAACATTACTTACTAAAAAGGACATTTATTAGCTCAAAGAAGATGATATAACAGAGAACTAGGAAGTGAGAAGCCCACCAGTCCTTTCTGGCTGAGCCAGAGGCGAGCAACATCACAATAGTCTTTAATTAGACTTGTCTGTCATCTGGATTTCCATGAAACACTTAAGAACCACACTAGTCTTGTGAAAATTCAAAGCAGGCTACTCCACAACGTAATTATCACTCAGGTTCCACCTTGAAGAGCGTGAGGTAAAGAAGAATGGGAATGCTGACAGTACGTGGGAATCAAGCACACCTCTACATTCCCTGAAACAGCCCTTGTGGGATTTTGTCCAATCACACTTCCAGAGTAGTGTAATAATTCCATTAGTTTTGGCTCCATATTTATCTCTCAATAAAATAGTAAGATGAAGTAAAAGCTTCTGGGAATTTCCTTCAAATGTTTCTTCTATAATCTGATGATACACACACACATATATAAAATGTCATTCTACCCTATCATATATAAACCTAAATTCTTCAGACAATATAATTAAAATCTCTTATTTTAAAATTCTGGAGCTGGGCATAGTGGCACAAACCTTTAATCCCAGCACTCAGGAAGCAGAGGCAGGCAGATCTCTGTGAGTTTGAGGACAGTCTGGTCTACATAGTAAGCTCCAGGTCATCCAGAGCTTCATAGTGAGATCCTATCTCACAGAAAGGAAGGAAGGGCCGGGCGGTGGTGGCGCATGCCTTTAGTCCCAGCACTTGGGAGGCAGAGGCAGGCGGATTTCTGAGTTCAAGGCCAGCCTGGTCTACAGAGTGAGTTCCAGGACAGCCAGGGCTACACAGAGAAACCCTGTCTCGAAAAAACCAAAAAAAGAAAAGAAAGAAAAAAGAAAGGAAGGAAGGCAGGCAGGCAGGCAGGCAGGCAGGCAGGCAGGAAGATAGATGGATGGATGCTAGAGGAGCATCCAGCACTATGGAGGCTAAGACAGGAGGATCTCTGTGAGCTTAAGGCCAGCCTGATCTACATATTAAGCTCCAGGACAGCCAGATATGCATAGAGAGACCAAAGAGACCCTGTCTCAAAACAGAAATACACATTCCCAATCCCAAGTATGCTACTCACCACTTTTTGCTAGAATTATTTTCATCATAAATACAAAAACTCATCTAGTAAGCACAATTCCTACATGATTCATTTGGAGAGTCCTTTTTGAAGCATATGGAGGTAATAAGGCTACTGAATATATTTTTCTTTTTAAATTCCCTTCAATACTTTTTCTCTCATTCCGTGGTACCTTATTTCTAAATTAACCTTCTGCCTGCTTCTTGAGATCACACAAACTAAAGACTACAGGCCAAGAGAGGGGAGATGAGGAAGAGCAGTGAGAAGTGTTCCCACCAAACAAAATGACCTCAGCTGACACGTGATTAGCTACAGAGCATTAGGCAAACTCCACTCTCAATCTAAAGTTATGAACCCTAAAGTTAGTCAGGCCCACGTAGCCTTCAGAGAGAAATGATAAACAAAAACCTAAGGGCAGTTTCAGGGATAAATCTGGATGAGCTACTGCAGCTGCCTTTGGGTTCTTAGAAATAGGCCCAGTTGGTGGAATGCTTAACTGGCATGAGTTAGGTCCTGGGCGCCACATAAAAAAGCACACGCCTTTAATCCAGCGCTCAGGAGGCAGAGGCAGGAGGATCTGAGTCAAGGCCAGCCTGGTCTACAGAGTGAGTTCCAGGGCTACACAGAGAAACCCTCAAAAAAAAACAAAAAACAAACAAACAAACAAAAAAAAAACCAAGGTGTAACGATAGCATACGCTTTATCTAACACCTATATCCCAGCACTTGTGAGATGGAGCAGGAAGATCAGAAATTCAAGGTTATACAGAATTTGAGGCTAGGTTGAGCTACATCAGAACCAATCAATCTCTCTCTCCTCTCCTATTCTCTCCCACTCTTCTCTCCAACATATAGAAAGAAAGGAAGGAAGAGTGGGAGAGGGAGGTAAGGAAGAAGGACAGAGGGAGGTGGGCTGACAAATACATCCTAGATTGGGAAGGGAGAAGAAACAAGGACTATGACCCTTACAACCTCTCATTGTAGAACACTTGCTTAGCATGTCAGTCTGAGACCTGGAGTTCAATCCATAGCCCCACCCACCCCCACAAAGCAGAGAAAAGGCTAATGTAAGGTGCTGTCCAGTCAGTACACTAGTAAGTGATGGTTCTGGACATCCAGGTCTTACAAGAGTCAGTATCCTCTCAGTATCCTCTAGGGTTGTGAATTCAGTTAAGACAATGAAAAACTGTATCTATGAGAAACTGAGTCTGCTTATCCTCAAAGGACAGTCAGATTCCCCACACCATTCATCCAATTTAAGGAATTATGCATGCCTACTTATGCTGGATCCCTGCAATGAGAGATTCTCAAGTTTACATTAGGATTTATCTTTTTAAAAACCTTCCATGTTGTCCTATGTAGATATAATCATATGAAGATCATGTTACCAATGTTTGAGTTGGTTTATCAATCACAGAGACAAATTTGTACTGAACAGTTCACTTAACTGACCTGTTTTTTCTGATAAACATTTCAAAGATAACTGCCTGAGATTACAGATTTAAAATGCCCATGATACAAAATAAAAGTCACTAGTTCCCACATAAATCAAAACTAACTCTGGCCAGGCAGAGTGGCACGCACCTTTACCCTCTCAGCACTGGAGTAGGCAGAGGCAAGAGGATCTAGGAGTTCAAGACCAGCCTGGCCTACATATTGAGCTTTAGGCCAACCAGGATTATGCAGTAAAACTCTGTCTCAAAAAACAACAGCTGGACACAGTGGCACCCACCTTTAACCCCAACACTTGGGTCTACAGTGCAAGTTTCTGGACAGCCAGGGCTAAATAAAGAGACCCTGTCTTGGGGGGAAGGGGGGACAGTAAGTCTGACCTTATCACACCTTTTCCTAAAAACACAGAACAACACTGATTAGCTACTTACCGAACACCATAGTGACTGTAGGTAGTAACACAGACGTTAAAGATTGCTAAAACAGCAGAGTCAATAAGTGAAAAGCTTGTGAAACAGGGCTGGCTCGCTAGGAAAAGGCACTTGCTACCTAGCCTACCCCTCTAAATTTGACCCCCACAGGGTCCATGTGGTGAAAGGAGAGAATTAACATCCAAAAGCTGTCCTCTGACCTTCACAATGACACTATGGTACACATGCACACACATGCACACACACAATAAACATAAATTAAATTACACATAAAATACATTTTATGTAAATAAAATTGAAAAGTGTGAGACAATGTATGTTAAACTCAATTAGTTTCATTTAGCCATTTCATGATGTACTCATATCAAAAACATGTTGTACTCCATAACTACAATTTTTGTCAGCCAAAGACAACAAAGCCTTACACAGTAAGTCTCCTTTTTCCCTCAACCCATATGTTTCTTTGCTTCCTCCTAGTCTTGCATATTCTCAAGCTGAATTATACCTGTCCTTCAAAATTCAATCTTATTCCACCTCGGGTGTCACAGGTCTCTGATAACACCGATGCAACCATGTCTTCCTTTCTGAAACTGAAACCATGTATTATCTGCCCTCATTTATTTTGCTGCCATGCACTGAATAACCTTTATGTGAATCACTGAGTTCATATAGACTATACAGGGTAATTCCACTAACAGTCATGTTGCTAGGGTGGGAGTGCAGGGGTATTACCTGTAACTGTAATTCCAGTAACAGGAGGCTTAGGCAGGAGGTTCTTGAGTTCCAAACTAAGCTGAACTACATAAGGCAGTTTAGTGATAGAGCTCTTACTTGCCTAACAAGTACAAAGGCCTAGGTTCAGTCCTCAAACCCACAATGCAAGTGACATTGTATTCATTTTAGTTTAATGTAAGTAGATTCTACAAAGGTTGCACAAGGATGAAAATCACCTAACTGTATTTCTCAGAACTTGTCCCCATCCTGAAACAACGCAGGATGATTGCTAATTTTTCCATGTTTGCCTTGTCTTTCAAAAAAGAACTAAAACTTCCGTTCTTACGAACGAGAACCACATATGCTTTCACTCACCTCTACGGCATCCAACAGAGAACCCTGTCTATTGTAGGCAGCATTTGGTTATATGAGACACTGATAAACTTCAACTTACAAGCCAGACTTGACAAGCAATAAATCAGAGTTAAAAAAAAAAAAAAAAAAAAAAAAAGCAAAGATCGTCCATTTATCTAACCAAGTCTTAGAAAAATACCTAAAAGGCCTTAACCAAATCATCCCTTTGAAGTGACGACGTGAAAGGCAAATCCTTGAGCGCACACTTACAGACCCAAGGGCTAATGTCTTAACATTCAATGACACATCATTGATCTTACACACACAGTGGCTGAATTCGACACCGTCTCTATAGTGAGAGTTCTAGTATACGATGGAAAAAAATAAGGTATACACTTTTTCCTGAATTGAAATATGTATGGCAGACAGCACATCAGCTTAAAGCAAAGGCAGCAAGTGAAACCTGTTAACAGTTGATGTAGCCAATTATGAAGCTGGAGGTGGGACCAAGAGAAAAAGGAAATGCCTTGGTTGCCTCATTACACAACTTTTAAGTGAAGTCCTTATTCACTGGACTCCATTTGTGTTTCTAAGAAGTAAGACAGAAACAGAAACTTGGTAGACCTTCTCTTAAGAGTGCATTTAGAGCCAGGAATAGCAGTGCACACTTTTAATCCCAACACTAGGAAGGCAGAAGCAGGCAGACCTCTGTGAGTTCTAGACCAGCCTGATCTGAATAGCAAGTTTCAGACAGCCTACATGGTAAGACCCTGGTTCAAAAAGCAAGTAAACAAACAAAAAGATACCATGTGTTCATGATAGCGTGATTATAAAATAAATCATGACATAGCCAATCATTTTAAGAAGAAATCTCACCACCTGCCAAGAAAAAGACTTATTGGGGGCGTTGGCACTGGCCAGCATGCTGCAGCTTTTTCTTCTCAAAGCATAGCCCTACCTCTCTATTGGCTGACAGCCTGGCAGAACCAATTTTATATCAGAGAAAGCAGTTCCAACATTCTGTCCTTTTTTTGTTTTCCTGAACAGAAAAAAAAAAATGGAGGGGGTGGGCTAGGAAAGTGGGGCTAAAGACACTGGCAACGAGATATCCAAAATAAACTAAGTTGAAACAGTCCTTCCTACCTTCTTCCCAAAGCCATTCCCTTCGATAGCAACAGGGAGCGCGGTCTGCAAGTCATCGGTACACTGCTGTTTTCACTTTCACAAGAACCCAAAAACCACTGAAAAACACAATCTCCCTCTTCCCTGTTACCTTCCAAACCTCTTCTTTGTGTACTTCAACAAAACCTACAAAGGAGTCCTCAGCAATTTGCTATTTTGTCTCGTCTCATTGAAGATGCAGAAGGGGGGAGGGTCTGGTTGAGAAGTGGGAGGAAAAATTAAGAGTAGGTGAAACGCAAAAACGGAAAGAATATAGGGGATAGGTCATCGCGAAAAGAAGACAGGGAAGAGGGCTGCGAGCAAATTGGGCACAGATTTTGCTGAGAATTCACCGAGGAAGACAAAAAGATGTGGGTGGTATTAAAGAGCGGAAGCGAAATGAGGGTTAGGCAGGACCCTGGCCCTGATGCCTAGGGTTTGTGGCCAGGGCCCGGAGACAGCGGGCAGCAGATACCGAGGACGCTGGTGTCAAGGGAATCGCGGGTGTACGGGCAGCTTAAGACCCAGTTTCCAGCCCTAGGGGCCAAGGACCTACGCGGCGCCCGAGAGCGGGACACACAGGGATCTTACCGGTAGTTTGGGATTGACCTCGCCCTTACAAAAGTGGCAGAAGAAACGGTGCGCGGAGACAGCGGAACCAGCGTCCGCCCCGGCCGCCGAAGCCTCCGCCATGTTTCGCCTCCGCCGAGAATGTCCGAAAGGGCGGCCGGCGATCCCTCCCCAGGCCGCTACCTCTCGGGCTGCGGTCGCCACCGCCGTCACCGCCTCCTCTGGGCGGCCCGCCGCTCCAAGGCCCGCAAGGGTCACGTGAGTCAGCCCGGCCCCGAGAAGCCCGCCTGCCAGCGGCCGCACGACCCGAGGCCCGCCTCCCCGCACCAAAGGCAGAGGAGAGAGCCCGCCCGCCAGCACCTTAGACAGCCCTGGCCGGTCCTCCAGCCTTCCAACGAGAGGAAAGAAAGAGCGTCTCCGGAAACCACAGACACTGTGGGCTAGAGCGGTCCGTGCCCTGACCCTTCCGCGTCCGCCTAGATGGTGCTCTACTTCCAAGAAGGGGCGGTGGGCTGCTCCTGAACTTAGGCCGCTGGCCTCCGGAAGATAACATTTGGAGCTTCTAAATTAACACTGACCCTGAGGTTAGTGAAAACGCTGCCGAGATGAGGGGGCCCTGACTCAGGGCCAAGAAACAAAGTCCGGAACAGAAACTTGCATGAAGGCAGAGAAGCCAGGACATGCTTTCAAGGATGGCAACTGGTCTGAGGATGTTTCTCCAAAGACGTGTGGTTAAGTGAAATATCTTCTCTGCGACTCTATGGCAAGAGAGACGAAAATTTAGGTTAGAAAAAGTTGGAGAAAGAGATGAATAATGGCAGGTAGCAGCTCGTGATAGGGAGGTAATTTATAAATCAACTACATCCATTTCTGCTTGTGACCCATTTGTCATGATGTAAAAATTTAATATGGTTCTCAATGGAACATAACTTCATTTCCTAATTGAAATACCCTGTTAAGAAGCTCTTTTTCACTTTCTCTTTCTAAATCCTGGTTTCTGACTTAGGAATGATACTTTGTACCCCCACGGAGTCATGAGCCTTAGTTTTTGTATCTATGACAGATTGCAAAGTTATTCATACTTCCCCTCCCCCTTTGCTTTTAGAGGTCTCACTCTGGACCAGATTTGCTTGGTATTTAATATGTAGCCCAGGCTGGCCTTGAGTTTATAGCAGTCTTCTAGCTCTAGTGCTGGGATTGATTTTTTTTTTTTTTTTTTTTTTTTTTTTTTTTTTTTTTTTTTTTTTTTTTTTTTTGAGACAGGGTCTCATGTAGCCAGGCCGGTTTTGAGCTCTATATGTAACCTTGAACTCCTGACCCTCCTACTTACACCTCCTAAGTACTGGAACTATAGGCATGCATACCTGGCTTTAGAAATCAAATTTGATGTCTAGTTTTCCAGTCCTTTGTTTTGGTGGGTGGGTGTATCACCCACCAGAGTCGTCTTGTATAGTATAGGCTGGCTTTGAACTCACTTTTTGCCCCAGATTGTCCTGGAACTATTGATTCTTTGGTTTGGCCTCCTGCATGCTAGAATTACAGTCAGTGTACACCATCATATCTGACCATAGCAATTACTAAATGACAACATATTAGGAATATTTTGTGCTAGTTATATTGTACAAAGTCATTTTAAATGTTGGCATAGTGTACTCACTTAAGGTTATACTATAATTTACTGATAGATGCTAGATTGTTGTAGTATGTCAATCCCAGTATTGTGAAGAGAACTCATGGCATGTTTTTTACTACATCCTTGGAACAAAGGATCCCAACTTATAAGTATTAAGGCAACTATATGCCTTAATGTAAAGGTTTTGATGTATATTGTCAAGTTGCTCTCTAGAAAAAAAAAAAACTATGTGAATTTATATTGTTGTTCTTTCCTAGTTCTGAGGCTCCGAGTGCAATGACTCAAGCAGAAATTAAGCTGTGCTCTTTGTTGCTGCAAGAGCATTTTGGTGAGATTGTAGAAAAAATTGGAGTCCACCTAATCAGAACTGGGAGCCAGCCACTTAGAGTAACTGCCCATGACACAAAAGCATCGCTGGACCAGGTATGTTTAGATAAGCGAGTCTGCTCTTTTCAGCTTCTTCAATTCATTTCCTTCAAGCACCTTTGAACAGTGGTACTCCTTCCCCTAGAAAGCATAAGCAGAGAAAGTCTGCCCTATGGTCAGGACCATGGTGGGTGGGGTGGGGGTGGGGTTTTGTACTTAGGCCCCAGTGTACTGCTGCTCATCTCTGCTGTTCCTGTGCCACACTCATTTATTCACAGGGAGTCTACTGAGTACTGCCTTTAAGGAATAGAAATGATAAACAAAAGTAAACTGTGATGTGAAAGACTTTTATTGCCATCCTGGCCAAGAATATAGCTCAGTTGGTAGAGTGACTACATTGTAGTGACAATTTGGAGATTTTGGTTTCTTTAAAAAACACAGAAATAAGCCAGGCGGTGGTGGCGCACGCCCTTAATCCCAGCACTTGGGAGGCAGAGGCAGGCGAATTTCTGAGTTCGAGGCCAGCCTGGTCTACAGAGTGAGTTCCAGGACAGCCAGGGCTACACAGAGAAACCCTGTCTCAAAAAACCGGAAAAAAAAAAAAAAAAAAACTACAGAAATATTACAAGAATATGTTTTTTGTTTCGATCCGATCCCAGGTGTTTGGATATGGGGCTGCTTCGGACTGTCCACAGCAGCTGATTTGCCTCATGTTCTAGCAGAGGCATGGTTTTACCAGCTATAAATAGTTTCTGTGACTGTGCAATGTCTGGGATTCTGGGAACTTTTCAGAGGATATATAAATGCTAGCCCTGATGTGTGGGGTCGGTGGTTGTTGGTCATTTGGGAAAGTTATAATTTACTAGTAGTGTGATCAAAGAAGAAATGAAAGAAGTTAAATTCAGGGATTTTCCTTATTCCTCCTTGTTTCTCTCTTATGTAGTGTTAGGGGGTGAAACCAGGGTGGGATGGTGGGAAGGGAGAATCAAGGGTGGGAGAAAGAAGAACCCACAAAGTAGCGAAGACCAGCTACACTGCATAGCATGTAGGATGTCCTGGTTTGATCTCCAGCACTACATAAAACTGGTGTGATAATTTATGTTCATGATCCCGGCACTTGAAAGGAGGGGCTCAGAAGTTCAAGGTCACCCTCAGCTACATAACAAATATAAGGTTGTCCTGGGCTCCATGAGACCCTGATTCAAAACAGAAAACTAGAAGATAAAGACTGGGCATAATATGAAGATCATAGCAAGGAGTTCTCTTTCCTGCACTGACATTAGCTACACTAACCGGCAGAGGAAGTAAGATTCTATGTGCAGTCATGTCAAATTCAGTTCCTGCCCTGTCATGGTGGGAACTGGCCTAGATGGCTGCCACAACAAGTTCTGCTGCTCATGGGCCCCAGGTCTCCTATCCTGGAATCTGGGGATAAGTTTGGCTGCAAACATTATACTTTAAATATAGGGATTTTCGGGACAGACAAAAGGCAGGTCCTGTTGTTTCAACTCAGGCCCAGTTGCTTTAAGAAAAAAATTAAAGCCAGTCAATGGTGGCACACGCCTTTAATCCCTGCACTTGGGAGGCAGAGGCATTTCTGAGTTCGAGGCCAGCCTGGTCTACAGAGTGAGTTCCAGGACAGCCCGGGCTACACAGAGAAACCCTGTCTTGAAAAACAAACAAACAAACAAACAAACAAAATTTAAAAAGAGATTCACTAGACTCTTTGCTGGTGATCTGATACTGGGAAGTATGCTGTGTTGCCAACAGTAGTAAGCTATATAGTGTCAGGTCTTTCCTGTCTTTCATTTTGTTTGGGTCCTATCTAGGTGAAAAAAGCCCTTTGTGTCCTCATTCACCATAACCTGGTCATCTATCATGTGCATAAACGCGGTGTGGTGGAGTATGAAGCCCAGTGCAGCCGGGTACTGCGGATGCTTAGGTATCCCCGGTACATCTATACGACCAAAACGCTGTACGGTGACACCGGAGAGCTGATTGTTGAGGAGCTCCTGCTGAATGGCAAAATGACAATGTCAGCTGTTGTGAAGAAAGTAGCAGACCGACTCACGGAGACCATGGAGGGTCAGTACTGAATCTAAGCTCTTAGCAAAGCCATAGGTCGGTTGCTGCTCTATCATCTTAGGCCCTCTCGCCTCCCTCTTTCCTCCTGTTCTACAGATGGCAAGACCATGGACTATGCTGAGGTGTCAAATGCATTTGTGCGACTGGCAGATACTCACTTTGTACAGCGCTGTCCCCTGGTTCCTGACACAGACAGTTCTGACCCTGGGCCGCCACCACCTGCCCCAACCCTTGTCATTAATGAAAAGGACAGGTATCTAGTTCCCAAACTGAGCTTAATAGGTAAGGAATTTACATCCTGGAACTGATTTGCCTTAATTGGGGATTCTTCTTCACTGATTGTTATGTGAATGAACATCTTGGTTGTTTGCCAGTTCCTTGCTATGTGCCAGTCACAGTACTATGTAATAATGCAAAAGCTGTGATCTGCCCAGAGGATGTCAATCAGCCACATAAATAAGTTACACAGGGGCTGGACAGATGGCTCAGTGGTTAAGAGCACTGGCTGCTCTTCCACAGAACCCAGGTTCAATTCCCAGCACCCACATGGCAGCTCACAACTGTCTGTAACTCCTGTTCCAAGAGATCTGACTCTGTCACACATGCAGGCAAAATACCAATGTACATAAAAAATTTTTTAAAAGATATGTTATACACTTATAAAAACTATGTAATGAGAAACTGGATTTGTGCGCGGGGTGAAGGTTTATGTTTTTCTGAGAAAGTAGAATTTGATCTGGGTCTTGAAGCAGAAGTAGGACCTACCTAGTGAAGTGACAGAAGGTGGGTATTTTTTTTAAGACTAGTTGTAGTAAGAAAAGGAAATAGAGCATTAGAGAAAGTGAAAGGTCAGAGAAAGTGAAAGGTGAGCAAAGTTCCAAACAGCCTGGAAGAAGGCTGGAGAGGGGAGGACCAGGTAAACAAGGCATTGCAGGGCATCTGCTCTCTAACCTGAGAACAAAGGAACACGACTCAGATGTTAAGCAGGAAAGCCACGTGGTCTGATTTACGTTGTAAATTGTCTAATAGACTGAAAGGTGAGGACAAAGGCAAATAGAGACAGACTATTGAAAAAGTAGATCCAGAAGCAGTAAGAATACAGGCATCAAGAATGACATCTGTGGGGCCAGGAGGTGGTGTCGCACGCCCTTAATCCCAGCACTTGGGAGGCAGAGGCAGGCGGATTTCTGAGTTCGAGGCCAGCCTGGTCTACAGAGTGAGTTCCAGGACAGCCAGGGCTACACAGAGAAATCCTGTCTCGGGAAAAAAAGAAAAAGAATGACATCTGTGTGCTAATCTGCACACATGAGAGCATGGGAGCAAAGTGGTACCACTGCATGCATGGTGCTGCAGTCACTGAGAGGCAGGGTAGGAGGAGAAGCAGTCTGAGGGCAAAGAAGGTGGTACCCCCGTTGACTTGAGTTTCTTATAGCTCCTCAGCCTCCTAAACAGCTCCTAAAACAGGTAGCTACAGATCTCTTTGAGATGAAGAGGCACCAGCTTTGCTTCCTGCCATCATGTGATATATACAGTCTAACTGTTCAGTAATTTTATTTGGCAGGAAAAGGTAAGAGGAGGAGATCGTCTGACGAAGATGCTGCTGGAGAGCCCAAGGCCAAGAAACCAAGACACACAGATAACAAGGAGGTGATGTGGCTTCCCAATTAGCAGCTCTCACCCTAGAGCAGGCCAGAAATAGTCAGATAACAAGCTCCAGCCTAACCTAAATGTTCCTGGCTAAGTAGCAGTAGGACTATGAACTTCAGTCCATTGGTCAGGAGCAGACCAATGAGGACAGAGTATTCCTGCTGTCTCTGCCCACTTCTCCTGCCCCCTTTATAGTGAGGAACACTGAGAACTCCTGGGAGTCCTGGGACTTTCATGGAAGGAATGCTGCATTTCCCTTCTGAGCCTTAGCTTATTTCACTAAGTAATTATACCAAATTATTCAAAAGAGAAAGCAGGGCTGGTGTGGTGGTACATCCCTTTAACTCCAGCACTTGGGATGCAGAGGCAGGAGGATCTCTATGAGTTCAAAGCCAGCCTGGTCTACATAGTACAGTGATTCTCAACTCTCGGGCCACAACCCCTTTAGGGTTGAACAGCCCACAGGGATCACCTAAGACCATTAGAAAACACAAAAACTTACATTATGATTCATTACAGTTATGAAGTTGCAACAAAAATAAATTTATGGTTGAGGGTCACCACAACACAAGGAACTGTATTAAAGATCACAGTGTTAGGAAGGTTGAGAACCACTAACATAGTGAATTCTAGGCCAGCCAAGACTACATAGTGAAACCTTGTCTCCAAAAAAGACAAAAACAAAACAAAACAAAAAAGGGGGTTGGGGGCTTTGGGGAGAGGCTTTAGCTGGGGATGTACCCCAGTTGGTAAATTGCTTGCAGCATGCAGGAATCCCTGGGTTTCATTCCCCAGGACCAAATAAAAGCAGAAATGGTGCCCAGTGTGATGACCTATGCCTTTAACCGCAACACTTGGAAGGCAGAAACTAGCAGATTTTTGTGAGTTGGAGGTTAGCCTGGCCTACAGAGTAAGTTCCAGGATAGCCAGGGCTACATAGTAAGACCCTGTCTCAAACAAAGCAAACCAGAAATGGTACTACATAGCTTTAATTCTGGGACTCAGAAGATAGAATCAAGAGAATCAGAAGTTGTCCTTGACTACAAAGTAAGTCTAAAGCCAGCCTGGGTGACATGAAACTCTGTTCCCCAAAAAAACAACAAACAAATGGGTTTTTTGTTTGTTTGTTTGTTTGTTTTTGTTTTATTTTTAGCTAACCTATCAACTCCTAACAATCCTCCTCCCTCACAGTGCTGAAATTCCAGGCAGGTATGAGATCATGTCTGACTTGTTATGTGGATGCTTGGAGCCAAACTCGGGTCCTTATGGTTGCACAACAAATGACTTTAACTACTGAGCCATCTCTCCAACCTCTAAAACGATCTTTGGCAGCACGTCAAAACTCTTCTCAGTGGGCTCCCTTCTTGCACTCTCACTCATTTAGTGGCCAGAATTACTTCTTAGCTAGATGTAGTGGTAAATGCCATAATCCCAGCACTTGGAGGGTAGAGGCTGGAAGATCCAAGGTTCATGGTCACCCTTGGTTATGCAGTAAGTTTGATGCTAGCTGAGCTTCATGAGATCTTATCTTAAAAAAAAAAAAAAAAAAGAAAGAAAGAAAGAAAGAAAGCAAGCCAGCCAGCCAGTCTACAGTCATGATCTATCAGGTGTGTTTAATCTTCAGTCCCAGCAGAAATTCACAGGAAGATCCCTGGGACTCACCAGCCATCCTGGTCTACTTGGTGAATTCAAGCCCAGGGAAAGATCCTATCTCGAAAAAATAAAGAAAAGTAGATGTTTAGGGTCTCGAGAGGTGGCTTAGCTGTTAGGAGCACCTCCTCTTCTTCCAGAGGACCAAAGCTTGGTTCTTAGCACTTGTGTCTGTAATTCTAGCTCCAAGAGAATCAACACCTTCTGGCCATCTTGGGGCCTCTGCACACATGTGGCGGACATGCATACGTAATATGAATTAAAGAAAAATCTTGCAGGGCTGGAAAGATGATTGAGCAGTTAAGAGTACTTGCTCTTGCAGAGGACCCAAGTTCAGTTTAAACATCCTAACTCCAGTCCTAGGGGATCTTATATCCTCTTCTGGACCTACAGGCACCAAGCATGTCCCTGGTGCAGATACATGCGTGTATACAATCACACATGCGTAAAATAAAAAGTAAATCATTTTGGTTGGGTATGGTGGTGTGCACCTTTAATCTCAGCACTCGGGAGGCAGAGGCAGGTGATCTCTGAATTTGAGGCTACCCTGGGCTACATAGTACATTCCAGGACAGCCAAGGCTATGTAGAGAGAGTCTCTCACAACAACAACAACAAAGTAGACATTTAGCTGGTCATGGTGTGTCACAAAGCTCTAATCCATGTACTTAGGAGGTAAATTGAGAAAATGTCCTATTATGTCACATACTTCAAAACAGTCAAATAAGATCAGGACTGGGAAGTATCCTCCGAGCTCAGCCACAAGGAGGCCCTTGAGAACAGTGATGGAAGAGGAATACAGTAACAACTGAAATTTCATACAGAGGTGCCTGAGCAAAGCCAGAAGGGGTATAGCCAGGAAGCCGGCTGCAGCAGGACCACAGAGGAGGGAAGGGAAGCCAGGAAGCATGGGGTGGAAGGAGAAGCCTTGACCTGAGCAGGGTAAAAGCTGATGAGCAGAGAGCAGTGCAGGAGCGGTTGTAGCTTCAGAGGACAGAAAGCAAACAGTCTGGATCCTGAGACCCAGGCGGAGGACATGATCTAAAACAGCAGCATGGCCCTTGCCCTTAGGTAAAAAGACAAATGTTCCCCTGGAGGAGAGAGAAGAAGGAAAGTGGGGGATGGTGAAGGTGCTTGCTCAAAGTTGAATAAGTTCTGGCCTCTATTAGAGGAAAGGAGGTGTCAAATGAGAGATTGGAGAGTAATGGAGAGGGTGACTTCGTGGAACACACTACTCCACACTCTGGAATGCCTTTTCTCTGACCCATTTAATTGCTACAGTGTGACAAAACAAGTGGAGCTTTACCATGTAAATGCCCTGGGGATGGCTGGTGCTGCAGCTCACTGCCTCGATGTCCTCCTCTCCCCAGCCCACACCAGATGATGGGATTTATTGGCAAGTCAACCTCGACAGGTTCCACCAGCACTTCCGTGACCAAGCAATTGTGAGCGCAGTGGCAAACCGAATGGACCAGGTAATATCCACGAGTGTCAGCCAGTGTTGAGCAAGGAATAAGGTCGGTCATTCAGATGGTTATCAGATGTGGTAGCCACTGGCACAGGGCCAGAGGCAGCAGCAGTGTATTCTGAGTTGTCTGTACTTTTCAGACAAGCAGTGAGATTGTGCGGACAATGCTGCGGATGAGTGAGGTTACCACGCCCTCGAGTGCCCCATTTACTCGGCCACTGTCCTCCAGTGAGGTATGCTTCAGGTTTCTGGGGGGTGGGGAGTTGTTTTGTTTTGGTCTTTCTGTGCAGCCATTGGCTGTCCTGGAACTCTCTCTGTTGCCCAGCTCTCCTTGAAATCACAGAGCCCCACTCACCTCTGCCTCCCAAGGGCTGAACTTAGAGGGCTGCACCACCAGGCCTTGTTTAGCATCATATTTTTGTGCTAGCTTTCCAATAAATGTAGTTATTATATTAGTTATTAGACATAACTTGTAGGGTTATGTTGATGCCTGTGCCTTGGTGGGGAAAGGAGGTTTTTGTTGCTTCAAGTGGGGCAGGGATTTTTTGGAAATGTTAAGCACTGAAATGTTTGGCCACTTTAGAATCCAGCTTTTTAAAATGTTAAGCCATGGAGACTAGAGAGATGGCTCAGCTGTTAAGAGCTCTGGCTGTTTAGAACTCGCTATGTAGACCAGGCCCCAAACACAGAGATCTACCTGCCTCTGCCTCCCAAGTTCTGGAATTAAAGGTGTGCAGCCCTCTTGGCCTTTGTTTTACTCTTATAAACAATGATACTATAAATATTTTTTTAAGATTTATTTATTTAATGTATGTGAGTACACTGTAGCTGTCTTCAGACACACCAGAAGTCATCAGATCTCATTACATATGGTTGTGACCCACCATGTGGTTGTTGGGAATTGAACTCAGGACCTCTGGAAGAGCAGTTCAGTACTCTTAACCTTTGAGCCATCTCTTCAGCTTTCTTTTTTTGTTGTTGGTTTTTA
Source organism: Arvicanthis niloticus (assembly GCF_011762505.2). Lineage (NCBI taxonomy): Eukaryota > Metazoa > Chordata > Mammalia > Rodentia > Muridae > Arvicanthis > Arvicanthis niloticus. The sequence goes on along the minus strand of NC_047661.1, from coordinate 76,186,000 downwards.
GTTTCGTTTTTGTTTTTGTTTTTGTTTTTTGAGACAGGGTTTCTCTGTGTAGCCCTGGCTGTCCTGGAACTCACTCTGTAGACCAGGCTGGCCTCAAACTCAGAAATTCGCCTGCCTCTGCCTCCCAAGTGCTGGGATTAAAGACTCGAGCCACCACTGCCCAGCAAAGATTTGTTTGTTTATTTATTTTATGTATATGAGTACACTGTTGCTCTCTCTTTGACATACCAAAAGAGGGCATTGGATCCCAATGCCAGATGGTTGGGAGCCACCATGTAGTTGCTGGGAACTGACCTCAGGACCTCTAGAAAAGCAGTCAGTGCTCTTAACCACTGAGCTATCTCTCCAGCTTTCTTAAATGCTTTTACAGTTTTGAAATCTAAACTTAGGACATCTTGTTTCAGTCACATTTAGCAATTCCTCGTACCTGGCCCCATTCCCAGCATCTCCTTCTGTCCCACAGATCTTCAGATCCCTGCCCGTCGGATATAACATCTCTAAGCAGGTTCTCGATCAGTACCTCACACTGCTGGCAGATGACCCAGTAAGTCTCTTGCCCCCTTAGCCTGATCACAGTTTATCTCCTATAGCCTTCTTGTCTACTTAGTCATCCCAGACAATGTCCCATCACCCAGCAAGAAAGCTACCTGCTTCAGACTCGGCCAGATTTGCTCCGTGGGAAAGAGAAGTATGCAATTAACACCATTCACTCTCTTTTTAACAGCTAGAATTTATTGGAAAGTCTGGCGACAGTGGCGGAGGAATGTATGTCATCAGTATCCTTCCCAGTTGCCTGCTCTGTCGGGACCCCTGAGTTAGGGCAGGAGCAGGGGGCCTAGGAAAGATTTTGGTTTTTTTTGTTGAGACAGTCTTTGCAGCCCAGCCTAGCCTTGAACTCACTGTGTAGCCTAGAAGTTGGCAGTAAAGCCCTATCCTCTTCCCTTTGCCTCCCAAGTGCTGGTTGGAGACATGTGCCACTACAAGAAAAGACTGTAAATGCTTAACATACTAAACAATTTTTAAAAATGAATTTTCTATTACGTTTTCTGTGAATTTTCAGTGAGTTACATTAATGAAAAAAAAAAAAGAAAAAAGACTTCGCCTGTCATTCACTGTTCCAGGTTCTGGGCCGGGTCACCAGCATTGTGACAGAGAGGAAGAGGGTGGGGACAAGGCAGGAAGATAAGAAAGGGAAGTAGCTGGGGAGAGGCCAGTGTGATGGTAAATGCTTATAATCAGAGCAGTTTAGGGGCTGTGGCAGAAAAGTTGAATGTTCAAAGTCATAGCGAGACCCTGTCGCAAAAAAGAAAAGATTAAAAAAAGTTTACTTAAGCAAACCCTTACAAATGTTAATATACTTATATATCATACATGAAATGTGAGAAGGAAAATAGCAGTTAATTTTTAGTTTTAAATTAGGAATTTAGTCATGAAACTAAGGTAATAGTTAAAACATTACATAGACGAGGTTAAAACATTACTAAACGTCCTTAATCCTCTGCCTAAAGACCTCCATAAGGCATTAGCGTCCCTAGCCACTGCAACTCTGGAGTCTGTCATCCAGGAGAGGTAAGAGGCTCACTGGTTGGGGGTTGGGCTCAGACACTTCCTATCCACACCCCACCGAACAAGTAATTTGGTTTTTATGGCATACCCTGCCACACTTGGTCTCATCTTCTCATAAAGTGAATTCCTAGTTAGGCAAATTAACCAGCCACCCTACAGCTCTGTAACACAAGCACTGGCACCCTAAGGAGTAGGCATCCGGTAACAAGAGGAACCATGCTATCACCAGCCTCCAGAGCTATGGAAGAACGGATGCTGTTTTCCTCTCAGGTCCTGCCTCCACATGTGGACTAGTTCCTCCACACTCTGAGACTAGGAGCTAAAGCATTCCAAGTGCTTCTTTGTCCCTTCCCAGATTCGGGTCTCGCTGTGCCAGGATATTCCGTCTGGTATTGCAGAAGAAGTACCTGGAGCAGAAGCAGGTGGAGGACTTCGCGATGATCCCTGCAAAGGAGGCAAAGGACATGCTGTACAAGATGCTCTCGGAAAACTTCATATTGCTGCAGGTGACCACGACCTCACTGGCAAGGCAGACCTCGGAAGGACACACCCTGAGGAAGTCAGCCTGGGGCCCCAGACAGACACTTACAACCACCTCCAAAACAGAACAAAGATTAACACAGACTTAGCAAATCCTTGAAGGATCGATCATATAGACTTCAACTGACCTCTCAGAGAGACAGAGCACACCAAGAAATCAGCTCACAGTTCTAACTTTCCTGCCCTTTCTAGCCCCCAACCCATTATTCCTGACCTTGCTAGGCCTTAAGTCTTCCGTAGGGTACACTCATCAGCATAGCTTGGATCCTGTAGATCTATACTGAGGACCCTTGGAGGAAGTAGGCTGAATGGACTTTGGAGTCAATCCACCACACAAGTCAACTACCATCATCAATCATGTCTGTAAAATGGTGGTGGCTGCTGATATAAAAACAGTGTGGTTCGGACCAACCATGGTAATGCACACCTATGATTCAGTACTAGGAGAGTAAGGCTGGAGGATTGAAAATCCGAGTATCACACTGTCTCAGTTAATAAAGTCTACTTTGAAAATCAAATACAATCCACCCACACCTAGCATGTGTAGAATCTGCTCTGTAAATATTAGTTGCCTTTCCTTTCTTTCACCAAGGATGCTGACAGATAAACAATTGGATGGAAACTGGGCAGCCTGCTTCTGTGGCTGATTATGTCATAAACATAGCCCCTGATTGGCTAGGAAGGGAAGAAGTATCAGGCTGACAGTACCAGGTGGATGGGTGTTTATTTTGCCCATTCCAAATAACAGTACAATTTCTCTTTTTATTTCGGTGGACAAACAGGAAATTCCTAAAACACCAGACCACGCCCCATCCAGGACCTTCTATTTGTACACCGTGAATGTGCTGTCAGCTGCCAGGATGCTGTTGCACAGGTGCTATAAGGTAACATGTGGGCCTCCTCCCTGTTCCTTCACGCAGAACTCACCCTTCTACCTCCTTAGCCCACTCTACCCAAGTCGCATAAACAGAACAAACAGAACAGCGTGCATCTCTGGTCTGTCTTCTCTTTCCTCAGAGCATAGCCAACTTGATAGAAAGGCGGCAGTTTGAAACAAAGGAGAACAAGTGAGTGCAGCCTCCTGTGAGTCATGTTCCGTTTTGGTTTTGGGTTTTTATGCTAATCCAATAACTAAAAGAATACATCTACTTCTTGACCTAGTACCTGTGGGCCCCAGTGCCCACGTTAACATTTTGTTAATATTTCCAAGGTCCAAAGCCTGAGAGAAAACTTGCTATAAAAATGGCAATACCCGGTCTAGTTGCAGTGAGTCATAGCTTTGGCATAACCATGCCTTAGTTTACCCTTGCTGACTATACCCCCAATTAAATTAACTTGTAGATTTATGAGGCATGTGCTTGAACCCAGAGTTTAAGTGCTACTGAGAGGCAATAAATGTTTCAGGAACAAAGTTCTATTTGTAATTAAGTTTATGGAAAAAGTCTTTAGATGAAGGATAGAAAGGGCAAGGAGCATCCCTCAGAGCTGTGTCTGTCTGATAGGCGGCTTCTGGAAAAGTCTCAGCGAGTGGAAGCCATCATGGCGTCGATGCAGGCCACGGGTGCAGAGGAGGTGCAGCTGCAGGAGATAGAGGAGATGATCACAGCCCCCGAGCGACAGCAGCTGGAGACACTAAAACGAAACGTTAACAAGTAAGCTTCGGAAGTCCAGACCTGCACTTGGCATTGCCTTTCAAACAAATACAGCTTCCTAGCCTAACCTCCTCCACCTTAATGTGAGCAAACCTGAGTACAGCATCGTCTTCCCTAGCCTAACTAAAAGAATTGAACCTACCAGGAGTGATGGCCCATGCTTTTAATCCCACTCAGGTGACTTTTTAAGCACTCAGGTGACTTAGATCTCTTGAGTTTGGGGCCAGCCTGGTCTACATAGTGAGTTTCGGGACAGCCAGGGAGACCCTGTCTCAAGAGTATGGAACCTGCCTATTTTTCTAGGTCAGCAGTTCTGAGGCCATCATGCTTGTCTATAATCTCATTCACACTTTTACTTCAGGCTCAAGTGTGGCATTCCATCTTGGTCCTTACACAAACTTTCATTACCTCTTGCTTTGAACTTTGCAATTACCTCATCCTACAAACCATGTGTCACAAGGCACTCAAGGTAGGGGTGTGTATGTGTGTAAGCACACACATGCCATGCATGCATGTGGAGGTTATTCTGGGACTCCAACCTCAGGTCCTCACACTTGGATGGCAGGCATTTACCCACGGGCCCATCTCCCCAACCCCCAAGTTGTTTATTCTCTTTAAAGTGATGAATGGCAAGCATCACTCTCCTAGCTAAAGTGTCCTTTTGTTTTGTTTTGTTTTGTTTTTTGTTTTGTTTTGTTTTGTTTTGTTTTGTTTTGTTTTGTTTTGTTTTTCAAGACAGGGTTTCTCTGTGTAGTCCTGGCTGTCCTGGAACTCACTCTGTAGACCAGGCTGGCCTTGAACTCAGAAATCCGCCTGCCTCTGCCTCCCAAGTGCTGGGATTAAAGGCGTGCACCACCACTGCCCAGCTAGCTAAAGTATCTTGTTGGCTTCCTTGTGTGTGTGTGTGTGTGTGTGTGTGTGTGTGTGTGTGTGTGTGTGTTCATCCTTGGGTTTGGGAAAGGGTTATGTTTTTGACTAAAGGTCTCATAGTCCACACTGGCCTTGAAATGATTCTATTGTTCCAACCGCCTCCACCCCCAAAGTGCTGGGATCACAGATGTTATCACCACAGCTGGCTGAGACAATTTATTGGGGTTTTGTTTTTGTTTTTGTTTTTTTTACAATATGAAATCCAAATTCATCACTGTGCCATGGGGCCTTTCAGTTTCATAGCAGTGGGCTTCCCCTTTTATTTCCTTTACTCATCAATGGGGATTATGTAAATTTATTAGTTCTGGTGAATATTTTTATGGGTTCCTAGAGATTTTCTGTCACTTGTGAATAGTTCTACTTCTTCGCAATCTGGATTTCTTTCTTGCCTAATTGCCTTCCTTGTCTAGCACCTTGGCTAGAAAGCACTGAAGGACATCTTGGCTTTGCTCCTGCTCTAAGGAGAGAAACTGAGTGTTTCAACATTAAGTGCAGTGTTATCTGTGGTTCTGTTTCCTCGCTGAATTTTATCAGTATAGAAGTCCCTTTCTTCTCCCAATTAACACCAGCTCTCTGACTGTTCATGGTTGTATAGCTCTCTGCCTTTTGCCTCTACTTTTCCTGTTCTTTCTCATGCTGTTCTTTCTTATGGTTGCAAGTGAAACTTTAACACTATCTTTGTAGCCTCAGGAGCTCCATGCACCTGACTTGAGGGATGTGATGGGATTATGTGATGGGGGTAACTCGACCTCCATCTGCTCAGGGATAAACAGGCATGTCTATGTGGTCACACTCAGCCCAGCCTCCAGTCTTGAATGCCCTAATGACACTGACCCCAGGCAAGTGCTTTCACTCTCCCTCAGGTTGGATGCCAGCGAGATCCAGGTAGATGAAACCATCTTCTTACTGGAATCATACATCGAGAGCACCATGAAGAGACAGTGACCCAGAAGAAGCAATGCTGGGATCAAACTCAAGGCCTTTCACATGCTAGTCAACTGTTGTACCACTGAGCCACATCTCCAGCCAGAAACCAGCATCCTTCTCAAAGGATCCAGGAGATGGAAAAGAAGAAGAAGGTCCTTAAATGTAGTCTTTACAGTGATTTTTTTTTTTTAATGGTTTTTTGGAGATGGGGGTTTTCTTTGTGTAGCCCTGGCTGTCCTAGAACTCACTTTGTAGACCAGGCTGGCCTCAAACTCAGAGGATCCTCCTAAGTGCTGGGATTAAAGGCGTGCGCCACCATGACCAGCTACACTGAAGATTCTAGCACTGGCTCCCTGTTCCTGTCTTTCCCAGCTGCTCATGATATACCTGAAAGAGTATATATTCTCTCATCAAATCCTCACAGTATGATAAGTCTTTTAAATAAATGAGAACAATCATAAATTATATGTATCTGTTCTTATCAAGAAGTCAGCTAGGGGTCAGCAAGATGAGTTACTGGGTAAAATACTTAGTGCTCAAGCATGAGAACCTGAGTTCAGATACTCGGTACCCACATAAAATCTGGATGTGATGCTGGGAACCCTAACCCTGGGAAATGGTCATATCTCTGAAACAAATTAATGAGCTTCTGATTCAGTGAGACCCTTTCTCAACAAATATGGCAAAGGGCCAGCAAAACGGATGGCTCAGTGGATAACAGAGCTTGTCACCAAGGCTAATGACCAAGCCCCAGAACCCATATAATAAAAGAGAAAAAACTCTAACAGATTGTCTCCTAACCTCTGTTTGGACACCATGGCACACATAGGTAAGCCATGTAAATGTAAAAATAGTAAGATAGGAAGTAATCAAGGAAGACACCTAACTAGTAACTTCTGATTTGGACACGCATGTACACATCCATATAACTTGTACATACACCACGCATACAAAAGAAGTCCACCAAAGCTGGGCATGAAGACACATACCTGTGATCCCACCAATAAGGAAGGGGCATTACTGCAAGCTCAAGGTCATTGTGGGCCTTTTGATGAGTTTCAGGCTAGTGTGGGCAATAGAGTAAGAACTTGTCTTAACACAAATTAAGTCAGCCAAGCCCATGTTGAAACACCCCTGAATTAGTTACTCTTCTATTATGATAAAAATGACCAAGGAACTTGGAGAAGACCCTTATCTGGCCTTACAGTTCCAGAGTGACCAAGCCAGCTCAGTCAACAGGGTTTCCAGGGCAGGAACAAGGATTAAAGAGAAAAAGACAATTAGACAACACTAGCACACCCCAGCCAGTTCTGAGGCTGAGGCGGGTTTATTTTTCCCCAATCTGCTTTTACACCATTTTAATTACATACAAGTAATACGGCCAGTTCTAAGTTAAGGAACAAGCAAGACAACACAAATAGTCAAGAAACAAACAAGGCAGTAAACAAAGTCCCAGGATCACTGTTTCTAAGGGCTTCTCAGGATGACCAAGATGTCTGAGCCTCCTTCCCTGTCCTAGCCCAAGTCAGATTCTTGCCTGAAGCCTACTTCTTTGTTCTCGCCCAAAATCAGATTCTGGTCTGAGCTTACTTCTGAGTTCTGTCCCATTATCCAATTCCTGCCAAGCGGCCCCAAACGCTGTCTATACAGGATCAGAGTCCAAAACTGTGGAATGAAGGCCTGGTGGCAGGAGCCAGAAGCCTACCCTAGTGACATCCTCCAGCAAGGCCACATACTTCCTAACCCTCCCAAATAGTGCAATCAATCGGGAATCGAGTGTTCAAATGCACAAGGGAAGCTGTGAACCATCACAGTCTCTCAAATTTTTTCCTAAGCAACAATTACATTTGCAAACGTTTATGTCTATTTCACTGAGTTGTCATGTGTAACAAATACACATGGTGTACAGAATAACAGACTGCTGTTGGAGGAAGTAAAACATTCTTCTCTTTGGGGCTCTTTGTTGTTGGTTTTAGATTTTGTTTTGTTTTTGTGACAGGGTCTTGCTACATAGCTGGGCTAGCCTGAAACTCACTATAGAGATCAGGCTGGCCTCAAACTTGAACAATCTTTCAGCTTCTTCACAATACTAGGATTAAAACATGTGCTGCACACCCAGCAAGAAAACCAGTAAGAGTCCATTGGAGAAAACTAAGTTTTCTTTGTACACACTTATCAATTGTGATAGCTTCCAGGTTAAGGATGGGGTGTCTACTCCTCTCAGTGCTGGGACCCCATCTGGCTTAGACCCACATAAGTCCTATGCATGTAGCCATCTATACTCTGTGAGTTCATATGTGCGCCAGTCCTGCAGTGTCAGACAGCCTCGTTTGCTTGGTGTCCCCCATCCCCTCCAGCTCTATGATCTTTCCAGCTCCTTTTTCACAGAGTTTTCTGAGCCCTAAGGGGAGGGGTTTGATACAGATATACCATTTAGAACTGAGTGTTCCAAGGTCTCTCACTCTCTGCGCATTGTCCAGTTGTGGGTCTCTGTGTTAGTCCCCATCTACTGCAGGAGGAAGCTTCTCTGATGCTGACTAAATAGGACATGAATCTAAGAATATAGGAGAATGTTGTTAGTAGTCATTTTATTGCCATGTTCCTTTAGCAGAGTATAGTATTTGTTTCCCCCACCCCTACCCCCCAGGGCCATGGCCTATCTGGTCTCAGGTTCTTGGTCATCCCAGGAAGCACTGGGCATGAGTTCTGTCTCAGGCCTTAATTCCAGTCAGACAGTGACAACCTGAGGTTTCCCCCTGGACTCACATTGTGGAAGGAGGAAACCAACTTCTCTGACTCCATGCCTACCCTCCCCCACATTGGCATAAATAAATGCGATTTAATATTTTTAAAGATAAAAGATTGTGTCTGCCTTCAAACTACTCACCATCACTTACTAAGCATGGGGTGCATGAGGTCCTGGGGTTTAACCCCAGAATTGCACAAACCGGGCATGTGATATGTGATGCAGAGGGTTGTGGAAACCAGCTAGTCGAAAGGCCAACCAACGTTAGTTTTGACTTACACACGTTTGAGGCTAGCCTGGGTTACATGAGACCCTGCTTTGCCCTAAAAAAAAAAAAAAAAAAAAAAAAAAAAAAAAAAAAAAAAAAAAAAAAAAAAAAAAAAAAAAGTTAGGTATCTGATGTGGGAGCATAATTAATTTGAGGTGCTCCCTGCTGAGAGGTGAACAGCAGCTTAAGTGAAAGTCAGCCTTGGCTTGGTGGAGAATAACGTGCTAGTCCAGAAATGATTCTGCCTAGGGATTACTGTCCAGAGAAGTCAGAAACAACGCTAAAGGAAGTGAGAAACTGGAAGATTTATTTGTGCTTTATGAACATTACACCCAGGGATTGTCCCCAAAAGTTATCTAAATTTCCCAGCGGGACTGGAAAACCTGGCTTGCGTGGGCCGGCAGGAAGCTGCACGCCTCACCGCGTTGTGCCATCAGGGGGCGCCAGGCAAACAATGACCAGAACTGCGCAGTGATCAGAGCTGCGCGATGGCCGCACAGTTGCTGCTGCGCCTTGGTGGGCGTCTGGAGTCAGTGAGCTTCACACAGAGTGTGTGTGGCCTTCTGGGCGCCAGGCAGGGACCCGGGCCGTGGCACACGCATTGCAGCTTGGAGCGAGGACAGCTTGTCCTCTCTAGCAATTCATTCCTCGGCGCTTCGGAGAGGCTTCCAATCCAGGTCGGGACAGAGAACCAGTAGGGAAAGTGAGGGCAGCTTGGGGACAGGGCGGGTGTCGACAGGCCAGCTCCCACCGTGGGCACCCTTAATTTCTGGAAGTCCTATCCTGCTTCCAAAGTCTTAGCCGTCCAAACCCCTCTTGCCAGAGACCCCTTTTCTGCCCTTTTGCGGCTCTGGACCAGCAGCCTGAGGTCTCCAGGACAGAGCCGCTCACAAATAGAGGTGTGGATCTGGGTGTGGCAGTCATTCTTCAGTCCAGTGATCAGACTGTATTGTTGACCCGAAGGACATGCACTCTCCGCATTTCCCCCAATCTGTGGGTCCCTCCAGGTGAGCACCCAGGAACAGGGTCTATGGGAGACAGGTGCCCTTTCCCTCCCACATTATTGGGTAGTTCCATACAGTGGTGACCCAAGATCTGTGTTCACAACAAACTTCCTCTGCCCACTGGAGAACGGGGTCTCTGATTGGAGACAACAACCGTTCATATTGGGCCCACTCCTCTTGCAGGTGGGCACATGGAACTTGATGAGGAGGTACCAGTCTGCCGACCCAACCAAGAGACCTTCATGGAGGCACCTTGGGTGTGGGCTGGGGGGGGGGGGGGGGCGCAGAGAAAACTAAGGACTCCGTAGGGTTGACTTTGGATACTCTGACCTGCTCCTTTTGACTCCCAGATCCTGGAGTGTGGGCTTCGAGAGCTCTGGGAAGAGTGTGGACTACAGCTGCCCCAGAACCAGATTTCTTGTGTCCTTCTGGGGTTATGGGAGGTGAGAAAGAACGACCCCTAAAGCCCACTGAATAATCCTTGTCTGTGTTAGGCAGTGGAGAAAAGTGTGGATGGACTGGAGTCCCCAAACCATAGCTCTCACTCATGTCCCCTTACCTGCTGCCACCCACTCCTCTGGCTTTGGGTCAGGATTTTGTCGCCCTAAAGCCCTCTTACAAAATCTCAGATAGTAAGTTTCTCAATATGCTATAGTGGTTTTGTTTGTTCTTGTTGGTCTGTTTTTTCCTTCAGTCTGCCTACCCTCCTAGGCTGAGCTGGGGTTTCCCCAAATACCATCATCTCATTCTCTATGTACTTGTGATCTCCCAGGAGTCGCAGGAGCAACTCCAGGTAGGCTTGGCAGTGGGGAAAGACAGGACATATGACCTGGTTGTAACTGTGAGTAGAAGACAAGGGGAGATAACCAAGCAACAAGCTGCCCTGCCCCTTCTCTGTCTCCTCTCCCCATAAGTAAAGAATCAACATGTCTGACCCCAGGCCAGGATCCAAGTAAATCCAAATGAAGTGAATGCCTTTATGTGGCTGGGACCAGATGTCGCCGCGGCTGTGGCTGCCACAGAGGGTGGGGCAGAGACACCGGGACCTCTCTCCCAGGACCTACCACTCTCTGTCTGGTAAGACTTCTTCCTTTAGCTATCAGCATACAACATACATGCATGAGCATTCGTGGGAGGGTGCAGTTTGTAGTTTCATGTTGTGAAAGAGACTTAAGGAATGAGTTGGTTTGCTGATAATCAAAGACCAACTGAGATCAAAGATGCTAAATGTAGCTATCACTGAAGACCTTCGTTTGAGCCCTTACTCTCCCATAGGAGAGAGTTGCTTAAACCCCCCTTGAATGTGTTTCCTTTCTGTCAAGTGAGGTTAACACTCACTTGCCTTCTGCAATAGTTGGAAGGATAAAATGGCTCAATATACTAAAGTTCATTGTAAGCCACGAGGCACAACCAGGACAGAAACTATCATAATCCAGTGCAACCGAACTGAGGGGTGATGGAGGAACCCAACCTCTGCTCCTGCCCATGCCTACACTCATGAGGACAACCCCAACCACAGCAGAGGGGGACAAAGAAAGGGTCAGCGCTGGAACCAAGTTTGCCCTCCAACTCTGGCTGCAACATCTGGGCAGATGAAGTAAGGAATGACTTGCAGGTAGCACAGCCTTGGTATAGGATGGTCTGGTGTCCTTAGGACATCAAAGGGAGAACAGCTGCTCTTAGCTAAGCTTGTGTAAATGCCTTCACTCTTTCCCAGGTAAAAGTGAAGTTCACATGGACCCCAGACCAGCAAAGGAAGCCTGGCAACCTGAGACCTGAGTCCAAGCCCTGGGATCTCCTTCAAGATGGAAGGACAGGTCCTACTCCATAAAGTTGCCCTCTGACCTCCACATGCAAAAACCATGGCACACAAGCCCACATACACAATAATAAACATTTTAAATGTTCTTTTTTTTTTTTTTTTTTTTTTTTTTTTAGTGAAAAGGATGGAACATGGACCCTCGGCCCCACAAACCCTGGGTCTGGAAAGCGAGGTACAACATCTCTTCCCCTCCATGACGCTCACAGAACATTCATAACCTTTTATTGTAGGCGAGAACTCTGCTACAGCTCTGGGAATAAAAAGTAAAATCACATCAAAGGGCCTTGGCCCTGAAGGGGCCTGAGTATGGGGAAGGAGGACACAGAGTTCCCGTGTCCCACAGAAGGTGCAAGAACAATCTAGGCCGGAACACAGGTCACTAGAAGCTTAGGCCCTTGACTGTTTAGCATAAAAACATTGTGAACTTAAATATATAAATAGAGAGCCCAGGCAGTAGATGGGCCACGCCCTGCTCCTGAGCCCCTGGGAATCATAACTAAGGCCTTGTTTCCTTCTCACACTGGGAAGTAAAAGGCAAGGGAAGTCATCTTTGGATACTTTGGGGTTTTCTTATTTATGTACAAAAAAGAAATCTGCAACCCAAAATAGAGTTCTCTGTCCATCTCTGACCTGTAGCCTGACTATGGCCAAAGAGAATGGAATGGATGTAAAAGACCAGATGTTTGGGTTTGGGTAGGGAAATAAGTCTTGGGGGAGGGGCAGGAAAGTGCCTTTCCCCAAGAGGCTGAAGATCTGGTACAGGCTGAGGAGCCCCTCCTCCCTCAGGTCCTATCCTTCCATCCACCTCCCACAGCCTAGGTTACCATACCCAAAGGAATGTGCCACCCTCAAAGAACACTTCCAAAAACAGACCCCAATGTCCTTTTTAAAAAGGTTAAATGTTAACCCTGTGAGTACTGGCCTTGTTAGTCAGCGATAAGGCCAAAAGCAGGTATCCATGAAGGTCTGGCCTGGCCTTTGACCAATGACCCCTGAGGGATCAGAGCAGCCAGGGGTTGGGAACCCACAATGTGTCTGCTCAGTGCTGGGGCCAATGGAGATTGATTTCGTAAATCCAAATAACTCAGTCCAAGGAAATGACATCTGACCGACAGCCAGTCAAAGAGGGACCTGAAGGCAGGTGTCCTCCATGCCCTTCCCTCAAGGAACTCCCAGGAGCCACAATGCTGCTGACACGACCAGGAGGGGGCGCTGGAGTGGAGCTGCGGTGAGAGCTCCCCAATGTGGGGGCCAGTGGGCCCAGGAAGTGGGAAGGGGTTCCCCGGTACTGGAAGAAGTGGCCAAGGGTGTCCTGTTCATCTAGCGAAGTGATAACTGAAGGGCCGTAGTGCTGGAGGGATGAAGGGCACAGCTTGACACGTTATCTTGACTCAGCACCTCACTCTCCTCAAAACCCCCTCGTGGAGTACCAACCCTCATGGATCTCACGGCATTCCTAAGTAGAAAAACTGGGGACCTCTCTGACTCTGCCCTGCTCCCCACACCCGTCCCCTGTTCCTTGCCTTGAGACAGCCCCTTCAGACATCCAGTTCTTGGTTTTGTGGGTGTCTGAAATGTGTGGAGCACCCACTGGGGAAGGTTCTGAGTAATGTGGGGGTGAGTGAGCAGGAAGAGAGGCGTTAGGAAGGCACAGGTGTGAATGTTCTCCCCTCACAGAAAAGCATTTTTAAATCCCTAGGAAAACTGAGCAGGGGAAGAGCTATCATCAGTGTCTCGATCAAAAGGACTCTTCCGAGATCTTAGATCTTCCTAGACATGACCACTTACCTGACTCTCAGTCTGAAGGAAAGAAAATAAATCTAAACCTGGTAGGAAAAGAAAAATCAAAATCAACCCCCTTCTGACTCCTTCACCACAAGAAAAAAAAAAAAAAAAAAAAAAAATCCCCATGTCCCTGGGGCCCTGCAAAGAAAACAGGTCTGGAGAGAGTGACAGGGCAGGACCCTCCCCTCCTCCTCAAGGTCAGTGTTCTACCTTGGATGTCAGCCCCCAGTGGGAAAGCAGGTGGGTACTCATGTAGTGGGAGACTAGACAGGAAGTCACTGCCCAGTGTGCCCATTGCAGGGCTGCGTAGCACCGAGGACGGCTGGTGACCAGAGGTCAGGGCTCTGTGGGTGGAGAGAAAGAGTTGGAGAATCTAGCCAAGTGCAGTTGCCCAAGGTCCCATTCCTCCTGCCCTTCCCTGTCCCGAAGCTCGCCCTGTGGCTTGAAGGCGGTTCTGGCATCTGTCCCTCCACTACAGAAGCAGCCTTTCTCATACCCTTTGCTTGCAGGAAGGGCTGGGATGGCAGCCGAGGTGACGGGGCAGTGCTTCTTGATGGGGGGCAGATCTTCCTCATCTGATGAGCTTTCGATTGTCAGGTCGATGACTTCAACCCTCTTCTTATTCTCTGACTGATTTCCCTCCTGGACTGGGCTGTACTGGAGACCTGTGGGTGGTTAAGAAGGCTGTCTCAGAAAAAGGGTCACCCGTGATTTAGCTCAATTGGGGAGCAGGGGGTCACTCACCATCCAGCCCATACCCTGGCGGGGGGCAAACCTCTGATGCCTCCTTCTTGGGTTTCATTGGACACCAGGATCCATCTTCCATGAACTGGATCTCATCACAGTCCGAACAGGAATTAAGAATTTCCATGAATAAACTGGGGGAGGAGGACATGGCAATTCATGAGGCTGGAAGAGGCTGGAGCCACCCTCAGTGCTCTGAGACTCACTTCCTATGCCTTAGTCACCTCCTCTGCATTACCCACCCTCTGGACCTCTCGGAGCTGCTGCTGGAATAGAAATGCCGACTGGGACGGAAGCTCAATGACAGAACACTTGCTTGGCATGCAGGCCCTGAGTCTGATCTCTAGCATTGTGGGGGAAGAGAGCTTCAGAGAGTGTAGGCACAGGGTTAAACCTTCCTAAGAGAGACTGTGAGAACCCTAGTGGAGGCTGTGGAAGGGGACAAAGACCACTTAGGACCAAGAAAATTACTGGCTTACCAGGGGTTACGGTGGAAGACTAGCTATATAAGTACATCAAAAAAAAAAAAAAAAAAACAAAAAACCCTTATTGCATCAATCTGATAAATGCTTTTGTAATAGGAAACATGAGGAGGAGCCCGGCTGCTATGCTCTGTGGGAAGGTCGGGTAGTTGTCGTCAGTAATGCATTGAAACGATTCAGTGTACTGCTCTGTCACTTATGTGACCTTCAGCCCTAGGTCCCTTTTCTCATCTATCACGATGTTACCTATGTCATGGGGCTATCATGAGGACTCATGAGAAAATGCATTCAGAGTGCTGAAGTCCTTAATGTCACACACATGGCGTCGGATGGTAAGGGGGTGGAGAGGGTGGGAGCTGGGAAGCCGAAGCCCTACCCATCGATGATCAGTGACTCATAGGGGGCCTTCTTGTCACACACAGGGCACGTCCATGTCGGCTTCTTCTCATTCATCTGTAGATAAAGGGCAGCATCGAAACTCTGCAAGTGGGCACAGGTGAGGGCACGGCACGGGACAGTCAGGCGCATCTTCCCTAGCTGAGGAAAGGAGAGAGTTCACGCTCAAACCTTGCTCTAGTATCCTGAGGAACCCTCTTCAGTAACCCAACTCTCCTCCCACTTCCTGTCCCCTCTTGCACCCACCGGGCACATGAGTGACACCCGGAGACTTGTAGTAGCCACTTCACTGTCGGGGTCAGCAGTCAACTTCTCCTTGACTGAAACAAGAGTGGGGCCAGAGCCAGGGGTTAGCGAGGCTGGAAGCAGCCTGGCAGCAGACAGCCCCAGCTGACAGCAGCTGAGAAGAGTGTCTAGGGGCCCATGGCGTATCACAGGAGTGGAGAAGAGATGTCTGTATTCCTGAAGATACTTAAACAATCCAGGGTCAAAATGTGGGGCTACGTTAGGGACGATCTAGATGAGAGGGAGGCATCATGAGAAGATCAGATGAATGAACTTCAGGGCTTTTCAGTACAGAGACCTCATATCTTAGTAGAGTGGGATTAGCATCTTCGAGATACAAAACTGTTATGTGATTGGCAATGCAAAGCTCTTCCTGCTGCCTGAGGTTCTAACTCCCCAACTGAAACTGAGGAGAAAACCAGGGAGACCGTATGAAAGAGCTACTCCTGATAAAGCGTGGAGGGCGGCAGCAAGCCCTGAGCCCAAAGAGGAAGGAGGAAAGAGTTGTTACTCACTCAATGCCCGAGAATGGTCTGGATTCCGGATGCCCTTGGCTCTGAGCTTTTGTAGAAGTGTCCCTGCAGTCAGCTGCCTCACCAGGTACACAGACAAGGAGTAATTCTACTTGGGGAAGGGAGAGGGGGCGTTAGCTTCTGCTGCCCACACCTCCTCTTTCCCAATAGCCTTTGTCTCACAGAGACCAGAGACGGTGGCCTTTAGCAAGCAGAGAGGCCTATGAAGAGCAAGGCAAATCCCCAGCTCAAAACTAGATGGTTCCCTGCAGGCTCACCCGTCCAAACTCAGATGACCAATTAACCACGATGGTGTTGGGAACAGTGGCTGAAAGTCTAGCCAGGGGTGTGATGTTGATCGGACGGCTGGGTCTCTTGGGCTCAGCTCCATTCTTGGTGGGAGGGAGGTAACCCTGAGGAAAGGAGGGATTTGTTAGTGGAGAGAGAGCTTGCTGGGAGGGGCTTAACAGAATTCCTGTCTCAGATTACTCTCTGGAGGGAGGCCAGCTCACCCATGAGCAAAGGATCCACTGCAAAACAAGGTTGGTCCTATGTAGGGCTGTGTAAGGGGTTCACTTCAGAGGTGAAAGGGGGAGTTTATTGACCAAGGAACTAGGAACCCAGTCACTGGGTCCCAGGGGTCCACTTCATCTGGTATCATCTTTCAGAGGTCTTTTCTAAACCTTTGTATCAAACTAGTGTCCCTCTCCTGGGTTCTGACAAAACTTATGCAGCCCTATTTTATTTTACTCATGTTTTATTAATTCTCTGAGAGTATAATACAACGTGTTTTGATTCTATTCACCCCATCCTCAATTCTTCCCAGAGCCACCCCACTTTTCTACCCACCCAACTTTGAGCCCCCCTCCCTCTTATTAACATATCAAGTACAGTTTGTATTATCCATATACTCTTAAGATAGGTGGTCTTTCACAGGGCCCCGGTTGACCTATTAGTCAGTCCTGTTTTAATATTCTCTAGATGGTATTGATTTCATCAGTAAACTGAGCAACTACTACATGCCAGGCACTGTTCTAAGCATGTCTTTTCAAAGAGGTTTTTACTTAATATTTATCCATTGCCAAAGAGAAAGACCTGTTACCTACCGGCAGGGGGCAGAGTTTCCCATTAACCTTGACAAAGAGGTTAGGGGGGAAATAGTCCTCCTGGGGGCAGCTGGTCTCACAGAGACAGAACCTGGTGAGAAAGAACAGATGAATCGGGTAAGTGGCAGTTTTCTGAGGTGAATCTAGCACTGAAGCAGGGAACTCCAAAAAAAGAAAAAAAAATTAGTTATAGATATTTGTAGCCATCAGCATCCAGCAGAGTCTTGAGCCAGAGTGGACTGGGGCTGGGGAGGAGGAGGATGCCGTCCTCCTGTTTAGCACCCACCCTTGTAAGAAGCAATTCACCTGAGCTGCACTTGTATGGTATAATCGCACTTGGCTCCTGGCAGAACCTCCCTGCAACAAGGAAGAGGAGTGTCAGTCTAGAGGGAGAGCAGAAGAGTGTCCAGGGCACAGAGAGGAGACATGCAAAAGAATGAGACAAAGCAGGACAGTCCCCAGGGACAAGGCAGGGATGATCGGTGTACCTGGACGTGAGAATCTGCTGCAGCTGCTGGGGAGTGAGTGCGAAGGTAAAGTGGGCTTCCTCAAACCTCTGGCTGGAGGTGGATGCTGCAGACACAAAGGCGCAGTTATTCCCAAGCCCACGCCTGAGAAGCTACTTGCTTCCATCCCATAGTGCCAATCCCACAAGAGTAAAACCTAAGACGATAGATTCCAGCCTGAACCTGAATCCAGAAAACCTGAGGGACCAGTCAGCCATACCAAGGGTAGTGGGCCGGATGAGCTCCCCGTAGACTTCATAGAAGGGCAGTGGTTTCATGGTGACATCAGGGTGCACAGGCTGAGGCAGAGGAGGGTGCATGTCCACCTCACGCTTAGGGCCCAGCAAGGTGCCAGGGGTCAGAAGGGCGGGAGGAATGGGAGCAAGGGAGCCAGGGGAGCCTACAGGAGAGGTGCCAGGGGGCAAAGAGAGCAAGGAAAGATCAGAAGGCCCCAGGGTCTTCCGGGGAAAGCGCCTGCGGTAAAGTTCTTTGATCTTCATCTGGACACTGGGGGCACAGCTAGACTTGAGGAGGTGCAGGGCCTTGGCCAGCAGCTCGTGTTTCCGTCCACTCTTGTTCCTGCCAGCGAAGCCAAGGAGCACCTGGAGCTCAGACACTCGGAAACTCATCACCATGTGCTGCGGAGAAGAGCACAGAAACAATAGGGCTTCAAAAAGGCCTGTCCTGCTGGTGACATGGAAGCTGACTACAGGGGGACAGTGCCTCTCCCCTCCATCCCCAGTGTTGATAGGTGCTCTAAAGCTAGTTTACTGGCTCTGAGTAGCTGACCTGACAGACTAGCTGAACCCACAAGGACCACCTAGCCCCATCCCTACCCTAATCCAGACATTCCCTTAAGCTGATTATTGTCTCTTAGGGCTCAGACTGTCAGAGCCCTAGCCTCCTGGGAAAAAGATAGGACACAAGGGAGGAGAGGACTCAGGGAAGACAGGCCCCATGAGAAAGAGGCCAGGTGGCGAGAGGACTGCATCCCACGGCCACCCTCCCAATCACCTCGGTCCATCCCTGTTCTCCCCATAGTTCTGAATTGAAACTTTTATGGTCAGGGATTTTATAGGTCAGAGTTCAACACTCCATCATCATCATCCCCACCTTTTACATTATT
Organism: Arvicanthis niloticus; assembly: GCF_011762505.2. Taxonomy (NCBI): domain Eukaryota; kingdom Metazoa; phylum Chordata; class Mammalia; order Rodentia; family Muridae; genus Arvicanthis; species Arvicanthis niloticus. The sequence goes on along the minus strand of NC_047661.1, from coordinate 76,167,603 downwards.
TAAGCTACCAACACTTGTAGGGGAGAAGGGTGAGTCCACAAGTCTCGGTAATTGGCCAGATTTACTCCATCTGTCAGTGATAAGTTATTTCCCTGCCAGTGGAGTGAGCCGATTCAAGCCAGATTAGATTATATTAAAGGCAGGTTTATTGGGAAGCTGCCCCAAGGGATTTGGATTTGGGGGAGGGGGGGGAGAAGAGGAGGAAGAGAGAAGAGGAGAGGGAGAGGAGTAGAGAGCACAAAATGTCTAAATTATATAGGGAAGAGTCTTGGAGGAAAAGCAGCCCAGCCCCTGGGCTGGAAAGTTCAGGGTTGGGGGCAGGATATACCACATGGGGACTGAGGGATGCTGGGAGAACCTGGAGGCCAGGTCTGCTTTGGCATGTAAACTATACACCTAAGTCCCCTGTCCTGGGTCTGAAACCAAACAGTCCACAACTACTATCTTGCTTCTTTCCCTCATACATAGTATACATTGATAACCACCAGGGTGGAAACCAAGGTAAACTTCTCAACAGAGACCACAGGAGAATGAGAATGGAGTCCATGGACCAAAGCGCAGAAGTAAGCTCTTAAAGGTGTATGGCCCAGTGGCTAGAACTCAAGCTTGTCCAGGACAGAAGATGGGAGAATGGAGGGCTAAGGTTCTGTAGGGTATCTTCAGGTGTGGTTCCTGGAAGACTGTGTGGTGGTGAAGCAAGATCTCTCTCCTTCTAGGTTCCCCTCTGTGAATGCCTAGAAGACCTAGTCACGGGCAGATCATTAGCTCTCCCAAGTCCTTTTCCTCCTAGACTCCTTTTCAGGAATATGATGAAAACCTTGTCCCTCTACCTTTCCATCCTTAGCTCCTCCTACTTGTTTTTATTTCTCCATTGGCTCTATAACTTATTTTTATATCCAATGGTTCACACTTCTCTCCCTCTCCAACGACAGCGCCTCATTAAGACAGTTCCTTACCCTCAGCCTCCAGGATGCTCCAGCCTCATCTCTTAAGGTACGCTCCTGTACAGCCCCGCCCCCTTTCATCTCAGCAGCCTACAGGTACTTCCCAAGGCTCAGATGCCAAAAGCAGCCCCAAAGCCTCCACCCTAAGCTTCATGTCCCCCGGAGCCTGCCAACGTTTGGTCCTCGGGTCCCATCCCTACGTCTCCCCCTCACTGCCATATCTGTTGGCCTGATGGACTCACCCCTACGCCCCTTGAGCAGCTTTCCCTCGCCTGACTGTACCCTGCAACTACCTACTACTAAAAGCGGCTACGGCCCGCGTCCCCGCCCCCTGTGCCTCAGCCCTCCGCAGCGACAATTCCCCCTCCGCCCCACCCCTGCATCTGCCCTGCGGCCCCGCCTCCGGGGCGCCGCCGCAGCCCCTTCTCGCGGCCGCTGCCCGCGCATCCCTGCAGCCAGTCCCTGCCACGTCGCCCGCGCCCACCCCAGCCCGCTGCGCCCAGCCTAGTTGCCTCCCTGCCTCGGCGGGCAGCCGAGCGAGTCCTGCTGGGGCTGGGGGAGGGGGCCGGTACCTTTAACTCGCCCAGCTCCGCCATCTTGAGACATCGCAGGCGCCCCAGCCCGAGCCGGAGCTCAGGCCCAGGGACCGGCGCAAACTCTCCGCCCCAGCGCCGGCCGCAAAGGCCGCCTGCTCCGCCCCGTCCGGCCCCCTACACCTCCCCTTCCCGGCCCCGCCCGCCGGGCTTCGGACCGCCGCCGGCCTTGCCCCTTCTCCTGCAGCCCCGCGGCCCGGACAAGTCTCCGGGCGGCGGGCGGCACAGTGGCCCCGCAGGGAGTGTGCAGCCAGGGGATCGCAGGGCCCTGCGGGTAACGACGAGGAGGCGGGCCCGAAGGGATGGGCTTTTAGGGAACCAAGGATGCTTGAAAGATGGAGGGAAAGTATCCGGAACTGCCCGAGCTCCGAGAGATGGGGGAGGGGCGGCGAAGTTGGAGCCCCGGTCCTCTGGAGATCTCAGCAAGTTTAGTTAGCGAAACCCCAGAGTTCTGCCAACGCTGGGAGTGTTGCGCTCTGGTCCTTTTGGGGGAAGTTGGGGACTTGCGAACTGTTGGAGACCGCTGTTCGCAATCCTTCACCTCCCCCGAACACACAGCAACTACAAGCGTAGCTCCTGTTAGCGCCGCACGACTCAAGGCTTGACAGGCAACAAAGTTGGGTGCGGAAAGCTGGACTTACCCGCAGAGTTGCAGGTGTGGGCCCCGATGCAGAAAGGGCTCGCGCGGCTCCCTCGGTCTGCACGGCTGGAGTTCGGTCCGGCAGCTGGACGCTGCAGCCGCAGCACCGCCCGGGCTAGAGCTCCGCCCGGCCGAGCGTTGCTGTTGGGGCCGCCCCCTCCAGGGTAAGCCCGCCAGGACCTCGGAGAGGGGAGAGGGGCGGAGCCCAAGAGCCAGGCGGGAGATATTAACTCCTGTGAGAGCTTAGGAGAGAAGAGGTTCTGGGCGTTCAAAGTCTCAGTAGTCCTTTGATCCCTTGCGAGAGTGTAGGGGCTGGACCGGGAGGCAAGACTGTGTGCATTGGGAATCTGGTTGTTTAGAGAATTTCTATGGAGTTCTAGACCAGCCAGAGTTACAGAGTGAGACCCTATCTTTAAAAAAACAAAACAAGACAAACAAGAGAGGTTCTAGGATGAGATCCTCATCTGTCTGGGGAAAAACCTGGGCTACTAAGGGAAAATAAGCAACACAATCCCTGCAGATAGCCCTCTAACCTCCAAATATGCGTACAGTAACTAGGGATCGCACAGTTGGTGAACACAAGGAGGTACACGTACAGAAGAAAGACTTCTGCCCCCCTTTGAAATGCCTACTCCCTCCTCCAAAGCGTGATTTTGCATGTTTGTTGTACCACTTGCCTCTGATGCCAGACTGAGCTTTCGAACGATTTTAGGCCCTCAGTGTCTAGCCATCCCTGATTAGCACTTTAATATTTACCCCGCCCCCCCTTGAGACAGAGTACCTCTGGCTGCTCCAGAGGGTCCTGCCTCAACCAAGTTGGCCACTTTACCTGCTGATTTGAGTAATTCATTTCTATATGTATGAAGATAGCTACTTTAGGGCACAATGCATTATACTAGTTGTCGTTAAAACTACACATTTTATAGTTGTTTGGGGCCTCAGGGATAATGTCGTTTGTCCGGTAAATATTTGAAGGGGGGGGAGGTAAATATTAAAATGCTAATCCTTAAAACCGTTCGAAAGCTCAGTCTGGCATCAGAGGCAAGTGGTACAACAAACGTGCAAAATAATAAAAAGCTCTAGTAAATACTAGGAATAATCTCATTTAGTTTAAGCCTTCAGTGTAATCCTTTCCATGAGCCCCAACCCAGGCTGCAAGTCATAAAGTGCTAACAATATTCCTAGTGCCTGTTAATTATACTTAACTACTTCCTGGTTTTATTCCTAGGGAAATGACCACCCTCTCCTAACACTGGGGATTGGGGGAGAGGGTTGTTCCTTGCTGCTAGAAATGATGGGCCCCTCAAGCTAAATTTAGGCTAAGTACTTGGCCCTAAATCTCATCTGCTGCTTCCTGCATTCTAATCAGGCCCTGGTGCCTGTTCTGGGGATAGAACCTAAGACTTTGTGCACTGGGATGCTGGCACAGCTGTCTGAGCTAATTGTCAACTGTATTCTTTTGTTTCTTCTTAAGCTTGATATCCCTTTTGCCCTAGACATTTTTGTGACTCCAGATTCCAGGTAAATGGGCATATCAAGATAAGTATATGGGGGCTGGAGAGATGGCTTGGTGTTAAGAGCACTATGCTCTTTCACTGTGTTCCTTCAGAGGTCCTGAGTTCAAGTCCCAGCATCCACACTGTGTGATTGGTGACTCATCACCATCTATCTGTACTGGGATCTGATTCCCTTTTCTGGCTTGCAGGTGTACATGCAGATAGAGCATTCATATACATAAAATAAATAAATCTTTTAAAAAATAAGCATATAAATCAGACATTTGCTGACAGTAAACCATAAAGATTTTTTTCTAATTCTTTGGTATACATATAACTTTATCATCATAAAAAACGAAAGCATCGCCGGGCAGTGGTAGCGCACGCCTTTAATCCCAGCACTTGGGAGGCAGAGGCAGGTGGATTTCTGAGTTCGAGGCCAGCCTGGTCTACAGAGTGAGTTCCAGGACAGCCAGGGCTACACAGAGAAACCCTGTCTCGAAAAACCAAAAAAAAAAAAAAAACAAAAGCAGCCATGTGTGGTGGCACACACCTTTATAAAGTGCTGGGGTTTTTTGATGAAACTTAAAAACTCAAAGGAGCAATTTAAAAAAAAAAAAAAAAAAAAAAAAACTTTCTAACAATACAATCCAAAGGTATATTAATTTGACACATTCTAGGGAATGATGATACACAAATATTTAAATATTTATTCTTCATAAGTAAGCCAATTATATTTTTATAAGGACAGAAACTTTTGTATGGGCAGTAGAAAAAATATTGTCATTCATAAACATTTGTCTTTAATCTGAGCGAGATGTTTCAGACAGTGTTCATTGGCATTACATGTCATGATGGCGTATACAGCACGAAGTGCTTCCAATACTGGAAATTTGAGTATATCAATTAAACCTCAACAAAGCTATAAAAATGTACTACTGAGAACCAGCCTCTTCTTAATTCTTAGTGAGTTAATGAAAGAGGAGCTCCTTAAAATATTAATTTGAAAGTTGGACATGGAGGGAGGGGAAGCTGTGACCAAGATGTAAAATAGACAAATAATAAAATGTTTAAAAGAAAGAAACAAAGTTGGACATGACTCACATCTGAAATCGCCGCAGGCCAAAGGCAGGCAAATCAACTCAAGTTTGAGTACAGCCTGGTCTGTTTGCTGAGTTCCACCCCAGCCAAGACAATATGGTAAGACCCATTTGTGTGTGGGTTTTTTTTTTTTTTTTTTTTTTTTTTTTTTTGAGACAGAGTTTCTCTACATAGCCCTGGCTGTCCTGGAACTAACTCTGTAGACCAGGCTGGCCTCAAACTCAGAAATCCGCCTGCCTCTGCCTCCCAAGTGCTGGGATTAAAGGTGTGTACCACCACTGCTCAGCAAGACCCATGCCCTTTAATCCTAGCACTGGGAGTCAGAGCAGGTGGATCTCTGTGAGTTTAAGGCCAACCTGCTCTACACAGTACTACATAGTGAAACCGTGTCTCAAAAGAATAAATTATTTGAGCACTGAGAGATGAAGTCATGAAGATCAAGAGTTCAAGGCCAAGCCAGATGCAATCCTAGTACTCCACAGGTAGACCTCTGTGAGTCCAAGATTAGCCCGGTCTATGTAGCATGTACTAGTGTACCCTTCCCCCAGCCTGCCGGCCTGTCAGCCTGAGCAGGCTGGACCGGGCTGTTTACCTCTAGAGACTGAATAACAAAGGACCTGGGAAGCTGCCTGCCTTGGAGACACTCAGTTGGCCACTGGAGTCGAGTTGAATAGATTGCCTGCTGAGCTTGCTTGACACACCTCCGGCCCTGATTAAGGATGCATACCTCTCACTCACGATGATTAGCTGAAGTGCCGAAGAGACTCTTCTTGTGGGGGTGGGGTCTCCCCCTTTTTATTTGATGGTCTTACATTAAATTTTGAGCCTCGATCAGAGAACTTTGTCCTGGCTTCATCTCTTCTGCCCTCCTACCCTTCTCCCATCCCCAGCCTCTCTTGCAGGTGAACCCGGTTCGAATGTGGCTGCTGGCAGCTACATTCCAGGACAGCCAGGACTATGTATTTTTTGACACCCAGTCTCAAAAAAAAAGAAAAACAAAAATCAAACAAATAAAAACGAGTTAAAGGCTAGTCTGAACTACAAGAAACCCTGAAGGGGGGATGGGCAGTAAGATGGCTCCGTCAATAAAGATGCCTGATGACCCGAATCCATTCTCCAGATGGCAAAAGGAGAGAACTAACTTCCAAGAGCTGGCCTCTGACCTCCACACCTGCCCGGGAGATAATAGCACTTACTGCCCTTGCAGAGGGCCAGAGCTCAGTTCCAGCACTCAACCGCCTGAGACTCCACCTCCAGGAGACCCTACACCTTCTAACCTCCATGGGCACCTGTGAGGGAACGAGGGAGCATCAGAATTACAGTGGCGAGGGGACATGGCAACTGTGAAACCCAGGGACATTTGCTCTTTGGATTTGAAGTCGACAGTTGAAGAGACTGTACAGGTATAGATTATGTCAGGAGATGTCCATTCCATTATGAGAATCACTGACCACGCAGTCATTCAGCTGCTCTCTAGGGATCAGCTCCCAGGAGCCAATGGCCTGCTTTTCATAACCAAAACTACTTCCTGATACACTTGAACTTAGCCAAGTGGAACTCTCCCTCTCTGGACCTTCCTCTCTGCATTTTCTTAGTTTTCCCACCCATATTTCCAAATATAATGAGTGTACCAATCCTTGATGATCTCTAGTGACTGAGAGGAAGGGGAAAAATATTCTATTCTTCTTAAGAGAAATTCCTGAACCCTTTCAGTGCCCCACCTCAGCAGTTTCCCTTTCTCCATCAGTCTTCTCTCCAAGAATGTCAAAGTCATTCTGATCCTTCTCTATGATCTGATCTGGCTGTTGCAACTGCATTTCCCCTCAGCCGAACTCTGGACCAGTTCCTGCAGCCCTGTGTGTAGCCCCAATTTCCCACAGCAGTCTCTCTTTACTCTTTCCCTGGAGCCAGATTTTACTGGCAAACCCCTGCTGTCTGACCCAGCTTAACCCAGCAGAGGGCGGGCTGAGGGAAGGGATGGGGAGGGAGCTGCTTGCAGGTCTGTCCTGCATTCCAGATTTTGGAGGAACCCTTTCTCTCTTGGAGTAGCCAGGCTAGAGGAGGGTCAGGTAGCCGAGAAATCAAATCTTTCTGTCCTAGAACCAAACCTGGATGTCCCTTCCTTCTTTCAAGAATCAGACTTTTCTCACTGTAGACCTAAGAGTCACTTGTATATTGAAAACTGTTCTAGGATATATGTGTCTTTTTTTTTTTTAAATTCAGATTTTTAAAAATTCCTATCTGCACCCAAAACAAAGAAAGGTGATCACACGAGAACATATGTGTCAAATCAGCACACACTGTCACACTGTCACAGGCATCCATAGAGTACATTAGGGCCTAGATAGGTTTGCAATGTCTGTGCCCAGCATGGTAGTCACGGTAGTTTTACAGCGATCCTATTCTATTTTAGGCAAGGTTTTAACAGATAGAATTTTTACTTTTTACATTGTGTGTGTGTGTGTGCGCGCGCGCACTCAGTATGCATGCAACACAGATGTGCAGGTGACAAGAAAACTGTGTTGGTTCTCTTCTTCCCCCATGTGGGATCAGTAGATTGAGCACAGGTCATTAAACCCAGCAACAAGCATGCGTACTACCATTTGCAGGCTCGGATTGGATTTTTTAAATTGCGTGTGATAGAGCATGAGTACCCTCATAGGTCAGAGAAGTCCCGATCCCTTTGGAGTTTGAATCAGAGTTGGAATCTGTGAGTTCAAGGCCAGCCTCATCTACATAGTGAACTCCAGGACAGCCAGGACTACATAGAGAGACACTGCCTTAAAAAATAATAAAAATTAAAAAATAAAAATGGGTTAGGAGCTAGGAAAGGAAGGAACCAACAGGCAGAGCAGAGCATAAAGAATCCTTATTGCTGTAACACTACTAAGACTACTGTGCAGGGGAGGTACCATTGCAAACCTGTCTAAGCATTGTCAGAAGTAGGTCCTAATGCACTCTATGGGCGCCTGTGATTGTGTACTGATATAGGTTAGACATTTACAAATGTATCACTCTAGTGAGGGACTTTGCTACCAGGAAGAGAAAGGATGTTGTTTGTTTGTTTGTTTGTTTGTTTGTTTGTTTTTAAACAGAGTGGTGATTGTAGTGCTAGCTGATTGGACTCAACTATGTAGCAAAGGCTGGCCTTGAACTTTTGCTTTCCTTGCCCCCACCTCCCAAGCACTGAGATTAAGGTATATACTACCACACCCAGCTTATTTTTTAAGTTGTTTGATCAAGATTCTGTTTTCTCCCCATTCCACCCTTTTTGACAAAAAACACAACGATACCCAGGACCATCTGTTTTCTGCTTTATTTTCCATGGAGCTAGTTTACATCCACAATTCTGATCTCATCTATGCTGATTCCAGGGTCCAGGTTTTCAGGTCTGGAGTCCATGTGTCCCATGAAGCCCCACCCACAGCACCACTAGTGGGTAATCACCAGCCACCCACTTGTCCACCACAGCTTGATGGAGCCTCATTATTCCCTGTAAGAAGAAATCTGAAGGTGAATTCTGCATCCTCACTCTGCTCCTATCCACATCGACATGCTCCAGGGTCTGCTTGTCTTTCCAAATTGCAAAGAAGGCTGCCGACAATGGGGTAGGAGGGAGGCTGGGAGATGGTTGGTTTTTGAGTGAAGGGTTAGAAAGCCTGGGGTCTATAAAGTCCTGCCCTAGGGAACAACTGTTCCACTGTCCCACCACCCTTCATCCTTCACCAGCATCTCTGTATAGACTTTAGGAAAATATTCCAATCATCTTTTCTGTTTGTCCTATCCATAGTCATCCCATTAGTCATTAATCTCATGCCACCTGCTCACAAGGTCCTGACTCCCCCTAGTGACCCACACTTTGTCTTCTCAGTTGACTTTACTTCAATGCTCTATGCCCTACAGGACTCCCCAGTGTCAGCCACCAGAGAGGCAAAAAATAAATCCCACCCCATCCCTTCCATACCACAACTCACAAAAGGGAAATGCCTTTATCCCTGAGGGTACACAGTGAGCCTGCCTCACTCCTGCATGCTGAGGATTCGAAGTAGGATGTTGTAGACATCTTGTTCCATGTAGCCCTGGGGTGTGGCAGGAAGGACATAAAAGATGATGGAGCACAGACCATGGGGAGAGGCAGATCAGATGAGGGAGCAGTTTTGTAGGATAGCAGAATGCCAGTCATTACCTCTTGCAACTACATAATCCTTAACTAATTCTGCTGTCATGTGTTTTGGTCTGCTGTACTTGTGACTGAATAGGGCAAGTGCTTGTCAACGAGCTATACCCCCAGCCCTCACTTGTAGTATTAAATAACTTTTCCATGGCTGCTTTCCCCATCTTCACAAGGAAGGGAACGCTATCTACCCCTCAGGACCGCTGTAAAGGCCACACCATGAGTGTTAAATGTAGCTCTACTCCTTATCAAAGGAGCAGACAGACCCAGCTTTCCTTGATTAAGGCAAAGTCACCTCAGAGGAAACTGAGGGAAGTGGGATGGGGACAGGAAAAACCCTCACAAAGGATTAGGGAACCTGAAAGAGAAGCAGAAGCTTCTCCTCCTCCCATTCACACACAGCCTCTCTTGATGTGGGTAATGAGATTCCAAGACTTGCCACGGGGTCCAGTGGGCCTGGCAAAATGGCAAGTATGTATAGGGAAGAGAAAGGACAAACATGACATTCCTTCCTTGCTCTGTATCTCAGCTGCCTCCCAAACTCCATCGAGCTCACCTGACAGACTCCAGCAAGCTCACCTGACAGACTCCAGCAAGTTCACCTGACAGACTCCAGCAAGCTCACCTCACAAGACTCCAGCAAGCTCACCTCACAGACTCCAGCAAGCTCACCTGAGCAGCATTCAGTAGATGATTCCTATAGGTGGAGAGGATCTCTTCATGGTTCTTCTGGGAATCCTGGAAGGGAGCGCCCACAGGCAAGTCACATGCCTACCCTTCCCACACACTGGTTCCGTGGCCCCATCACTGGTCCACCCCTGGCTAGTCTCCTGACGCTCCCCACTTCCACTCCCCACCCCCATCTCCTCTATCCCCATCTATTTCTCTGCAGGCCAAAATATACCTGCAACTGTAGGGCGAGGTGGGTATTCTGCCCCCGGACTTCTAGAACTTCCTCTGAAAGCTTCTCCAGCTTCTTCAACAACTCCTTGATCTAAGGCCGAAAGGAAAGAAAGGGATGTGAGGGCTAAAGTCATATTTTAAGTTTACATTACTGTGCTTAAGATCTATAAAACAAAAATGTCCCTAACCTGTGATCCCCACTTGCCTAAGGAGAGATAGCTCCCTGGAATGCTGGGGCTGTTGTTCATAAAATAAAACAGGCACAGGTTTTCACTTGGTAAACAAGGTTGGTTGCCCCAACTACACAGGATGCGCTTGATTACATGTAGGTGGGAGGTATGTGGATATGAGGATATGTGTCAGGATATATGCTTGCCCCCAGTTGGATGAAGACAGAAGCATATAACCTTGTGGGGTTTGCCTCTGTGAGTGCCTAACATAATTCGCAGCCATTTTCTGGAAACCCTGGGTATGGACAAAGCCAGTGTCCCTCATCCTGACCAGTATTTATTTAATAAAGCTTGATCCAAATTTGGCTTTAAAATGTGGTAATGGTCTTATTCTCACCTCATGAGGTTAACAGGGACCCAAGTTGGTCCAGGGTCAAAGTCAGGTTTCTTTATTGAGTATTTAATATGTGCCAGATTTTTGTTTTGTTTTTGTTTTTGAGACAGGGTTTCCCTGTATAGCCCTGACCGTCCTGGAACTCACTCTGTAGACCAGGCTGGCCTTGAACTCAGAAATCCGCCTGCCTCTGCCTCCCAAGTGCTAGGATTAAAGGTGTGCGTCACCACTGCCCGACGCCAGATATTTCTATATGCATTGTCTTACATAATACCCAATCCAGCCCCTCTTCTAAGAACAATGCTTCTCTGAGAAAAGGACTATTGTCCCCATTTGATGGGTAGAAGCCTAAGTTTAATAAGTTTTCAAAACCATGCAGCTATTCCAGGGTGGTGGTACACACCTTTGATCCCAGCAATTAGGAGACAGAAGCAAACTGAGCTCTGTGAGTTTAAGGCCACTTGTCTATATAGTAAGTTCCAGGATGACAGCCAAAGCTGTGTAGTGAGACCCTGTCTAAAATCATAACAAAACCAAAATCACACAGCTAGTTAATCATGGTTCAAACCAATTTCTCTTTGGCTCTACTATAGTTTATGAACTTTTGTTTTTGGTGTGTGTGTGTGTGTTTTCTGTTTTGTTTTAGACAGTCTCACTGTATAGCCCTAGGTGGCCTGGGCTCACTACATAGACTAAGCTGGCCTCAAACTCACAAAAATCCTTCTGCCTCTGCCTCTGCTTCTGCCTCCAGAGCACTGAGATTAAAAGGATATGCCACCACACAGGCTATAGCAACTTTTTACTGAGTACTTGGCATGTGCCCCAAATTATCCTGCATATTTTAGTGTGTGTGTGTGTGTGTGTGTGTGTGTGTCTGTATGTGTGTGTGTGTGTGCCTGTATGTATATAAGTCTACATTCCACCTGTGTAGCTGGGGGCTGTGGAGGCCAGAAGAGGACTCCAGGTCCTCTGCAGTCAGAGCTCTAGATAGTTGTGAGTTACTGTGTGGGTGCAGTGACCTAAACTGGGGTCCTCTGGAAGAGCAGCAGGCATTCTTAACTGCTAAGCCATTTCTCCAGGCCTAATAAAGCATTTACTTTCTTTTTTTCTCTCTTTTTCAGGGAGATGGTGCTTGGGGATGAACCAGGACCTTTTTCATTATAGCAAATGCATTATTGTTAAGCCATGACCTCAAACCTTTCTTTTTTTTTTTTTTTTTTTTTTTTTGACAAGGTTTTTCTGTATAGCACTGTCTGTTCTAGAACTTCCTCTGTAAACCACACTGGCTCTGAACTCAGAGATCAACCTGTGTTTGCCTCTTAAGTACTCAGACTAAAGGTGCGTGCCACCATGCCTGGCTTCCGTATCATCAAACTTCTGAGTATAATACTTTATTTAAACAGGGCCTCTTAGAAATTGAGCTGGTCTCAAACACAAGGATAGCCTTGAATACCTGATTCTCCTATATCAACTTTTTTAAAAAAACTTTTATTTATTTATTTTATTATGTGTATGGGTGCTTTGTCTGCATGTGTATCTGTGTGCCATGTGCGTGCCTGGTGCCATCAGAAACCCTAGAACTGACATTACAGATGGTTGTGAGCCACCAGGTGGGTTCGAGGAATTAAATGTAGCCCTGGCTGTCCTGGAATTCACTCTGTAGACCAGGCTGGCCTCGAACTCAGAAATCCGCCTGCCTCTGCCTCCCAAGTGCTGAGATTAAAGGTGTGCGCCACCACCGCCCGGCAGAGTCATTGTTCTTAACCACTGAGCCATCTTTCCAGCCTAGGAACGTACTCTTATGGAAGAGACAGCTGGGTTTTAACCAGGCAGTGGTGGTGTACATCTTTAATTCCAGCACTCGGGAGGCAGAGTTTGAGACCAAGCCTGGGCTATGAAGCAAGTTCTGGGATAGCCAGAGCCACACAGAGAAACCCCTGTCTCAAAGAACCAATAAAATAAAAACAAACAAAAAAATCTCTGGGTCTTTGAGACGTTAAGAAAGGTGTCCTTGTGGTGTCACAAGCCTTTAATATCAGCACTCTGACAGAAACAGGCTGATTTCTGTGATGTAAAGACTTCATAGTGGCCGGGCGGTGGTGGCGCACGCCTTTAATCCCAGCACTTGGGAGGCAGAGGCAGGTGGATTTCTGAGTTCGAGGCCAGCCTGGTCTACAGAGTGAGTTCCAGGACAGCCAGGACTACACAGAGAAACCCTGTCTCAAAAAACCAAAAAAAAAAAAAAAAGACTTCATAGTGACACCCTATCTCAAAACAAAAGGTTGTCTAAGATCAGCCAGCTATTAAATTTTATTTGTTGTTTTGTTATCAATGGTGGGGATAGAACCAAAGGCCTACATACATGCTGGGCAATTATTCTGCCACCAAACTATATCTCCCAACCTAAACTGTTGACCCCCACCCTGTGTGTCCGGGTGTCTGTACACACACATATATACGTTTGTGCCACATTCTCAACTACCACACCAAATTTTCCTTGCCGAATTTTATTGACTTTCTTGCCATTTATTGACAAAATGCCTCCTTTTCCTCCCTCCCACAATGATGCCTATTTTGGGTACCAGTTCTTCTGTCTATGCGGTATACACAAGGCACTTGCAGTTTACATTCGTCTGCTGTTCTAAATTTGGATACGTGTACAAGTGTTAGTAAGAAATCTGAACTCATTCATTTAGTGGGTAGTTGTACAACTTCTAAATCCACTTGTAAATGAGTGATTTAGAATATATAAAATATGTCTCATTGCCCAACAGCACTAAGAAAATAGTGGCTTTCGTCCTTCCGGTCTGGGCCAGAACACTGAGCAGGTCTTGGGTGGCAGCTCTGCCCCCAACATCCAAGAACTCAGAGGAAGCAGGGATCCCAGGTGCTCGAACTCAGGCAGTATCTTAGGTAAGCAGACAGCAGGGCCTGCCCTAAACAGGGAGTAACTGGGAACCAAAAGGACCCAGGAAGTCACTCCCAGCCTGGAACACTGGTTCCTTCCGGTCTGGGCCAGAACACTGAGCAGATCTTGGGTAGCAGCTCTGCCCCCAACATCCAAGAACCCAGAGGAAGCAGGGATCCCAGGCACTGGAACTCAGGCAGTATCCTAGGTAAACAGACAGCAGGGCCCGCCCTAAACAGGGAGTAACTGGGAACCAAAAGGACCCAGGAAGTTACTCCTGGCCCGGAACACTGGTTCCTTCCGGTCTGGGCCAGAGCACTGAGCAGATCTTGGGTGGTAGCTCTGTCCCCAACCTCCAAGAACCCAGAGGAAGCAGGGATCCCAGGCGCTCTAACTTGGACAGTGTCTTAGAAACTAGTTCTCAGATCTGAGGCCTAGATCAGACCTCTGCCAGGTCTGCTGTTGTGTGGACCCCCGAATTCCACCTGAGACATACTGGAAGGTCCACTCAATCCAGATCCACAGAGGAACAAATGAACTCAGAGCTTCAGACAACATATCCTGAGATATTCTAGAGGAGACACTGCACCCAGAACAGCAGACACCTAGCTGGACTACTACCTTGGAGGCACCATATCCTGAGGCACCCTAGAGGTACCACTGTAATCAGTGCAGCTGGAAAAGATCACAGAGACATCTGGACCCCTAGGAGATCAGACACAAGCTAGATAACTGGAAAGACAGGCTTCAGTCAGAGACAGCAAGTACAGGCAGCACTAGAGTTAACCAGATGGCAAAAGGCAAGAGCAAGAACTTGAGCAACAGAAACCAAAGTTACATGGCATCATCAGAACCCAGCTCCCCCATCAGAGCAAGCCCCGAACACCCCATCACACCAGAAAAGCAGGAATCAGAATTAAAATCACTTCTCATGATGATGATAGAGGGCTTTAAAAAAGTCATAAATAACACTCTCAAAGAACTTAAGGAGAGCACTGGTAGACAGATAGAAACCCTTAAAGAGGAAACACAAAAATCCCTTAAGGAATTTCAAGAAAATGCAACCAAACGGGAAAAGGAATTAAACAGAACCATGCAGGATCTAAAAATGGAAGTAGAAACAATAAAGAAATCACAAAGGGACAATACCCTGGAGATAGAAAACCTAAAAAAAAGATCAGGAGTCATAGACACAAGTATCACCAACAGAATACAAGAGATGGAAGAGAGAATCTCATGTGCAGAAGATACCATGGAAAACATTAACACAACTGTCAAAGAAAATGCAAAATACAAAAAGCTACTAACCCAAAATATACAAGAAATCCAAGACACAATGAGAAGGCCAAACCTAAGGATGATAGGTATAGATGAGGGTGAAGACTCCCAACTAAAAGGACCAGTAAATATCCTCAACAAAATTATAGAGGAAAACTTCCCTAACCTAAAGAAAGAGATGTCCATAAATATACAAGAAGCTTACAGAACTCCAAATAGTTTAGACCAGAAAAGAAATACTTCCCGCCATATAATAGTCAAAACATCAAATGTACAAAACAAAGAAAAAATACTAAAAGCAGTAAGGGAAAAAGGCAAAGTAACATATAAAGGCAGACCTATAAGAATTACACCAGACTTCTCACCAGAGACCATAAAAGCCAGAAGATCCTGGACCGATATCATACAGACCCTAAGAGAACACAAATGCCAGCCCAGACTACTATACCCAGCAAAACTCTCAATCATTATTGATGGAGAAACCAAAATATTCCATGACAAATCCAAATTTATACAGTATCTCAACACAAATCCAGCACTTCAAAGAATAATTGGTGGAAAACTCCAACACAAGGAGGGAAACTACAACCTAGAAAAAGCAAGAAAGTAATCTCCCAAAAACCCCAAAAGAAGATAGTTACACAAACATATCTCCACGGATGTTAGCCCAAAAGCTTGGATTAGTGAAGACTCAACCCACAGATCACATGAAGCTCATGAAGAAGGAAGACCAAGAGGGGATGCCTCAGTTCTACTTAGAACGAGAAATAAAAATGCTCAAGGGAGCAAATAGGGAAACAAAACATGGAACAGAAACTGAAGGAGGGGCCACCAGGAGACCTTTCCACCTGGGTATTCACCCCATGTACAGCCACCTAATCTAAACACTGTTGTGGATGGCTGGAAGTGCATAATGTGAGGAACATGATATAGCTGTCTCCTTAGAGGTCAGCCAAAGACTAAAACACTCAGAGGACAATGTTCACAATTAACCACTGATATGATCAGGGGTTTCCCAATGGAGAACTTAGTGAGAGGACTGAAGGAGCAGAAAGGGTTATTGACCCCAGGTGGAAAGCAACAATATCAAACAACCAGAGCCCCCCAGGGTCTAAACCACCAGCCTGGGAACACATAGGGAGGGACCCAAGACTCCAGAGGTATATGTAGGGGAGGATGGCCCTGTCAGACATAGGTGGGAGAGGAGTCTCTTGGTCCCATAAAAAAAAAATGAATGAAAAATGAATGAATGAACACACAGTGGGGGGGGGATGTGAGGGCGGAGAGGGGATAGTGAGGGGGGTAGGTGTGGTCACTGCCTCATAGAAGCATGAGGAGGGGGGTGGGATAGGTTTCTGGGTGGTGGGAGGAAGTAGGGTAAGGGGATAAAATCTGAAACGTAAATACTACAACCAATTTTAAGAAGCGGGCGGGGGGGAAGTCTTCAGAACCAACATCTTTAAAAAAAATGTCAGCCCCCTGGGGGTGGGATTTTTTTTTTTCTTGATACTAAAACTTGTTCTGAGAATTGTATATTGCAGAATACACAGCCTTGGTGTATCTACTCATCAAGCATACTGAGCAGACCTGCCCAAACCTCTGATGTCCTGGAATTCCATCTGGATTCAGTGAAGACACAGCATCAGAGGCTTATCAACTTACTCTTCCCCCCACCCCTCTTCTAAAATCTCAACGCCTTTAATCAGCTTGAAGAAGTTAAAGAAGAGTCAGCGCCCCTATTCCCTGAGCTTGGGGACTAATGTGGTTAATAATGGTCTGTCTTTCTAGGGACAAGTAGTGGTTTTGTTGGAACAGGGGGGATTAGCTAGGACTTACTGCATAGCCATAACCTATTGGTAGAAATCTGTATAATTATTATCAAGATGAAGTTATAAATTCTTAAATGGTACAAAATTTACTTTGATCTCAATTTTAAGGTTTTCATTGGTACGAGCCTCTTAATATAAAAATGAGATGAATATTGATACACTCATGGGCATTGTGCCTGTATAACACATTTAGGAATACAATGCCTAGACCCAGCCCTTTTTTAACTTTTTTAACTGATTTGGGACGGTTAACCTATGAGTTAAGGGACTATAGCAAATTCATATTTTTGAGTTTATTGTTAGGGTGCTTTCCATATTTTACTTAGAAATAGCTGCGAAGAGTTAACAGAAAACAGTCCAGGTTACCTTACATGGATAGTTGGTTTTCAAAACATCAGAAGTCCATAGAACTGATGCTACAAATATTTATATATTAATGTTCATATTGATTAGAGACCTGTCTGCTCCTGACAGCTTCCTGTCGTGGATTCTAAGAAGAAATTGAGCATCTTTGGAGTTACTCCAGTTGTGTGGTAACAGCCACTAGGCAAGAATTGCCTCTCTCCATCTACAGACAAATTACTGTCCAGAAAAGGACACACATGCAGAATAGTCGACTGATTATATCTGCCTAGACAGAGTAATCAGTCCTTAATAATCCTGCATCACCAAGGTCTGTCAGATGATTTTGGGCCAGAAGGCTGAAGATTTGATGCTCCAACGTTCGGTAGTATAGGGGCTTTTCAGGTGTTCAGAGGTCTCTATAAATTGGCTAAGTTTTAGAAGCTATGCTTTGTGCTTCCCACAATTATAGTTAACTCAGTCATTCTGGATTTCTGACGGGGTTGAAAACTTATAGCTATTTACCGTAAGAGAAAAGATTTGAGTGGATGGTCGTCAGCTGACATTCATCCTAAAGCCAGGTTCAGAAGTAAATGTTTTAGTTAGGATAGATGACAGAGGTGCTGGTTAGTCAACAAAATGATGGACTGGGTATTAGGACTATCTTGTACCTCACTGGTACAAATTGGCATAATTATGCTCTAATTGTATTTTGAGAGAAAAGTTTCATTTTAACAGGAAGGGTGATGTGTAGGAGGAGCTAAGGTAGGAGGAGTACTGAGAGGAAGAAAAGGAGTAAGAAGAGGAGGAGAAGAAGGATAGGAGAAGCTAGGTGATGAAAGAGAGAAAGAGGGGGGAGACAGGGAGGCAGATATTTATGTATCTCCACCAGTCAAAGATAGTTGTTATATCTAGGTCGGTCAGTGGGTTACACCTCTGATTGAACAATTCCAAACTTATAACGCTTATGATTAACATTATTTAAAAAAAAATGTATAAATGCAAAAAGGAAAAGGGGGCATGGGATAGGGGTTTTCTAAGGGGGGGGAATGGGGAAAGGGGATGGCATCTGAAGTGTAAATAAAATATCTAATTAAAAAAAAGAAAAAGAAAAAAAAAAAGAAAAGAAAATAGTGGCTTTCAAACTCTGTTGTGGCTTGGCTTTGCTTGGTCTTCAAACAGGGGCTCATAAGCCCAGGGTGCCTGGGACCGGGAGGGAAGAGCAGCTACAGTTAACCCATCAGACTCTGAGTCAGCCGAAAACCTCGGCAAAACCACAGAACTCGTTACACCACGAGGCTGGGTTAATGCAGGATTAAGATAAAATACTAATTTGCCATGGTGTTCCTTAGTGGTAGTCCTGGGGGCATACATAACTTCTGAACCCTGAGTACTAAGTTTTAGTACCTCCGCCCTCTTCTCTCTTGTACTATGTTACTTATTTTTATCTCTTTCTTCTATCTGTACTCCACTTCAGCTCCAGGCTCAACCCCAAACCTCTCTTGCCCTAGGCGAGCACAGAGAAGTCCTTGCAAGCACACTCTGTTTTGTATTAATCTGACCTTCGGCTCTGCAACCCTGCAAAAGCACCGCCGCTCTCGCCACTATGCTCTCAAGGCTCCCTCGATGCTCACCTTGGCCTCCTTGTCCCGGCAAGCCCCGATGAGGTGGTTTGTCTTCTCTTTCAGCAGCTCAGCAGTTTTCTCAAACTGCTCCGAGCGCCCGCGCATCTCTCCAGCCTGGCGCTCCTGCTCGGCCGCCCGAGCCATCAGGTCCTCGCTGCGGCGACGTTCTTCTGCCACAGTGTCCCGCAATCGAGTCATTTCCCGACAGGCTGTGTTATACTTCTCCAGAACAACTTTGAGCTCCTGGCCCCAAGCCTGCGCCTGGGCTACCAGCGAGCCTCTCGTCTTCTCGTGCTGTCGCAGGCTGGCTGCTTCCCGAGCTCTCAGCTCGGCCACTTCTTCCGTGGCTTGGTAGAGAAGCTGCTTCAGCTTGCAGATCTCCTGGCTCTTCCCGCTCATCGTGGCCTGCACAGCCCGTAGCTCTTCCTCTAGCTTCCCCAGATCTTCCTCCAGGGCGGCCACTTGCGGGGATGCTGTAGCCTTCAGGGAGGCTTCTGGCTCTCCATAGGAAGCCAAGGATCCCCTCAGCTGCTGGTTTTCCTCCTCCAACCGAGCCAGCACCCGTTGGGCCTCGAGGTGCCTATCCACCAGGGTGCTGATGCAGGCCTGCAGCTCCTCCAGGGGTTCTGCAGCTGTACTCTGTGTACTCCCCTTGCCCACGAGGTCTGGGGGTAGGCAGTTCCACAGTCCTTGGAGGCCGCTGGTCTGGGAGGCCAGTCGCCTGCGCAGCTTCTCTGTGGCCTCCTTCTCCATGGCCAGTTCTTCTGTCAACAACCCCACGCTCCTCCGCAACTGCTGTAACTGGACCTGTGCCTCGGGTTTGGGCACAAACTCTCGTTGTAGCTTCTGAGTCAAGGACTGCAGCTCTCCCTGCAAGCGTTGTCTCTCTCGCCCCAGCTCTCCCAGTTCCTCCAGCAAGTTGGTATTGCTCAGTCTCAGTGCTGACACCTCTTTCTCCAGCTGTCCCTTTGCCAGGCCTCCTCCTGAGGCCTGTTCTCCAGGGGCCCCTAAGGGCTCTCCTCTGGCTCCAGAAGCCCTCTTTTGTTCCTGCTCCTTAGTGCAGACCGGAACTGCCTTTGAGGCTCCATCTCTGGAACCCTGGACAGGGACCTCCGGTTTCACATGCAGTCCCATCTTTGCTCGATCCAACCTCACCAGCACCCTCTCAAGCCTGGCTTCCATCTTTTCCCAGGCAGCTGCTGCAGCCTCAGCTCTGGGAGTCCCCAGGGCTCCCTCTAGAACTGGTCTTGACAAAGCCCCTCTGGCAACTTCCTTTTCTCGCCATACTGCAGCCAGCTCTTCCCGTAGCTGTAGGAACAGCTGATTCATGGCTGCTGTGCCCACTGGTTCTCCCACTGTGCCTGCCGGTTCAGTCCCTGGAGCTGGGGCCCTCTCCTTCTGGCCAGCACACACCTGCTCAGTGTTTTCCAGGTCAAGGTTCTGCCCCCCATTGGTGTTCAGTTGCTGTCCCGTGGCTTTCCCGGTGGTTTCAGACTTTGGGCTCTGGGGCAGCCCCTGTTCTGGTTGGGACTTACAATGTACTTCATAGTGGATCTCTGCTGGGGCTAAGTCTTCAGCAACCTTGGGAACTAATGTAGGGTTTATTGTGGCTGTGGCCTTCTGCTGCTTCTTTAGTTCTTGGATCCGCTCAGCCAGCAGCTTCAGGGGACAACCCTGCTCCATACCATCTCCTTCAGGCCTGAGACCAGGGTCTTGATTTCCTGGAGTTCCAGGTTCTTGCACTAGGAGATGGCTTAGTTCTTGCACTTGCTCTCGAATCTGGTTCTCTAGGCATAAGAAGGCTGCAGCTCGAGCCTCACACTCATCTGTCTTTCGCACCAGCTCCTGTTCCAACTGATGAACTTTCCTCTGCTCCTCCTTGTACTTCCGCCTCCACTCTTCTGAGCACCGCTCCTCTCCCTCCTCTTCCTCCTGCTCTTCCTCCGGCTCTGGTCTCCATGAGCTCTTAGGAGGAGATCCCACCCGAGGCTCAGATGAAGAGGCCTATGTCAAAAAAGAGCAATGGTATGAAGCTATTCACCTAGCCTCTCAACAGGCCCTGCTTCTCTGAGAATGTCTTGGTGCCCACGTGGACTACTGAAATTGCTTGGGGGTAAGTCAGAAACAAGAAGGGGAGACTCTTAGGGGTCATACCTGAGATGTGTGATCTGGGTGTTGAACCAGTTCATGACCTATAAGAAAAGACATGGGACAAAGGAGAACTCAGCTCTCTTCTAGTTTTCA
This sequence comes from Arvicanthis niloticus, assembly GCF_011762505.2. Lineage (NCBI taxonomy): Eukaryota > Metazoa > Chordata > Mammalia > Rodentia > Muridae > Arvicanthis > Arvicanthis niloticus. The sequence continues at coordinate 76,146,962 of NC_047661.1, read as the reverse complement.
GAGTTTGCCAGAGACAGGTGATCGTCTTATTCCATGGAGCCCTAACTACCCGCAACTTTGGTTTCTTCTTCTGGAGATGCTGTGTCCCTTCGTTCTGTTCGCTTGCCTGTTGTTGATCACTGTACTGGTACTATAAAGGCACTGGACCATCAGTGGTGGGCAAAATGGAAATCACATGTATGACAACAATAGCAATAGCCATTGCTAGTCCCAGCCCTTGGGAGGCAGAGGCAGGTGGGTCTCTGAGTTTGAGGCCAGCCTGGTCTACTTAATGAGTTCCAGGACTGCCAGGCCTACATAGAGAAACCGGGTCTCAAAAACAAAACAAACAAACAAAAAGCCAACGGAATAATACTAATAGAGTTGCAGTGAGCAAAGGCTACAACTGGGGAATTCTGTGACCATGTTTATGGTTCCCCAGATGCAGCAGCACTAGATTAGTAGAGCCTTGACTAAGGCGGCGAGCGGTCCACTCTTTCAGATAAACAGCTTCCATGAGAATGGGATACTGAGAAACATCTTTAATTCTTTAGCTATTGAAGAGACTCTTGAAGGCACAAAAAGACTTTTACCGCCTCTCCGCCGCCGGTTCAGGGCTTGCTGTAGCAGCCTCCACAGCTCCTCGTCTTGTGTATGCAGAGCATAATGAAGAGCATTGTGTCCCAAGCTGTCCACTGCTCCAGCATCCGCTCCATGACTCAGGAGCAGCTCAGCCACCTCAGCGCTGCCTTTCTCACAGGCCAGGATCAAAGCTGACCTGTGGGTGGACACAAAGCTGGCACACCAGCTTCCCCTCATGGTTTCAGAAATTCCACTCACAGGGTAAGCCCTCACTCAGTGGAGTCAGAACAACACACCAACACCAGCCAAGGACAAAGCCTTAGACCAGAGCAGGACTTCTCAGGGGTGTTCCTTGGAACTGCAACATCAATGGGACCACTGGGAAGACCCCACTTCTGTATTCTTTATAGAATGCTAAAGTTCTGCACATGCACATGGGCATAACACATGCACGAACACACACACACACACACACACACACACACGGCAATATATATGCTCATGATCCTCCTGCCTCACCCTTCTGAGTACTAGACTACAAGTATACACCACCACCACCACACTCATCTTCTGCATACATTTGGAAGAAAATTGTTTAGGACATAGCTTAAATTAAAGCAGTGATCCCAGGCATGGCCATTCTACTTCTGACATCATCTGTGCTAGCATGGCTACCTTAAAACACCAGGCAAAGATGTTCTGAACTATTTCTGGAGAGGAAAAAGTGCCCAAAGAACAGAGAGTAGCCTGTTCTCTCCAGTCCATGTGCTGTGCCCACAGGACCCTTTCCAGATTGCTAAAGAACTGGGAATTGAGATAAGACATAGAGATGGCTCACTTGTCATCCTTGTCTGTAACATTAACTCGGGCACCTCTCTGCAGCAGCTGTGAGCAGATAGCTGCATGACCACCCAGCGATGCAATCATCAGGGGTGTGCGTCCATCCTGCAGAGGATGTGGGAAAGCGTGGGGAAGCATCTGATGACTCAAACCCCACCAGCTCCCCTTTCCCCACCCCCATCCCTGTTGAAACAAGCTCTGGTCCTGGGGTTAAACATTACCATTCACAGAGTTAGGAGCTCCCCAAATGACAAGGAAAAGAGGAGCCATGGAGGAGGAGGTGATAGAATCTGGCCAATCAAACTCAGAGAAAACAGCAGTCTCCTGGTGTGAAACGCCCATAGGTCCATCTGATACTCACATTATCAAGCACATCTAGGAAGGCTTCGTGGTCACACAGCAGGAGGACACTTGAGGCACAGCCAGAGGAGGCTGGAAGAATTGAAAGACATTTGGTTAAGAAGAGATTTGAAGAGCATCTGTTGTTCACCCACCAAAGATAACCTCCCATCCCAGTTCCCCGGGCACACACCTGCCCAGTGTAATGGACTGCGATTTTCTGCATCCACAGCATCTTCATTAGCACCATGCTGTAAATAGCCACAAAGAGAAGCAGATGTGGAGCTCTGCATTAGCATCCTCATCCCACACCTCATAGCAAGCCACTAGTTTCCATGGTAATATGAAAAGGAACAGGAGGACCATGGCTATGAGAGAAGCTAACTACTAGGCAAGCCCAGTTACTCCCTGCAGGTGATGGGCAGCCTTGAAATTCAGTCCTACTTCTTAACTAGGGCCAAAGGGGAAAAAAAAAAAAAAAACAAAAACCAGATGATCAATAAGTAAACAGATTAAAGGAAATGACACGTGAATCAGCTGGAGTTTCGGAACTATTGTGTGAAATTTGGAAAAGACTAGTAATAATAAAGGTAGAGCAGCCAGTATGTGCTCAGTGGTCTACTGGGAGATGCAAACCGCCCACATGTCATTACATGTATATATTTCTTTATGCTACATGGCTATAACCTCCCTCTCTGTTTTATTTATTTATATTTTTACTTGAGGAAGTGGTATGAATATGCTTGCGGAGGTCAGGGGACAACTTGCAGGAGTCAGGCCTCTCCTTCCATCGTGTGGGTTCTGAGGCTCAGACTCAGGTCATTGGACTTGGCAGAGAATTCTTTTACCTGGTGAGCCTCTTACTAGCCCCTCCCACCAAAGCCATTTTTATTTGAACGTTCCTGAATTTGTTCTACAGAGCAGTTAGTCTCTGCAGTGGCTCTGCTCCTGGCGGAACTCAATTGTCCTTGGCTGCCCTGCTTTCTGACCTGCCCCCAGAGACAGTCTCAAGTATGGTACAGATACCAAGCAGATGTTAAACAAATGTTTGTGAACCTATTAATAAATGACAATCAGCTGTGCTAGCTGGAGTGAGGCAGTCCTGTTGGTTACTACACAACAATGCTGGAAACACGCTGCATTTCTTTCTTGCCTGCACAGGAGCATCAACAGACTGCCTTTACCTGAAGCAAAACCTTCACACACTGTGGCTGACAGGAGATGGTGGCCAAATGAAGGGCGGTGCTTCCTGGAAAGAGAACCAGAGAGAGGGGGTGTAGCCCCATGAATGCAGATGACTCACCAGAGGGAGGGCCAGAGACGCACAGATAATCAGAGGGAGATTAGAGAAGAGAAGCTGTGGGCCACACCGGGCCAGAAATTCCAGTTCCTTGAGCAGCTGGTACCCTTAATGGAGGTGGGAGTGGGGGGTGAAATGTGCCTGGCTTATAGGGAGGGGAACCCCAGGAGAGATGCTAGCCAAGACTTACTAAGCAAAGAAACAAAGGCCTACAGCTGGAACCTCCACCAGAGCCCAGCAGCACACTGGTGTCTTGCAGCACACTGGACTGACTCACCATCCTCATTCTTGCTGTTGATATCTGCCCCATTTGCAAGCAGTACCGTCAGGCACTCCGTCAGGCCTTTGGAGGCTGCCAGATGGAACCTGCCAGGGTCAAAGCCAAGAGACAGAAGGATGAAAGACCAGGGGATAAAACAGAGGAGGTTCTTTCCTTTTTGAAAATCATGTTTAGGGGCTGGAGAGATGGCTCAGCGGTTAAGAGCACTGCTCTTCCAGAGGTCCTGAGTTCAATTCCAAGCAACCAGATGGTGTCTCACAACCATTTGTAATGGGATCTGATGCCCTCTTCTGGTGTGCCTGAAGACAGCAACAATGTAGTCATATACATAAAATAAACAAATAATTCTAAAAATAAAAAAAATCATGTTTAATATTCTAAGTTATTCAGATCAGTTGATGTTTTATTTGGGCTTTGTATGTTTGTTTGTTTGCTTTGAGATAGAGTCTCACTATATAGACCTGGCTGGCCTTCAATGCTTGATCCTTCTGACTTGACCTCCCAAATTCTGGACTTAGAAGCAGGTACTAGCACAGCTGACAAGGGGGAGCTTTAATAAACCCTGCTTCCTCTGCTCCCCAGCCCAAAGCCAATTCCAAGAGCAGAAAGGGAGGCTCCCGTAGTCTGCCTTGCTAAAAGGAGGATCAAGCCTGTCTCCATGACCTATAGCCACAAAGCCAGACGAAGCCAGACAAAGCCACAAAGCTGAAGGTATTACAGAGATGCTGCAGGAATGTTCAGGGAACACATGATTGCCTGCCTCTCCCAGGACACAACCTTCAGAGAAGTGTCATAGAGCCAGCCAGGCCAGAACAGAAGGCTAGCAGAGGCATTGTCTTCCTCCGGAACACTCCCTCTAGTCCCATGACCCCCATGACTTTCTTCATTCCTAACTTCTCAAGCATACACACCCTCCTACTTTTGCGGTGAGGAAACTTTGTTTAGCAATTAGTTGTCTGTTGGTTTAATGGGCTTTACATCCTTTTCAAGTCAGTGTGGCTTGTGCAGAGGTTGGAACTATGGGACAATATCCTCCTCCCTCAGTTGTTCTGTGCTTGATACATGGCAAAGCTTTAATGCATATGCTTGCCAATTCAAACAATAAAAGAATTCTGAAGCTATAGGCCTTGCCTGATTATTCTGAAGTTTGAAGTTTTCACAAAGAACCACGTACTGGGATGGGGTCAATAAGACTTACTTACGGGGACTGGCCATTTGAGTCTAGTTTGGTGGGTCGGGCTGACTTCCTAGAGGCCAAGGCAGCCACGCGTCCCACATCCCCCCGCTGCACCGCCTCCAGCAGCTTCTGATCACGACGGTTCCATTTCTCCACCTAGTTGGGAGTTACAGATTATATGAACACTGGGGCTAGCAATGGTATGGGGAAATGAAAGTGGTATTAGATGCCCAGCAAGAGTAAAAGAGCATTCTAGAAGTCCTTGCTGCTCATGATCATTTGGTCCAGAGCAGCAGAACTTTCTTAAGTGGGCCAGCAAAACACTAACCACTCCATATGTCACCAAGAATTATCCATAGCAGCTGTCAACCATGAACCTAAAGGTGCTGAGGGGATCTCTAAATTAAAAATTTGTGGTAGCTCAAACTTTCCACGCAATACTAGCACCCCATGAGGTGGAGGCAGGAGGATCAGGCCCAGCCTCAGCTACATAGCCAGCTTGTAGCCAGTCTGAGATACACGGAGCCCTTCATGTGTGTATGTGCGTGTGTATATGTGTGTATATATCTACATATACAGATATACACACGTATGTATGTATGTATGTATTGGCAGGCATCGTGATACACGCTAGTAATCTCAACACTTGGGAGACTAAGAAGAAAATCTCAAGTTTGAGGTTAATTAACTAAGACTCTCTCTGGAAAAAAAAATATTACTTTTGTCATTTTAGGGTTTTGTTGTTGTTTTGTTTTGTTCGTTTTTTATTCAAGACAGAGTTTCTCTGTGTAGCCCTGGCTGTCCTGCAATTCACTCTGTAGACCAGGCTGGCCTCAGACTCAGAGAAATCCTTCTGACTCTGCCTCCCAAGTGCTGGGAGTAAAGGCGTGCACCACCACCACCACCACCTGGCTAATTCTATTATTTTAAAAGTGTTTTGTTTTGACAAAACAGAGTCAAGTTAGCCCAGGCTAGTCTCACAGTCTCTATTTAGTCTCTATGACTGGCCTCAGACTCAAGTGCCTCTTGGTTCAGCCTCTTAAATGCTGATAGTTCAGTAGTTCTCTGCTATGCATATCTTCAAAATTATTAATAATGGTGTATGTCTAACATTTTAAGACCTTGATTATTTACATTTGTTTGTTTTTGTTTTGGGTTTTGTTTTTTGGGCAGGGTTTATGTAGCCTTGGCTAGCCTGGAACTCACTATGTAAGCCAGGCTGGCCTTAAACTTAGAGATCCACCTGCCTCTGTGTCCTGAATGCTAGGATTAAAGATGTGGACCACCACACCTGGCAAAACTCTTTTAAAACTATTTATTTATTTTTATTTCATTTGTGTTGGTGTTTTGCTTCCATGTATGTCTGTGTGAGGGTGTCAAATCCCCTGGAACTGAAGCTGTCATGTGTGGTGCTGGGAATTGAAACTGGGTCCTCTGGGAAGAGTAGCCAATGCACTTAACTGCTGGGCCATCGCTCTAGGCCCTATATTTACCTTTTAAAATAAATTTCATGCCAGGCAGTGGTGGCACACGCCTTGAACTTGGGAGATAGAGGCAGGTGGATTTCTGAGTTCGAGGCCAGCCTGGTCTACAGAGTAAGTTCCAGGACAGCCAGGGCTACACAGAGAAATCCTATCTCGAAAAACAAAAATAAAAAACAAACAATAAAATAAAATAAAATAAATTTCATTTAAAACTCCCACCAGAGACTAGGTTCCAATCTTAATACCATAGAACAAACAAAATCCACCCAGGCCAAACAATACACCACCATGACAAATGCTAGGTGTTCAGCCTGAGGACAGTCCTAGCGATGACCCCTCCCTTAGTGCTCTCTGGGTCTTCTCTGAGCAAACCAACCTGACCACTCCTGATTGGTCCTTGGCATCTCTCAATGTCCCCTGCCCTGCCCCACCCCCACTATGCTGCTCTGCTTTTTGTCTTTAGTCCTTTGTGAAGTAAATCAAGGTTTCAGCCACAGCCATACCTAATCACACCGTCTCTATTTATTGACTCTGGATCCAAAATTAGGGGTGCGGTGGATGGTAATCATAGAGTCTCTGCTTTCCTATATCATATCTGGTCATATCTTCCATTGGGCTCTCAGCCTCTTCCCTGGAAACAACCAGCATAGGCAGGCCAGTTTCTAGCTGTGCTTGGGGAGGCAGCCAGAAGAGGCAGAGAGGGATTCCTCCCTCACCTCTCTCAACCCTCCCAGTTTCCCTGGCAGGGAGCAGCTGTCCCAGACAGCAGCCACGCCTCAGCATACATTGTTCCAACCTTCCAGCTCAGGTTTTGAGGGTGGAGAAGTAATTAAAATAATTGAAGTATTATAGGGCATAAAAGAGAGAGCTATAAAGCCACCTAGAGCTGCAAGCACAGAAAAGCCTGGTTTGATCCAGAGATGGAAACATACAGGAAGAAAGAGGAGAATGCAAAGATCACTGGTTAGGACGGAAAGTCTTCAAGATGGGTCTTCTTCATCTGGACTAGGTCTGAGACCTGGTTCAGCTACGTTCTCAGCTATGTGACCTAGAGCAAGCCACTAGACACTTTAACCTGTTTCCTTGTACATAAAATGTAGGCAGTAATAACCACCTCACCACAATGTATTAAACAAGCTGAGGTAGATAGACCACATAAATGGATGGCATCCTTACAACAAAACAGGAAGTAGTGAGAAGTCGGGGGTGGCCTAATGTGTTTTATGAGGTATAATCTCTACAAGAAAGAGGTTATAGGAAAGGGTGAAAAAAAAAAAAAAACCTCTGTGGAAGCCCAATAATTCATTCTCAAGTACTGTTTATATAGCCAGGACAAATTGTTAATCACCGACACAGGAAAGATTTAAAGGTCCAAGCCATAAAATTGTCTAAGATATATGGATTCTGAGGTAACGCTCCTGTAAAACACTCGTAACTTCTCCTGGTCCCTCCAATTAGCCTTTAATAACACCCCCCCCCCCCAAATAGTCAGGAATGATAGAGATTATCTTGTGTCTTTCATTAAAAAAAAAAAAAATGGAAGCACACATATGTTAAGCATCTGTCCAGGGTCACATAAAAAAGTAACATAAGAGCATTGGCTTTAGAAGTGGCTCAGGCTTCTTGCATCCAGGCCCAGTTCTTGTGTCAGACCACACTTTTGCAGAGCCATGGGAAAAGGATTACTTATTTCCAGATAAAGTTTGAGAATGCCTCCAGGGTAGAGCTACTCACTCTCGGCTGTTACTCCCTGTGTGTGGAAGAGTCTCCAAACAGGTTTATTCTCAATGACAAAGCAAGCAAACCGACTCCTCCACAAGCTGGCAGGTTCAGACAAGCAAGAGCAGGCTTTTTTCAGTGCCCCTTGGGAACCAGGTCATCTTATGGAAAACAGCTGGACAAGGCCTCCACCACACACTGCGGCCATCAGCTGACCTTAACCTCAGGTTTTCCTCCACAAATGGTCTTTCCTCTCCCTATGGTGTTCTTGTTCTCCGTATGCATTTTTGACTAGCCTGGCACTCTCCGTCCTCCAGAGTGCTGGGGTCTTAAGTGTGTGTCACCATGCCCTGCTCTAAAATCTTCATAGTAATAATGCTTTGTCTCTCTGTCAGGCATATCCAGGCATCCTTGAACCTCAATTCACTAATGATATAAGAGCAGACAAAGCATATAGTTTTGTGTCTGTCACATAGTAGACACACAATAAATGGAAGTTCCTGTCCTCATCCTTCTTGGCTTTGCTGGGCACACTTTGGATGTTCCTGGGCTTAGACTTCTCCAGCTTGGTGAGTTGGAACGATCTTGGTTATACCAGCCAATGAGGTAGCCAGGCTGGATGGGTGGTAAAGTGTGTTTTTCCAACTAGGTCCTTCTGACTCCACCAGGCTTACTTTCTATAGTCTCATTATATGAAGGAGATGTTAGAAAAGGTAGAAATTCTTCATGATAAAACCACTGGAAAGTAGAGGATAGGAGGGCTTCTTCCAGAGTCCAGGATCAGCCCATTGCCCGCCTTAGCGCCCTGGAAAGGAGATGCCCGATTACCATCACAGCCTCAAGGGAGCAATTACCGAATTAATCACCAGAGTCCCTGACAAGGACGAGCTGTGTCATTTCAACAGATGAGATCAAGGAAGCTGTTGGAAGTAATTTTGCCCCCTCCTATCTCTGACTGTGAACTCTCAGGCTTGCTGTCAAGATGGTAAGACAAAGACACCAGGAGGCAATGGAGGAGCAAGTGAAGAACAGCTGGATGGAACTGGAATGCCTGCCTTGGAGGGATGACGACCTGGAGATTAACACTTTAAATGCAATAGAAATTCCTCTATGCTGAGCTGGAGCCCAAGGTTGAAAGCTATTTACCTGCCCATCTCTTGGTCTATGTCCTACCCGGGCAGAGTAAGCATAGCTCTCTGCCACCCTTGAAGGCATCATCGACTTTGAGGCAAATAACTCGAGATTAGAGGGCCTGAGTTTTGTCATCTTCTTAGACAGTAAGTGCTGTACATCAGCTTTCACTGATTTATTACTTTTTTGTTGTTGTTGAGGCAGGTCTCATGTATCAGGCTGGCCCCAGATTCCATCTGTAACAGAAGATGACTTTGAAGCTCAGATCCTTTTGCCCGAGTACTGGAATTACATGCATGTGCTACCTAGCATGCCCACTTTATGCAGAGCTGAAGATTGAACCCAGGGCTTCATGCATGCTAGGCAAGCACTCTCTCAACTGGCCTACATCCCCAGCCCAATGCAGACTAAGTGTTAAATGCCTCAGATGAAGGGTCCTCCCACAAAGACTTGAATTAGAATAGGGAGAGATGATCAGCTGGCATAACTGGGAAGCTGGGCTTCTGGGGTTTCCAGGAAAGCCCCTCACTATCTGCAATCAGCTCTGTGTGGTAGGCAGAGGGCATTATCTTGGGGGTTTTATAATGGGGTTTCTTAAGGAACAACTCGGAGCTGAAGCCAACCTATTTTAAAATCTTTGGAAAGTTTGATTTGAGAAAAGACATTCTCATTCTAAGCATGTAGTTCCAAGTGTGCCTTTTATGCCCTTCACTCTTTTTTTTTTAAGTTTTATTTATTTTTTATATATGCGAGAACACTGTCCCTATCTTCAGACACACCAGAAGAGGGCATTGGGTTCCATTACAGATGGTTGTGAGCCACCATGTGGTTGCTGGGAATTGAACTCAGGACCTCTGGAAGAGCAGTAAGTGCTCTTAACTGCTGAGCCATCTCTCCAGCCCCCGCCCTTCACTCTTGATAAACTATGATCTTGCAATACTAGGAGTTCAGTTGAGCGGACATTCCTCATGGCCAAACATGTAGAAAACTCAGGCCATGAAGGAGAGAGGGAAGGTTCTAGATCCCAAGATCTAGCCCACTGCTCACTCCAGCATCTAGGAAAGGAGGCACTGCCCAAGGACTAGAAAACCAGAAAAGGCCTAGGGCCACATCACCCTGAACTTGTTTGATTTCAGAATCTAAGCAGGGTTGGGCCTGGTTAGTACCTGGATGGAAGAATCAAAAAAGAATGAACTAAGCTAGGTGTGGTGGCTCACAACTGTAATCCCAGCACTTGGGAAGCAGAGGCAGGCAGATCTCTGAGTAAGAGGTCAGCCTGGTCTACAGGAGGAGTTTCAGGACAGCGAGGGCTACACAGAGAAATCCTATCTGGAAACAAACAAACAAACACAAAAAACAAACAAACAAAAAACCCAAACACAACAAAGAATGACATAGTCCCCCTTCTAAGGAGAAAGCAGACTCCATAAATCTAAAAGGGAGAAACAGTTCTAGGAACTTTCCATATCTAGGAGAAAGTAGTCATGGATTAGAAATCACTGAGAGTTAAGGCAGTGTTACAAACCCAGGCAGCCTCAGTTTCTGTTTCCTGTAACAGTAAATTCCTTTCGACTGTTTGGTCAGTGTGCAGAAGCTCCATGTAGAAGCAAATGTAAATGGGACAGAGACCGGCCTCGGCAGGCAGGCAGTTCTTACTCTTGCTTCATAGCTTTCTGCCAGGTTTCTGTAGCCTGCCCGTGTGCAGCGAGCTAACCAAACATTTCTCACATCCGCTTATGAATGAATGACGAGTCAACTAAGCAACATTAGTACCAAGGGACTCGTACCCTCAACCTCCACAGACGATACCATCCCTCCACAGAGGGGCGCTCTGGAAGAGCTCCTTTGAGAAGGAAAGCTGTGCCCTCCCTGAACCACCACCTTCTGAAATCTTTGTTTTGATCTAGAGGGGAGAGAACCGAGAATACAGTAACCCTTCCCGGGAATTCTCTCACCGTGATCCGCTCTGTCTTCTCCCTCACCATCTCATTTCCTTAACTCAACCAAAGAAAATGAACACAGATCCTAGGGGATACAAAGGGACAATCAGGGAGAGAACCAGGCAGAACTTGATTGGTCCCAAGAACCAGTCTGAAGACCAGACAGTGCTCTGGGGATCAGCCAGGAGAATTGCCTGCCCTCTGACAGCATTTGTCCCGGCTAGCTAGATTGCAAGATTAAGCCACAGAGCAGGCAGGAGGTCCAGGCAAAAGGTAGAGGAAGTAATATTGAGGAAAAGGTGACCAGAAATTAAAGAGAAAACAGAGGCTCCATGTTGGATAGCTGCTTGGAAAGAGATCTGGATTGGTGCTTGAGAGAATGAGAGAGGAAGTGTCATGGAGTGGAAGAGAGAGGCAAGTTCGGTGAAGGAGATGCTGAAGGGCTGAGAGAAGGCACTGGGCTGAGAGTATTTGGGGGGCAGAAAATTCTGTTAGGGGCAGAAAAATGGAGCTATGTGGAGAGAAAGTTGTGAGGAGAAGGCGAAGATGGAAATGAAGTTATAGGGCAGGAATTAGGGGTGGAAGTAAGAACGGATTCAAAGGCTGGGTGGGGGTGGGGCAGATGCCTGGAGATGGGTTGGTACTGGGAGCCAGAGCTGAAGTAGAAACCAGGGTCATTGGAAGAGAACAGATCTTTAGAAAGCGTACCAGAAGTTGGAGGCCAAATATGTTAGGAGAGAAGGAGTCAAGGGGAAGGACCTTGGGAAGGAAAAGATTAAGGGACAGGTTTTGAATAACCCGCATAAATTCAGTTAGCAGGGCTGGCGGCCGCATTATCAGAACAGCCGCGCAGGAAAGACTGATGCAGGGTTAATGCGCTCCTCATCCATGGAGATGAAACTCAGGACTTCTGTCAACACAGGGCTTGAATCCCAGCCCCAGCCCTTCTCCCACACATTTGGCACCTACCGCCACTTGTGAACTGGAGCAGGAGAAGATGCGCTTCATGGCCGGGGCTAGGGCCACGGGGGGGGGCGACGGGGACGCGCAGAGAGCCGGGCCACAAGTTCCTAAACCCACTCGGCTACAGCTGTGCGGAAAGACAGCTGTCAAAAGGCAGACTGGGTCCCGCCCCCATCCCCGCCCCAGATCCCACCCCGCTCAATCAGAGACGTGCACCTGAAGGCTGGGCTTAAAACCCCGCCTCCGGCCCTGCCTAACCGGGTCGCTGCAGAGGCAAAAAAGTCCGCAGTCTTCTGCGGCCACCCTGGCTGGCTCTCAAGTTCCGCCCTTCATCCCGAGCCCGCTCCCTGTACTTACCTACCGAATCCGAGAGGGATGCTCGCAGCCTCCACGGAGGCTACTTCCAGGCCCTAAGTCCTCAGCCTTTCTGCGTGGAGCTCCACCCCAAATTCCGCCCTCGCGCGGACCTCCACAAGCTTCGACGTCACCAATCTCTTTTACCGGTTAATGACTCTTAGTCATAGCCATGACCTGTGTGTGCTTCATCTCCTCCTCCCCGACGAAAACCCAAGCCCCAAGATCTTTTAAAGAGAACAATTTGGACACGTCATGCGCTTGTAGCGCTAAGCAGACTTCAGCACCAATGTGTGTGATGTGTGGCCCACGGCAACCAGAGGTTGGACAAAACTCAAGAATGGATCAAGCCGATCACTTAACGCAGCTCTTCCAGAGGAACAAGGGGAGTTGTTTTTTTTTTTTTTTTTTTTTTGTAAACTGTATCCTCCTCTCCAAAAGCAAGCAAACAAACAACCCTACCTTCCTTATTACCTCCTTTAGATTCAGTTCTTAGTAATTCTTGTTTGACCGGTGTTAGTTGCAGCCAACTGGTCTGGCCTTCCCATCTCTCCTTTCTCCTCCCTGTAAACCAAGTAAACCCACCCAAATACTCATGAAACCCTACGGAATAAAGCCCAAAGTTCTTTTAGAGTTGTTTTACATTAATTCATTTACTGAGGCGTGAGCATGTGCTAAGGGTGGGCAACCTGCAAGCTTTGGCTTTGTCCAGTCACCGTGTGAATCCAGTGCTTCAACTAAGGTAGTGAGGCTTAGCAGCAGACAGCTCCCCCACCCCACCCCACCCCACCCCACCGCACCCCCAAGATGCTACAGGCCCAAAGTTCTTAACATGGTTTGCAAGGCTCTTCTGAAACAAGCCCGAAGAAGGAGTGGTGACACACACAACTTTAATCTCAGCATTCTGGAATCAGAGGAAGGTAGATTTCTGTGAGTTGAGGCCAGTCTGCTGGGTCTACATAGCAAGCTCCAGGACAGCCAGAGGTACATAATAGAGAGATCCTGTCTCAAAAACAAAAACCAGAAGCCTGCCTTCACTGTCAGTATTTTCTTGCAAACATCCAAGTTTAAACTGTTGTACCAGACCATATGTAATGCCCTTTTGTAATCTAGGTGAGGCCCTATGTAAAGTGTTTTTCATTGTTGTACATTTTCTTTTAAAACTCTGGCAACCTGCCCAACAGAGTGTGCATCTTGGTGTGTGCCCTGCTGGCTATTCTTACCATCACCTGGACAGCCACTACCTTCCTGTTGTATGTTTACATCTTTATTTTTCCTATCAGGCGGGGGCTCTCTGATGGTAGCAGTTGTGTTTTTTATTAGTTCCCTAGCTTGGCACATAGTAGGTCTTTAATGTCTGTTAAGTAAATGAGTGAATGAATAAATGCATGGATGAATGCCTGAATGAGCAAAAATCAACAAGAAAGGAAGAGACCATGTTTCTATAGTTGCTTCTACATTTATTTTGCTTCAGAAGACTAATGAACTTTCTGAGGAATAGGCTGAGAAAATCAGAAAGAATCCTACTTCTGAGCCGAGGACAGATAGGAGGCAGATATGTCCTGTTGGAGGACTTAAATAATACACTTGAGCTTAGCCAAAGGTCAAGAAATGACAGAAATGAGGAAAGGTTTTCTTTGA